>NW_026043983.1:747000-1494000 GCF_937001465.1 Orcinus orca
TTAATTCCTCTTCCTGGTGGGAAATGAGAGTTAAATTTTCCCGTCCAGACACCTCCAGCTAGTCTCTCATTGGTTCTCCCTATTCCTGTTCATCTTCCGCGGAATTTGCAAACTGGGCCAAACAGGAGGTTAAAGGCACTGACTCTCCAAGTCAGGAGAGTGTTAGTAAAGCATCTGGAATGTTGCACCCGAGTACCAGGGGACGAGAACTGAGACATATTTCAACACGTCTCCCGATCACACGGTTGATCATACTCTGGGTTCCACATGCATGTTTTAGCTGAAGGAAGAATCCCTTAAACCTGGAGAGTTGAGACCCGTGGAATGGGTACCAGGCAATATGACTTCAAAGGGTCTTCATTTGCTCACCAAAACTCTCCAATCCTATCACTGCTGCGTTTTTGCCCCTGTACTCACGATTGATTCACTTTCAGAGACATAGCAATCCATAGGTTTTAAGATACTTACTAGTCAGGTACATTATTAGGCGTTTAATATGGGGTTTTGAGTCCATTTCGTTGAGCAAGGAGTAGCTCTTGTCTATTACATATTTGGCTTAAGGAACTTTATCTGTGCTCATTTCAATCTCTGGTTTTATGCAGCACCCCAACTCACCTTTCCCCTTAAGCAAGCATAAGTTGGTTTTCTAAATTTGGGACCATGTTCTGTTTTGAAATTCAGTTCCTGTGTAGCCAAGTTTACATTCCGTGTATTAGTGATATCTTATGATGTTTCTTTTTCTGTGTGACTTATTTCAGTTAGAATCATCATACCTGAATCCACTCATTATGCTGCTATGGGCCTGATGACATAGATGTCATTGCTGAGTGATATTGCATTGTACGTAAGTACCACAACTTCTTTATCCATTTTTCGCTTTATGCGATATTGAACTTGTACCGTAAACGAGTTTCTTGTAAACAGAGCCATCCCAAACTTTGGGGTGGCTGTGTCTTTTTGATTTTAATTTCCCTAAGCTATAGGACCATAAGTGGAAGTGCCCTAGGCTCTGTTGCTTTGTTTTTTAGATGTTTCAGGAAACACCATACACTTCTCCCGAGTGGCTGTTGGCAATTTACATCCCGCCCATCAGCATAACAAGGCTCCCAGTTCTCCATGGCCTGTCCTGCCTTTCTGGATTTTACACTTTTTTCAGATGGCCCTTTTGACGGGGGGGAAGTGAGACTTCATTGTAGTGCAGATTTCCTTTGCAAGCTTGCTTGGTTGGCCAAAAAGGGCGTATGCGTTTTTTCCTGAATATATTCAGGAAAAAACGCATACGCCCTTTTTGGCCAAGTGCATCATTGTCGACCTTCTGCCTCTTTTCCTATGCTTTAAATGCAATTCCAGTCTACCTCCTGAAATCGGTTTCAGGCAATTCTGCCCAGCTTTCAAGTCCTCTTGGCAGCCTTACTTCAGTATATTTTTGGATGATAGCTGTCATTTATAACTCTGCAGGTTTGTGAATTACAGTGCCCCTGAGCTCCTTTCTTCAACTCGCTTTCTTGTGAGCTGGCCGCAACACCGCAGGATTGCTTCAGGCCCTAATCTGGTTCCGGCACGGCACGCTGAGCCTTTGGTTAATTCCTCTTCCTGGTGGGAAATGAGAGTTAAATTTTCCCGTCCAGACACCTCCAGCTAGTCTCTCATTGGTTCTCCCTATTCCTGTTCATCTTCCGCGGAATTTGCAAACTGGGCCAAACAGGAGGTTAAAGGCACTGACTCTCCAAGTCGGGAGAGTGTTAGTAAAGCATCTGGAATGTTGCACCCGAGTACCAGGGGACGAGAACTGAGACATATTTCAACACGTCTCCCGATCACACGGTTGATCATACTCTGGGTTCCACATGCATGTTTTAGCTGAAGGAAGAATCCCTTAAACCTGGAGAGTTGAGACCCGTGGAATGGGTACCATGCAATATGACTTCAAAGGGTCTTCATTTGCTCACCAAAACTCTCCAATCCTATCACTGCTGCGTTTTTGCCCCTGTACTCACGATTGATTCACTTTCAGAGACATAGCAATCCATAGGTTTTAAGATACTTACTAGTCAGGTACATTATTAGGCGTTTAATATGGGGTTTTGAGTCCATTTCGTTGAGCAAGGAGTAGCTCTTGTCTATTACATATTTGGCTTAAGGAACTTTATCTGTGCTCATTTCAATCTCTGGTTTTATGCAGCACCCCAACTCACCTTTCCCCTTAAGCAAGCATAAGTTGGTTTTCTAAATTTGGGACCATGTTCTGTTTTGAAATTCAGTTCCTGTGTAGCCAAGTTTACATTCCGTGTATTAGTGATATCTTATGATGTTTCTTTTTCTGTGTGACTTATTTCAGTTAGAATCATCATACCTGAATCCACTCATTATGCTGCTATGGGCCTGATGACATAGATGTCATTGCTGAGTGATATTGCATTGTACGTAAGTACCACAACTTCTTTATCCATTTTTCGCTTTATGCGATATTGAACTTGTACCGTAAACGAGTTTCTTGTAAACAGAGCCATCCCAAACTTTGGGGTGGCTGTGTCTTTTTGATTTTAATTTCCCTAAGCTGCAGGACCATAAGTGGAAGTGCCCTAGGCTCTGTTGCTTTGTTTTTTAGATGTTTCAGGAAACACCATACACTTCTCCCGAGTGGCTGTTGGCAATTTACATCCCGCCCATCAGCATAACAAGGCTCCCAGTTCTCCATGGCCTGTCCTGCCTTTCTGGATTTTACACTTTTTTCAGATGGCCCTTTTGACGGGGGGGAAGTGAGACTTCATTGTAGTGCAGATTTCCTTTGCAAGCTTGCTTGGTTGGCCAAAAAGGGCGTATGCGTTTTTTCCTGAATATATTCAGGAAAAAACGCATACGCCCTTTTTGGCCAAGTGCATCATTGTCGACCTTCTGCCTCTTTTCCTATGCTTTAAATGCAATTCCAGTCTACCTCCTGAAATCGGTTTCCTGCAATTCTGCCCGGCTTTCAAGTCCTCTTGGCAGCCTTACTTCAGTATATTTTTGGATGATAGCTGTCATTTATAACTCTGCAGGTTTGTGAATTACAGTGCCCCTGAGCTCCTTTCTTCAACTCGCTTTCTTGTGAGCTGGCCGCAACACCGCAGGATTGCTTCAGGCCCTAATCTGGTTCCGGCACGGCACGCTGAGCCTTTGGTTAATTCCTCTTCCTGGTGGGAAATGAGAGTTAAATTTTCCCGTCCAGACACCTCCAGCTAGTCTCTCATTGGTTCTCCCTATTCCTGTTCATCTTCCGCGGAATTTGCAAACTGGGCCAAACAGGAGGTTAAAGGCACTGACTCTCCAAGTCGGGAGAGTGTTAGTAAAGCATCTGGAATGTTGCACCCGAGTACCAGGGGACGAGAACTGAGACATATTTCAACACGTCTCCCGATCACACGGTTGATCATACTCTGGGTTCCACATGCATGTTTTAGCTGAAGGAAGAATCCCTTAAACCTGGAGAGTTGAGACCCGTGGAATGGGTACCAGGCAATATGACTTCAAAGGGTCTTCATTTGCTCACCAAAACTCTCCAATCCTATCACTGCTGCGTTTTTGCCCCTGTACTCACGATTGATTCACTTTCAGAGACATAGCAATCCATAGGTTTTAAGATACTTACTAGTCAGGTACATTATTAGGCGTTTAATATGGGGTTTTGAGTCCATTTCGTTGAGCAAGGAGTAGCTCTTGTCTATTACATATTTGGCTTAAGGAACTTTATCTGTGCTCATTTCAATCTCTGGTTTTATGCAGCACCCCAACTCACCTTTCCCCTTAAGCAAGCATAAGTTGGTTTTCTAAATTTGGGACCATGTTCTGTTTTGAAATTCAGTTCCTGTGTAGCCAAGTTTACATTCCGTGTATTAGTGATATCTTATGATGTTTCTTTTTCTGTGTGACTTATTTCAGTTAGAATCATCATACCTGAATCCACTCATTATGCTGCTATGGGCCTGATGACATAGATGTCATTGCTGAGTGATATTGCATTGTACGTAAGTACCACAACTTCTTTATCCATTTTTCGCTTTATGCGATATTGAACTTGTACCGTAAACGAGTTTCTTGTAAACAGAGCCATCCCAAACTTTGGGGTGGCTGTGTCTTTTTGATTTTAATTTCCCTAAGCTGCAGGACCATAAGTGGTAGTGCCCTAGGCTCTGTTGCTTTGTTTTTTAGATGTTTCAGGAAACACCATACACTTCTCCCGAGTGGCTGTTGGCAATTTACATCCCGCCCATCAGCATAACAAGGCTCCCAGTTCTCCATGGCCTGTCCTGCCTTTCTGGATTTTACACTTTTTTCAGATGGCCCTTTTGACGGGGGGAAGTGAGACTTCATTGTAGTGCAGATTTCCTTTGCAAGCTTGCTTGGTTGGCCAAAAAGGGCGTATGCGTTTTTTCCTGAATATATTCAGGAAAAAACGCATACGCCCTTTTTGGCCAAGTGCATCATTGTCGACCTTCTGCCTCTTTTCCTATGCTTTAAATGCAATTCCAGTCTACCTCCTGAAATCGGTTTCCTGCAATTCTGCCCGGCTTTCAAGTCCTCTTGGCAGCCTTACTTCAGTATATTTTTGGATGATAGCTGTCATTTATAACTCTGCAGGTTTGTGAATTACAGTGCCCCTGAGCTCCTTTCTTCAACTCGCTTTCTTGTGAGCTGGCCGCAACACCGCAGGATTGCTTCAGGCCCTAATCTGGTTCCGGCACGGCACGCTGAGCCTTTGGTTAATTCCTCTTCCTGGTGGGAAATGAGAGTTAAATTTTCCCGTCCAGACACCTCCAGCTAGTCTCTCATTGGTTCTCCCTATTCCTGTTCATCTTCCGCGGAATTTGCAAACTGGGCCAAACAGGAGGTTAAAGGCACTGACTCTCCAAGTCGGGAGAGTGTTAGTAAAGCATCTGGAATGTTGCACCCGAGTACCAGGGGACGAGAACTGAGACATATTTCAACACGTCTCCCGATCACACGGTTGATCATACTCTGGGTTCCACATGCATGTTTTAGCTGAAGGAAGAATCCCTTAAACCTGGAGAGTTGAGACCCGTGGAATGGGTACCATGCAATATGACTTCAAAGGGTCTTCATTTGCTCACCAAAACTCTCCAATCCTATCACTGCTGCGTTTTTGCCCCTGTACTCACGATTGATTCACTTTCAGAGACATAGCAATCCATAGGTTTTAAGATACTTACTAGTCAGGTACATTATTAGGCGTTTAATATGGGGTTTTGAGTCCATTTCGTTGAGCAAGGAGTAGCTCTTGTCTATTACATATTTGGCTTAAGGAACTTTATCTGTGCTCATTTCAATCTCTGGTTTTATGCAGCACCCCAACTCACCTTTCCCCTTAAGCAAGCATAAGTTGGTTTTCTAAATTTGGGACCATGTTCTGTTTTGAAATTCAGTTCCTGTGTAGCCAAGTTTACATTCCGTGTATTAGTGATATCTTATGATGTTTCTTTTTCTGTGTGACTTATTTCAGTTAGAATCATCATACCTGAATCCACTCATTATGCTGCTATGGGCCTGATGACATAGATGTCATTGCTGAGTGATATTGCATTGTACGTAAGTACCACAACTTCTTTATCCATTTTTCGCTTTATGCGAT
Organism: Orcinus orca; assembly: GCF_937001465.1. Lineage (NCBI taxonomy): Eukaryota > Metazoa > Chordata > Mammalia > Artiodactyla > Delphinidae > Orcinus > Orcinus orca. The sequence continues at coordinate 752,627 of NW_026043983.1, forward strand.
ATTGAACTTGTACCGTAAACGAGTTTCTTGTAAACAGAGCCATCCCAAACTTTGGGGTGGCTGTGTCTTTTTGATTTTAATTTCCCTAAGCTGCAGGACCATAAGTGGAAGTGCCCTAGGCTCTGTTGCTTTGTTTTTTAGATGTTTCAGGAAACACCATACACTTCTCCCGAGTGGCTGTTGGCAATTTACATCCCGCCCATCAGCATAACAAGGCTCCCAGTTCTCCATGGCCTGTCCTGCCTTTCTGGATTTTACACTTTTTTCAGATGGCCCTTTTGACGGGGGGGAAGTGAGACTTCATTGTAGTGCAGATTTCCTTTGCAAGCTTGCTTGGTTGGCCAAAAAGGGCGTATGCGTTTTTTCCTGAATATATTCAGGAAAAAACGCATACGCCCTTTTTGGCCAAGTGCATCATTGTCGACCTTCTGCCTCTTTTCCTATGCTTTAAATGCAATTCCAGTCTACCTCCTGAAATCGGTTTCCTGCAATTCTGCCCGGCTTTCAAGTCCTCTTGGCAGCCTTACTTCAGTATATTTTTGGATGATAGCTGTCATTTATAACTCTGCAGGTTTGTGAATTACAGTGCCCCTGAGCTCCTTTCTTCAACTCGCTTTCTTGTGAGCTGGCCGCAACACCGCAGGATTGCTTCAGGCCCTAATCTGGTTCCGGCACGGCACGCTGAGCCTTTGGTTGATTCCTCTTCCTGGTGGGAAATGAGAGTTAAATTTTCCCGTCCAGACACCTCCAGCTAGTCTCTCATTGGTTCTCCCTATTCCTGTTCATCTTCCGCGGAATTTGCAAACTGGGCCAAACAGGAGGTTAAAGGCACTGACTCTCCAAGTCGGGAGAGTGTTAGTAAAGCATCTGGAATGTTGCACCCGAGTACCAGGGGACGAGAACTGAGACATATTTCAACACGTCTCCCGATCACACGGTTGATCATACTCTGGGTTCCACATGCATGTTTTAGCTGAAGGAAGAATCCCTTAAACCTGGAGAGTTGAGACCCGTGGAATGGGTACCATGCAATATGACTTCAAAGGGTCTTCATTTGCTCACCAAAACTCTCCAATCCTATCACTGCTGCGTTTTTGCCCCTGTACTCACGATTGATTCACTTTCAGAGACATAGCAATCCATAGGTTTTAAGATACTTACTAGTCAGGTACATTATTAGGCGTTTAATATGGGGTTTTGAGTCCATTTCGTTGAGCAAGGAGTAGCTCTTGTCTATTACATATTTGGCTTAAGGAACTTTATCTGTGCTCATTTCAATCTCTGGTTTTATGCAGCACCCCAACTCACCTTTCCCCTTAAGCAAGCATAAGTTGGTTTTCTAAATTTGGGACCATGTTCTGTTTTGAAATTCAGTTCCTGTGTAGCCAAGTTTACATTCCGTGTATTAGTGATATCTTATGATGTTTCTTTTTCTGTGTGACTTATTTCAGTTAGAATCATCATACCTGAATCCACTCATTATGCTGCTATGGGCCTGATGACATAGATGTCATTGCTGAGTGATATTGCATTGTACGTAAGTACCACAACTTCTTTATCCATTTTTCGCTTTATGCGATATTGAACTTGTACCGTAAACGAGTTTCTTGTAAACAGAGCCATCCCAAACTTTGGGGTGGCTGTGTCTTTTTGATTTTAATTTCCCTAAGCTGCAGGACCATAAGTGGTAGTGCCCTAGGCTCTGTTGCTTTGTTTTTTAGATGTTTCAGGAAACACCATACACTTCTCCCGAGTGGCTGTTGGCAATTTACATCCCGCCCATCAGCATAACAAGGCTCCCAGTTCTCCATGGCCTGTCCTGCCTTTCTGGATTTTACACTTTTTTCAGATGGCCCTTTTGACGGGGGGAAGTGAGACTTCATTGTAGTGCAGATTTCCTTTGCAAGCTTGCTTGGTTGGCCAAAAAGGGCGTATGCGTTTTTTCCTGAATATATTCAGGAAAAAACGCATACGCCCTTTTTGGCCAAGTGCATCATTGTCGACCTTCTGCCTCTTTTCCTATGCTTTAAATGCAATTCCAGTCTACCTCCTGAAATCGGTTTCCTGCAATTCTGCCCGGCTTTCAAGTCCTCTTGGCAGCCTTACTTCAGTATATTTTTGGATGATAGCTGTCATTTATAACTCTGCAGGTTTGTGAATTACAGTGCCCCTGAGCTCCTTTCTTCAACTCGCTTTCTTGTGAGCTGGCCGCAACACCGCAGGATTGCTTCAGGCCCTAATCTGGTTCCGGCACGGCACGCTGAGCCTTTGGTTAATTCCTCTTCCTGGTGGGAAATGAGAGTTAAATTTTCCCGTCCAGACACCTCCAGCTAGTCTCTCATTGGTTCTCCCTATTCCTGTTCATCTTCCGCGGAATTTGCAAACTGGGCCAAACAGGAGGTTAAAGGCACTGACTCTCCAAGTCGGGAGAGTGTTAGTAAAGCATCTGGAATGTTGCACCCGAGTACCAGGGGACGAGAACTGAGACATATTTCAACACGTCTCCCGATCACACGGTTGATCATACTCTGGGTTCCACATGCATGTTTTAGCTGAAGGAAGAATCCCTTAAACCTGGAGAGTTGAGACCCGTGGAATGGGTACCATGCAATATGACTTCAAAGGGTCTTCATTTGCTCACCAAAACTCTCCAATCCTATCACTGCTGCGTTTTTGCCCCTGTACTCACGATTGATTCACTTTCAGAGACATAGCAATCCATAGGTTTTAAGATACTTACTAGTCAGGTACATTATTAGGCGTTTAATATGGGGTTTTGAGTCCATTTCGTTGAGCAAGGAGTAGCTCTTGTCTATTACATATTTGGCTTAAGGAACTTTATCTGTGCTCATTTCAATCTCTGGTTTTATGCAGCACCCCAACTCACCTTTCCCCTTAAGCAAGCATAAGTTGGTTTTCTAAATTTGGGACCATGTTCTGTTTTGAAATTCAGTTCCTGTGTAGCCAAGTTTACATTCCGTGTATTAGTGATATCTTATGATGTTTCTTTTTCTGTGTGACTTATTTCAGTTAGAATCATCATACCTGAATCCACTCATTATGCTGCTATGGGCCTGATGACATAGATGTCATTGCTGAGTGATATTGCATTGTACGTAAGTACCACAACTTCTTTATCCATTTTTCGCTTTATGCGATATTGAACTTGTACCGTAAACGAGTTTCTTGTAAACAGAGCCATCCCAAACTTTGGGGTGGCTGTGTCTTTTTGATTTTAATTTCCCTAAGCTGCAGGACCATAAGTGGAAGTGCCCTAGGCTCTGTTGCTTTGTTTTTTAGATGTTTCAGGAAACACCATACACTTCTCCCGAGTGGCTGTTGGCAATTTACATCCCGCCCATCAGCATAACAAGGCTCCCAGTTCTCCATGGCCTGTCCTGCCTTTCTGGATTTTACACTTTTTTCAGATGGCCCTTTTGACGGGGGGGAAGTGAGACTTCATTGTAGTGCAGATTTCCTTTGCAAGCTTGCTTGGTTGGCCAAAAAGGGCGTATGCGTTTTTTCCTGAATATATTCAGGAAAAAACGCATACGCCCTTTTTGGCCAAGTGCATCATTGTCGACCTTCTGCCTCTTTTCCTATGCTTTAAATGCAATTCCAGTCTACCTCCTGAAATCGGTTTCCTGCAATTCTGCCCGGCTTTCAAGTCCTCTTGGCAGCCTTACTTCAGTATATTTTTGGATGATAGCTGTCATTTATAACTCTGCAGGTTTGTGAATTACAGTGCCCCTGAGCTCCTTTCTTCAACTCGCTTTCTTGTGAGCTGGCCGCAACACCGCAGGATTGCTTCAGGCCCTAATCTGGTTCCGGCACGGCACGCTGAGCCTTTGGTTGATTCCTCTTCCTGGTGGGAAATGAGAGTTAAATTTTCCCGTCCAGACACCTCCAGCTAGTCTCTCATTGGTTCTCCCTATTCCTGTTCATCTTCCGCGGAATTTGCAAACTGGGCCAAACAGGAGGTTAAAGGCACTGACTCTCCAAGTCGGGAGAGTGTTAGTAAAGCATCTGGAATGTTGCACCCGAGTACCAGGGGACGAGAACTGAGACATATTTCAACACGTCTCCCGATCACACGGTTGATCATACTCTGGGTTCCACATGCATGTTTTAGCTGAAGGAAGAATCCCTTAAACCTGGAGAGTTGAGACCCGTGGAATGGGTACCATGCAATATGACTTCAAAGGGTCTTCATTTGCTCACCAAAACTCTCCAATCCTATCACTGCTGCGTTTTTGCCCCTGTACTCACGATTGATTCACTTTCAGAGACATAGCAATCCATAGGTTTTAAGATACTTACTAGTCAGGTACATTATTAGGCGTTTAATATGGGGTTTTGAGTCCATTTCGTTGAGCAAGGAGTAGCTCTTGTCTATTACATATTTGGCTTAAGGAACTTTATCTGTGCTCATTTCAATCTCTGGTTTTATGCAGCACCCCAACTCACCTTTCCCCTTAAGCAAGCATAAGTTGGTTTTCTAAATTTGGGACCATGTTCTGTTTTGAAATTCAGTTCCTGTGTAGCCAAGTTTACATTCCGTGTATTAGTGATATCTTATGATGTTTCTTTTTCTGTGTGACTTATTTCAGTTAGAATCATCATACCTGAATCCACTCATTATGCTGCTATGGGCCTGATGACATAGATGTCATTGCTGAGTGATATTGCATTGTACGTAAGTACCACAACTTCTTTATCCATTTTTCGCTTTATGCGATATTGAACTTGTACCGTAAACGAGTTTCTTGTAAACAGAGCCATCCCAAACTTTGGGGTGGCTGTGTCTTTTTGATTTTAATTTCCCTAAGCTATAGGACCATAAGTGGAAGTGCCCTAGGCTCTGTTGCTTTGTTTTTTAGATGTTTCAGGAAACACCATACACTTCTCCCGAGTGGCTGTTGGCAATTTACATCCCGCCCATCAGCATAACAAGGCTCCCAGTTCTCCATGGCCTGTCCTGCCTTTCTGGATTTTACACTTTTTTCAGATGGCCCTTTTGACGGGGGGGAAGTGAGACTTCATTGTAGTGCAGATTTCCTTTGCAAGCTTGCTTGGTTGGCCAAAAAGGGCGTATGCGTTTTTTCCTGAATATATTCAGGAAAAAACGCATACGCCCTTTTTGGCCAAGTGCATCATTGTCGACCTTCTGCCTCTTTTCCTATGCTTTAAATGCAATTCCAGTCTACCTCCTGAAATCGGTTTCCTGCAATTCTGCCCGGCTTTCAAGTCCTCTTGGCAGCCTTACTTCAGTATATTTTTGGATGATAGCTGTCATTTATAACTCTGCAGGTTTGTGAATTACAGTGCCCCTGAGCTCCTTTCTTCAACTCGCTTTCTTGTGAGCTGGCCGCAACACCGCAGGATTGCTTCAGGCCCTAATCTGGTTCCGGCACGGCACGCTGAGCCTTTGGTTGATTCCTCTTCCTGGTGGGAAATGAGAGTTAAATTTTCCCGTCCAGACACCTCCAGCTAGTCTCTCATTGGTTCTCCCTATTCCTGTTCATCTTCCGCGGAATTTGCAAACTGGGCCAAACAGGAGGTTAAAGGCACTGACTCTCCAAGTCGGGAGAGTGTTAGTAAAGCATCTGGAATGTTGCACCCGAGTACCAGGGGACGAGAATTGAGACATATTTCAACACGTCTCCCGATCACACGGTTGATCATACTCTGGGTTCCACATGCATGTTTTAGCTGAAGGAAGAATCCCTTAAACCTGGAGAGTTGAGACCCGTGGAATGGGTACCATGCAATATGACTTCAAAGGGTCTTCATTTGCTCACCAAAACTCTCCAATCCTATCACTGCTGCGTTTTTGCCCCTGTACTCACGATTGATTCACTTTCAGAGACATAGCAATCCATAGGTTTTAAGATACTTACTAGTCAGGTACATTATTAGGCGTTTAATATGGGGTTTTGAGTCCATTTCGTTGAGCAAGGAGTAGCTCTTGTCTATTACATATTTGGCTTAAGGAACTTTATCTGTGCTCATTTCAATCTCTGGTTTTATGCAGCACCCCAACTCACCTTTCCCCTTAAGCAAGCATAAGTTGGTTTTCTAAATTTGGGACCATGTTCTGTTTTGAAATTCAGTTCCTGTGTAGCCAAGTTTACATTCCGTGTATTAGTGATATCTTATGATGTTTCTTTTTCTGTGTGACTTATTTCAGTTAGAATCATCATACCTGAATCCACTCATTATGCTGCTATGGGCCTGATGACATAGATGTCATTGCTGAGTGATATTGCATTGTACGTAAGTACCACAACTTCTTTATCCATTTTTCGCTTTATGCGATATTGAACTTGTACCGTAAACGAGTTTCTTGTAAACAGAGCCATCCCAAACTTTGGGGTGGCTGTGTCTTTTTGATTTTAATTTCCCTAAGCTATAGGACCATAAGTGGAAGTGCCCTAGGCTCTGTTGCTTTGTTTTTTAGATGTTTCAGGAAACACCATACACTTCTCCCGAGTGGCTGTTGGCAATTTACATCCCGCCCATCAGCATAACAAGGCTCCCAGTTCTCCATGGCCTGTCCTGCCTTTCTGGATTTTACACTTTTTTCAGATGGCCCTTTTGACGGGGGGGAAGTGAGACTTCATTGTAGTGCAGATTTCCTTTGCAAGCTTGCTTGGTTGGCCAAAAAGGGCGTATGCGTTTTTTCCTGAATATATTCAGGAAAAAACGCATACGCCCTTTTTGGCCAAGTGCATCATTGTCGACCTTCTGCCTCTTTTCCTATGCTTTAAATGCAATTCCAGTCTACCTCCTGAAATCGGTTTCAGGCAATTCTGCCCAGCTTTCAAGTCCTCTTGGCAGCCTTACTTCAGTATATTTTTGGATGATAGCTGTCATTTATAACTCTGCAGGTTTGTGAATTACAGTGCCCCTGAGCTCCTTTCTTCAACTCGCTTTCTTGTGAGCTGGCCGCAACACCGCAGGATTGCTTCAGGCCCTAATCTGGTTCCGGCACGGCACGCTGAGCCTTTGGTTAATTCCTCTTCCTGGTGGGAAATGAGAGTTAAATTTTCCCGTCCAGACACCTCCAGCTAGTCTCTCATTGGTTCTCCCTATTCCTGTTCATCTTCCGCAGAATTTGCAAACTGGGCCAAACAGGAGGTTAAAGGCACTGACTCTCCAAGTCGGGAGAGTGTTAGTAAAGCATCTGGAATGTTGCACCCGAGTACCAGGGGACGAGAACTGAGACATATTTCAACACGTCTCCCGATCACATGGTTGATCATACTCTGGGTTCCACATGCATGTTTTAGCTGAAGGAAGAATCCCTTAAACCTGGAGAGTTGAGACCCGTGGAATGGGTACCAGGCAATATGACTTCAAAGGGTCTTCATTTGCTCACCAAAACTCTCCAATCCTATCACTGCTGCGTTTTTGCCCCTGTACTCACGATTGATTCACTTTCAGAGACATAGCAATCCATAGGTTTTAAGATACTTACTAGTCAGGTACATTATTAGGCGTTTAATATGGGGTTTTGAGTCCATTTCGTTGAGCAAGGAGTAGCTCTTGTCTATTACATATTTGGCTTAAGGAACTTTATCTGTGCTCATTTCAATCTCTGGTTTTATGCAGCACCCCAACTCACCTTTCCCCTTAAGCAAGCATAAGTTGGTTTTCTAAATTTGGGACCATGTTCTGTTTTGAAATTCAGTTCCTGTGTAGCCAAGTTTACATTCCGTGTATTAGTGATATCTTATGATGTTTCTTTTTCTGTGTGACTTATTTCAGTTAGAATCATCATACCTGAATCCACTCATTATGCTGCTATGGGCCTGATGACATAGATGTCATTGCTGAGTGATATTGCATTGTACGTAAGTACCACAACTTCTTTATCCATTTTTCGCTTTATGCGATATTGAACTTGTACCGTAAACGAGTTTCTTGTAAACAGAGCCATCCCAAACTTTGGGGTGGCTGTGTCTTTTTGATTTTAATTTCCCTGAGCTATAGGACCATAAGTGGAAGTGCCCTATGCTCTGTTGCTTTGTTTTTTAGATGTTTCAGGAAACACCATACACTTCTCCCGAGTGGCTGTTGGCAATTTACATCCCGCCCATCAGCATAACAAGGCTCCCAGTTCTCCATGGTCTGTCCTGCCTTTCTGGATTTTACACTTTTTTCAGATGGCCCTTTTGACGGGGGGGAAGTGAGACTTCATTGTAGTGCAGATTTCCTTTGCAAGCTTGCTTGGTTGGCCAAAAAGGGCGTATGCGTTTTTTCCTGAATATATTCAGGAAAAAACGCATACGCCCTTTTTGGCCAAGTGCATCATTGTCGACCTTCTGCCTCTTTTCCTATGCTTTAAATGCAATTCCAGTCTACCTCCTGAAATCGGTTTCCTGCAATTCTGCCCGGCTTTCAAGTCCTCTTGGCAGCCTTACTTCAGTATATTTTTGGATGATAGCTGTCATTTATAACTCTGCAGGTTTGTGAATTACAGTGCCCCTGAGCTCCTTTCTTCAACTCGCTTTCTTGTGAGCTGGCCGCAACACCGCAGGATTGCTTCAGGCCCTAATCTGGTTCCGGCATGGCACGCTGAGCCTTTGGTTAATTCCTCTTCCTGGTGGGAAATGAGAGTTAAATTTTCCCATCCAGACACCTCCAGCTAGTCTCTCATTGGTTCTCCCTATTCCTGTTCATCTTCCGCGGAATTTGCAAACTGGGCCAAACAGGAGGTTAAAGGCACTGACTCTCCAAGTCGGGAGAGTGTTAGTAAAGCATCTGGAATGTTGCACCCGAGTACCAGGGGACGAGAACTGAGACATATTTCAACACGTCTCCCGATCACACGGTTGATCATACTCTGGGTTCCACATGCATGTTTTAGCTGAAGGAAGAATCCCTTAAACCTGGAGAGTTGAGACCCGTGGAATGGGTACCATGCAATATGACTTCAAAGGGTCTTCATTTGCTCACCAAAACTCTCCAATCCTATCACTGCTGCGTTTTTGCCCCTGTACTCACGATTGATTCACTTTCAGAGACATAGCAATCCATAGGTTTTAAGATACTTACTAGTCAGGTACATTATTAGGCGTTTAATATGGGGTTTTGAGTCCATTTCGTTGAGCAAGGAGTAGCTCTTGTCTATTACATATTTGGCTTAAGGAACTTTATCTGTGCTCATTTCAACCTCTGGTTTTATGCAGCACCCCAACTCACCTTTCCCCTTAAGCAAGCATAAGTTGGTTTTCTAAATTTGGGACCATGTTCTGTTTTGAAATTCAGTTCCTGTGTAGCCAAGTTTACATTCCGTGTATTAGTGATATCTTATGATGTTTCTTTTTCTGTGTGACTTATTTCAGTTAGAATCATCATACCTGAATCCACTCATTATGCTGCTATGGGCCTGATGACATAGATGTCATTGCTGAGTGATATTGCATTGTACGTAAGTACCACAACTTCTTTATCCATTTTTCGCTTTATGCGATATTGAACTTGTACCGTAAACGAGTTTCTTGTAAACAGAGCCATCCCAAACTTTGGGGTGGCTGTGTCTTTTTGATTTTAATTTCCCTGAGCTATAGGACCATAAGTGGAAGTGCCCTAGGCTCTGTTGCTTTGTTTTTTAGATGTTTCAGGAAACACCATACACTTCTCCCGAGTGGCTGTTGGCAATTTACATCCCGCCCATCAGCATAACAAGGCTCCCAGTTCTCCATGGCCTGTCCTGCCTTTCTGGATTTTACACTTTTTTCAGATGGCCCTTTTGACGGGGGGGAAGTGAGACTTCATTGTAGTGCAGATTTCCTTTGCAAGCTTGCTTGGTTGGCCAAAAAGGGCGTATGCGTTTTTTCCTGAATATATTCAGGAAAAAACGCATACGCCCTTTTTGGCCAAGTGCATCATTGTCGACCTTCTGCCTCTTTTCCTATGCTTTAAATGCAATTCCAGTCTACCTCCTGAAATCGGTTTCCTGCAATTCTGCCCGGCTTTCAAGTCCTCTTGGCAGCCTTACTTCAGTATATTTTTGGATGATAGCTGTCATTTATAACTCTGCAGGTTTGTGAATTACAGTGCCCCTGAGCTCCTTTCTTCAACTCGCTTTCTTGTGAGCTGGCCGCAACACCGCAGGATTGCTTCAGGCCCTAATCTGGTTCCGGCATGGCACGCTGAGCCTTTGGTTAATTCCTCTTCCTGGTGGGAAATGAGAGTTAAATTTTCCCATCCAGACACCTCCAGCTAGTCTCTCATTGGTTCTCCCTATTCCTGTTCATCTTCTGCGGAATTTGCAAACTGGGCCAAACAGGAGGTTAAAGGCACTGACTCTCCAAGTCGGGAGAGTGTTAGTAAAGCATCTGGAATGTTGCACCCGAGTACCAGGGGACGAGAACTGAGACATATTTCAACACGTCTCCCGATCACACGGTTGATCATACTCTGGGTTCCACATGCATGTTTTAGCTGAAGGAAGAATCCCTTAAACCTGGAGAGTTGAGACCCGTGGAATGGGTACCATGCAATATGACTTCAAAGGGTCTTCATTTGCTCACCAAAACTCTCCAATCCTATCACTGCTGCGTTTTTGCCCCTGTACTCACGATTGATTCACTTTCAGAGACATAGCAATCCATAGGTTTTAAGATACTTACTAGTCAGGTACATTATTAGGTGTTTAATATGGGGTTTTGAGTCCATTTCGTTGAGCAAGGAGTAGCTCTTGTCTATTACATATTTGGCTTAAGGAACTTTATCTGTGCTCATTTCAATCTCTGGTTTTATGCAGCACCCCAACTCACCTTTCCCCTTAAGCAAGCATAAGTTGGTTTTCTAAATTTGGGACCATGTTCTGTTTTGAAATTCAGTTCCTGTGTAGCCAAGTTTACATTCCGTGTATTAGTGATATCTTATGATGTTTCTTTTTCTGTGTGACTTATTTCAGTTAGAATCATCATACCTGAATCCACTCATTATGCTGCTATGGGCCTGATGACATAGATGTCATTGCTGAGTGATATTGCATTGTACGTAAGTACCACAACTTCTTTATCCATTTTTCGCTTTATGCGATATTGAACTTGTACCGTAAACGAGTTTCTTGTAAACAGAGCCATCCCAAACTTTGGGGTGGCTGTGTCTTTTTGATTTTAATTTCCCTAAGCTATAGGACCATAAGTGGAAGTGCCCTAGGCTCTGTTGCTTTGTTTTTTAGATGTTTCAGGAAACACCATACACTTCTCCCGAGTGGCTGTTGGCAATTTACATCCCGCCCATCAGCATAACAAGGCTCCCAGTTCTCCATGGCCTGTCCTGCCTTTCTGGATTTTACACTTTTTTCAGATGGCCCTTTTGACGGGGGGGAAGTGAGACTTCATTGTAGTGCAGATTTCCTTTGCAAGCTTGCTTGGTTGGCCAAAAAGGGCGTATGCGTTTTTTCCTGAATATATTCAGGAAAAAACGCATACGCCCTTTTTGGCCAAGTGCATCATTGTCGACCTTCTGCCTCTTTTCCTATGCTTTAAATGCAATTCCAGTCTACCTCCTGAAATCGGTTTCCTGCAATTCTGCCCGGCTTTCAAGTCCTCTTGGCAGCCTTACTTCAGTATATTTTTGGATGATAGCTGTCATTTATAACTCTGCAGGTTTGTGAATTACAGTGCCCCTGAGCTCCTTTCTTCAACTCGCTTTCTTGTGAGCTGGCCGCAACACCGCAGGATTGCTTCAGGCCCTAATCTGGTTCCGGCATGGCACGCTGAGCCTTTGGTTAATTCCTCTTCCTGGTGGGAAATGAGAGTTAAATTTTCCCGTCCAGACACCTCCAGCTAGTCTCTCATTGGTTCTCCCTATTCCTGTTCATCTTCCGCGGAATTTGCAAACTGGGCCAAACAGGAGGTTAAAGGCACTGACTCTCCAAGTCGGGAGAGTGTTAGTAAAGCATCTGGAATGTTGCACCCGAGTACCAGGGGACGAGAACTGAGACATATTTCAACACGTCTCCCGATCACACGGTTGATCATACTCTGGGTTCCACATGCATGTTTTAGCTGAAGGAAGAATCCCTTAAACCTGGAGAGTTGAGACCCGTGGAATGGGTACCATGCAATATGACTTCAAAGGGTCTTCATTTGCTCACCAAAACTCTCCAATCCTATCACTGCTGCGTTTTTGCCCCTGTACTCACGATTGATTCACTTTCAGAGACATAGCAATCCATAGGTTTTAAGATACTTACTAGTCAGGTACCTTATTTGGGGTTTTGAGTCCATTTCGTTGAGCAAGGAGTAGCTCTTGTCTATTACATATTTGGCTTAAGGAACTTTATCTGTGCTCATTTCAATCTCTGGTTTTATGCAGCACCCCAACTCACCTTTCCCCTTAAGCAAGCATAAGTTGATTTTCTAAATTTGGGACCATGTTCTGTTTTGAAATTCAGTTCCTGTGTAGCCAAGTTTACATTCCGTGTATTAGTGATATCTTATGATGTTTCTTTTTCTGTGTGACTTATTTCAGTTAGAATCATCATACCTGAATCCACTCATTATGCTGCTATGGGCCTGATGACATAGATGTCATTGCTGAGTGATATTGCATTGTACGTAAGTACCACAACTTCTTTATCCATTTTTCGCTTTATGCGATATTGAACTTGTACCGTAAACGAGTTTCTTGTAAACAGAGCCATCCCAAACTTTGGGGTGGCTGTGTCTTTTTGATTTTAATTTCCCTGAGCTATAGGACCATAAGTGGAAGTGCCCTAGGCTCTGTTGCTTTGTTTTTTAGATGTTTCAGGAAACACCATACACTTCTCCCGAGTGGCTGTTGGCAATTTACATCCCGCCCATCAGCATAACAAGGCTCCCAGTTCTCCATGGCCTGTCCTGCCTTTCTGGATTTTACACTTTTTTCAGATGGCCCTTTTGACGGGGGGGAAGTGAGACTTCATTGTAGTGCAGATTTCCTTTGCAAGCTTGCTTGGTTGGCCAAAAAGGGCGTATGCGTTTTTTCCTGAATATATTCAGGAAAAAACGCATACGCCCTTTTTGGCCAAGTGCATCATTGTCGACCTTCTGCCTCTTTTCCTATGCTTTAAATGCAATTCCAGTCTACCTCCTGAAATCGGTTTCCTGCAATTCTGCCCGGCTTTCAAGTCCTCTTGGCAGCCTTACTTCAGTATATTTTTGGATGATAGCTGTCATTTATAACTCTGCAGGTTTGTGAATTACAGTGCCCCTGAGCTCCTTTCTTCAACTCGCTTTCTTGTGAGCTGGCCGCAACACCGCAGGATTGCTTCAGGCCCTAATCTGGTTCCGGCATGGCACGCTGAGCCTTTGGTTAATTCCTCTTCCTGGTGGGAAATGAGAGTTAAATTTTCCCGTCCAGACACCTCCAGCTAGTCTCTCATTGGTTCTCCCTATTCCTGTTCATCTTCTGCGGAATTTGCAAACTGGGCCAAACAGGAGGTTAAAGGCACTGACTCTCCAAGTCGGGAGAGTGTTAGTAAAGCATCTGGAATGTTGCACCCGAGTACCAGGGGACGAGAACTGAGACATATTTCAACACGTCTCCCGATCACACGGTTGATCATACTCTGGGTTCCACATGCATGTTTTAGCTGAAGGAAGAATCCCTTAAACCTGGAGAGTTGAGACCCGTAGAATGGGTACCATGCAATATGACTTCAAAGGGTCTTCATTTGCTCACCAAAACTCTCCAATCCTATCACTGCTGCGTTTTTGCCCCTGTACTCACGATTGATTCACTTTCAGAGACATAGCAATCCATAGGTTTTAAGATACTTACTAGTCAGGTACCTTATTTGGGGTTTTGAGTCCATTTCGTTGAGCAAGGAGTAGCTCTTGTCTATTACATATTTGGCTTAAGGAACTTTATCTGTGCTCATTTCAATCTCTGGTTTTATGCAGCACCCCAACTCACCTTTCCCCTTAAGCAAGCATAAGTTGATTTTCTAAATTTGGGACCATGTTCTGTTTTGAAATTCAGTTCCTGTGTAGCCAAGTTTACATTCCGTGTATTAGTGATATCTTATGATGTTTCTTTTTCTGTGTGACTTATTTCAGTTAGAATCATCATACCTGAATCCACTCATTATGCTGCTATGGGCCTGATGACATAGATGTCATTGCTGAGTGATATTGCATTGTACGTAAGTACCACAACTTCTTTATCCATTTTTCGCTTTATGCGATATTGAACTTGTACCGTAAACGAGTTTCTTGTAAACAGAGCCATCCCAAACTTTGGGGTGGCTGTGTCTTTTTGATTTTAATTTCCCTGAGCTATAGGACCATAAGTGGAAGTGCCCTAGGCTCTGTTGCTTTGTTTTTTAGATGTTTCAGGAAACACCATACACTTCTCCCGAGTGGCTGTTGGCAATTTACATCCCGCCCATCAGCATAACAAGGCTCCCAGTTCTCCATGGCCTGTCCTGCCTTTCTGGATTTTACACTTTTTTCAGATGGCCCTTTTGACGGGGGGGAAGTGAGACTTCATTGTAGTGCAGATTTCCTTTGCAAGCTTGCTTGGTTGGCCAAAAAGGGCGTATGCGTTTTTTCCTGAATATATTCAGGAAAAAACGCATACGCCCTTTTTGGCCAAGTGCATCATTGTCGACCTTCTGCCTCTTTTCCTATGCTTTAAATGCAATTCCAGTCTACCTCCTGAAATCGGTTTCCTGCAATTCTGCCCGGCTTTCAAGTCCTCTTGGCAGCCTTACTTCAGTATATTTTTGGATGATAGCTGTCATTTATAACTCTGCAGGTTTGTGAATTACAGTGCCCCTGAGCTCCTTTCTTCAACTCGCTTTCTTGTGAGCTGGCCGCAACACCGCAGGATTGCTTCAGGCCCTAATCTGGTTCCGGCATGGCACGCTGAGCCTTTGGTTAATTCCTCTTCCTGGTGGGAAATGAGAGTTAAATTTTCCCGTCCAGACACCTCCAGCTAGTCTCTCATTGGTTCTCCCTATTCCTGTTCATCTTCTGCGGAATTTGCAAACTGGGCCAAACAGGAGGTTAAAGGCACTGACTCTCCAAGTCGGGAGAGTGTTAGTAAAGCATCTGGAATGTTGCACCCGAGTACCAGGGGACGAGAACTGAGACATATTTCAACACGTCTCCCGATCACACGGTTGATCATACTCTGGGTTCCACATGCATGTTTTAGCTGAAGGAAGAATCCCTTAAACCTGGAGAGTTGAGACCCGTAGAATGGGTACCATGCAATATGACTTCAAAGGGTCTTCATTTGCTCACCAAAACTCTCCAATCCTATCACTGCTGCGTTTTTGCCCCTGTACTCACGATTGATTCACTTTCAGAGACATAGCAATCCATAGGTTTTAAGATACTTACTAGTCAGGTACATTATTAGGTGTTTAATATGGGGTTTTGAGTCCATTTCGTTGAGCAAGGAGTAGCTCTTGTCTATTACATATTTGGCTTAAGGAACTTTATCTGTGCTCATTTCAATCTCTGGTTTTATGCAGCACCCCAACTCACCTTTCCCCTTAAGCAAGCATAAGTTGGTTTTCTAAATTTGGGACCATGTTCTGTTTTGAAATTCAGTTCCTGTGTAGCCAAGTTTACATTCCGTGTATTAGTGATATCTTATGATGTTTCTTTTTCTGTGTGACTTATTTCAGTTAGAATCATCATACCTGAATCCACTCATTATGCTGCTATGGGCCTGATGACATAGATGTCATTGCTGAGTGATATTGCATTGTACGTAAGTACCACAACTTCTTTATCCATTTTTCGCTTTATGCGATATTGAACTTGTACCGTAAACGAGTTTCTTGTAAACAGAGCCATCCCAAACTTTGGGGTGGCTGTGTCTTTTTGATTTTAATTTCCCTAAGCTATAGGACCATAAGTGGAAGTGCCGTAGGCTCTGTTGCTTTGTTTTTTAGATGTTTCAGGAAACACCATACACTTCTCCCGAGTGGCTGTTGGCAATTTACATCCCGCCCATCAGCATAACAAGGCTCCCAGTTCTCCATGGCCTGTCCTGCCTTTCTGGATTTTACACTTTTTTCAGATGGCCCTTTTGACGGGGGGGAAGTGAGACTTCATTTTAGTGCAGATTTCCTTTGCAAGCTTGCTTGGTTGGCCAAAAAGGGCGTATGCGTTTTTTCCTGAATATATTCAGGAAAAAACGCATACGCCCTTTTTGGCCAAGTGCATCATTGTCGACCTTCTGCCTCTTTTCCTATGCTTTAAATGCAATTCCAGTCTACCTCCTGAAATCGGTTTCCTGCAATTCTGCCCGGCTTTCAAGTCCTCTTGGCAGCCTTACTTCAGTATATTTTTGGATGATAGCTGTCATTTATAACTCTGCAGGTTTGTGAATTACAGTGTCCCCTGAGCTCCTTTCTTCAACTCGCTTTCTTGTGAGCTGGCCGCAACACCGCAGGATTGCTTCAGGCCCTAATCTGGTTCCGGCACGGCACGCTGAGCCTTTGGTTGATTCCTCTTCCTGGTGGGAAATGAGAGTTAAATTTTCCCGTCCAGACACCTCCAGCTAGTCTCTCATTGGTTCTCCCTATTCCTGTTCATCTTCCGCGGAATTTGCAAACTGGGCCAAACAGGAGGTTAAAGGCACTGACTCTCCAAGTCGGGAGAGTGTTAGTAAAGCATCTGGAATGTTGCACCCGAGTACCAGGGGACGAGAACTGAGACATATTTCAACACGTCTCCCGATCACACGGTTGATCATACTCTGGGTTCCACATGCATGTTTTAGCTGAAGGAAGAATCCCTTAAACCTGGAGAGTTGAGACCCGTGGAATGGGTACCATGCAATATGACTTCAAAGGGTCTTCATTTGCTCACCAAAACTCTCCAATCCTATCACTGCTGCGTTTTTGCCCCTGTACTCACGATTGATTCACTTTCAGAGACATAGCAATCCATAGGTTTTAAGATACTTACTAGTCAGGTACATTATTAGGCGTTTAATATGGGGTTTTGAGTCCATTTCGTTGAGCAAGGAGTAGCTCTTGTCTATTACATATTTGGCTTAAGGAACTTTATCTGTGCTCATTTCAATCTCTGGTTTTATGCAGCACCCCAACTCACCTTTCCCCTTAAGCAAGCATAAGTTGGTTTTCTAAATTTGGGACCATGTTCTGTTTTGAAATTCAGTTCCTGTGTAGCCAAGTTTACATTCCGTGTATTAGTGATATCTTATGATGTTTCTTTTTCTGTGTGACTTATTTCAGTTAGAATCATCATACCTGAATCCACTCATTATGCTGCTATGGGCCTGATGACATAGATGTCATTGCTGAGTGATATTGCATTGTACGTAAGTACCACAACTTCTTTATCCATTTTTCGCTTTATGCGATATTGAACTTGTACCGTAAACGAGTTTCTTGTAAACAGAGCCATCCCAAACTTTGGGGTGGCTGTGTCTTTTTGATTTTAATTTCCCTAAGCTATAGGACCATAAGTGGAAGTGCCCTAGGCTCTGTTGCTTTGTTTTTTAGATGTTTCAGGAAACACCATACACTTCTCCCGAGTGGCTGTTGGCAATTTACATCCCGCCCATCAGCATAACAAGGCTCCCAGTTCTCCATGGCCTGTCCTGCCTTTCTGGATTTTACACTTTTTTCAGATGGCCCTTTTGACGGGGGGGAAGTGAGACTTCATTGTAGTGCAGATTTCCTTTGCAAGCTTGCTTGGTTGGCCAAAAAGGGCGTATGCGTTTTTTCCTGAATATATTCAGGAAAAAACGCATACGCCCTTTTTGGCCAAGTGCATCATTGTCGACCTTCTGCCTCTTTTCCTATGCTTTAAATGCAATTCCAGTCTACCTCCTGAAATCGGTTTCCTGCAATTCTGCCCGGCTTTCAAGTCCTCTTGGCAGCCTTACTTCAGTATATTTTTGGATGATAGCTGTCATTTATAACTCTGCAGGTTTGTGAATTACAGTGCCCCTGAGCTCCTTTCTTCAACTCGCTTTCTTGTGAGCTGGCCGCAACACTGCAGGATTGCTTCAGGCCCTAATCTGGTTCCGGCATGGCACGCTGAGCCTTTGGTTAATTCCTCTTCCTGGTGGGAAATGAGAGTTAAATTTTCCCGTCCAGACACCTCCAGCTAGTCTCTCATTGGTTCTCCCTATTCCTGTTCATCTTCCGCGGAATTTGCAAACTGGGCCAAACAGGAGGTTAAAGGCACTGACTCTCCAAGTCGGGAGAGTGTTAGTAAAGCATCTGGAATGTTGCACCCGAGTACCAGGGGACGAGAACTGAGACATATTTCAACACGTCTCCCGATCACACGGTTGATCATACTCTGGGTTCCACATGCATGTTTTAGCTGAAGGAAGAATCCCTTAAACCTGGAGAGTTGAGACCCGTGGAATGGGTACCATGCAATATGACTTCAAAGGGTCTTCATTTGCTCACCAAAACTCTCCAATCCTATCACTGCTGCGTTTTTGCCCCTGTACTCACGATTGATTCACTTTCAGAGACATAGCAATCCATAGGTTTTAAGATACTTACTAGTCAGGTACATTATTAGGCGTTTAATATGGGGTTTTGAGTCCATTTCGTTGAGCAAGGAGTAGCTCTTGTCTATTACATATTTGGCTTAAGGAACTTTATCTGTGCTCATTTCAATCTCTGGTTTTATGCAGCACCCCAACTCACCTTTCCCCTTAAGCAAGCATAAGTTGGTTTTCTAAATTTGGGACCATGTTCTGTTTTGAAATTCAGTTCCTGTGTAGCCAAGTTTACATTCCGTGTATTAGTGATATCTTATGATGTTTCTTTTTCTGTGTGACTTATTTCAGTTAGAATCATCATACCTGAATCCACTCATTATGCTGCTATGGGCCTGATGACATAGATGTCATTGCTGAGTGATATTGCATTGTACGTAAGTACCACAACTTCTTTATCCATTTTTCGCTTTATGCGATATTGAACTTGTACCGTAAACGAGTTTCTTGTAAACAGAGCCATCCCAAACTTTGGGGTGGCTGTGTCTTTTTGATTTTAATTTCCCTAAGCTATAGGACCATAAGTGGAAGTGCCCTAGGCTCTGTTGCTTTGTTTTTTAGATGTTTCAGGAAACACCATACACTTCTCCCGAGTGGCTGTTGGCAATTTACATCCCGCCCATCAGCATAACAAGGCTCCCAGTTCTCCATGGCCTGTCCTGCCTTTCTGGATTTTACACTTTTTTCAGATGGCCCTTTTGACGGGGGGGAAGTGAGACTTCATTGTAGTGCAGATTTCCTTTGCAAGCTTGCTTGGTTGGCCAAAAAGGGCGTATGCGTTTTTTCCTGAATATATTCAGGAAAAAACGCATACGCCCTTTTTGGCCAAGTGCATCATTGTCGACCTTCTGCCTCTTTTCCTATGCTTTAAATGCAATTCCAGTCTACCTCCTGAAATCGGTTTCCTGCAATTCTGCCCGGCTTTCAAGTCCTCTTGGCAGCCTTACTTCAGTATATTTTTGGATGATAGCTGTCATTTATAACTCTGCAGGTTTGTGAATTACAGTGCCCCTGAGCTCCTTTCTTCAACTCGCTTTCTTGTGAGCTGGCCGCAACACTGCAGGATTTCTTCAGGCCCTAATCTGGTTCCGGCATGGCACGCTGAGCCTTTGGTTAATTCCTCTTCCTGGTGGGAAATGAGAGTTAAATTTTCCCGTCCAGACACCTCCAGCTAGTCTCTCATTGGTTCTCCCTATTCCTGTTCATCTTCCGCGGAATTTGCAAACTGGGCCAAACAGGAGGTTAAAGGCACTGACTCTCCAAGTCGGGAGAGTGTTAGTAAAGCATCTGGAATGTTGCACCCGAGTACCAGGGGACGAGAACTGAGACATATTTCAACACGTCTCCCGATCACACGGTTGATCATACTCTGGGTTCCACATGCATGTTTTAGCTGAAGGAAGAATCCCTTAAACCTGGAGAGTTGAGACCCGTGGAATGGGTACCATGCAATATGACTTCAAAGGGTCTTCATTTGCTCACCAAAACTCTCCAATCCTATCACTGCTGCGTTTTTGCCCCTGTACTCACGATTGATTCACTTTCAGAGACATAGCAATCCATAGGTTTTAAGATACTTACTAGTCAGGTACATTATTAGGCGTTTAATATGGGGTTTTGAGTCCATTTCGTTGAGCAAGGAGTAGCTCTTGTCTATTACATATTTGGCTTAAGGAACTTTATCTGTGCTCATTTCAATCTCTGGTTTTATGCAGCACCCCAACTCACCTTTCCCCTTAAGCAAGCATAAGTTGGTTTTCTAAATTTGGGACCATGTTCTGTTTTGAAATTCAGTTCCTGTGTAGCCAAGTTTACATTCCGTGTATTAGTGATATCTTATGATGTTTCTTTTTCTGTGTGACTTATTTCAGTTAGAATCATCATACCTGAATCCACTCATTATGCTGCTATGGGCCTGATGACATAGATGTCATTGCTGAGTGATATTGCATTGTACATAAGTACCACAACTTCTTTATCCATTTTTCGCTTTATGCGATATTGAACTTGTACCGTAAACGAGTTTCTTGTAAACAGAGCCATCCCAAACTTTGGGGTGGCTGTGTCTTTTTGATTTTAATTTCCCTAAGCTATAGGACCATAAGTGGAAGTGCCCTAGGCTCTGTTGCTTTGTTTTTTAGATGTTTCAGGAAACACCATACACTTCTCCCGAGTGGCTGTTGGCAATTTACATCCCGCCCATCAGCATAACAAGGCTCCCAGTTCTCCATGGCCTGTCCTGCCTTTCTGGATTTTACACTTTTTTCAGATGGCCCTTTTGACGGGGGGGAAGTGAGACTTCATTGTAGTGCAGATTTCCTTTGCAAGCTTGCTTGGTTGGCCAAAAAGGGCGTATGCGTTTTTTCCTGAATATATTCAGGAAAAAACGCATACGCCCTTTTTGGCCAAGTGCATCATTGTCGACCTTCTGCCTCTTTTCCTATGCTTTAAATGCAATTCCAGTCTACCTCCTGAAATCGGTTTCCTGCAATTCTGCCCGGCTTTCAAGTCCTCTTGGCAGCCTTACTTCAGTATATTTTTGGATGATAGCTGTCATTTATAACTCTGCAGGTTTGTGAATTACAGTGCCCCTGAGCTCCTTTCTTCAACTCGCTTTCTTGTGAGCTGGCCGCAACACTGCAGGATTGCTTCAGGCCCTAATCTGGTTCCGGCATGGCACGCTGAGCCTTTGGTTAATTCCTCTTCCTGGTGGGAAATGAGAGTTAAATTTTCCCGTCCAGACACCTCCAGCTAGTCTCTCATTGGTTCTCCCTATTCCTGTTCATCTTCCGCGGAATTTGCAAACTGGGCCAAACAGGAGGTTAAAGGCACTGACTCTCCAAGTCGGGAGAGTGTTAGTAAAGCATCTGGAATGTTGCACCCGAGTACCAGGGGACGAGAACTGAGACATATTTCAACACGTCTCCCGATCACACGGTTGATCATACTCTGGGTTCCACATGCATGTTTTAGCTGAAGGAAGAATCCCTTAAACCTGGAGAGTTGAGACCCGTGGAATGGGTACCATGCAATATGACTTCAAAGGGTCTTCATTTGCTCACCAAAACTCTCCAATCCTATCACTGCTGCGTTTTTGCCCCTGTACTCACGATTGATTCACTTTCAGAGACATAGCAATCCATAGGTTTTAAGATACTTACTAGTCAGGTACATTATTAGGCGTTTAATATGGGGTTTTGAGTCCATTTCGTTGAGCAAGGAGTAGCTCTTGTCTATTACATATTTGGCTTAAGGAACTTTATCTGTGCTCATTTCAATCTCTGGTTTTATGCAGCACCCCAACTCACCTTTCCCCTTAAGCAAGCATAAGTTGGTTTTCTAAATTTGGGACCATGTTCTGTTTTGAAATTCAGTTCCTGTGTAGCCAAGTTTACATTCCGTGTATTAGTGATATCTTATGATGTTTCTTTTTCTGTGTGACTTATTTCAGTTAGAATCATCATACCTGAATCCACTCATTATGCTGCTATGGGCCTGATGACATAGATGTCATTGCTGAGTGATATTGCATTGTACGTAAGTACCACAACTTCTTTATCCATTTTTCGCTTTATGCGATATTGAACTTGTACCGTAAACGAGTTTCTTGTAAACAGAGCCATCCCAAACTTTGGGGTGGCTGTGTCTTTTTGATTTTAATTTCCCTAAGCTATAGGACCATAAGTGGAAGTGCCCTAGGCTCTGTTGCTTTGTTTTTTAGATGTTTCAGGAAACACCATACACTTCTCCCGAGTGGCTGTTGGCAATTTACATCCCGCCCATCAGCATAACAAGGCTCCCAGTTCTCCATGGCCTGTCCTGCCTTTCTGGATTTTACACTTTTTTCAGATGGCCCTTTTGACGGGGGGGAAGTGAGACTTCATTGTAGTGCAGATTTCCTTTGCAAGCTTGCTTGGTTGGCCAAAAAGGGCGTATGCGTTTTTTCCTGAATATATTCAGGAAAAAACGCATACGCCCTTTTTGGCCAAGTGCATCATTGTCGACCTTCTGCCTCTTTTCCTATGCTTTAAATGCAATTCCAGTCTACCTCCTGAAATCGGTTTCCTGCAATTCTGCCCGGCTTTCAAGTCCTCTTGGCAGCCTTACTTCAGTATATTTTTGGATGATAGCTGTCATTTATAACTCTGCAGGTTTGTGAATTACAGTGCCCCTGAGCTCCTTTCTTCAACTCGCTTTCTTGTGAGCTGGCCGCAACACTGCAGGATTTCTTCAGGCCCTAATCTGGTTCCGGCATGGCACGCTGAGCCTTTGGTTAATTCCTCTTCCTGGTGGGAAATGAGAGTTAAATTTTCCCGTCCAGACACCTCCAGCTAGTCTCTCATTGGTTCTCCCTATTCCTGTTCATCTTCCGCGGAATTTGCAAACTGGGCCAAACAGGAGGTTAAAGGCACTGACTCTCCAAGTCGGGAGAGTGTTAGTAAAGCATCTGGAATGTTGCACCCGAGTACCAGGGGACGAGAACTGAGACATATTTCAACACGTCTCCCGATCACACGGTTGATCATACTCTGGGTTCCACATGCATGTTTTAGCTGAAGGAAGAATCCCTTAAACCTGGAGAGTTGAGACCCGTGGAATGGGTACCATGCAATATGACTTCAAAGGGTCTTCATTTGCTCACCAAAACTCTCCAATCCTATCACTGCTGCGTTTTTGCCCCTGTACTCACGATTGATTCACTTTCAGAGACATAGCAATCCATAGGTTTTAAGATACTTACTAGTCAGGTACATTATTAGGCGTTTAATATGGGGTTTTGAGTCCATTTCGTTGAGCAAGGAGTAGCTCTTGTCTATTACATATTTGGCTTAAGGAACTTTATCTGTGCTCATTTCAATCTCTGGTTTTATGCAGCACCCCAACTCACCTTTCCCCTTAAGCAAGCATAAGTTGGTTTTCTAAATTTGGGACCATGTTCTGTTTTGAAATTCAGTTCCTGTGTAGCCAAGTTTACATTCCGTGTATTAGTGATATCTTATGATGTTTCTTTTTCTGTGTGACTTATTTCAGTTAGAATCATCATACCTGAATCCACTCATTATGCTGCTATGGGCCTGATGACATAGATGTCATTGCTGAGTGATATTGCATTGTACATAAGTACCACAACTTCTTTATCCATTTTTCGCTTTATGCGATATTGAACTTGTACCGTAAACGAGTTTCTTGTAAACAGAGCCATCCCAAACTTTGGGGTGGCTGTGTCTTTTGGATTTTAATTTCCCTAAGCTATAGGACCATAAGTGGAAGTGCCCTAGGCTCTGTTGCTTTGTTTTTTAGATGTTTCAGGAAACACCATACACTTCTCCCGAGTGGCTGTTGGCAATTTACATCCCGCCCATCAGCATAACAAGGCTCCCAGTTCTCCATGGCCTGTCCTGCCTTTCTGGATTTTACACTTTTTTCAGATGGCCCTTTTGACGGGGGGGAAGTGAGACTTCATTGTAGTGCAGATTTCCTTTGCAAGCTTGCTTGGTTGGCCAAAAAGGGCGTATGCGTTTTTTCCTGAATATATTCAGGAAAAAACGCATACGCCCTTTTTGGCCAAGTGCATCATTGTCGACCTTCTGCCTCTTTTCCTATGCTTTAAATGCAATTCCAGTCTACCTCCTGAAATCGGTTTCCTGCAATTCTGCCCGGCTTTCAAGTCCTCTTGGCAGCCTTACTTCAGTATATTTTTGGATGATAGCTGTCATTTATAACTCTGCAGGTTTGTGAATTACAGTGCCCCTGAGCTCCTTTCTTCAACTCGCTTTCTTGTGAGCTGGCCGCAACACTGCAGGATTGCTTCAGGCCCTAATCTGGTGCCGGCATGGCACGCTGAGCCTTTGGTTAATTCCTCTTCCTGGTGGGAAATGAGAGTTAAATTTTCCCGTCCAGACACCTCCAGCTAGTCTCTCATTGGTTCTCCCTATTCCTGTTCATCTTCCGCGGAATTTGCAAACTGGGCCAAACAGGAGGTTAAAGGCACTGACTCTCCAAGTCGGGAGAGTGTTAGTAAAGCATCTGGAATGTTGCACCCGAGTACCAGGGGACGAGAACTGAGACATATTTCAACACGTCTCCCGATCACACGGTTGATCATACTCTGGGTTCCACATGCATGTTTTAGCTGAAGGAAGAATCCCTTAAACCTGGAGAGTTGAGACCCGTGGAATGGGTACCATGCAATATGACTTCAAAGGGTCTTCATTTGCTCACCAAAACTCTCCAATCCTATCACTGCTGCGTTTTTGCCCCTGTACTCACGATTGATTCACTTTCAGAGACATAGCAATCCATAGGTTTTAAGATACTTACTAGTCAGGTACATTATTAGGCGTTTAATATGGGGTTTTGAGTCCATTTCGTTGAGCAAGGAGTAGCTCTTGTCTATTACATATTTGGCTTAAGGAACTTTATCTGTGCTCATTTCAATCTCTGGTTTTATGCAGCACCCCAACTCACCTTTCCCCTTAAGCAAGCATAAGTTGGTTTTCTAAATTTGGGACCATGTTCTGTTTTGAAATTCAGTTCCTGTGTAGCCAAGTTTACATTCCGTGTATTAGTGATATCTTATGATGTTTCTTTTTCTGTGTGACTTATTTCAGTTAGAATCATCATACCTGAATCCACTCATTATGCTGCTATGGGCCTGATGACATAGATGTCATTGCTGAGTGATATTGCATTGTACGTAAGTACCACAACTTCTTTATCCATTTTTCGCTTTATGCGATATTGAACTTGTACCGTAAACGAGTTTCTTGTAAACAGAGCCATCCCAAACTTTGGGGTGGCTGTGTCTTTTTGATTTTAATTTCGCTAAGCTGCAGGACCATAAGTGGAAGTGCCCTAGGCTCTGTTGCTTTGTTTTTTAGATGTTTCAGGAAACACCATACACTTCTCCTGAGTGGCTGTTGGCAATTTACATCCCGCCCATCAGCATAACAAGGCTCCCAGTTCTCCATGGCCTGTCCTGCCTTTCTGGATTTTACACTTTTTTCAGATGGCCCTTTTGACGGGGGGGAAGTGAGACTTCATTGTAGTGCAGATTTCCTTTGCAAGCTTGCTTGGTTGGCCAAAAAGGTCGTATGCGTTTTTTCCTGAATATATTCAGGAAAAAACGCATACGCCCTTTTTGGCCAAGTGCATCATTGTCGACCTTCTGCCTCTTTTCCTATGCTTTAAATGCAATTCCAGTCTACCTCCTGAAATCGGTTTCCTGCAATTCTGCCCGGCTTTCAAGTCCTCTTGGCAGCCTTACTTCAGTATATTTTTGGATGATAGCTATCATTTATAACTCTGCAGGTTTGTGAATTACAGTGCCCCTGAGCTCCTTTCTTCAACTCGCTTTCTTGTGAGCTGGCCGCAACACCGCAGGATTGCTTCAGGCCCTAATCTGGTTCCGGCATGGCACGCTGAGCCTTTGGTTAATTCCTCTTCCTGGTGGGAAATGAGAGTTAAATTTTCCCGTCCAGACACCTCCAGCTAGTCTCTCATTGGTTCTCCCTATTCCTGTTCATCTTCCGCGGAATTTGCAAACTGGGCCAAACAGGAGGTTAAAGGCACTGACTCTCCAAGTCGGGAGAGTGTTAGTAAAGCATCTGGAATGTTGCACCCGAGTCCCAGGGGACGAGAACTGAGACATATTTCAACACGTCTCCCGATCACACGGTTGATCATACTCTGGGTTCCACATGCATGTTTTAGCTGAAGGAAGAATCCCTTAAACCTGGAGAGTTGAGACCCGTGGAATGGGTACCATGCAATATGACTTCAAAGGGTCTTCATTTGCTCACCAAAACTCTCCAATCCTATCACTGCTGCGTTTTTGCCCCTGTACTCACGATTGATTCACTTTCAGAGACATAGCAATCCATAGGTTTTAAGATACTTACTAGTCAGGTACATTATTAGGCGTTTAATATGGGGTTTTGAGTCCATTTCGTTGAGCAAGGAGTAGCTCTTGTCTATTACATATTTGGCTTAAGGAACTTTATATGTGCTCATTTCAATCTCTGGTTTTATGCAGCACCCCAACTCACCTTTCCCCTTAAGCAAGCATAAGTTGATTTTCTAAATTTGGGACCATGTTCTGTTTTGAAATTCAGTTCCTGTGTAGCCAAGTTTACATTCCGTGTATTAGTGATATCTTATGATGTTTCTTTTTCTGTGTGACTTATTTCAGTTAGAATCATCATACCTGAATCCACTCATTATGCTGCTATGGGCCTGATGACATAGATGTCATTGCTGAGTGATATTGCATTGTACGTAAGTACCACAACTTCTTTATCCATTTTTCGCTTTATGCGATATTGAACTTGTACCGTAAACGAGTTTCTTGTAAACACAGCCATCCCAAACTTTGGGGTGGCTGTGTCTTTTTGATTTTAATTTCCCTGAGCTATAGGACCATAAGTGGAAGTGCCCTAGGCTCTGTTGCTTTGTTTTTTAGATGTTTCAGGAAACACCATACACTTCTCCCAAGTGGCTGTTGGCAATTTACATCCCGCCCATCAGCATAACAAGGCTCCCAGTTCTCCATGGCCTGTCCTGCCTTTCTGGATTTTACACTTTTTTCAGATGGCCCTTTTGACGGGGGGGAAGTGAGACTTCATTGTAGTGCAGATTTCCTTTGCAAGCTTGCTTGGTTGGCCAAAAAGGGCGTATGCGTTTTTTCCTGAATATATTCAGGAAAAAACGCATACGCCCTTTTTGGCCAAGTGCATCATTGTCGACCTTCTGCCTCTTTTCCTATGCTTTAAATGCAATTCCAGTCTACCTCCTGAAATCGGTTTCCTGCAATTCTGCCCGGCTTTCAAGTCCTCTTGGCAGCCTTACTTCAGTATATTTTTGGATGATAGCTGTCATTTATAACTCTGCAGGTTTGTGAATTACAGTGCCCCTGAGCTCCTTTCTTCAACTCGCTTTCTTGTGAGCTGGCCGCAACACCGCAGGATTGCTTCAGGCCCTAATCTGGTTCCGGCATGGCACGCTGAGCCTTTGGTTAATTCCTCTTGCTGGTGGGAAATGAGAGTTAAATTTTCCCGTCCAGACACCTCCAGCTAGTCTCTCATTGGTTCTCCCTATTCCTGTTCATCTTCCGCGGAATTTGCAAACTGGGCCAAACAGGAGGTTAAAGGCACTGACTCTCCAAGTCGGGAGAGTGTTAGTAAAGCATCTGGAATGTTGCACCCGAGTCCCAGGGGACGAGAACTGAGACATATTTCAACACGTCTCCCGATCACACGGTTGATCATACTCTGGGTTCCACATGCATGTTTTAGCTGAAGGAAGAATCCCTTAAACCTGGAGAGTTGAGACCCGTGGAATGGGTACCACGCAATATGACTTCAAAGGGTCTTCATTTGCTCACCAAAACTCTCCAATCCTATCACTGCTGCGTTTTTGCCCCTGTACTCACGATTGATTCACTTTCAGAGACATAGCAATCCATAGGTTTTAAGATACTTACTAGTCAGGTACATTATTAGGCGTTTAATATGGGGTTTTGAGTCCATTTCGTTGAGCAAGGAGTAGCTCTTGTCTATTACATATTTGGCTTAAGGAACTTTATCTGTGCTCATTTCAATCTCTGGTTTTATGCAGCACCCCAACTCACCTTTCCCCTTAAGCAAGCATAAGTTGATTTTCTAAATTTGGGACCATGTTCTGTTTTGAAATTCAGTTCCTGTGTAGCCAAGTTTACATTCCGTGTATTAGTGATATCTTATGATGTTTCTTTTTCTGTGTGACTTATTTCAGTTAGAATCATCATACCTGAATCCACTCATTATGCTGATATGGGCCTGATGACATAGATGTCATTGCTGAGTGATATTGCATTGTACGTAAGTACCACAACTTCTTTATCCATTTTTCGCTTTATGCGATATTGAACTTGTACCGTAAACGAGTTTCTTGTAAACAGAGCCATCCCAAACTTTGGGGTGGCTGTGTCTTTTTGATTTTAATTTCCCTGAGCTGCAGGACCATAAGTGGAAGTGCCCTAGGCTCTGTTGCTTTGTTTTTTAGATGTTTCAGGAAACACCATACACTTCTCCCGAGTGGCTGTTGGCAATTTACATCCCGCCCATCAGCATAACAAGGCTCCCAGTTCTCCATGGCCTGTCCTGCCTTTCTGGATTTTACACTTTTTTCAGATGGCCCTTTTGACGGGGGGGAAGTGAGACTTCATTGTAGTGCAGATTTCCTTTGCAAGCTTGCTTGGTTGGCCAAAAAGGGCGTATGCGTTTTTTCCTGAATATATTCAGGAAAAAACGCATACGCCCTTTTTGGCCAAGTGCATCATTGTCGACCTTCTGCCTCTTTTCCTATGCTTTAAATGCAATTCCAGTCTACCTCCTGAAATCGGTTTCCTGCAATTCTGCCCGGCTTTCAAGTCCTCTTGGCAGCCTTACTTCAGTATATTTTTGGATGATAGCTGTCATTTATAACTCTGCAGGTTTGTGAATTACAGTGCCCCTGAGCTCCTTTCTTCAACTCGCTTTCTTGTGAGCTGGCCGCAACACCGCAGGATTGCTTCAGGCCCTAATCTGGTTCCGGCATGGCACGCTGAGCCTTTGGTTAATTCCTCTTCCTGGTGGGAAATGAGAGTTAAATTTTCCCGTCCAGACACCTCCAGCTAGTCTCTCATTGGTTCTCCCTATTCCTGTTCATCTTCCGCGGAATTTGCAAACTGGGCCAAACAGGAGGTTAAAGGCACTGACTCTCCAAGTCGGGAGAGTGTTAGTAAAGCATCTGGAATGTTGCACCCGAGTCCCAGGGGACGAGAACTGAGACATATTTCAACACGTCTCCCGATCACACGGTTGATCATACTCTGGGTTCCACATGCATGTTTTAGCTGAAGGAAGAATCCCTTAAACCTGGAGAGTTGAGACCCGTGGAATGGGTACCATGCAATATGACTTCAAAGGGTCTTCATTTGCTCACCAAAACTCTCCAATCCTATCACTGCTGCGTTTTTGCCCCTGTACTCACGATTGATTCACTTTCAGAGACATAGCAATCCATAGGTTTTAAGATACTTACTAGTCAGGTACATTATTAGGCGTTTAATATGGGGTTTTGAGTCCATTTCGTTGAGCAAGGAGTAGCTCTTGTCTATTACATATTTGGCTTAAGGAACTTTATCTGTGCTCATTTCAATCTCTGGTTTTATGCAGCACCCCAACTCACCTTTCCCCTTAAGCAA
Source organism: Orcinus orca (assembly GCF_937001465.1). Classification (NCBI taxonomy): domain Eukaryota; kingdom Metazoa; phylum Chordata; class Mammalia; order Artiodactyla; family Delphinidae; genus Orcinus; species Orcinus orca. The sequence goes on from NW_026043983.1 coordinate 782,367, forward strand.
GCATAAGTTGGTTTTCTAAATTTGGGACCATGTTCTGTTTTGAAATTCAGTTCCTGTGTAGCCAAGTTTACATTCCGTGTATTAGTGATATCTTATGATGTTTCTTTTTCTGTGTGACTTATTTCAGTTAGAATCATCATACCTGAATCCACTCATTATGCTGCTATGGGCCTGATGACATAGATGTCATTGCTGAGTGCTATTGCATTGTACGTAAGTACCACAACTTCTTTATCCATTTTTCGCTTTATGCGATATTGAACTTGTACCGTAAACGAGTTTCTTGTAAACAGAGCCATCCCAAACTTTGGGGTGGCTGTGTCTTTTTGATTTTAATTTCCCTAAGCTGCAGGACCATAAGTGGAAGTGCCCTAGGCTCTGTTGCTTTGTTTTTTAGATGTTTCAGGAAACACCATACACTTCTCTGGAGTGGCTCTTGGCAATTTACATCCCGCCCATCAGCATAACAAGGCTCCCAGTTCTCCATGGCCTGTCCTGCCTTTCTGGATTTTACACTTTTTTCAGATGGCCCTTTTGACGGGGGGGAAGTGAGACTTCATTGTAGTGCAGATTTCCTTTGCAAGCTTGCTTGGTTGGCCAAAAAGGGCGTATGCGTTTTTTCCTGAATATATTCAGGAAAAAACGCATACGCCCTTTTTGGCCAAGTGCATCATTGTCGACTTTCTGCCTCTTTTCCTATGCTTTAAATGCAATTCCAGTCTACCTCCTGAAATCGGTTTCCTGCAATTCTGCCCGGCTTTCAAGTCCTCTTGGCAGCCTTACTTCAGTATATTTTTGGATGATAGCTGTCATTTATAACTCTGCAGGTTTGTGAATTACAGTGCCCCTGAGCTCCTTTCTTCAACTCGCTTTCTTGTGAGCTGGCCGCAACACCGCAGGATTGCTTCAGGCCCTAATCTGGTTCCGGCATGGCACGCTGAGCCTTTGGTTAATTCCTCTTCCTGGTGGGAAATGAGAGTTAAATTTTCCCGTCCAGACACCTCCAGCTAGTCTCTCATTGGTTCTCCCTATTCCTGTTCATCTTCCGCGGAATTTGCAAACTGGGCCAAACAGGAGGTTAAAGGCACTGACTCTCCAAGTCGGGAGAGTGTTAGTAAAGCATCTGGAATGTTGCACCCGAGTACCAGGGGACGAGAACTGAGACATATTTCAACACGTCTCCCGATCACACGGTTGATCATACTCTGGGTTCCACATGCATGTTTTAGCTGAAGGAAGAATCCCTTAAACCTCGAGAGTTGAGACCCGTGGAATGGGTACCATGCAATATGACTTCAAAGGGTCTTCGTTTGCTCACCAAACCTCTCCAATTCTATCACTGCTGCGTTTATGCCCCTCTACACATGCTTGATTCTCTTTCGGAGACATAGCAATCCATAGATTTTAAGATATTACTAGTCAGGTACATTCTTAGGCGTTTAATATGGGGTTTTGTGTCCATTTCATTGAGCAAGGAGTAGCTCTTGTCTATTACATGTTTGGCTTAAGGAACTTTATTTGTGCTCATTTCAATCTCTGGTTTTATGCAGCACCCCAACTCACCTTTCCCCTTATGCAAGCATAAGTTGATTTTCTAAATTTGGGACCATGTTCTGTTTTGAAATTCAGTTCCTTTGTAGCCAAGTATACATTCCGTGTATTAGTGATATCTTATGATGTTTCTTTTTCTGTGTGACTTATTTCAGTTAGAATCATCATACCTGAATCCACTCATTATGCTGCTATGGGCCTGATGACATAGATGTCATTGCTGAGTGATATTGCATTGTACGTAAGTACCACAACTTCTTTATCCATTTTTCGCTTTATGCGATATTGAACTTGTACCGTAAACGAGTTTCTTGTAAACAGAGCCATCCCAAACTTTGGGGTGGCTGTGTCTTTTTGATTTTAATTTCCCTGAGCTATAGGACCATAAGTGGAAGTGCCCTAGGCTCTGTTGCTTTGTTTTTTAGATGTTTCAGGAAACACCATACACTTCTCCCGAGTGGCTGTTGGCAATTTACATCCCGCCCATCAGCATAACAAGGCTCCCAGTTCTCCATGGCCTGTCCTGCCTTTCTGGATTTTACACTTTTTTCAGATGGCCCTTTTGACGGGGGGGAAGTGAGACTTCATTGTAGTGCAGATTTCCTTTGCAAGCTTGCTTGGTTGGCCAAAAAGTGCGTATGCGTTTTTTCCTGAATATATTCAGGAAAAAACGCATACGCCCTTTTTGGCCAAGTGCATCATTGTCGACCTTCTGCCTCTTTTCCTATGCTTTAAATGCAATTCCAGTCTACCTCCTGAAATCGGTTTCCTGCAATTCTGCCCGGCTTTCAAGTCCTCTTGGCAGCCTTACTTCAGTATATTTTTGGATGATAGCTGTCATTTATAACTCTGCAGGTTTGTGAATTACAGTGCCCCTGAGCTCCTTTCTTCAACTCGCTTTCTTGTGAGCTGGCCGCAACACCGCAGGATTGCTTCAGGCCCTAATCTGGTTCCGGCACGGCACGCTGAGCCTTTGGTTAATTCCTCTTCCTGGTGGGAAATGAGAGTTAAATTTTCCCGTCCAGACACCTCCAGCTAGTCTCTCATTGGTTCTCCCTATTCCTGTTCATCTTCCGCGGAATTTGCAAACTGGGCCAAACAGGAGGTTAAAGGCACTGACTCTCCAAGTTGGGAGAGTGTTAGTAAAGCATCTGGAATGTTGCACCCGAGTACCAGGGGACGAGAACTGAGACATATTTCAACACGTCTCCCGATCACACGGTTGATCATACTCTGGGTTCCTCATGCATGTTTTAGCTGAAGGAAGAATCCATTAAACCTGGAGAGTTGAGACCCGTGGAATGGGTACCAGGCAATATGACTTCAAAGGGTCTTCATTTGCTCACCGAACCTCTCCAAACCTATCACTGCTGTGTTTATGCCCCTGTACACACGCTTGATTCTCTTTCGGAGACATAGTAATCCATAGGTTTTAAGATACTTACTAGTCAGGCACATTCTTAGGCGTTTAATATGGGTTGTTGAGTCCATTTCGTTGAACAAGGAGTAGCTCTTGTCTATTACATATTTGGCTTAAGGAACTTTATCTGTGCTCATTTCAATCTCTGGTTTTATGCAGCACCCCAACTCACCTTTCCCCTTAAGCAAGCATAAGTTGGTTTTCTAAATTTGAGACCCTCTTTTTTTTGTAATCCAGTTCCTGTGTAGCCAAGTTTACATTCCATGTATTAGTGATATCTTATGATGTTTCTGTTTCTGTTTGACTTATTTCAGTTAGAGTCATCATACCTGAATCCACTCATTATGCTGCTATGGGCCTGATGACATAGATTTCATTGCTGAGTGATATTGCATTGTACGTAAGTACCACAATTTCTTTATCCATTTTTTGCTATCTGCGATATTGAACTTGTACCATAAACGAGGTTCTTGTAAACAGAGCCATCCCAAACTTTGGGGTGGCTGTGTCTTTTTGATTTTAATTTCCGTAAGCTATAGGACCATAAGTGGAAGTGCCCTAGGCTCTGTTGCTTTGTTTTTTAGATGTTTCAGGAAACACCATACATTTCTCCCGAGTGGCTGTTGGCAATTTACATCCCGCCCATCAGCATAACAAGGCTCCCAGTTCTCCATGGCCTGTCCTGCCTTTCTGGATTTTACACTTTTTTCAGATGGCCCTTTTGACGGGGGGGAAGTGAGACTTCATTGTAGTGCAGATTTCCTTTGCAAGCTTGCTTGGTTGGCCAAAAAGTGCGTATGCGTTTTTTCCTGAATATATTCAGGAAAAAACGCATACGCCATTTTTGTCCAAGTGCATCATTGTCGACGTTCTGCCTCTTTTCCTATGCTTTAAATGCAATTCCAGTCTACCTCCTGAAATCGGTTTCCTGCAATTTTGCCCCGCTTTCAAGTCCGCTTCGCAGCCTTACTTCACTATATTTTTGGACGATAGCTGTCATTTATAACTCTGCAGGTTTGTGAATTACAGTGCCCCTGAGCTCCTTTCTTCAACTCGCTTTCTTGTGAGCTGCCCGCAACACCGCAGGATTGCTTCAGGCCCTAATCTGGGTCCGGCACGGCACGCTGAGCCTTTGGCTAATCCTCTTCCTCATGTGAAATATGAGTTAAATTTGCCCGTCCAGACACCTCCAGCTAGTCTCTCATTGGTTCTCCCTATTCCTGTTCATCTTCCGCAGAAATTGCAAACTGGGCCAAACAGGAGGTTAAAGGCACTGACTCTCCAAGTCGGCAGAGCGTTACTAAAGCGTCTGGAATTTTGCACCTGAGTACCAGGGGACGAGAACTGAGACATATTGGAACACGTCTCCCGATCACACGGTTGATCATACTCTGGGTTCCACAAGCATGTTTTAGCTGAAGGAAGAATCCCTTAAACCTGGAGAATTGAGACCCGTGGAATGGGTACCATGCAATATGACTTCAAAGGGTCTTCATTTGCTCACCAAACCTCTCCAATCCTATCACTGCTGCATTTACGCCCCTGCACACATGCCTGATTCTCTTTCGGAGACATAGCAATCCATAGGTTTTAAGATACTTACTAGTCAGGTACATTCTTAGGCGTTTAATATGGGGTTTTGAGTCCATTTCGTTGAGCAAGGAGTAGCTCTTGTCTATTACATATTTGGCTTAAGGAACTTTATCTGTGCTCATTTCAATCTCTGGTTTTATGCAGCACCCCAACTCACCTTTCCCCTTAAGCAAGCATAAGTTGGTTTTCTAAATTTGAGACCCTGTTCTGTTTTGTAATCCAGTTCCTGTTTCGCCAAGTTTACATTCCGTGGATTAGTGATATCTTATGATGTTTCTTTTTCTGTGTGACTTATTTCAGTTAGAATCATCATACCTGAATCCACTCATTATGCTGCTATGGGCCTGATGACATAGATGTCATTGCTGAGTGATATTGCATTGTACGTAAGTACCACAACTTCTTTATCCATTTTTCGCTTTCTGCGATATTGAACTTGTACCGTAAACGAGGTTCTTGTAAACAGAGCCGTCCCAAACTTTGGAGTGGCTGTGTCTTTTTGATTTTAATTTCCCTAAGCTACAGGACCATAAGTGGAAGTACCCTAGGCTCTGTTGCTTTGTTTTTTAGATGTTTCAGGAAACACCATACACTTCTCCCGAGTGGCTGTTGGCAATTTACATCCCGCCCATCAGCATAACACGGCTCCCAGTTCTCCATGGCCTGTCCTGCCTTTCTGGATTTTACAATTATTTCAGATGGCCCTTTTCACCAGGGGGAAGTGAGACTTCATTGTAGTGCAGATTTCCTTTGCAAGCTTGCTTGGTTGGCCAAAAAGGGCGTATGCGTTTTTTCCTGATTATATTCAGGAAAAAACGCATACGCCCTTTTTGGCCAAGTGCATCATTGTCGACGTTCTGCCTCTTTTCCTATGCTTTAAATGCAATTCCAGTCTACCTCCTGAAATCGGTTTCCTGCAATTGTGCCTTGCTTTCAATGCCTCTTCATAGCCTTATCTCAATATATTTTTTGAAAATAGTTGGCCTTTATAACTCTGCAGGTTTTTGAATTGCAGTGGCCCTTAGCTCCATTTTTCAGCTCTTATTTTTGTGATATTGCCTCATAACCACAGGATTCCTTCAGGCCCTATTCTTCTTCTGGGGCACCTTGCTGTGCCTTTGGTTTATTCTTCTTACTGATGTGAAATTAGAGTGACATGTGCCCATTGAAACTGTTACAGCTAGTTTTTCACTGGTTCCCCCTATTCCCATTCATCCTCCGCACTAACTGCAGACTGTGCAATACCAGAACTTAAAGGCATTGACTCTCCATGTGGGGATATTGTTAGTAAAGCGGCTGGAATGTCGATCTGGAGCCCCAGGAGAGGAAAAATGATGTGTGTTTTAGAAACCTTTCCCGATCATATGGTATACCAGTCGCTGGGTTTCCCAAGCATGGTTTAGCTGTAGGAAGATTCCCTTCAACCTGGAGTTTTGGGACCCTTGGAATGAGTAGCATGAAGTATTGCATTAAACTTTTGGCAGTTGCTCACCAAAGCTCACCAATCCTCTCAGCCCCAAGTGTCCAGCCTTATGTCTTATCCAGCTGTGGGTTTATATGTGGTCAATCCAGGTTGCATCACAGCCCCTGAGCAAATTTTGTAAGAATTTTTCTCTCTTTCATTGTTTCTGCATTTTGTTTTTAAAATTTATTTCTATAATGGGGTTTAGCTCATTTTCACTGCTGTGTTTGTGCCGCTCCGCACACACTTGATTCCCTTATGGAGATATATCAATACATGGGTTTTAAGATTCTTATTACTCAGATATATTTCTCTGCGGTGTATAGGGTGTGTTGAGGCCCGTTCATTGAGCAAGGTGTAGATCTTGTCTAATATCTATTTGGTTTATTGAACGGTATCTGTGCTAATTTCAAACTCTGGTTTTATGCATCACCCCACCTCTCCTTTCCCCTTAAGCTGACATAAGTGTGTTTTCTAAATGTGAGACACTGTTCTGTTCTGTAATTCATTTCTTGTGCAGCCATATTTACCCTCCCTCTATAAGTGATATCTTATGATATGTTTCTTTTTCTGTTTGACTTATTTCAAGTAGTATTATCGGACCTAAATCCACTCTTTATCCTTCTACTAGCCTTATTACCTTGATTTCATGGTGAAGAGATATTCCATTGTACATAAGTACCACATCTTCTTTATCCATTGTTCTCTTTCCTGGGATATTTAAGGTGTACTGAAGTTGAGGTTCTTGTAAACAGAGTAGCCCTAAACTGTGGTGTGCTTGTGTCTTGTTGATTTTTAGACTTCCCTAGATATACTCCCATGATTGGAAGTGTCCTATGCTCTGTAGCTCTGTTTTTTAGATGATTTAGGAACCACCATACACTTCTCCAGAGTGGCTCTTGGCAGTTCACACACTGCCCATCAGCGTATAAAGGCTCCCTGTTCTCCATGGCCTGTCCTGCATTTCTGGTTTTTACAATTTTTTAGGATGGCCCTTTTGACCAGTGGGAAATGAGACTTCTTTGTTGTGCACATTTGCATTGCTTGCTTGCTTCATTGCCCATAAAGTGCGTATGCGTTTTTTCCTGGATATAATCAGGAAAAAACGCATACGCCCTTTTGGGCCAACTGCATCATTGTCGAAATTCTGCCGCTTTTCATGTGCTTTAAAGACGAGTCCAATCTATCTCTTGAAATCTGTTTCTTGCAATTCTGTCTTGCATTCAGATCCTCTTCTTTGCCTTACCTCAACATATTTTTGGACGTTAGTTTTCATTTATAACTCTGCAGGTTTGTGAATTGCAGTGACCCTGAGCTCCATTTTTTAAGTTGCTCTTTTGTGAGCTGGCCTCAAACCCGCAGGATTGCTTCAGGCCCTATTTTGGCTCCGGCGAGGCGGGCTGAGCCTTTTTTCAATTCTTATTCTTAATGGGAAATTAGAGTGATATGTGCCCGTCCAAACCCCTACAACTATTCTCTCATTGGTTCCCCCTCTTCCCGTTCATCCTCCTCACAATTTGCAAAATGTGTGAAACAGAAGTTGAAATGTGCTGATTCTCCAAGTGGGCAGATTCTAAGTAACGTGGCTGGAATGGTGAACAGGAGCACCAGGAGAGGATAAATGAGCTGCATTTTAGACACATCTCCCGATCACATGGTGTACAGTCCTCTGGGTTTTCCATGCATGTTTTAGCTGTAGGAAGATCCCTTGAACCTGCAGATTTGGGACCCATTGAATGAGTACCAGGTAGTATTACTTTAAAGGGTGTGCATTTCCTCACCCAACCTCACATTTCTCTTAGTGCAAACAGTTTCCAGCCTTATGTCTCATCCTGCTGTGGGTCTAGATGTGTTCAATCCATGTTGCATCACTGTCCCTGAGGAAAAGTTGTAAGAGGTTTTCTCTGTCTCTCTGTCGTTTATTTTTTTCAATTTATTACTATATTGGTTACAGCTGATTTTCAAAGCTCTGTTTCTTGCTGCTGTACATCCACTTGATTCACGTACAGAGAGACATCAGTAAATTCTTTTTCAGATTCTTACCAGTCGTATATATTCTTTTCCGGTGACTTGAGTGTGCTGAGTGCAGTTCTTTTAGCTACCGTGTAGGCCTTGTTGATTATCAGTTTGGTATTTGGAATGGTATCTTTGCTAATTTCAACCTCCTGGATGATGCCTCACCCCTCCCCACCTTTCCCGTTTAGCAGCCTTATGCGTGTTTTCTACATATTTGACTATGTTTTTGTTTTGTAATTTATTTCATGTGTAGCCATTTTGGATTCCACCTTTAAGTGATATCTTATGATATGTGTCTTTTTCTTTTTGAATTATGTCACTTAGAAAGATCATACGTAACTCCTCCGGAGTTGTTACAACTGGCCATATTTCATTGATTTCCAGGCTGAATAATATTCCACTCTACCTAAGTACCACATCTCTATCCATTTTTTCCCTCCAGAGACATTTAAGTTATATCCTAGTCGAGGATCTTTTAAACAGAGAGGGGGTAAACATTGGGGTGCCTGTGTCCTCTCGATTTTTGTTTTTCCCAAGATATACGCCCATGAGTGCAAGTGCCCTATGCTCTGTAGCTCATTTTTTAGATGCTTTAGTAAACACAATACACTTCTCCAGAATGGCCGTTGGCAATATACATTTCCACTATAAGTCTCACAGGGCTCCCTCTTCTCCTTGCCCTGTCCTGCGTTTCTGTTGTTTACGCTTTATGAGGATGGCTCTTCTGACTGATGCGAAGTGATATCTTTTGTAGTATTGACTTCCAGTGCCCACCTGTTTGCTTGGCTAAAAAAGTGTATGCCCTTTTCTTGAATATATACAGAAAAAAACGCATACACCCTTTTTGGCCAACTGCAATGTTGGCAATGTTCAGCTCCTTTTCTCGTGCTTAATGGCGAGTCCTTTCTACCTCCTCAAATCCCTTTCCTGCCATTCTCCCTTGCTTACAAGTCCTTTTCTCTGACTTTCCTCAAGACATTTTTCAGTGATGGATATTTTCAACTCTGCAGTTTCATGAATTTTACTGCCCCTGAGTTCCATTGTTCAACTTGTGTTTATGGGAACTGGCCACAAAGCAGCGGGATTTCCTCAAGCCCTATACTGTTTCCATGGGCAATCCTAGCCTTTGGTCAGTTCATCTTCCTGATTGGAAATTAGAGTGACATGTGCCTGTCTGAACACCTAGGACTTGTCTCTCATTGTTCCTCATCCTTCTGCTTCATCCTCTGGACAAATTCCAAACTGTACACAATAGGATGTTGACAGTGCTGACATCTCCAAGTGGGGAGACTGTTAGTAAAGACGCTGGAGGGGTGAACCCGAGCACCAGGAGATGAGGAGATGAGATGCCTTTTCCAAACTCTTCCCGATCAGACGGTATATCATCCTCTGGGTGTGACAGACATGTTTTAGCAGTAGGAAGAGTCCCATTCATGTAAGGAGAACACCAGGGCTTTTTCAAAATCAGTGTCTCCCCGAAACCCAAACTGGGGAATTTTTTAAGCTACGGCTACACATATGTTCATTAAGGGCCTTGGGAAGTAGGCAGAGTCCAAACTTTAGATGATTGAAGTCTTCAGGGTCAGAAGCACTCACCACCAGCTTCCCTTAGGTTACACTTTAACTGTCATTGATAGATGATGTCAATAAAAATATCTATTCTTTTTCAGATTATTTCCCCTTATAGCTTATTGCAAAATGTTGAGTGTAGTTCCCTGTGCTATACAGTAGTTCCTTGTTGATGATCTATTTTATACATGGCAGTGTGTATGTGTTAATCCCAAACTGTTAATTTATCCCTCCTCCCACCTTTCCCCTTTGGTAATAATAAATTATAAGATTTTATACTTCTCAGAAATGGGGGAGCTGAAAGAGAGGTATCATTTTCAATGGAAAAGCATTTAAAACAAGATTGAAGCTTTAACCAAGATTATTAGATGTACATCCTTGGAAAGAAATCACTTCGTTTCTCTAATATTGACCTGACAAATAAGACAAACCTTTTCACTGAACTTGCTTATAATAAAGTGATGGAAATATCAAATGGAAGTGTTAGAAACATCTTATTTTACCTGAGCCTTATTCACTGTTCTATGTTAACTACAGTTTGGCTCACACATCTGTTCATTGAGGTTACAATAGTCTCAATTTCTGTTACTGATCCTCCAGAGTGGACCCCAACAAGTGTCCCCCTGCCCAGTGTCATTGGGGCCAACAGATCGAGACTGAGTTTGGTTCACAAGCAAAGGAAACTTTATATTTTGATCAGAGAATGGAGAGGTGAGTGCATGCACTACCCCGTGGGCTGTGGGCTGGGCTGCTGTGTAGAGATCCTGTCAGAGTCAGTGGGAGGGAGGGGGCGGAGCTCTCGAGGGCCGGGTTGGCTGCAGCTCAGGCTCTATATCGCGGAGTCTGCACTGGGCCCCAGGAGCTGAGGTGTCGTCCCAGCCATTCTGCACTAGGAAATCTGGTCTGAAGTGCCGGGTGTGGAACCTCTGCATGCGGGACCCTAGGAGCACATGAAATTAGACAAAGCACAAAAGATAAAAAAGGTTAGACTTGACTTTATTGCCCAGATTCTATTTTTATCTCCCAGGGATTTTTAATGGGCTTTGCTGGGGACAAACCCCTCCTCTGCCTTTTGTCCCGTTCCTCATTCTTGGAGTGCTGAGGGTGCAGACCCTTCTTCTGTAACTGCTGAGTGCTGAGTTGGGAGCCCTCATACCCGGGGGCGAGGGTCGGAGCTTCTTCCCAGCAGCCTCCAGATGACGTTGATTGTCCCCAGGCCCCCTGCCTCCCTGCTCGTCCACCTGAGCACCAGCATTGGAAGTGTTATAGATTCTAATGACCTTTAAGGGTCCAGGAAAGAGATGTGCAGAGACGCTGTGGGGACCGGTGTCACCCCGCCCCACATTTGTTCGGCCACCTTAGGCTGACCGTTTCTGCCAGCCTAGATGCTCTGACCAGTAGTCTGCGCTTTCTTCAATTAGGCCCCTGAATTAACGTACAAACAGCACCAGGTGTCAGAGCCCTGCCCGCTCAACTCCCAGACAGTCCAGGGTCAGTGGTGATCAAGGACCATGATGGCCACTGAGTCAACAGCCTTTTTTTTTTGAACAGTAAATTAAAGGACCATTTTGGGGGTTTTTTTGTATTTATTTATTTGTTGGCTATGCTAGGTCATTTCTGTGTGAGGGCTTTCCCTATTTGCGGCAAGCGGGGGCCACTCCTCATCGCGGTGCACAGGCCTCTCACTATCGCGGCCTCTCTTGTTGTGGAGCACAGGCTCCAGACGCGCAGGCTCAGCAGTTGTGGCTCACGGGCCTAGTTGCTCCGTGGCATGGAGGATCCTCCCAGACCAAGGCTCGAACCCGCGTCCCCTGCATTAGCAGGCAGACTCTCAACCACTGCGCCACCAGGGCAGCCCACCTCAACAGCCTTTTGAAGTTAACAGGAGTCCAGCCAGTCTCATTGGCAACCATCATCACGGTGTCTGTAGGCTTTTCTATGGTGACAGTGTGATATACGGTTCCCCCGCCAAGATTATTAGCTCCCCTCTGGGTGCAGTAAGTCCTGCAAGCAGTAGTCTACTCTTTTGGGACACACTCTTGTTGTTTTATGAGAGAAACTCCAGGTCAAGTGATGTTCACATGAGTCGTCATGGTGCCCTGTTGCCCCCGGTTATCTCTCTGGATGTTGGAGTTGGAAGGCCTCCTCACTCGAGGTTGGTGTGCCCACAGAGCGAACCCTGCAACTTCAGAGCATGGTTGGTGGTTAGGATCACCATGTGGGGTCCTTTTCCCTTAGGAGGGAGGTGGCCTTTGGGGCTGCTGATTTCCAGGTTTTTAGATACCGCCAGTATCTTGGCCAGATGTGGCAGTGGGCCAAGCCCCTTGGTGACCATAGTTTATCCTACCTGGATGGCATTCTTGCATTGTTCCATTTCAAGTGGTCCCAGTTTTTGCACTAATTCTCCAATGGCGATTCACCTTTCACCGGGAATGTAAAGGTCAAAGGGTTTAGCTAAATTAGGGAGTTCCAGGGCAAGGGTCTGAATTGACTGCTCTTTCCATTCTTGAAAGGCCACTTCTGGATTCTATTCAAAAGGATCATCAACTTTTCCTTTCAGTGTTTCATATAGAGGCCCAGCTAGTAGACTGTAGTTAGGGATCCAGAAGCAGCAAACCCTGGCCTCCCCAGGAACCCCTAAGCTGTCTTCTAGTTTTAGAAAGGGGTAAGGCTGAAAATGGTTTCTTTCCTTTCCTGGGATGGGCTTCTCCGACCTTCTGTGAGAATGAAGCCCAGGCAGGTCACCGCAGTCTGTGATATTTGAGCTTTTTCTTGGACAACTTCTATCCTTTATTGGCTTGGTAGTTCAGAGGCCTCCTTAGTAGGGCTGGCGATCAGAATGTCGTCTGCGTACTGAAGGAGGGTTTCCTTTTCCAGAGGTAGAACTTTTAGGTCTTTAGCTAAGCTTTCCCCAAAGATGGTGTGGGAATTTTTGCACCCTTGGGGCAAGACGGCCCAGAAGTATTGTTTTAGTTGTATGTTGAGTCCTGCCACTCACAAGCCAAAATTTCTTGTGACTCTGGGACTAATGGAATACAAAAGAAGGCATCATTGAAGACTAATACAGAATACCATGTCCTGGTGGTTGGTAGAATGACCAGCAGGGTGTAGGAATTAGGAGCAGTTGGAGGTATATCCTTGGTGGCTTCACTGACTGTCCTGACATCCTTTACCAGGTCCCCAGCGCCCATGGGGCTCTCCTGGTCAGACCAATCCCAGAATATGGAGCTCACCTGGGCAGGTACCCCACCCCCACCCCAGCCCATGGGGCTCTCGTGGTCAGGCCCCTCCCAGGATACAGAGCTACCCTTGCAGGTACCGTGGCAGGGCTGGGCACACAGGAACCGTGCACATAGCCCTCATTACAGAGCACCCCCAGCTCACCTGTCACTCAGAGCTGACACAGAGCACCTCAGAGCAGGACTTGAACTAACAAACAGCAGCTGCGACAGGTCTGTGACCCTGGGCATCACTCTGTGCGGCCTCCCTCCACCTGGTCTTCCAGAGACTTCCACTGCACCCGGGGCACCAGGCCTCTGTCTCCAACCACCACCCACCCCTCCTCTCCCTGACTCCTGGGTTCCTCTCATTAGGAGAGGGTTTTCTTGAAGTTGTCTCCCACTCATGGGCCAGATAAAATGATTAGAAAACAATCCAAAGCTGCAGCCCCTTGTCTATCCTGACTCTCAGGAGCCCACACCTGTTCCTTGGACCTGGCCGGTTCAGCAAGTTCCATTTTCTGCAACTGTGAGCCCCTGAGGGGTGATGATTGGCTGACCTGGGCAGCCTTACCGTGCCGGCCAGCCCTCCCCAGGTGTGCCTGGGTTGAGATCAATATAAATACCACTCCAGGCAGCAAGAGGCCCTGCAGCCATGCCTGACGCCATTTTCTCTGCCCTGTCAGCAGTCTCGGGGCTGGGCTGGTGGGAGGGAGTGAGAGGCCATGGCTTTGTGGGTGGCCCAGTGTGAGTGGGGCTCTGCTGGACTTTCTGCAGCAGTTGCCAGGCTGCCACCTGCTAAAGAAGAGGATGTGTCACCTATACCTGCTGCTGGAATTTCTCCCTGGGCAGAGGTGAGGAAGGAAAAAAGCAGTGGGGGCAGGGACAGGACGGGTATCTCAGGCAGGGAAATGGAAATCTTCCAGAAGAGCACCCAGGGCCAGGACCATCCTGGCTGGCCTGCAGGCACCAAGTCGGCCAGCATGCTGTCACTCGTGTGGCTCTATGGCCCTTCCTCTAGGCTTTCAAGTCCTTGTATATATTCAGGTGTTTTACCTGGGACGGGTGGGAATAGTTCAGCAGCAACTGGCCTGGGGCTCAGCTCACGTTTACTCACAGATGCCTCGGCACGGTGCCCCAGCTTTGCAATGAGGACGCTTGTTGCGTGGGGGCTGCTGGCTGAATGGGAGACGATTCCCCACCACTGACCAACTTCAGAATTGTTTACAACTGGAGCAAGTGCCCTGATACGGTTTTCCTCTGTGGAACTGGTGGGTTCTGTGATTTTTTTCTCTTTTTCGTTTTTGGTTCAAGGTAGATTTTATTCCTCTTTTTTGTATTTACAGATATAAGCATGGAAATAATTTATTCATATAAATACATGTATGTGAAGGGAATAATTGTTTTTTCTGTTTAATTTTTTAAATTTTATTTCTTTTTAATTTTGAATTTTATTTTATATTTTTATACAGCAGGTTCTTATTGGTTATCTATTTTATACATATAAATGTATACATGCCAATCCCAGTCTCTCAACTCCTCCCACCACCACCACCCCAACAGCTTTCCCCCCTTGTTGTCCATACGTTTGTTGTCTACATCTGTTGCTCTATTTATGCCTTGCAAAATGGTTAACCTGTACAGTTTTTCTAGGTTCCACATATATGCATGAATATACAAGATTTGTTTTTCTCTTTCTGACTTACTTCACTCTGTATGACACTCTCTAGATCCATCGACGTCTCTACAAATGACCCAATTTCATTCCTTTTCATGGCTTAGTAATATTCCATTTTATATATGTACCACAGCTTTATGCATTCGTCTGTCTGTGGGCATTTAGGTTGCTTCCATTACCTCGATATTGTAAAGAGTGAGGCAATGAACATTGCGGTGAATGTCTCTTTTTGATTTATGGTTTTGTCTGGGTATATGTCCAGAACTGGGATTGCTGTATCATATGGTAATTCTACTGTTAGTTTCTTAAGAAACTCCATATTGTTCTCCATAGTCGCTGTATCAATTTATACTCCCAACAATAGTGGAAGAGGGTTCCTTTTCTCCACACACTTTCCAGCATTTTTTGTTTGTAGATTTTCTGATGATGCCCATTCTACCAGGTGTAAGGTGATATCTCATTGTTGAGTCCATTTCCTTGAGCAAGGGGTCGGTCTTGTCTATTACATATTTAGCTTATGGAACGGTATCTGTGCTAATTTCAAACTCAGGTTTTATGCAGCACCCCAACTCACGTTCCCCCTTAAGCAAGCATAAGTTGGTTTTCTAAACATGAGACCCTGTTCTGTTTTGTAATTCAGTTCATGAGTAGCCAAGTTCTCATTCCATGTATTAGTGGTACCTTATGATGTTTTTTTTCTGTGTGACATTTTTCACTTAGAATCACCGTACCTCAATCCACTCAATATGCTGGTATGGGCCTGGTGACATAGTTTTCATTGCTGAGAGGTATTCTGTTGTACGTAAGTACCGCAACTTCTTTATCCATTATTTGCTCTCTGGCATATTTAACTTGTGCTGCAGAAGAGGTTCCGGTAAACAGAGCCGTCCCAAATTTTGGGGTGGATGTGTCTTTTTGATTTTAATTTCCCTAAGCTATAGGACCATAAGTGGAAGTGCCCTAGGCTCTGTTGCTTTGTTTTTTAGATGTTTCAGGAAACACCATACACTTCTCCGGAGTGGCTGTTGGCAATTTACATCCCGCCCATCAGCATAACAAGGCTCCCAGTTCTCCATGGCCTGTCCTGCCTTTCTGGATTTTACACTTTTTTCAGATGGCCCTTTTGAACGGGGGGAAGTGAGACTTCATTGTAGTGCAGATTTCCTTTGCAAGCTTGCTTGGTTGGCCAAAAAGGGCGTATGCGTTTTTTCCTGAATATATTCAGGAAAAAACGCATACGCCCTTTTTGGCCAAGTGCATCATTGTCGACGTTCTGCCTCTTTTCCTATGCTTTAAATGCAATTCCAGTCTACCTCCTGAAATCGGCTTCCTGCAATTCTGCCCCGCTTTCAAGTCCTCTTGGCAGACTTACTTCAGTATATTTTTGGATGATAGCTGTCATTTATAACTCTGCAGGTTTGTGAATTACAGTGCCCCGAGCTCCTTTCTTCAACTCGCTTTCTTGTGAGCTGGCCGCAACACCGCAGGATTGCTTCAGGCCCTAATCTGGTTCCGGCACGGCACACTGAGCCTTTGGTTAATTCCTCTTCCTGGTGGGAAATGAGAGTTAAATTTGCCCGTCCAGACACCTCCAGCTAGTCTCTCATTTGTTCTCCCTATTCCTGTTCATCTTCCGCAGAAATTGCAAACTGGGCCAAACAGGAAGTTAAAGGCACTGACTCTCCAAGTCGGGAGAGTGTTAGTAAAGCATCTGGAATGTTGCACCCGAGTGCCAGGGGACGAGAACTGAGACATATTGGAACACGTCTCCCGATCACACGGTTGATCATACTCTGGGTTCCACATGCATGTTTTAGCTGAAGGAAGAATCCCTTAAACCTGGAGAGTTGAGACCCGTGGAATGGGTACCATAAAATATGACTTCAAAGGGTCTTCATTTGCTCACTGAACCTCTCCAATCCTATCACTGCTGCGTTTATGCCCCTGTACACACGCTTGATTCTCTTTCGGAGACATAGCTATCCATAGGTTTTAAGACACTTACTAGTCAGGTACATACTTAGGCGTTTAATATGGGGTGTTGAGTCCATTTCGTTGAGCTAGGAGTAGCTCTTGTCTATTCCATATTTGGCTTAAGGAACTTTATCTGTGCTCATTTCAATCTCTGGTTTTATGCAGCACCCCAACTCACCTTTCCCCTTAAGCAAGCATAAGTTGGTTTTCTAAATTTGAGACCCTGTTCTGTTTTGTAATCCAGTTCTTCTGTGGCCAAGTTTACTTTCCGTTTATTAGTGATATCTTATGATGTTTCTTTTTCTGTGTGACTTATTTCAGTTAGAATCATCATAGCTGAATCCACTCATTATGCTGCTACAGGCCTGATGACATAGATTTCATTGCTGAGTGATATTGCATTGTACGTAAGTACCAAAACTTCTTTATCCATTTTTCGCTTTCTGCGATATTGAACTTGTACCGTAAACGAGGTTCTTGTAAACAGAGCCGTCCCAAACTTTGGGGTGGCTGTGTCTTTTTGATTTTAATTTCCCTAAGCTATAGGACCATAAGTGGAAGTGCCCTAGGCTCTGTTGCTTTGTTTTTAAATGTTTCAGGAAACACCATACACTTCTCCGGAGTGGCTGTTGGCAATTTACATCCCGCCCATCAGCATGACAAGGCTCCCAGTTCTCAATGGCCTGTCCTGCCTTTCTGGATTTTACACTTTTTTCAGATGGCCCTTTTGACCTGGGGGAAGTGAGACTTCATTGTAGTGCAGATTTCCTTTGCAAGCTTGCTTGGTTGGCCAAAAAGGGCGTATGCGTTTTTTTCTGAATATATTCAGGAAAAAACGCATACGCCCTTTTTGGCCAAGTGCATCATTGTCGACGTTCTGCCTCTTTTCCTATGCTTTAAATGCAATTCCAGTCTACCTCCTGAAATCGGTTTCCTGCAATTGTGCCTTGCTTTCAATGCCTCTTCATAGCCTTATCTCAATATATTTTTTGAAAATAGTTGGCCTTTATAACTCTGCAGGTTTTTGAATTGCAGTGGCCCTTAGCTCCATTTTTCAGCTCTTATTTTTGTGATCTTGCCTCATAACCACAGGATTCCTTCAGGCCCTATTCTTCTTCTGGGGCACCTTGCTGTGCCTTTGGTTTATTCTTCTTACTGTTGTGAAATTAGAGTGACATGTGCCCATTGAAACCGCTACAGCTTGTTTCTCCTTGGCTCCCCCTATTCCCATTCATCCTCCGCACTAACTGCAGACTGTGCGATACCAGATCTTAAAGGCATTGACTCTCCATGTGGGAATATTGTTAGTAAAGCGGCTGGAATGTCGATCTGGAGCCCCAGGAGAGGAAAAATGATGTGTGTTTTAGAAACCTTTCCCGATCATATGGTATACCAGTCGCTGGGTTTCCCAAGCATGGTTTAGCTGTAGGAAGATTCCCTTCAACCTGGAGTTTTGGGACCCTTGGAATGAGTAGCATGAAGTATTGCATTAAACTTTTGGCAGTTGCTCACCAAAGCTCACCAATCCTCTCAGCCCCAAGTGTGCAGCCTTATGTCTTATCCAGCTGTGGGTTTATATGTGGTCAATCCAGGTTGCATCACAGACCCTGAGCAAATTTTGTAAGAATTTTTCTCTCTTTCATTGTTTCTGCGTTTTGTTTTTAAAATTTATTTCTATAATGGGGTTTAGCTCATTTTCACTGCTGTGTTTGTGCCACTCTGCACACACTTGATTCCCTTATGGAGATATATCAATACATGGGTTTTAAGATTCTTATTACTCAGATATATTTCTCTGCGGTGTATAGGGTGTGTTGAGGCCCGTTCATTGAGCAAGGTGTAGATCTTGTCTAATATCTATTTGGTTTATTGAACGGTATCTGTGCTAATTTCAAACTATGGTTTTATGCATCACCCCACCTCTCCTTTCCCCTTAAGCTGACATAAGTGTGTTTTCTAAATGTGAGACACTGTTCTGTTCTGTAATTCATTTCTTGTGCAGCCATATTTACCCTCCCTCTATAAGTGATATCTTATGATATGTTTCTTTTTCTGTTTGACTTATTTCAAGTAGTATTATCGGACCTAAATCCACTCTTTATCCTTCTACTAGCCTTATTACCTTGATTTCATGGTGAAGAGATATTCCATTGTACATAAGTACCACATCTTCTTTATCCATTGTTCTCTTTCCTGGGATATTTAAGGTGTACTGAAGTTGAGGTTCTTGTAAACAGAGTAGCCCTAAACTGTGGTGTGCTTGTGTCTTGTTGATTTTTAGACTTCCCTAGATATACTCCCATGATTGGAAGTGTCCTATGCTCTGTAGCTCTGTTTTTTAGATGATTTAGGAACCACCATACACTTCTCCAGAGTGGCTCTCAGCAGTTCACACACTGCCCATCAGCGTATAAAGGCTCCCTGTTCTCCATGGCCTGTCCTGCATTTCTGGTTTTTACAATTTTTTAGGATGGCCCTTTTGACCGGTGGGAAATGAGACTTCTTTGTTGTGCACATTTGCATTGCTTGCTTGCTTCATTGCCCATAAAGTGCGTATGCGTTTTTTCCTGGATATAATCAGGAAAAAACGCATACGCCCTTTTGGGCCAACTGCATCATTGTCGAAATTCTGCCGCTTTTCATGTGCTTTAAAGACGAGTCCAATCTATCTCTTGAAATCTGTTTCTTGCAATTCTGTCTTGAATTCAGATCCTCTTCTTTGCCTTACCTCAACATATTTTTGGACGTTAGTTTTCATTTATAACTCTGCAGGTTTGTGAATTGCAGTGACCCTGAGCTCCATTTTTTAAGTTGCTATTTTGTGAGCTGGCCTCAAACCCGCAGGATTGCTTCAGGCCCTATTTTGGCTCCGGCGAGGCGGGCTGAGCCTTTTTTCAATTCTTATTCTTAATGGGAAATTAGAGTGATATGTGCCCGTCCAAACCCCTACAACTATTCTCTCATTGGTTCCCCCTCTTCCCGTTCATCCTCCTCACAATTTGCAAAATGTGTGAAACAGAAGTTGAAATGTGCTGATTCTCCAAGTGGGCAGATTCTAAGTAACGTGGCTGGAATGGTGAACAGGAGCACCAGGAGAGGATAAATGAGCTGCATTTTAGACACATCTCCCGATCACATGGTGTACAGTCCTCTGAGTTTTCCATGCATGTTTTAGCTGTAGGAAGATCCCTTGAACCTGCAGATTTGGGACCCATTGAATGGGTACCAGGTAGTATTACTTTAAAGGGTGTGCATTTCCTCACCCAACCTCACATTTCTCTTAGTGCAAACAGTTTCCAGCCTTATGTCTCATCCTGCTGTGGGTCTAGATGTGTTCAATCCATGTTGCATCACCGTCCCTGAGGAAAAGTTGTAAGAGGTTTTCTCTGTCTCTCTGTCATTTATTTTTTTCAATTTATTACTATATTGATTTTCAAAGCTCTGTTTCTTGCTGCTGTACAACCACTTGATTCACGTACAGAGAGACATCAGTAAATTCTTCTTCAGATTCTTACCAGTCGTATATATTCTTTTCCGGTGACTTGAGTGTGCTGAGTGCAGTTCTTTTAGCTACCGTGTAGGCCTTGTTGATTATCAGTTTGGTATTTGGAATGGTATCTTTGCTAATTTCAACCTCCTGGATGATGCCTCACCCCTCCCCACCTTTCCCGTTTAGCAGCCTTATGCGTGTTTTCTACATATTTGACTATGTTTTTGTTTTGTAATTTATTTCATGTGTAGCCATTTTGGATTCCACCTTTAAGTGATATCTTATGATATGTGTCTTTTTCTTTTTGAATTATGTCACTTAGAAAGATCATACATAACTCCTCCGGAGTTGTTACAACTGGCCATATTTCATTGATTTCCAGGCTGAATAATATTCCACTCTACCTAAGTACCACATCTCTATCCATTTTTTCCCTCCAGAGACATTTAAGTTATATCCTAGTCGAGGATCTTTTAAACAGAGAGGGGGTAAACATTGGGGTGCCTGTGTCCTCTCAATTTTTGTTTTTCCCAAGATATACGCCCATGAGTGCAAGTGCCCTATGCTCTGTAGCTCATTTTTTAGATGCTTTAGTAAACACAATACACTTCTCCAGAATGGCCGTTGGCAATATACATTTCCACTATAAGTCTCACAGGGCTCCCTCTTCTCCTTGCCCTGTCCTGCATTTCTGTTGTTTACGCTTTATGAGGATGGCTCTTCTGACTGATGCGAAGTGATATCTTTTGTAGTATTGACTTCCAGTGCCCACCTGTTTGCTTGGCTAAAAAAGTGTATGCCCTTTTCTTGAATATATACAGAAAAAAATGCATACACCCTTTTTGGCCAACTGCAATGTTGGCAATGTTCAGCTCCTTTTCTTGTGCTTAATGGCGAGTCCTTTCTACCTCCTCAAATCCCTTTCCTGCCATTCTCCCTTGCTTACAAGTCCTTTTCTCTGACTTTCCTCAAGACATTTTTCAGTGATGGATATTTTCAACTCTGCAGTTTCGTGAATTTTAATGCCCCTGAGTTCCATTGTTCAACTTGTGTTTATGGGAACTGGCCACAAAGCAGCGGGATTTCCTCAAGCCCTATACTGTTTCCATGGGCAACCCTAGCCTTTGGTCAATTCGTCTTCCTGATTGGAAATTAGAGTGACATGTGCCTGTCTGAACACCTAGGACTTGTCTCTCATTGTTCCTCATCCTTCCGCTTCATCCTCTGGACAAATTCCAAACTGTACGCAACAGGATGTTGACAGTGCTGACATCTCCAAGTGGGGAGACTGTTAGTAAAGACGCTGGAGGGGTGAACCCGAGCACCAGGAGATGAGGAGATGAGATGCCTTTTCCAAACTCTTCCCGATCATATGGTATACCATCCTCTGGGTGTGACAGACATGTTTTAGCAGTAGGAAGAGTCCCATTCATGTAAGGAGAACACCAGGGCTTTTTCAAAATCAGTGTCTCCCCGAAACCCAAACTGGGGAATTTTTTAAGCTACGGCTACACATATGTTCATTAAGGGCCTTGGGAAGTAGGCAGAGTCCAAACTTTAGATGATTGAAGTCTTCAGGGTCAGAAGCACTCACCACCAGCTTCCCTTAGGTTACACTTTAACTGTCATTGATAGATGATGTCAATAAAAATATCTATTCTTTTTCAGATTATTTCCCCTTATAGCTTATTGCAAAATGTTGAGTGTAGTTCCCTGTGCTATACAGTAGTTCCTTGTTGATGATCTATTTTATACATGGCAGTGTGTATGTGTTAATCCCAAACTGTTAATTTATCCCTCCTTCCACCTTTCCCCTTTGGTAATAATAAATTATAAGATTTTATACTTCTCAGAAATGGGGGAGCTGAAAGAGAGGTATCATTTTCAATGGAAAAGCATTTAAAACAAGATTGAAGCTTTAACCAAGATTATTAGATGTACATCCTTGGAAAGAAATCACTTCGTTTCTCTAATATTGACCTGACAAATAAGACAAACCTTTTCACTGAACTTGCTTATAATAAAGTGATGGAAATATCAAATGGAAGTGTTAGAAACATCTTATTTTACCTGAGCCTTATACACTGTTCTATGTTAACTACAGTTTGGCTCACACATCTGTTCATTGAGGTTACAATAGTCTCAATTTCTGTTACTGATCCTCCAGAGTGGACCCCAACAAGTGTCCACCTGCCCAGTGTCATTGGGGCCAACAGATCGAGACTGAGTTTGGTTCACAAGCAAAGGAAACTTTATATTTTGATCAGAGAATGGAGAGGTGAGAGCATGCACTACCCCGTGGGCTGTGGGCTGGGCTGTTGTGTAGAGATCCTGTCAGAGTCAGTGGGAGGGAGGGGGCGGAGCTCTCGAGGGCCGGGTTGGCTGCAGCTCAGGCTCTATATCGCAGAGTCTGCACTGGGCCCCAGGAGCTGAGGTGTCGTCCCAGCCATTCTGCACTAGGAAATCTGGTCTGAAGTGCCGGGTGTGGAACCTCTGCATGCGGGACCCTAGGAGCACATGAAATTAGACAAAGCACAAAGGATAAAAACGGTTAGACTTGACTTTATTGCCCAGATTCTATTTTTATCTCCCAGGGATTTTTAATGGGCTTTGCTGGGGACAAACCCCTCCTCTGCCTTTTGTCCCGTTCCTCATTCTTGGAGTGCTGAGGGTGCAGACCCTTCTTCTGTAACTGCTGAGTGCTGAGTTGGGAGCCCTCATACCCGGGGGCGAGGGTCAGAGCTTCTCCCCAGCAGCCTCCAGGTGACGTTGATTGTCCCCAGGCCCCCTGCCTCCCTGCTCGTCCACCTGAGCACCAGCATTGGAAGTGTTATAGATTCTAATGACCTTTAAGGGTCCAGGAAAGAGATGTGCAGAGACGCTGTGGGGGCCGGTTTCACCCTGCCCCACATTTGTTCGGCCACCTTAGGCTGACCGTTTCTGCCAGCCTAGATGCTCTGACCAGTAGTCTGCGCTTTCTTCAATTAGGCCCCTGAATTAACGTACAAACAGCACCAGGTGTCAGAGCCCTGCCCGCTCAACTCCCAGACAGTCCAGGGTCAGTGGTGATCAAGGACCATGATGGCCACTGAGTCAACAGCCTTTTTTTTTTTGAACAGTAAATTAAAGGACCATTTTGGGGGTTTTTTTGTATTTATTTATTTGTTGGCTATGCTAGGTCATTTCTGTGTGAGGGCTTTCCCTATTTGCGGCAAGCGGGGGCCACTCCTCATCGCGGTGCACAGGCCTCTCACTATCGCGGCCTCTCTTGTTGTGGAGCACAGGCTCCAGACGCGCAGGCTCAGCAGTTGTGGCTCACGGACTTAGTTGCTCCGTGGCATGGAGGATCCTCCCAGACCAAGGCTCGAACCCGCGTCCCCTGCATTGGCAGGCAGACTCTCAACCACTGCGCCACCAGGGCAGCCCACCTCAACAGCCTTTTGAAGTAAACAGGAGTCCAGCCAGTCTCATTGGCCACCATCATCACGGTGTCTGTAGGCTTTTCTATGGTGACAGTGTGATATACGGTTCCCCCGCCAAGATTATTAGCTCCCCTCTGGGTGCAGTAAGTCCTGCAAGCAGTAGTCTACTCTTTTGGGACACACTCTTGTTGTTTTATGAGAGAAACTCCAGGTCAAGTGATGTTCACATGAGTCGTCATGGTGCCCTGTTGCCCCCGGTTATCTCTCTGGATGTTGGAGTTGGAAGGCCTCCTCACTCGAGGTTGGTGTGCCCACAGAGCGAACACTGCAAGTTCAGGGCATGGTTGGTGGTTAGGATCACCATGTGGGGTCCTTTTCCCTTAGGAGGGAGGTGGCCTTTGGGGCTGCTGATTTCCAGGTTTTTAGATACCGCCAGTATCTTGGCCAGATGTGGCAGTGGGCCAAGCCCCTTGGTGACCGTAGTTTATCCTACCTGGATGGCATTCTTGCATTGTTCCATTTCAAGTGGTCCCAGTTTTTGCACTAATTCTCCAATGGCGATTCACCTTTCACCGGGAATGTAAAGGTCAAAGGGTTTAGCTAAATTAGGGAGTTCCAGGGCAAGGGTCTGAATTGACTGCTCTTTCCATTCTTGAAAGGCCACTTCTGGATTCTATTCAAAAGGATCATCATCTTTACCTTTCAGTGTTTCATATAGAGGCCCAGCTAGTAGACTGTAGTTAGGGATCCAGAAGCAGCAAACCCTGGCCTCCCCAGGAACCCCTAAGCTGTCTTCTAGTTTTAGAAAGGGGTAAGGCTGAAAATGGTTTCTTTCCTTTCCTGGGATGGGCTTCTCCGACCTTCTGTGAGAATGAAGCCCAGGCAGGTCACCGCAGTCTGTGATATTTGAGTTTTTTCTTGGACAACTTCTATTCTTTATTGGCTTGGTAGTTCAGAGGCCTCCTTAGTAGGGCTGGCGATCAGAATGTCGTCTGCGTACTGAAGGAGGGTTTCCTTTTCCAGAGGTAGAACTTTTAGGTCTTTAGCTAAGCTTTCCCCAAAGATGGTGTGGGAATTTTTGCACCCTTGGGGCAAGACGGCCCGGAAGTATTGTTTTAGTTGTATGTTGAGTCCTGCCACTCACAAGCCAAAATTTCTTGTGACTCTGGGACTAATGGAATACAAAAGAAGGCATCATTGAAGACTAATACAGAATACCATGTCCTGGTGGTTGGTAGAATGACCAGCAGGGTGTAGGAATTAGGAGCAGCTGGAGGTATATCCTCGGTGGCTTCACTGACTGTCCTGACATCCTTTACCAGGTCCCCAGCAGCCCATGGGGCTCTCGTGGTCAGACCAATCCCAGAATATGGAGCTCACCTGGGCAGGTACCCCACCCCCACCCCAGCCCATGGGGCTCTCGTGGTCAGGCCCCTCCCAGGATACAGAGCTACCCTTGCAGGTACTGTGGCAGGGCTGGGCACACAGGAACCGTGCACATAGCCCTCATTGCAGAGCACCCCCAGCTCACCTGTCACTCAAGCTGACACAGAGCACCTCAGAGAAGGACTGGAACTAACAAACAGCAGCTGCAACAGGTCTGTGACCCTGGGCATCACTCTGTGCGGCCTCCCTCCACCTGGTCTTCCAGAGACTTCCACTGCACCCGGGGCACCAGGCCTCTGTCTCCAACCACCACCCACCCCTCCTCTCCCTGACTCCTGGGTTCCTCTCATTAGGAGAGGGTTTTCTTGAAGTTCTCTCCCACTCGTGGGCCAGATAAAATGATTAGAAAACAAGCCAAAGCTGCAGCCCCTTGTCTATCCTGACTCTCAGGAGCCCACACCTGTTCCTTGGACCTGGCCGGTTCAGCAAGTTCCATTTTCTGCAACTGTGAGCCCCTGAGGGGTGATGATTGGCTGACCTGGGCAGCCTTACCGTGCCGGCCAGCCCTCCCCAGGTGTGCCTGGGTTGAGATCAATATAAATACCACTCCAGGCAGCAAGAGCCCCTGCAGCCATGCCTGACGCCATTTTCTCTGCCCTGTCAGCAGTCTCGGGGCTGGGCTGGTGGGAGGGAGTGAGAGGCCATGGCTTTGTGGGTGGCCCAGTGTGAGTGGGGCTCTGCTGGACTTTCTGCAGCAGTTGCCAGGCTGCCACCTGCTAAAGAAGAGGATGTGTCACCTATACCTGCTGCTGGAATTTCTCCCTGGGCAGAGGTGAGGAAGGAAAAAAGCAGTGGGGGCAGGGACAGAACGGGTATCTCAGGCAGGGAAATGGAAATCTTCCAGAAGAGCACCCAGGGCCAGGACCATCCTGGCTGGCCTGCAGGCACCAAGTCGGCCGGCATGCTGTCACTCGTGTGGCTCTATGGCCCTTCCTCTAGGCTTTCAAGTCCTTGTATATATTCAGGTGTTTTACCTGGGACGGGTGGGAATAGTTCAGCAGCAACTGGCCTGGGGCTCAGCTCACGTTTACTCACAGATGCCTCGGCACGGTGCCCCAGCTTTGCAATGAGGACGCTTGTTGCATGGGGGCTGCTGGCTGAATGGGAGATGATTCCCCACCACTGACCAACTTCAGAATTGTTTACAACTGGAGCAAGTGCCCTGATACGGTTTTCCTCTGTGGAACTGGTGGGTTCTGTGATTTTTTTCTCTTTTTCGTTTTTGGTTCAAGGTAGATTTTATTCCTCTTTTTTGTATTTACAGATATAAGCATGGAAATAATTTATTCATATAAATACATGTATGTGAAGGGAATAATTGTTTTTTCTGTTTAATTTTTTAAATTTTATTTCTTTTTAATTTTGAATTTTATTTTATATTTTTATACAGCAGGTTCTTATTGGTTATCTATTTTATACATATAAATGTATACATGCCAATCCCAGTCTCTCAACTCCTCCCACCACCACCACCCCAACAGCTTTCCCCCCTTGTTGTCCATACGTTTGTTGTCTACATCTGTTGCTCTATTTATGCCTTGCAAAATGGTTAACCTGTACAGTTTTTCTAGGTTCCACATATATGCATGAATATACAAGATTTGTTTTTCTCTTTCTGACTTACTTCACTCAGTATGACACTCTCTAGATCCATCGACGTCTCTACAAATGACCCAATTTCATTCCTTTTCATGGCTTACTAATATTCCATTTTATATATGTACCACAGCTTTATGCATTCATCTGTCTGTGGGCATTTAGGTTGCTTCCATTACCTCGATATTGTAAAGAGTGAGGCAATGAACATTGCAGTGAATGTCTCTTTTTGATTTATGGTTTTGTCTGGGTATATGTCCAGAACTGGGATTGCTGTATGATATGGTAATTCTACTGTTAGTTTCTTAAGAAACTCCATATTGTTCTCCATAGTGACTGTATCAATTTATATTCCCAACAATAGTGGAAGAGGGTTCCTTTTCTCCACACCCTTTCCAGCATTTTTTGTTTATAGAATTAGTGATGATGCCCATTGTACCAGGTGTGAGGTGATACCTCATTGTTCAGTCCATTTCCTTGAGTAAGGGTTAGGTCTTGTCTATTACATACTTATCTTATGGAACGGTATCTGTGCTAATTTCAAACTCTGGTTTTATGCAGCACCCCAACTCACGTTCCCCCTTAAGCAAGCATAAGTTGGTTTTCTAAACATGAGACCCTGTTCTGTTTTGTAATTCAGTTCATGTGTAGCCAAGTTCTCATTCCATGTATTAGTGGTACCTTATGATGTTTCTTTTTCTGTGTGACATTTTTCACTTAGAATCACCATGCCTCAATCCACTCATTATGCTGGCACGGGCTTGGTGACATAGTTTTCATTGCTGAGAGGTATTCTGTTGTACGTAAGTACCGCAACTTCTTTATCCATTATTTGCTCTCTGGCATATTTAACTTGTGCTGCAGAAGAGGTTCCTATAAACAGAGCCGTCCCAAATTTTGGGGTGGCTGTGTCTCTTTGATTTGATAATTTCCCTAAGCTATAGGACTATAAGTGGAAGTGCCCTAGGCTCTGTTGCTTTGTTTTTTAGATGTTTCAGGAAACACCATACACTTCTCTGGAGTGGCTCTTGGCAATTTACATCCCGCCCATCAGCATAACAAGGCTCCCAGTTCTCCATGGCCTGTCCTGCCTTTCTGGATTTTACACTTTTTTCAGATGGCCCTTTTGACCGGGGGGAAGTGAGACTTCATTGTAGTGCAGATTTCCTTTGCAAGCTTGCTTGGTTGGCCAAAAAGGGCGTATGCGTTTTTTCCTGAATATATTCAGGAAAAAACGCATACGTCCTTTTTGGCCAAGTGCATCATTGTCGACGTTCTGCCTCTTTTCCTATGCTTTAAATGCAATTCCAGTCTACCTCCGGAAATCGCTTTCCTGCAATTCTGCCCCACTTTCAAGTCCTCTTGGCAGGCTTACTTCAGTATATTTTTGGACGATAGCTGTCATTTATAACTCTGCAGGTTTGTGAATTACAGTGCCCCGAGCTCCTTTCTTCAACTCGCTTTCTTGTGAGCTGGCCGCAACACCGCAGGATTGCTTCAGGCCCTAATCTGATTCCGGCATGGCACGCTGAGCCTTTGGTTAATTCCTCTTCCTGGTGGGAAATGAGAGTTAAATTTGCCCGTCCAGACACCTCCAGCTAGTCTCTCATTGGTCCTCCCTATTCCTGTTCATCTTCCGCAGAATTTGCAAACTGGGCCAAACAGGAGGTTAAAGGCACTGACTCTCCAAGTCGGGAGAGTGTTAGTAAAGCATCTGGAATGTTGCACCCGAGTACCAGGGGACGAGAACTGAGACATATTGGAACACGTCTCCCGATCACACGGTTGATCATACTCTGGGTGCCACATGCATGTTTTAGCTGAAGGAAGAATCCCTTAAACCTGGAGAGTTGAGACCCGTGGAATGGGTACCATAAAATATGACTTCAAAGGGTCTTCATTTGCTCACCGAACCTCTCCAATCCTATCACTGCTGCGTTTATGCCCCTGTAAACACGCTTGATTCTCTTTCGGAGAGATAGCAATCCATAGGTTTTAAGAAACTTACTAGTCAGGTACATTCTTAGGCGTTTAATATGGGGTGTTGAGTCCATTTCGTTGAGCAAGGAGTAGCTCTTGTCTATTCCATATTTGGCTTAAGGAACTTTATCTGTGCTCATTTCAATCTCTGGTTTTATGCAGCACCCCAACTCACCTTTCCCCTTAAGCAAGCATAAGTTGGTTTTCTAAATTTGAGACCCTGTTCTGTTTTGTAATCCAGTTCCTGTGTAGCCAAGTTTACATTCCGTGTATTAGTGATATCTTATGATGTTTCTTTTTCTGTGTGACTTATTTCAGTTAGAATCATCATACCTGAATCCACTCCTTATGCTGCTATGGGCCTGATGACATAGATTTCATTGCTGAGTGATATTGCATTGTACGTAAGTACCACAACTTCTTTATCCATTTTTCACTTTCTGCAAAATTGAACTTGTACCGTAAACGAGGTTCTTGTAAACAGAGCCGTCCCAAACTTTGGGGTGGCTGTGTCTTTTTGATTTTAATTTCCCTAAGCTATAGGACCATAAGTGGAAGTGCCCTACGCTCTGTTGCTTTTTTTTTATATGTTTCAGGAAACACCATACACTTCTCCCGAGTGGCTGTTGGCAATTTACATCCCGCCCATCAGCATAACAAGGCTCCCAGTTCCCCATGGCCTGTCCTGCCTTTCTGGATTCTACACTTTTTTCAGATAGCCCTTTTGACCGGGGGGAAGTGAGACTTCATTGTAGTGCAGATTTCCTTTGCAAGCTTGCTTGGTTGGCCAAAAAGGGCGTATGCGTTTTTTCATGAATATATTCAGGAAAAAACGCATACGCCCTTTTTGGCCAAGTGCATCATTGTCGACGTTCTGCCTCTTTTCCTATGCTTTAAATGCAATTCCAGTCTACCTCCTGAAATCGGTTTCCTGCAATTCTGCCCCGCTTTCAAATCCTCTTGGCCGCCATTCTTCAGTATATTTTTGGATGATTGCTGTCATTTATAACTCTGCAGGATTGTGAATTACAGTGCCCCTGAGCTCCTTTCTTCAACTCGTTTTCTTGTGAGCTGGCCGCAATACCGCTGGATTGCTTCAGGCCCTAATCTTGTTCTGGCACGGCACGCTGAGCCTTTGGTTAATTCCTCTTCCTGGTGGGAAATGAGAGTTAAATTTGCCCGTCCAGACACCTCCAGCTAGTCTCTCATCGGTTGTTCTTATTCCTGTTCATCTTCCGCAGAAATTTCAAAATGGGCCGAACAGGAGGTTAAAGGCACTGACTCTCCAAGTTGGGAGAGTGTTAGTAAAGCATCTGGAATGTTGCACCCGAGTACCAGGGGAGGAAAACTGAGATATATTTGAACACGTGTCCCGATCACACGGCTGATCATACTCTGGGTTCCACATGCATGTTTTAGCTGAAGGAAGAATCCCTTAAACCTGGAGAGTTGAGACCCGTGGAATGGGTACCATGCAATATGACTTCAAAGGGTCTTCATTTGCTCACCGAACATCTCCAATCCTATCACTGCTGCGTTTATGCCCCTGTACACATGCTTGATTCTCTTTCGGAGACATAGCAATCCATAGGTTTCAAGATACTTACTAGTCAGGTACATTCTTAGGCGTTTAATATGGGGTGTTGAGTCCATTTCGTTGAGCAAGGAGTAGCTCTAGTCTGTCACATATTTGGCTTAAGGAAATTTATCTGTGCTCATTTCAATCTCTGGTTTTATGTAGCACCCCAACTCCCCTTTCCCCTTAAGCAAGCATAAGTTGGTTTTCTAAATTTGAGACCCTCTTCTGTTTTGTAATCAGGTTCCTGTGTAGCCAAGTTTACATTCCGTGTATTACTGATATCTTATGATGTTTCTTTTTCTGTGTGACTTATTTCACTTAGAATCATCATACCTGAATCCACTCATTATGCTGCTACGGGCCTGATGACATAGATTTCATTGCTGAGTGATATTGCTTTGTACGTAAGTACCACAACTTCTTTATCCATTTTTCGCTTTCTGCGATATGGAACTTGTACCGTAAATGAGGTTCTTGTAAACAGAGCAGTCCCCAACTTTGGGGTGGCTGTGTCTTTTTGATTTTAATTTCCCTAAGCTATAGGACCATAAGTGGAAGTGCCCTAGGCTCTGTTGCTTTGTTTATTAGATGTTTCAGGAAACACCATACACTTCTCCGGAGTGGCTGTTGGCAATTTACATCCCGCCCATCAGCATAACAAGGCTCCCAGTTCTCCATGGCCTGTCCTGCCTTTCTGGATTTTACACTTTTTTCAGATGGCCCTTTTGACCAGGGGGAAGTGAGACTTCGTTGTAGTGCAGATTTCTTTTGCAAGCTTGCTTGGTTGGCCAAAAAGGGCATATGCGTTTTTTCCTGAATATATTCTGGAAAAAACGCATATGCCCTTTTTGGCCAAGTGCATCATTGTGGACGTTCTGCCTCTTTTCCTATGCTTTAAATGCAATTCAAGTCTACATCCTGAAATCGGTTTCCTGCAATTCTTCCCCACTTTCAAGTCCTCTTGGCAGCCTTACTTCAGTATATTTTTGGACTATAGCTGTCATTTATAACTCTGCAGGTGTGTGAATTACAGTGCCCCTGAGCTCCTTTCTTCAACTCGCTTTCTTGTGAGCTGGCCGCAACACCGCAGGATTGCTTCAGGCTCTAATCTGGTTGCGGCACGGCACGTTGAGCCTTTGGTTAATTCCTCTTCCTGGTGGGAAATGAGAGTTAAATTTGCCCGTCCAGATACCTCCAGGTAGTCTCTCATTGGTTCTCCCTATTCCTGTTCATCTTCTGCAGAAATTGCAAACTGGGCCAAACAGGAGGTTAAAGGCACTGACTCTCCAAGTCGGGAGAGTGTTAGTAAAGCGTCTGTTATGTTGCACCCGAGTACCAGGGGTCGAAAACTGAGACATATTTGAACACGTCTCCCGATCACATGGTTGATCATACTCTGGGTTCCACATGCATGTTTTAGCTGAAGGAAGAACCCTTAAACCTGGAGAGTTGAGACCCGTGGAATGGTTACCATGCAATATGATTTCAAAGGGTCTTCATTTGCTCACCGAACCTCTCCAATCCTCTCACTGCTGCGTTTATGCCCCTGTACTCACGCTTGATTCTCTTTCAGAGACATAGCAATCCGTAGGTTTTACGATACTTACTAGTCAGGTACATTATTAGGCGTTTAATATGGGGTTTTGAGTCCATTTCGTTGAGCAAGAAGTAGCTCTTGTCTATTACATATTTCGCTTAAGGAACTTTATCTGTGCTCATTTCAATCTCTGGTTTTATGCAGCACCCCAACTCACCTTTCCCCTTAAGCAAGCATAAGTTGGTTTTCTAAATTTGAGACCCTGTTCTGTTTTGTAATCCACTTCCTGTGTAGCCAAGTTTACTTTCCGTGTATTAATGATATCTTATGATGTTTCTTTTTCTGTGTGAATTATTTCAGTTAGAATCATCATACCTGAATCCACTCATTATGCTGCTACGGGCCTGATGACATAGATTTCATTGCTGAGTGTTATTGCATTGTACGTAAGTACCACAACTTCTTTATCCATTTTTCACTTTCTGCGATATTGAACTTGTACCGTAAATGAGGTTCTTGTAAACAGAGCCGTCCCAAACTTGGGGTGGCTGTGCCTTTTTGATTTTAATTTCCCTAAGCTATAGGACCATAAGTGGAAGTGCCCTAGGCTCTGTTGCTTTGTTTTTTAGATGTTTCAGGAAACACCATACACTTCTCCCGAGTGGCTGTTGGCAATTTACATCCCGCCCATCAGCATAACAAGGCTCCCAGTTCTCCATGGCCTGTCCTGCCTTTCTGTATTTTACAATTTTTTCAGATGGCCCTTTTGACCGGGGGGAAGTGAGACTTCATTGTAGTGCAGATTTCCTTTGCAAGCTTGCTTGGTTGGCCAAAAAGTGCGTATGCGTTTTTTCCTGAATATATTCAGGAAAAAACGCATACGCCCTTTTTGGCCAAGTGCATCATTGTCGACGTTCTGCCTCTTTTCCTATGCTTTAAATGCAATTCCAGTCTACCTCCTGAAATCGGTTTCCTGCAATTCTGCCCCGCTTTCAAGTCCTCGTGGCAGCCTTACTTCAGTATATTTTTGGATGATAGCTGTCATTTATAACTCTGCAGGTTTGTGAATTACAGTGCCCCTGAGCTCCTTTCTTCAACTCGCTTTCTTGTCAGCTGGCCGTAACACCACAGGATTGCTTCAGGCCCTAATCTTGTTCTGGCACGGCACGCTGAGCCTTTGGTTAATTTCTCTTCCTGGTGGGAAATGAGAGTTAAATTTGCCCGTCCAGACACCTCCAGCTAGTCCCTCATTGGTTCTCCCTATTCCTGTTTATCTTCCACAGAAATTGCAAACTGGGCCAACAGGAGGTTAAAGGCACTGACTCTCCAAGTCGGGAGAGTGTTAGTAAAGCGTGTGGAATGTTGCACCCGAGTACCAGGGGACGAGAACTGAGACATATTGGAACACGTCTCCCGATCACGTGGTTGATCATTCTCTGGGTTCCACATGCATGATTTAGCTGCAGGAAGAATCCCTTAAACCTGGAGAGTTGAGACCCGTGGAATGGGTACCATGCAATATGACTTCAAAGGGTCTTCATTTGCTCACAGAACCTCTCCAATCCTATCACTGCAGGGTTTATGCCCGTGTACACACGCTTGATTCTCTTTCAGAGACATAGCAATCCATAGGTTTTAAGATACTTACTAGTCAGGTACATTCTTAGGCGATTAATATGGGGTGTTGAGCCCATTTCGCTGAGCAAGGAGTAGCTCTTGTCTATTCCATATTTGGCTTAAGGAACTTTATCTGTGCTCATTTCAATCTCTGGTTTTATGTAGCACCCCAACTCACCTTTCCCCTTAAGCAAGCATAAGTTGGTTTTCTACATTTGAGACCCTGTTCTGTTTTGTAATCCAGTTCCCGTGTAGCCAAGTTTACATTCCGTGTATTAGTGATATCTTATGATGTTTCTTTTTCTGTGTGACTTATTTCAGTTAGAATCATCATACCTGAATCCATTCATTATGCTGCTACGGGCCTGATGACATAGATTTCATTGCTGAGTGATATTGCATTGTACGTAAGTACCACAACTTCTTTATCCATTTTTCACTTTCTGCGATATTGAACTTGTACCGTAAACGAGGTTCTTGTAAACAGAGCCGTCCCAAACTTTGGGGTGGCTGTGTCTTTTTGATTTTAATTTCCCTAAGCTATAGGACCATAAGTGGAAGTGCCCTCGGCTCTGTTCCTCTGTTTTTTAGATGTTTCATGAAGCACCATACACTTCTCCCGAGTGGCTGTTGGCAATTTACATCCCGCCCATCAGCATAACAAGGCTCCCAGTTCTCCATGGCCTGTCCTGACTTTCTGGATTTTACACTTTTTTCAGATGGCCCTTTGGACCGGGGGGAAGTGAGACTTCATTGTAGTGCAGATTTCCTTTGCAAGCTTGCTTGGTTGGCCAAAAAGGGCGTATGCTCTTTTTCCTGAATATATTAAGGAAAAAACGCATACGCCCTTTTTGGCCAAGTGCATCATTGTGGACGTTCTGCCTCTTTTCCTATGCTTTAAATGCAATTCCAGTCTACCTCCTGAAATCGGTTTCCTGCAATTCTGCCTCATTTCAAGTCCTCTTGGCAGCCTTACTTCAGTATATTTTTGGACGATAGCTGTCATTTATAACTCTGCAGGTTTGTGAATTACAGTGCCCCTGAGCTCCTTTCTTCAACTCGCTTTTTGTGAGCTGGCCGCAACACCGCAGGATTGCTTCAGGCCCTAATCTTGTTCCGGGACGGCACGCTGAGCCTTTGGTTAATTCCTCTTCCTGGTGGGAAATGGGAGTTAAATTTGCCCGTCCAGACACCTCCAGCTAGTCTCTCATTGGTTCTCCCTATTCCTGTTCATCTTCCGCGGAATTTGCAAACTGGACCAAACAGGAGGTTAAAGGCATGACTCTCCAAGTCGGGAGAGTGTTAGTAAAGCGTCTGGAATGTTGCACCCGAGTACCAGGGGACGAGAACTGAGACATATTTCAACACGTCTCCCGATCACACGGTTGATCATACTCTGGGTTCCACATGCATGTTTTAGCTGAAGGAAGAATCCCTTAAACCTGGAGAGTTGAGACCCGTGGAATGGGTACCATGCAATATGACTTCAAAGGGTCTTCATTTGCTCACCGAACCTCTCCAATCCTCTCACTGCTGCGTTTATGCCCCTGTACTCACGCTTGATTCTCTTTCAGAGACATAGCAATCCATAGGTTTTAAGATACTTACTAGTCAGGTACATTATTAGGCGTTTAATATGGGGTTTTGAGTCCATTTCGTTGAGCAAGGAGTAGCTCTTGTCTATTCCATATTTGGCTTAAGGAACTTTATCTGTGCTCATTTCAATCTCTGCTTTTATGCAGCACCCCAACTCACCTTTCCCCTTAAGCAAGCATAAGTTGGTTTTCTAAATTTGAGACCCTGTTCTGTTTTGTAATCCAGTTCCTGTGTAGCCAAGTTTACATTCCGTGTATTAGTGATATCTTATGATGTTTCTTTTTCTGTGTGACTTATTTCAGTTAGAATCATCATACCTGAATCCACTCATTATGCTGCTACGGGCCTGATGACATAGATTTCATTGCTGAGTGTTATTGCATTGTACGTAAGTACCACAAGTTCTTTATCCATTTTTCGCTTTCTGCGATATTGAACTTGTCCCATAAACGAGTTTCTTGTAAACAGAGCCGTACCAAACTTTGGGGTGGCTGTGTCTTTTTGATTTTAATTTCCCTAAGCTCTAGGACCATAAGTGGAAGTGCCCTAGGCTCTGTTGCTTTGTTTTTTAGATGTTTCAGGAAACACCATACACTTCTCCCAAGTGGCTGTTGGCAATTTACATCCCACCCATCAGCATAACAAGGCTCCCAGTTCTCTATGGCCTGTCCTGCCTTTCTGGATTTTACACTTTTTTCAGATGGCCCTTTTGACCGGGGGGAAGTATGACTTCATTGTAGTGCAGATTTCCTTTGCAAGCTTGCTTTGTTGGCCAAAAAGGGAGTATGCTCTTTTTCCTGAATATATTAAGGAAAAAACGCATACGCCCTTTTTGGCCAAGTGCATCATTGTGGACGTTCTGCCTCTTTTCCTATGCTTTAAATGCAATTCCAGTCTACCTCCTGAAATCGGTTTCCTGTAATTCTGCCTCATTTCAAGTCCTCTTGGCAGCCTTATTTCAGTATATTTTTGGACGATAGCTGGCATTTATAACTCTGCAGGTTTGTGAATTACAGTGCCTCTGAGCTCCTTTCTTCAACTCACTTTCTTGTGAGCTGGCCGCAACACCGCAGGATTGCTTCAGGCCCTAATCTTGTTCCGGCACGGCACACTGAGCCTTTGGTTAATTCCTCTTCCTGGTGGGAAATGGGAGTTAAATTTGCCCGTCCAGACACCTCCAGCTAATCTCTCATTGGTTCTCCCTATTCCTGTTCATCTTCCGCGGAATTTGCAAACTGGGCCAAACAGGAGGTTAAAGGCACTGACTCTCCAAGTCGGGAGAGTGTTAGTAAAGCGTCTGGAATGTTGCACCCGAGTACCAGGGGACGAGAACTGAGACATATTTCAACACGTCTCCCGATCACACGGTTGATCATACCCTGGGTTCCACATGCATGTTTTAGCTGAAGGAAGAATCCCTTAAACCTGGAGAGTTGAGACCCGTGGAATGGGTACCATGCAATATGACTTCAAAGGGTCTTCATTTGCTCACCGAACCTCTCCAATCCTATCACTGCTGCGTTTATGCCCCTGTACTCACGCTTGATTCTCTTTCAGAGACATAGCAGTCCATAGGTTTTAAGATACTTACCAGTCAGGTACATTATAAGGTGTTTAACATGGGGTTTTGAGTCCATTTCGTTGAGCAAGGAGTAGCTCTTGTCTATTACATATTGGGCTTAAGGAACTTTATCTGTGCTCATTTCAATCTCTGGTTTTATGCAGCACCCCAACTCACCTTTCCGCTTAAGCAAGCATAAGTTGGATTTCTAAATTTGAGACCCTGTTCTGTTTTGTAATCCAGTTCCTGTGTAGCCAAGTTTACATTCCGTGTATTAGTGATATCTTATGATGTTTCTTTTTCTGTGTGACTTATTTCAGTTAGAATCATCATACCTGAACCCACTCATTTTCTGCTACAGGCCTGTTGACAGAGATTTCATTGCTGAGTGATATTGCATTGTACGTAAGTACCACAAGTTCTTTGTCCATTTTTCGCTTTCTGCGATATTGAACTTGTACCGTAAACGAGTTTCTTGTAAACAGAGCCTTCCCAAACTTTGGGGTGGCTGTGTCTTTTTGATTTTAATTTCCCTAAGCTATAGGACCATAAGTGGAAGTGCCCTAGGCTCTGTTGCTTTGTTTTTTAGATGTTTCAGGAAACACCATACACTTCTCCCGAGTGGCTGTTGGCAATTTACATCCCGCCCATCAGCATAACAAGGCTCCCAGTTCTCCATGGCCTGTCCTGCCTTTCTGGATTTTACACTTTTTTCAGATGGCCCTTTTGACCAGGGGGAAGTGAGACTTCATTGTAGTGCAGATTTCTTTTGCAAGCTTGCTTGGTTGGCCAAAATGGCATATGCGTTTTTTCCTGAATATATTCAGGAAAAAACGCATATGCCCTTTTTGGCCAAGTGCATCATTGTGGACGTTCTGCCTCTTTTCCTATGCTTTAAATGCAATTCCAGTCTACCTCCTGAAATCGGTTTCCTGCAATTGTGCCTTGCTTTCAATGCCTCTTCATAGCCTTATCTCAATATATTTTTTGAAAATA
The DNA here is from genome assembly GCF_937001465.1 of Orcinus orca. Lineage (NCBI taxonomy): Eukaryota > Metazoa > Chordata > Mammalia > Artiodactyla > Delphinidae > Orcinus > Orcinus orca. The sequence continues at coordinate 819,668 of NW_026043983.1, forward strand.
GTTGGCCTTTATAACTCTGCAGGTTTTTGAATTGCAGTGGCCCTTAGCTCCATTTTTCAGCTCTTATTTTTGTGATCTTGCCTCATAACCACAGGATTCCTTCAGGCCCTATTCTTCTTCTGGGGCACCTTGCTGTGCCTTTGGTTTATTCTTCTTACTGATGTGAAATTAGAGTGACATGTGCCCATTGAAACTGCTACAGCTAGTTTCTCACTGGTTCCCCCTATTTCCTTTCATCCTCTGCACTAACTGCAGACTGTGCGATACCAGAACTTAAAGGCATTGACTCTCCATGTGGGGATATGGTTAATAAAGCGGCTGGAATGTCGATCCTGAGCTCCAGGAGAGGAAAAATGAGGTGCGTTTTAGAAACCTTTCCCGATCATATGGTATACCAGTCGCTGGGTTTCCCAAGCATGGTTTAGCTGTAGGAAGATTCCCTTCAACCTGGAGTTTTGGGACCCTTGGAATGAGTAGCATGAAGTATTGCATTAAACTTTTGGCAGTTGCTCACCAAAGCTCACCAATCCTCTCAGCCCCAAGTGTCCAGCCTTATGTCTTATCCAGCTGTGGGTTTATATGTGGTCAATCCAGGTTGCATCACAGCCCCTGAGCAAATTTTGTAAGAATTTTTCTCTCTTTCATTGTTTCTGCGTTTTGTTTTTAAAATTTATTTCTATAATGGGGTTTAGCTCATTTTCACTGCTGTGTTTGTGCCGCTCTGCACACACTTGATTCCCTTATGGAGATATATCAATACATGGGTTTTAAGATTCTTATTACTCAGATATATTTCTCTGCGGTGTATAGGGTGTGTTGAGGCCAGTTCATTGAGCAAGGTGTAGATCTTGTCTAATATCTATTTGGTTTATTGAACGGTATCTGTGCTAATTTCAAACTCTGGTTTTATGCATCACCCCACCTCTCCTTTCCCCTTAAGCTGACATAAGTGTGTTTTCTACATGTGAGACACTGTTCTGTTCTGTAATTCATTTCTTGTGCAGCCATATTTACCCTCCCTCTATAAGTGATATCTTATGTTTCTTTTTCTGTTTGACTTATTTCAAGTAGTATTATCGGACCTAAATCCACTCTTTATCCTTCTACTAGCCTTATTACATTGATTTCATGGTGAAGAGATATTCCATTGTACATAAGTACCACATCTTCTTTATCCATTGTTCTCTTTCCTGGGATATTTAAGGTGTACTGAAGTTGAGGTTCTTGTAATCAGAGTAGCCCTAAACTGTGGTGTGCTTGTGTCTTGTTGATTTTTAGACTTCCCTAGATATACTCCCATGATTGGAAGTGTCCTATGCTCTGTAGCTCTGTTTTCTAGATGATTTAGGAACCACCATACACTTCTCCAGAGTGGCTCTCAGCAGTTCACACACTGCCCATCAGCGTATAAAGGCTCCCTGTTCTCCATGGCCTGTCCTGCATTTCTGGTTTTTACAATTTTTTAGGATGGCCCTTTTGACCAGTGGGAAATGAGACTTCTTTGTTGTGCACATTTGCATTGCTTGCTTGCTTCGTTGCCCATAAAGTGCGTATGCGTTTTTTCCTGGATATAATCAGGAAAAAACGCATACGCCCTTTTGGGCCAACTGCATCATTGTCGAAATTCTGCCACTTTTCATGTGCTTTAAAGACGAGTCCAATCTATCTCTTGAAATCTGTTTCTTGCAATTCTGTCTTGCATTCAGATCCTCTTCTTTGCCTTACCTCAACATATTTTTGGACGTTAGTTTTCATTTATAACTCTGCAGGTTTGTGAATTGCAGTGACCCTGAGCTCCATTTTATAAGTTGCTCTTTTGTGAGCTGGCCTCAAACCCGCAGGATTGCTTCAGGCCCTATTTTGGCTCTGGCGAGGCGGGCTGAGCCTTTTTTCAATTCTTATTCTTAATGGGAAATTAGAGTGATATGTGCCCGTCCAAACCCCTACAACTATTCTCTCATTGGTTCCCCCTCTTCCCGTTCATCCTCCTCACAATTTGCAAAATGTGTGAAACAGAAGTTGAAATGTGCTGATTCTCCAAGTGGGGAGATTCTAAGTAACGTGGCTGGAATGGTGAACAGGAGCACCAGGAGAGGATAAATGAGCTGCATTTTAGACACATCTCCTGATCACATGGTGTACAGTCCTCTGGGTTTTCCATGCATGTTTTAGCTGTAGGAAGATCCCTTGAACCTGCAGATTTGGGACCCATTGAATGAGTACCAGGTAGTATTACTTTAAAGGGTGTGCATTTCCTCACCCAACCTCACATTTCTCTTAGTGCAAACAGTTTCCAGCCTTATGTCTCATCCTGCTGTGGGTCTAGATGTGTTCAATCCATGTTGCATCACCGTCCCTGAGGAAAAGTTGTAAGAGGTTTTCTCTGTCTCTCTGTCGTTTATTTTTTTCAATTTATTACTATATTGGTTACAGCTGATTTTCAAAGCTCTGTTTCTTGCTGCTGTACATCCACTTGATTCACGTACAGAGAGACATCAGTAAATTCTTTTTCAGATTCTTACCAGTCGTATATATTCTTTTCCGGTGACTTGAGTGTGCTGAGTGCAGTTCTTTTAGCTACCGTGTGGGCCTTGTTGATTATCAGTTTGGTATTTGGAATGGTATCTTTGCTAATTTCAACCTCCTGGATGATGCCTCACCCCTCCCCACCTTTCCCGTTTAGCAGCCTTATGCGTGTTTTCTACATATTTGACTATGTTTTTGTTTTGTAATTTATTTCATGTGTAGCCATTTTGGATTCCACCTTTAAGTGATGTCTTATGATATGTGTCTTTTTCTTTTTGAATTATGTCACTTAGAATGATCATACGTAACTCCTCCGGAGTTGTTACAACTGGCCATATTTCATTGATTTCCAGGCTGAATAATATTCCACTCTACCTAAGTACCACATCTCTATCCATTTTTTCCCTCCAGAGACATTTAAGGTATATCCCAGTCGAGGATCTTTTAAACAGAGAGGGGGTAAACATTGGGGTGCCTGTGTCCTCTCGATTTTTGTTTTTCCCAAGATATACGCCCATGAGTGCAAGTGCCCTATGCTCTGTAGCTCATTTTTTAGATGCTTTAGTAAACACAATACACTTCTCCAGAATGGCCGTTGGCAATATACATTTCCACTATAAGTCTCACAGGGCTCCCTCTTCTCCTTGCCCTGTCCTGCATTTCTGTTGTTTACGCTTTATGAGGATGGCTCTTCTGACTGATGCGAAGTGATATCTTTTGTAGTATTGACTTCCAGTGCCCACCTGTTTGGTTGGCTAAAAAAGTGTATGCCCTTTTCTTGAATATATACAGAAAAAAACGCATACACCCTTTTTGGCCAACTGCAATGTTGGCAATATTCAGCTCCTTTTCTTGTGCTTAATGGCGAGTCCTTTCTACCTCCTCAAATCCCTTTCCTGCCATTCTCCCTTGCTTACAAGTCCTTTTCTCTGACTTTCCTCAAGACATTTTTCAGTGATGGATATTTTCAACTCTGCAGTTTCGTGAATTTTACTGCCCCTGAGTTCCATTGTTCAACTTGTGTTTATGGGAACTGGCCACAAAGCAGCGGGATTTCCTCAAGCCCTATACTGTTTCCATGGGCAACCCTAGCCTTTGGTCAATTCGTCTTCCTGATTGGAAATTAGAGTGACATGTGCCTGTCTGAACACCTAGGACTTGTCTCTCATTGTTCCTCATCCTTCCGCTTCATCCTCTGGACAAATTCCAAACTGTACACAACAGGATGTTGACAGTGCTGACATCTCCAAGTGGGGAGACTGTTAGTAAAGTCGCTGGAGGGGTGAACCCGAGCACCAGGAGATGAGGAGATGAGATGCCTTTTCCAAACTCTTCCCGATCAGACGGTATACCATCCTCTGGGTGTGACAGACATGTTTTAGCAGTAGGAAGAGTCCCATTCATGTAAGGAGAACACCAGGGCTTTTTCAAAATCAGTGTCTCCCCGAAACCCAAACTGGGGAATTTTTTAAGCTACGGCTACACATATGTTCATTAAGGGCCTTGGGAAGTAGGCAGAGTCCAAACTTTAGATGATTGAAGTCTTCAGGGTCAGAAGCACTCACCACCAGCTTCCCTTAGGTTACACTTTAACTGTCATTGATAGATGATGTCAATAAAAATATCTATTCTTTTTCAGATTATTTCCCCTTATAGCTTATTGCAAAATGTTGAGTGTAGTTCCCTGTGCTATACAGTAGTTCCTTGTTGATGATCTATTTTATACATAGCAGTGTGTATGTGTTAATCCCAAACTGTTAATTTATCCCTCCTCCCACCTTTCCCCTTTGGTAATAATAAATTATAAGATTTTATACTTCTCAGAAATGGGGGAGCTGAAAGAGAGGTATCATTTTCAATGGAAAAGCATTTAAAACAAGATTGAAGCTTTAACCAAGATTATTAGATGTACATCCTTGGAAAGAAATCACTTCGTTTCTCTAATATTGACCTGACAAATAAGACAAACCTTTTCACTGAACTTGCTTATAATAAAGTGATGGAAATATCAAATGGAAGTGTTAGAAACATCTTATTTTACCCGAGCCTTATACACTGTTCTATGTTAACTACAGTTTGGCTCACACATCTGTTCATTGAGGTTACAATAGTCTCAATTTCTGTTACTGATCCTCCAGAGTGGACCCCAACAAGTGTCCCCCTGCCCAGTGTCATTGGGGCCAACAGATCGAGACTGAGTTTGGTTCACAAGCAAAGGAAACTTTATATTTTGATCAGAGAATGGAGAGGTGAGAGCATGCACTACCCCCTGGACTGTGGGCTGGGCTGCTGTGTAGAGATCCTGTCAGAGTCAGTGGGAGGGAGGGGGCGGAGCTCTCGAGGGCCGGGTTGGCTGCAGCTCAGGCTCTGTATCGCGGAGTCTGCACTGGGCCCCAGGAGCTGAGGTGTCGTCCCAGCCATTCTGCACTAGGAAATCTGGTCTGAAGTGCCGGGTGTGGAACCTCTGCATGCGGGACCCTAGGAGCACATGAAATTAGACAAAGCACAAAGGATAAAAATGGTTAGACTTGACTTTATTGCCCAGATTCTATTTTTATCTCCCAGGGATTTTTAATGGGCTTTGCTGGGGACAAACCCCTCCTCTGCCTTTTGTCCCGTTCCTCATTCTTGGAGTGCTGAGGGTGCAGACCCTTCTTCTGTAACTGCTGGGTGCTGAGTTGGGAGCCCTCATACCCGGGGGCGAGGGTCAGAGCTTCTCCCCAGCAGCCTCCAGGTGACGTTGATTGTCCCCAGGCCCCCTGCCTCCCTGCTCGTCCACCTGAGCACCAGCATTGCAAGTGTTATAGATTCTAATGACCTTTAAGGGTCCAGGAAAGCGATGTGCAGAGACGCTGTGGGGGCCGGTTTCACCCCGCCCCACATTTGTTCGGCCACCTTAGGCTGACCGTTTCTGCCAGCCTAGATGCTCTGACCAGTAGTCTGTGCTTTCTTCAATTAGGCCCCTGAATTAACGTACAAACAGCACCAGGTGTCAGAGCCCTGCCCGCTCAAATCCCAGACAGTCCAGGGTCGGTGGTGATCAAGGACCATGATGGCCACTGAGTCAACAGCCTTTTGAAGTAAACAGGAGTCCAGCCAGTCTTATTGGCCACCATCATCACGGTGTCTGTAGGCTTTTCTATGGTGACAGTGTGATATACGGTTCCCCCGCCAAGATTATTAGCTCCCCTCTGGGTGCAGTAAGTCCTGCAAGCAGTAGTCTACTCTTTTGGGACACACTCTTGTTGTTTTATGAGAGAAACTCCAGGTCAAGTGATGTTCACACGAGTCGTCATGGTGCCCTGTTGCCCCCGGTTATCTCTCTGGATGCTGGAGTTGGAGGGCCTCCTCACTCGAGGTTGGTGTGCCCACGGAGCAAACCCTGAAACTTCAGGGCATGGTTGGTGGTTAGGATCACCACGTGGGGTCCGTTTCCCTTAGGAGGGAGGTGACCTTTGGGGCTGCTGATTTCCAGGTTTTTAGATACCGCCAGTATCTTGGCCAGATGTGGCAGTTGGCCAAGCCCCTTGGTGACCATAGTTTATCCTACCTGGATGGCATTCTTGCATTGTTCCATTTCAAGTGGTCCCAGTTTTTGCACTAATTCTCCAATGGCGATTCACCTTTCACCGGGAATGTAAAGGTCAAAGGGTTTAGCTAAATTAGGGAGTTCCAGGGCAAGGGTCTGAATTGACTGCTCTTTCCATTCTTGAAAGGCCACTTCTGGATTCTATTCAGAAGGATCATCATCTTTTCCTTTCAGTGTTTCATATAGAGGCCCAGCTAGTAGACTGTAGTTAGGGATCCAGAAGCAGCAAACCCTGGCCTCCCCAGGAACCCCTAAGCTGTCTTCTAGTTTTAGAAAGGGGTAAGGCTGAAAATGGTTTCTTCCCTTTCCTGGGATGGGCTTCTCCGACCTTCTGTGAGAACGAAGCCCAGGCAGGTCACCGCAGTCTGTGATATTTGAGCTTTTTCTTGGACAACTTCTATCCTTTATTGGCTTGGTAGTTCAGAGGCCTCCTTAGTAGGGCTGGCGTTCAGAATGTCGTCTGTGTACTGAAGGAGGGTTTCCTTTTCCAGAGGTAGAACTTTTAGGTCTTTAGAGGTAGAACTTTTAGGTCTTTAGCTAAGCTTTCCCCAAAGATGGTGTGGGAATTTTTGCACCCTTGGGGCAAGACGGCCCGGAAGTATTGTTTTAGTTTTATGTTGAGTCCTGCCACTCACAAGCCAAAATTTCTTGTGACTCTGGGACTAATGGAATACAAAAGAAGGCATCATTGAAGACTAATACAGAATACCATGTCCTGGTGGTTGGTAGAATGACCAGCAGGGTGTAGGAATTAGGAGCAGCTGGAGGTATATCCTCGGTGGCTTCACTGACTGTCCTGACATCCTTTACCAGGTCCCCAGCAGCCCATGGGGCTCTCGTGGTCAGACCAATCCCAGAATATGGAGCTCACCTGGGCAGGTACCCCACCCCCACCCCAGCCCACGGGGCTCTCGTGGTCAGGCCCCTCCCAGGATACAGAGCTACCCTTGCAGGTACCGTGGCAGGGCTGGGCACACAGGAACCGTGCACATAGCCCTAATTGCAGAGCACCCCCAGCTCACCTGTCGCTCAGAGCTGACACAGAGCACCTCAGAGCAGGACTTGAACTAACAAACAGCAGCTGCGACAGGTCTGTGACCCTGGGCATCACTCTGTGCGGCCTCCCTCCACCTGGTCTTCCAGAGACTTCCACTGCACCCGGGGCACCAGGCCTCTGTCTCCAACCACCACCCACCCCTCCTCTCCCTGACTCCTGGGTTCCTCTCATTAGGAGAGGGTTTTCTTGAAGTTGTCTCCCACTCATGGGCCAGATAAAATGATTAGAAAACAAGCCAAAGCTGCAGCCCCTTGTCTATCCTGACTCTCAGGAGCCCACACCTGTTCCTTGGACCTGGCCGGTTCAGCAAGTTCCATTTTCTGCAACTGTGAGCCCCTGAGGGGTGATGATTGGCTGACCTGGGCAGCCTTACCGTGCCGGCCAGCCCTCCCCAGGTGTGCCTGGGTTGAGATCAATATAAATACCACTCCAGGCAGCAAGAGGCCCTGCAGCCGTGCCTGACGCCATTTTCTCTGCCCTGTCAGCAGTCTCGGGGCTGGGCTGGTGGGAGGGAGTGAGAGGCCACGGCTTTGTGGGTGGCCCAGTGTGAGTGGGGCTCTGCTGGACTTTCTGCAGCAGTTGCCAGGCTGCCACCTGCTAAAGAAGAGGATGTGTCACCTATACCTGCTGCTGGAATTTCTCCCTGGGCAGAGGTGAGGAAGGAAAAAAGCAGTGGGGGCAGGGACAGGACGGGTATCTCAGGCAGGGAAATGGAAATCTTCCAGAAACGCACCCAGGGCCAGGACCATCCTGGCTGGCCTGCAGGCACCAAGTCGGCTGACATGCTGTCACTCGTGTGGCTCTATGGCCCTTCCTCTACGCTTTCAAGTCCTTGTATATATTCAGGTGTTTTACCTGGGACGGGTGGGAATAGTTCAGCAGCAACTGGCCTGGGGCTCAGCTCACGTTTACTCACAGATGCCTCGGCACGGTGCCCCAGCTTTGCAATGAGGACGCTTGTTGCGTGGGGGCTGCTGGCTGAATGGGAGACGATTCCCCACCACTGACCAACTTCAGAATTGTTTACAACTGGAGCAAGTGCCCTGATACGGTTTTCCTCTGTGGAACTGGTGGGTTCTGTGTTTTTTTTCTCTTTTTCGTATTTGGTTCAAGGTAGATTTTATTCCTCTTTTTTGTATTTACAGATATAAGCATGGAAATAATTTATTCATATAAATACATGTATGTGAAGGGAATGATTGTTTTTTCTGTTTTTTTTTTAAATTTTATTTCTTTTTAATTTTGAATTTTATTTTATATTTTTATACAGCAGGTTCTTATTGGTTACCTATTTTATACATATAAATGTATACATGCCAATCCCAGTCTCTCAACTCCTCCCACCACCACCCCCCCAACAGCTTTCCACCCTTGTTGTCCATACGTTTGTTGTCTACATGTGTTGCTCTATTTATGCCTTGCAAAATGGTTAACCTGTACAGTTTTTCTAGGTTCCACATATATGCATGAATATACAAGATTTGTTTTTCTCTTTCTGACTTACTTCACTCTGTATGACACTCTCTAGATCCATCGACGTCTCGACAAATGACCCAATTTCATTCCTTTTCATGGCTTAGTAATATTCCATTTTATATATGTACCACAACTTTATGCATTCGTCTGTCTGTGGGCATTTAGGTTGCTTCCATTACCTCGATATTGTAAAGAGTGAGGCAATGAACATTACGGTGAATGTCTCTTTTTGATTTATGGTTTTGTCTGGGTATATGTCCAGAACTGGGATTGCTGTATCATATGGTAATTCTACTGTTAGTTTCTTAAGAAACTCCATATTGTTCTCCATAGTGACTGTATCAATTTATATTCCCAACAATAGTGGAAGAGGGTTCCTTTTCTCCACACCCTTAGCAGCATTTTTTGTTTGTAGATTTTCTGATGATGCCCATTCTACCAGGTGTGAGGTGATACCTCATTGTTGAGTCCATTTCCTTGAGCAAGGGGTAGGTCTAGTCTATTACATATTTGGCTTATGGAACGGTATCTGTGCTAATTTCAAACTCTGGTTTTATGCAGCACCCCAACTCACCTTCCCCCTTAAGCAAGCATAAGTTGGTTTTCTAAATTTGAGACCCTGTTCTGTTTTGTAATTCAGTTCATGTGTAGCCAAGTTCTCATTCCATGTATTAGTGGTACCTTATGATGTTTCTTTTTCTGTGTGACTTTTTTCACTTAGAATCACCATGCCTCAATCCACTCATTATGCTGGTACGGGCCTGGTGACATAGTTTTCATTGCTGAGAGGTATTCTGTTGTACGTAAGTACCGCAAATTCTTTATCCATTATTTGCTCTCTGGCATATTTAACTTGTGCTGCAGAAGAGGTTCCTGTAAACAGAGCCGTCCCAAATTTTGGGGTGGCTGTGTCTTTTTTATTTTAATTTCCCTAAGCTATAGGACAATAAGTGGAAGTGCCCTAGGCTCTGTTGCTTTGTTTTTTAGATGTTTCAGGAAACACCATACACTTATCCCCAGTGGCTGTTGGCAATTTACATCCCGCCAATCAGCATAACCAGGCTCCCAGTTCTCCATGGCCTGTCCTGCCTTTCTGGATTTTACACTTTTTTCAGATGGCCCTTTTGACAGGGGGGAATTGAGACTTCATTGTAGTGCAGATTTCCTTTGCAAGCTTGCTTGGTTGACCAAACAGGGCGTATGCGTTTTTTCCTGAATATATTCAGGAAAAAACGCATACGCCCTTTTTGGCCAAGTGCATCATTGTCGACGTTCTGCCTCTTTTCCAATGCTTTAAATGCAATTGCAGTCTACCTCCCGAAATCGGTTTCCTGCAATGCTGCCCCGCTTTCAAGTCCTCTTGGCAGCCTTACTTCAGTATATTTTTGGACGATAGCTGTCATTTATAACTCTGCAGGTTTGTGAATTACAGTGCCCCTGAGCTCCTTTCTTCAACTCGCTTTCTTGTGAGCTGGCCACAACACCGCAGGATTGCTTCAGGCCCTAATCTGTTTCTGGCACGGCACGCTGAGCCTTTGGTTAATTGCTCTTCCTGGTGGGAAATGAGAGTTAAATTTTCCCGTCCAGACACCTCCAGCTAGTCTCTCATTGGTTCTCCCCATTCCTGTTCATCTTCCGCAGAAATTGCAAACTGGGCCAAACAGGAGGTTAAAGGCACTGACTCTCCAAGTCGGGAGAGTGTTAGTAAAGCGTCTGGAATGTTGCTCCCGAGTACCAGGGGAGGAGAACTGAGACATATTGGAACACGTCTCCCGATCACACGGTTGATCATACTCTGGGTTTCACATGTATGATTTAGCTGAAGGAAGAATCCCTTAAATCTGGAGAGTTGAGACCCGTGGAATGGGTACCATGCAATATGACTTCAAAGGGTCTTCATTTGCTCACCGAACCTCTCCAATCCTATCACTGCTTCGTTTATGCCCCTGTACACATGCTTGGTTCTCTTTCCGAGACATAGCGATCCATAGGTTTTAAGATACTTACTAGTCAGGTACATTCTTGGGCGTTTAATATGGGGTGTTGAGTCCATTTCGTTGAGCAAGGAGTAGCTCTTGTCTATTCCATACTTGGCTTAAGGAACTTTATCTGTGCTCATTTCAATCTCTGGTTTTATGCAGCACCCCAACTCACCTTTCCCCTTAAGCAAGCATAAGTTGGTTTCCTAAATTTGAGACCCTGTTCTGTTTTGTAATCCAGTTCCTGTGTAGCCAAGTTTATATTCCGTGTATTAGTGATATCTTATGATGTTTCTTTTTCTGTGTGACTTATTTCAGTTAGAATCATCATACCTGAATCCACTCATTATGCTGCTACGGGCCTGATGACATAGATTTCATTGCTGAGTGATATTGCATTGTAGGTAAGTACCACAACTTCTTTATCCATTTTTCACTTTCTGCGATATTGAACTTGTCCCGTAAAAGAGGTTCTTGTAAACAGAGCCGTCCCAAACTTTGGGGTGGCTGTGTCTTTTTGATTTTAATTTCCCTAAGCTATAGGACCATAAGTGGAAGTGCCCTAGGCTCTGTTGCTTTGTTTTTTAGATGTTTCAGGAAACACCATACACTTCTCCCCAGTGGCTGTTGGCAATTTACATCCCGCCCATCAGCATAACAAGGCTCCCAGTTCTCCATGGCCTGTCCTGCCTTTCTGGATTTTACCCTTTTTTCAGATGGCCCTTTTGACCGGTGGGAAGTGAGACTTCATTGTAGTGCAGATTTCCTTTGCAAGCTTGCTTGGTTGGCCAAAAAGGGCGTATGCATTTTTTCCTGAATATATTCAGGAAAAAACGCATACGCCCTTTTTGGCCAAGTGCATCATTGTGCACGTTCTGCCTCTTTTCCTATGCTTTAAATGCAATTCCAGTGTACCTCCTGAAATCGGTTTCCTGCAATTCTGCCCCGCTTTCAAGTCCTCTTGGCAGTCTTACTACAGTATATTTTTGGACGATAGCTGTCATTTATAACTCTGTAGGTTTGTGAATTACAGTGCCCCTGAGCTCCTTTCTTCAACTCGCTTTCTTGTGAGCTGGCCGCAACACCGCAGGATTGCTTCAGGCCCTACTCTGGTTCCGGCACGGCATGCTGATCCTTTGGTTAATTCCTCTTCCTGGTGGGAAATGAGAGTTAAATTTGCCCGTCCAGACACCTCCAGCTAGTCTCTCATTGGTTCTCCCTATTCCTGTTCATCTTCCGCGGAATTTGCAAACTGGGCCAAACAGGAGGTTAAAGGCACTGACTCTCCAAGTCGGTAGAGTGTTAGTAAAGCGTCTGGAATGTTGCACCCGAGTACCAGGGGACGAAAACTGAGACATATTTGAACACATCTCCCGATCACATGGTTGATCATACTCTGGGTTCCACATACATGTTTCAGCTGAAGGAAGAATCCCTTAAACCTGGAGAGTTGAGAACCGTGGAATGGGTACCATGCAATATGACTTCAAAGGGTCTTCATTTGCTCACAAGAGATCTCCAATCCTATCACTGCTGCGTTTATGCCCCTGTACTCATGCTTGATTCTCTTTCAGAGACATAGCAATCCATAGGTTTTAAGATACCTACTAGTCAGGTACATTATTAGGCATTTAATATGGGGTTTTGAGTCCATTTCGTTGAGCAAGGAGTAGCTCTTGTCTATTATATATTTGGCTTAAGGAACTTTATCTGTGCTCATTTCAATCTCTGGTTTTATGCAGCACCCCAACTCACCTTTCCCCTTAAGCAACCATAAGTTGGTTTTCTACATTTGAGACACTGTTCTGTTTTGTAATCCAGTTCCTGTGTAGCCAAGTTTACATTCCGTGTATTAGTGATATCTTATGATGTTTCTTTTTCTGTGTGACTTATTTCAGCTAGAATCATCATACCTGAATCCACTCTATGCTGCTACAGGCCTGATGATATAGATTTCATTGCTGAGTGATATTGCATTGTACGTAAGTACCACAACTTCTTTATCCATTTTTCACTTTCTGAGATATTGAACTTGTACCGTAAATGAGGTTCTTGTAAGCAGAGCCATCCCAAACATTGGGGTGGCTGTGTCTTTTGAATTTAATTTCCCTAAGCTATAGGACCATAAGTGGAAGTGCCCTAGGCTCTGTTGCTTTGTTTTTTAGATGTTTCAGGAAACACCATACACTTCTCCCGAGTGGCTGTTGGCAATTTACATCCCGTCCATCAGCATAACAAGGCTCCCAGTTCTCCATGGCCTGTCCTGCCTTTCTGGATTTTACACTTTTTTCACATGGCCGTTTTGACCAGGGGGAAGTGAGACTTCATTGTAGTGCAGATTTCCTTTGCAAGCTTGCTTGGTTTGCCAAAAAGGGCGTATGCTTTTTTTCCTGAATATATTCAGGAAAAATCGCATACGCCCTTTTTGGCCAAGTGTATCATTGTCCACGTTCTGCGTCTTTTCCTATGCTTTAAATGCAATTCCAGTCTACCTCCTGAAATCGGATTCCTGCAATTCTGCCCCACTTTCAAGTCCTCTTGGCAGCCTTACTTCAGTATACTTTTGGACGATAGCTGTCATTTATAACTCTGCAGTTTTGTAAATTACAGTGCCCCTGAGCTCCTTTCTTCAACTCGCTTTCTTGTGAGCTGGCGCAACACCGCAGGATTGCTTCAGGCCCTAATCTGGTTCCGGCACGGCACGCTGAGCCTTTGGTTAATTCCACTTCCTGGTGGGAAATGAGAGTTAAATTTGCCCGTCCAGACACCTCCAGCTAGTCTCTCATTGGTTCTCCCTATTCCTGTTCATCTTCCGCAGAAATTGCAAACTGGGCCAAACAGGAGGTTAAAGGCACTGACTCTCCAAGTCGGGAGAGTGTTAGTAAAGCGTCTGGAATGTTGCACCCGAGTACCAGGGGACGAGAACTGAGACATATTTGAACACGTCTCCCGATCACACGGTTGATCATACTCTGGGTTCCACATGCATGTTTTAGCTGAAGGAAGAATCCCTTAAACCTGGAGAGTTGAGACCCGTGGAATGGGTACCATGCAATATGACTTCAAAGGGTCTTCATTTGCTCACCAAAACTCTCCAATCCTATCACTGCTGCGTTTTTGCCCCTGTACTCACGATTGATTCACTTTCAGAGACATAGCAATCCATAGGTTTTAAGATACTTACTAGTCAGGTACATTATTAGGCGTTTAATATGGGGTTTTGAGTCCATTTCGTTGAGCAAGGAGTAGCTCTTGTCTATTACATATTTGGCTTAAGGAACTTTATCTGTGCTCATTTCAATCTCTGGTTTTATGCAGCACCCCAACTCACCTTTCCCCTTAAGCAAGCATAAGTTGGTTTTCTAAATTTGGGACCATGTTCTGTTTTGAAATTCAGTTCCTGTGTAGCCAAGTTTACATTCCGTGTATTAGTGATATCTTATGATGTTTCTTTTTCTGTGTGACTTATTTCAGTTAGAATCATCATACCTGAATCCACTCATTATGCTGCTACGGGCCTGATGACGTAGATTTCATTGCTGAGTGATATTGCATTGTACGTAAGTACCACAACTTCTTTATCCATTTTTCGCTTTCTGCGATATTGAACTTGTACCGCAAACGAGGTTCTTGTAAACAGAGCCGTCCCAAACATTGGGGTGGCTGTGTCTTTTTGATTTTAATTTCCCTAAGCTATAGGACCATAAGTGGAAGTGCCCTAGGCTCTGTTGCTTTGTTTTTTAGATGTTTCAGGAAACACCATACACTTCTCCCGAGTGGCTGTTGGCAATTTACATCCCGCCCATCAGCATAACAAGGCTCCCAGTTCTCCATGGCCTGTCCTGCCTTTCTGGATTTTACACTTTCTTCAGATGGCCCTTTTGACCGGAGGGAAGTGAGACTTCATTGTAGTGCAGATTTCCTTTGCAAGCTTGCTTGGTTGGCCAAAAAGGGCGTATGCTTTTTTTCCTGAATATATTCAGGAAAAAACGCATACGCCCTTTTTGGCGAAGTGCATCATTGTGCACGTTCTGCCTCTTTTCCTATGCTTTAAATGCAATTCCAGTCTACCTCCTGAAATCGGTTTCCTGCAATTCTGCCCTGCTTTCAAGTCCTCTTGTCAGGCTTACTTCAGTATATTTTTGGACGATAGCTGTCATTTGTAACTCTGCAGGTTTGTGAATTACAGTGCCCCTGAGCTCCTTTCTTCAACTCGCTTTCTTGTGAGCTGGCCGCAACACCGCAGGATTGCTTCAGGCCCTAATCTGGTTCCGGCACGGCACGCTGAGCCTTTGGTTAATTCCTCTTCCTGGTGGGAAATGAGAGTTAAATTTGCCCGTCCAGACACCTCCAGCTAGTCTCTCATTTGTCCTCCCTATCCCTGTTCATCTTCCGCAGAAATTGAAAACTGGGCCAAACAGGAGGTTAAAGGCACTGACTCTCCAAGTCGGGAGAGTGTTAGTAAAGTGTCTGGAATGCTGCACCCTAGTCCCAAGGGACGAGAACTGAGACATATTTGAACACGTCTCCCGATCACACGGTTGATCATACTATGGGTTCCAGATGCATGATTTACTTGAAGGAAGAATCCATTAAACCTGGAGAGTTGAGACCCGTGGATTTGGTACCATGCAATATGACTTCAAAGGGTCTTCATTTACTCACCGAACCTCTCCAATCCTATCACTGCTGCGTTTATGCCCCTCTACACATGCTTGATTCTCTTTCAGAGACATAACGATCAACAGGTTTTAAGATAATTACTAGTCAGGTACATTCTTAGGCGTTTAATATGGGGTTTTGAGTCCATTTCGTTGAGCAAGGAGTAGCTCTTGTCTATTACATATTTGGCTTAAGGAACTTTATCTGTGCTCATTTCAATCTGTGGTTTTATGCAACAACCCAACTCACCTTTCCCCTTAACCAAGCATAAGTTGGTTTTCTAAATTTGAGGCCCTGTTCTGTTTTGTAATCCAGTTCCTGTGTAGCCAAGTTTACATTCCGTGTATTAGTGATATCTTATGATGTTTCTTTTTCTGTGTGACTTATTTCAGTTAGAATCATCATACCTGAATCCACTCATTATGCTGCTACGGGCCTGATGACATAGATTTCATTGCTGAGTGATATTGCATTGTACATAAGTACCACAACTTCTTTATCCATTTTTCACTTTCTGTGATATTGAACTTGTACCGTAAACGAGGTTCTTGTAAACAGAGCCGTCCCAAACTTTGGGGTGGCTGTGTCTTTTTGATTTTAATTTCCCTAAGCTATAGGACCATAAGTGGAAGTGCCCTAGGCTCTGTTGCTTTGTTTTTTAGATGTTTCAGGAAACACCATACACTTCTCCCGAGTGGCTGTTGGCAATTTACATCCCACCCATCAGCATAACAAGGCTCCCAGTCCTCCAACGCCTGTCCTGCCTTTCTGGATTTTACACTTTTTTGAGATGGCCCTTTTGACTGCGGGGAAGTGAGACTGCATTGTAGTGCAGATTTCCTTTGCAAGCTTGCTTGGTTGGCCAAAAAGGGCGTATGCGTTTTTTCCTAAATATATTCAGGAAAAAATGCATACGCCCTTCTTGGCCAAGTGCATCATTGTCGACATTCTGCCTCTTTTCCTGTGCTTTAAATGCAATTCCAGTGTACCTCCTGAAATTGGTTTCCTGAAATTCTGCCCCGCTTTCAAGTCCTCTTGGCAGCCTTACTTCAGTATATTTTTGGACGATAGCTGTCATTTATAACTCTGCAGGTGTGTGAATTACAGTGCCCCTGAGCTCCTTTCTTCAACTCGCTTTCTTGTGAGCTGGCCGCAACACCGCAGGATTCCTTCAGGCACTAATCTGGTTGTGGCACGGCACGCTGAGCCTTTGGTTAATTCCTCTTCCTGGTGTGAAATGAGAGTTAAATTTGCCCGTCCAGACACCTGCAGGTAGTCTCTCATTGGTTCTCCCTATTCCTGTTCATCTTCCGCAGAAATTGCAAACTGGGCCAAACAGGAGGTTAAAGGCACTGACTCTCTAAGTCGGCAGAGTGTTAGTAAAGCGTCTGGAATGTTGCACCCGAGTACCAGGGGTCGAAAACTGAGACATATTTGAACACGGCTTCCGATCACACGGTTGATCATACTCTGGGTTCCACATGCATGTTTTAGCTGAAGGAAGAATCCCTTAAACCTGGAGAGTTGAGACCTGTGGAATGGGTACCATGCAATATGACTTCAAAGGGTCTTCATTTGCTCACCGAACCTCTCCAATCCTCTCACTGCTGCGTTTATGCCCCTGTACTCACGCTTGATTCTCTTTCAGAGACATAGCAATCCATAGGTTTTAAGATACTTACTAGTCAGGTACATTCTTAGGCGTTTAATATGGGGTGTTGAGTCCATTTCGTTGAGCAAGGAGTAGCTCTTGTCTATTCCATATTTGGCTTAAGGAAATTTATCTGTGCTCATTTCAATCTCTGGTTTTATGCAGCACCCCAACTCACCTTTCCCCTTAAGCAAGCATAAGTTGGTTTTCTAAATTTGAGACCCTGTTCTGTTTTGTAATCCAGTTCCTGTGTAGCCAAGTTTACATTCCGTGTATTAGTGATATCTTATGGTGTTTCTATTTCTGTGTGACTTATTCCATATAGAATCATCATACCTGAATCCACTCATTATGCTGTTACGGGCCTGATGACATAGATTTCATTGCTGAGTGATATTGCATTGTACGTAAGTACCACAACTTCTTTATCCATTTTCCGCTTTCTGCGACATTGAACTTGTACCATAAACGCATTTCTTGTAAACAGAGCCGTCCCAAACTTTGGGGTGGCTGTGTCTTTGTGATTTTAATTTCCCTAAGCTATAGGACCATAAGTGGAAGTGCCCTAGGCTCTGTTGCTTTGTTTTTTAGGTGTTTCAGGAAACACCATACACTTTTCCAGAGTGGCTGTTGGCAAATTACATCCCGCCCATTAGCATAACAAGGCTCCCAGTTCTCCATGGCCTGTCCTGTCTTTCTGGATTTTAGACTTTTTTCAGATGGCCCTTTTGTCCGGTGGGAAGTGAGACTTCATTGTAGTGCAGATTTCATTTGCAAGCTTGGTTGGTTGGCCAAAAAGTGCGTATGCGTTTTTTCCTGAATATATTCAGGAAAAAACGCATACGCCCTTTTTGGCCAAGTGCATCATTGTTGACGTTCTGCTTCTTTTCCTATGCTTTAAATGCAATTCCAGTCTACCTCCTGAAATTGGTTTCCTGCAATTCTGCCCTGCTTTCAAGTCCTCTTTTCAGGCTTACTTCAGTATATTTTTGGACGATAGCTGTCATTTATAACTCTGCAGGTTTGTGAATTACAGTGCCCCTGAGCTCCTTTCTTCAACTCGCTTTCTTGTGAGCTGGCCGCAACACCGCAGGATTGCTTCAGGCCCTAATCTGTTTCCGGCACGGCACGCTGAGCCTTTGGTTAATTCCTCTTCCTGGTGGGAAATGAGAGTTAAATTTTCCCGTCCAGACACCTCCAGCTAGTCTCTCATTGGTTCTCCCTATTCCTGTTCATCTTCTGCAGAAATTGCAAACTGGGCCAAACAGGAGGTGAAAGGCACTGACTCTCCAAGTCGGGAGAGTGTTAGTAAAGCATCTGGAATGTTGCACCCGAGTATCAGGGGACGAAAACTGAGACATATTTGAACACGTCTCCCAATCACACGGTTGATCATACTCTGGGTTCCACATGCATGATTTAGCTGAAAGAAGAATCCCTTAAATCTGGAGCGTTGAGACCCGTGGAATGGGTACCATGCAATATGACTTCAAGGGGTCTTCATTTGCTCACCGAACCTCTCCAATTCTATCACTGCTGCGTTTATGCCCCTGTACACACGCTTGATTCTCTTTCGGAGACATAGCGATCCATAGGTTTTAAGATACTTACTAGTCAGGGACAGTCCTAGGCGTTTAATATGGGGTGTTGAGTCCATTTCGTTGAGCAAGGAGTATCTCTTGTCTATTACATATTTGGCTTAAGGAACTTTATCTGTGCTCATTTCAATCTCTGGTTTTATGCAGCACCCCAACTCACCTTTCCCCTTAACCAAGCATAAGTTGGTTTTCTAAATTTGAGGCCCTGTTCTGTTTTGTAATCCAGTTCCTGTGTAGCCAAGTTTACATTCCGTGTATTAGTGATATCTTATGATGTTTCTTTTTCTGTGTGACTTATTTCAGTTAGAATCATCATACCTGAATCCACTCATTATGCTGCTACAGGCCTGATGACATAGATTTCATTGCTGAGTGATATTGCATTGTACGTAAGTACCACAACTTCTTTATCCATTTTTCATTTTCTGTGATATTGAACTTGTACCGTAAACGAGGTTCTTGTAATAAGAGCCGTACCAAATTTTGGGGTGACTGTGTCTTTTTGATTTTAATTTCCCTAAGCTATAGGACCATAAGTGGAAGTGCCCTAGGCTCTGTTTCTTTGTTGTTTAGATGTTTCAGGAAACACCATACACTTCTCCGGAGTGGCTGTTGGCAATTTACATCCCACCCATCAGCATAACAAGGCTCCCAGTTCTCCATGGCCTGTCCTGCCTTTCTGGATTTTACACTTTTTTCAGATGGCCCTTTTGACCGGTGGGATGTGAGACTTCATTGTAGTGCAGATTTCCTTTGCAAGCTTGCTTGGTTGGCCAAAAAGTGCGTATGCTTTTTTTCCTGAATATATTCAGGAAAAAACGCAAATGCCCTTTTTGGCCAAGTGCATCATTGTGGACGTTCTGCCTCTTTTCCTATGCTTTAAATGCAATTCCAGTCTACCTCCTGAAATCGGATTCCTGCAATTCTGCCCCGCTTTCAAGTCCTCTTGGCAGCCTTACTTCAGTATATTTTTGGACGATAGCTGTCATTTATAACTCTGCAGGTGTGTGAATTACAGTGCCCCTGAGCTCCTTTCTTCAACTCGCTTTCTTGTGAGCTGGCCGCAACACCGCAGGATTGCTTCAGGCCCTAATCTGGTTCCGGCACGGCACGCTGAGCCTTTGGTTAATTCCTCTTCCTGGTGGGAAATGGGAGTTAAATTTGCCCGTGCAGACACCTCCAGCTAGTCTCTCATTGGTTCTCCCTATTCCTGTTCATCTTCCGTGGAATTTGCAAACTGGGCCAAACAGGAGGTTAAAGGCACTGACTCTCCAAGTCGGGAGAGTGTTAGTAAAGCGTCTGGCATATTGCACCCGAGTACCAGGGCACGAGAACTGAGACATATTGGAACACGTCTCCCGATCACACGGTTGATCATACTCTGGGTTCCACATGCGTGTTTTAGCTGAAGGAAGAATCCCTTAAACCTGGAGAGTTGAGACCCGTGGAATGGGTACCACGCAATATGACTTCAAAGGGTCTTCATTTGCTCACCGAACCTCTCCAATCCTATCACTGCTGCGTTTATGCCCCTGTACTTACGCTTGATTCTCTTTCAGAGACATAGCAATCTTTAGGTGTTAAGATACTTACTAGTCAGGTACATTATAAGGTGATTAACATGGGGTTTTGAGTCCATTTATTTGAGCAAGGAGTAGCTCTTGTCTATTACATATTTGGCTTAAGGAACTTTATCTGTGCTCATTTCAATCTCTGGTTTTATGCAGCACCCCAACTCACCTTTCCCCTTAAGCAAGCATAAGTTGGTTTTCTAAATTTGAGACCCTGTTCTGTTTTGTAATCCAGTTCCTGTGTAGCCAAGTTACATTCCGTGTATTAGTGATATCTTATGATGTTTCTTTTTCTGTGTGACTTATTTCAGTTAGAATCATCATACCTGAATCCACTTATGCTGCTACGTGCCTGATGACATAGATTTCATTGCTGAGTGATATTGCATTGTACGTAAGTACCACAACTTCTTTATCCATTTTTCACTTTCTGTGATATTGAACTTGTACCGTAAAGGAGGTTCTTGTAATAAGAGCTGTACCAAATTTTGGGGTGGCTGGGTCTTTTTGATTTTAATTTCCCTAAGCTATAGGACCATAAGTGGAAGTGCCCTAGGCTCTGTTGCTTTGTTTTTTAGATGTTTCAGGAAACACCATACACTTCTCCGGAGTGGCTGTTGGCAATTTACATCCCACCCATCAGCATAACAAGGATCCCAGTTCTCCAACGCCTGTCCTGCCTTTCTGGATTTTACACATTTTCCAGATGGCCGTTTTGACCGTGGGGAAGTGAGACTTCATTGTAGTGCAGATTTCATTTGCAAGCTTGCTTGGTTGGCCAAAAACGGCGTATGCGTTTTTTCCTGAATATATTCAGGAAAAAACGCATATGCCCTTTTTGGCCAAGTGCATCATTGTGGACGTTCTGCTTCTTTTCTTATGCTTTAAATGCAGTTCCAGTCTACCTCCTGAAATCGGTTTCCTGCAATTCTGCCCCGCTTTGAAGTCCTCTTGGCAGCCTTACTTCAGTATATTTTTGGACGATAGCTGTCATTTATAACTCTGCAGGTTTGTGAATTACAGTGCCCCTGAGCTCCTTTCTTCAACTCGCTTTCTTGTGAGCTGGCCGCAACACCGCAGGATTGCTTCAGGCCCTAATCTGGTTCCGGCACGGCACGCTGAGCCTTTGGTTAATTCCTCTTCCTGGTGGGAAATGAGAGTTAAATTTGCCCGTCCAGACACCTCCAGCTAGTCTCTCATTGGTTCTCCCTATTCCTGTTCATTTTCCGCAGAAATTGCAAACTGGGCCAAACAGGACGTTAAAGGCACTGACTCTCCAAGTCGGGAGAGTGTTAGTAAAGCGTCTGGAATGTTGCACCCGAGTACCAGGAGACGAGAACTGAGACATATTTGAACACGTCTCCCAATCACACGGTTGATCATACTCTGGGTTCCACAGGCATGTTTCAGCTGAAGGAAGAATCCCTTAAAACTGAGAGTTGAGACCTGTGGAATGGGTACCATGCAATATGACTTCAAAGGGTCTTCATTTGCTCACCGAACCTCTCCAATAATATCACTGCTGCGTTTATGCCACTGTACACATGCTTGATTCTCTTTCGGAGACCTAGCAATCCATAGGTATTAAGATACTTACTAGTCAGGTACATACTTAGGCGTTTAATATGGGGTGTTGAGTCCATTTCATTGAGCAAGGAGTAGCTCTTGTCTATTACATATTTGGCTTAAGGAACTTTATCTGTGCTCATTTCAATCTCTGGTTTTATGCAGCACCCCAACTCACCTTTCTCCTTAAGCAAGCATAAGTTGGTTTTCTACATTTGAGACCCTGTTCTGTTTTGTAATTCAGTTTCTGTGTAACCAAGTTTACATTCCATGTATTAGTGATATCTTATGATGTTTCTTTTTCTGTGTGACTTATTTCAGTTAGAATCGTCATACCTGAATCCACTCACTATGCTGCTACGGGCCTGATGACATAGATTTCATTGCTGAGTGATATTGCATTGTACGTAAGTACCACAACTTCTTTATCCATTTTTCACTTTCTGTGATATTGAACTTGTACCATAAACGAGGTTCTTGTAAACAGAGCCGTACCAAATTTTGGGGTGACTGTGTCTTTTTGATTTTAATTTCCCTAAGCTATAGGACCATAAGTGGAAGTGCCCTAGGCTCTGTTTCTTTGTTGTTTAGATGTTTCAGGAAACACCATACACTTCTCCGGAGTGGCTGTTGGCAATTTACATCCCACCCATCAGCATAACAAGGCTCCCAGTTCTCCATGGCCTGTCCTGCCTTTCTGGATTTTACACTTTTTTCAGATGGCCCTTTTGACCGGTGGGATGTGAGACTTCATTGTAGTGCAGATTTCCTTTGCAAGCTTGCTTGGTTGGCCAAAAAGTGCGTATGCTTTTTTTCCTGAATATATTCAGGAAAAAACGCAAACGCCCTTTTTGGCCAAGTGCATCATTGTGGACGTTCTGCCTCTTTTCCTATGCTTTAAATGCAATTCCAGTCTACCTCCTGAAATCGGATTCCTGCAATTCTGCCCCGCTTTCAAGTCCTCTTGGCAGCCTTACTTCAGTATATTTTTGGACGATAGCTGTCATTTATAACTCTGCAGGTTTCTGAATTACAGTGCCCCTGAGCTCCTTTCTTCAACTCGCTTTCTTGTGAGCTGGCCGCAACACCGCAGGATTGCTTCAGGCCCTAATCTGGTTCCGGCACGGCACGCTGAGCCTTTGATTAATTCCTCTTCCTGGTGGGAAATGGGAGTTAAATTTGCCCGTCCAGACACCTCCAGCTAGTCTCTCATTGGTGCTCCCTATTCCTGTTCATCTTCCGTGGAATTTGCAAACTGGGCCAAACAGGAGGTTAAAGGCACTGACTCTCCAAGTTGGGAGCGTGTTAGTAAAGCGTCTGGAATGTTGCACCCGAGTACCAGGGGACGAGAACTGAGACATATTGGAACACGTCTCCCGATCACACGGTTGATCATACTCTGGGTTCCACATGCATGCTTTAGCTGAAGGAAGAATCCCTTAAACGTGGAGAGTTGAGACCCGTGGAATGGGTACCATGCAATGTGACTTCAAAGGGTCTTCATTTGCTCACCGAACCTCTCCAATCCTATCACTGCTGCGTTTATGCCCCTATACACATGCTTGATTCTCTTTTGGAGTCATAGCAGTCCATAGGTTTTAAGATACTTATTAGTCAGGTACATTCTTAGGCGTTTAATATGGGATGTTGAGCCCATTTCGTTGAGCAAGGAGTAGCTCTTGTGTATTACATATTTTGCTTAAGAAACTTTATCTGTGCTCATTTCAATCTCTGGTTTTATGCAGCTCCCCAACTCACCTTTCCCCTTAAGCAAGCATAAGTTGGTTTTCTAAATTTGAGACCCTGTTCTCTTTTGTAATCCAGTTCCTGTGTAGCCAAGTTTACATTCCGTGTATTAGTGATATCTTATGATGTTTGTTTTTCTGTGGGACTTATTTCACATAGAATCATCATACCTGAATCCACTCATTATGCTGCTACGGGCCTGATGACATAGATTTCATTGCTGAGTGATATTGCATTGTACGTAAGTACCACAACTGCTTTATCCATTTTTCACTTTCTGCGATATTGAACTTGTACCGTAAACGAGTTTCTTGTAAACAGAGCCGTCCCAAAGTTTGGGGTGGCTGTGTATTTTTGATTTTAATTTCCCTAAGCTATAGGACCATATGTGGAAGTGCCCTAGGCTCTGTTGCTTTGTTTTTTAGATGTTTCAGGAAACACCATACACTTCTCCCCAGTGGCTGTTGGCAATTTACATCCCGCCCATCAGCATAACAAGGCTCCCAGTTCTCCATGGCCTGTCCTGCCTTTCTGGATTTTACACTTTTTTCAGTTGGCCCTTTTGACCAGGGGGAAGTGAGACTTCATTGTAGTGCAGATTTCCTTTGCAAGCTTGCTTGGTTGGCCAAAAAGGGCGTATGCGTTTTTTCCTGAATATATTCAGGAAAAAACGCATACGCCCTTTTTGGCCAAGTGCATCATTGTCGACGTTCTGCCTCTTTTCCTATGCTTTAAATGCAATTTCAGTCTACCTCCTGAAATCGGTTTCCTGCAATTCTGCCCCACTTTCAAGTCCTCTTGGCAGCCTTACTTCAGTATATTTTTGGACGATAGCTGTCATTTATAACTCTGCAGGTTTGTGAATTACAGTGCCCCTGAGCTCCTTTCTTCAACTCGCTTTCTTGTGAGCTGGCCGCAACACCGCAGGATTGCTTCAGGCCCTAATCTGGTTCCGGCACGGCACGCTGAGCCTTTGGTTAATTCCTCTTCCTGGTGGGAAATGAGAGTTAAATTTGCCCGTCCAGACACCTCCAGCTAGTCTCTCATTGGTTCTCCCTATTCCTGTTCATCTTCCGCAGAAATTGCAAACTGGGCCAAACAGGAGGTTAAAGGCACTGACTCTCCAAGTCGGGAGAGTGTTAGTAAAGCGTCTGGAATGTTGCACCCGAGTACCAGGGGACGAGAACTGAGACATATTGGAACAGGTCTCCCGATCACACGGTTGATCATACTCTGGGTTCCACATGCATGATTTAGCTGAAGGAAGAATCCCTTAAACCTGGAGAGTTGAGTCCCATGGAATGGGTACCATGCAATATGACTTCAAAGGGTCTTCATTTGCTCACCGAACCTCTCCAATCCTATCACTGCTGCGTTTATGCCCCTGTACACACGTTTGATTCTCTTTCGGAGACATAGCGATCCATAGGTTTTAAGATACTTACTAGTCAGGTACATTCTTAGGCGTCTAATATGGGGTGTTGAGTCCATTTCGTTGAGCAAGGAGTAGCTCTTGTCTATTATATATTTGGCTTAAGGAACTTTATCTGTGTTCATTTCAGTCTCTGGTTTTATGCAGCACCCCAACTCACCTTTCCCCTCAAGCAAGCATAAGTTGGTTTTCTAAATTTGAGACCCTGTTTTGTTTTGTAATCCAGTTCCTGTGTAGCCAAGTTTACATTCCGTGTATTAGTGATATCTTATGATGTTTCTTTTTCTGTGTGACTTATTTCAGTTAGAATCATCATACCTGAATCCACTCATTATGCTGCAACGGGCCTGATGACATAGATTTCATTGCTGAGTGATATTGCATTGTACGTAAGTACCACAACTTCTTTATCCATTTTTCACTTTCTGCAATATTGAACTTGTACCGTAAATGCGGTTCTTGTAAACAGAGCCGTCCCAAACTTTGGGGTGGCTGTGTCTTTTTGATTTTAATTTCCCTAAGCTATAGGACCATAAGTGGAAGTGCCCTAGGCTCTGTTGCTTTGTTTTTTAGATGTTTCAGGAAACACCATACACTTCTCCCGAGTGGCTGTTGGGAATTTACATCCCACCCATCAGCATAACAAGGCTCCCAGTTCTCCATGGCCTGTCCTGCCTTTCTGGATTTTACACTTTTTTCAGATGGCCCTTTTGACCAGGGGAAAATGAGACTTCATTGTAGTGCAGATTTCCTTTGCAAGCTTGCTTGGTTGGCCAAAAAGGACGTACGCCTTTTTTCCTGAATATATTCAGGAAAAAACGCATACGCCCTTTTTGGCCAAGTGCATCATTGTCAACGTTCTGCCTCTTTTCCTATGGTTTGAATGCAATTCCAGTCTACCTCCTGAAATCGTTATCCTGCAATTCTGCCCCGCTTTCAAGTCCTCTTGGCAGCCTTACTTCAGTATATTTTTGGACGATAGCTGTCATTTATAACTCTGCAGGTTTGTGAATTAGAGTGGCCCTGAGCTCCTTTCTTCAACTCGCTTTCTTGTGAGCTGGCCGCAACACCGCATGATTGCTTCAGGCCCTAATCTGGTTCTGGCATGGCACGCTGAGCCTTTGGTTAATTCCTCTTGCTGGTGGGAAATGAGAGTTAAATTTGCCCGTCCAGACACCTCCAGCTAGTCTCTCATTGGTTCTCCCTATTCCTGTTCATCTTCCGCAGAAATTGCAAACTGGGCCAAACAGGAGATTAAAGGCACTGACTCTCCAAGTCGGGAGAGTGTTAGTAAAGCGTCTGGAATGTTTCACCCGAGTACAGGGGATGATAACTGAGACATATTTGAACACGTCTCCCGATCACACGGTTGATCATACTCTGGGCTCCACATGCATGTTTTAGCTGAAGGAAGAATCCCTTAAACTTGGAGAGTTGAGACCCATGGAATGGGTACCATGCAATATGACTTCAAAGGGTCTTCATTTGCTCACCGAACCTCTCCAATCCTATCACTGCTGTGTTTATGCCCCTGTACACATGCTTGATTCTCTTTTGGAGACATGGCAATACATAGGTTTTAACATAATTACTAGTTAGGTACATTCTTAGGCGTTTAATATGGGATGTGGAGTCCATTTCGTTGAGCAAGGAGTAGCTCTTGTCTATTATATATTTGGCTTAAGGAACTTTATCTGTTTTCATTTCAATCTCTGGTTTTATGCAGCACCCCAGCTCACCTTTCCCCTTAAGCAAGCATAAGTTGGTATTCTAAATTTGAGACCCTGTTCTCTTTTGTAATCCAGTTCCTGTGTAGCCAAGTTTACATTCCGTGTATTAGTGATATCTTATGATGTTTCTTTTTCTGTGTGATTTATTTCAGTTAGAATCATCATACCTGAATACACTCATTATGCTGCTATGTGCCTGATGACATAGCTTTCATTGCTGAGTGATATTTCATTGTACGTAAGTAGCACAACTTCTTTATCCATTCTTCACTTCCTGCGACATTGAACTTGTACCACAAAAGAGGTTCTTGTAAACAGAGCCATCCCAAACTTTGGGGTGGCTGTGTCTTTTTGATGTTAATTTCCCTAAGCTATAGGACCATAAGTGGAAGTGCTCTAGGCTCTGTTCCTCTGTTTTTTAGATGTTTCAGGAAGCACCATACACTTCTACAAAGTGGCTGTTGGCAATTTACATCCTGCCCATCAGCATAACAAGGCTCCCAGTTCTCCATGGCCTGTCCTGCCTTTCTGGATTTTACACTTTTTTCAGATGGCCCTTTCGACCAGGGGGAAGTGAGACTTCATTGTAGTGCAGATTTCCTTTGCAAGCTTGCTTGGTTGGCCAAAAAGGGCGTGTGCGTTTTTTCCTGAATATATTCATGAAAAAACGCATACGCCCTTTTTGGCCAAGTGCATCATTGTCGACGTTCTGCCTCTTTTCCTATGCTTTAAATGCAATTCCAGTCTACCTCCTGAAATCGGTTTCCTGCAATTCTGCCCCGCTTTCAAGTCCTCTTGGCAGCCTTACTTCAGTATATTTTTGGACGATAGCTGTCATTTATAACTCTGCAGGTTTGTGAATTACAGTGCCCCTGAGCTCCTTTCTTCAACTCGCTTTCTTGTGAGCTGGCCGCAACACCGCAGGATTGCTTCAGGCCCTAATCTGGTTCCGGCTCGGCACGCTGAGCCTTTGGTTAATTCCTCTTCCTGGTAGGAATTGAGAGTTAAATTTGCCCGTCCAGACACCTACAGCTAGTCTCTCATTGGTTCTCCCTATTCCTGTATATCTTCCGCAGAAATTGCAAACTGGGCCAAACAGGAGGTTAAAGGCACTGACTCTCCAAGTCGGGAGAGTGTTAGTAAAGCGTCTGGAATGTTGCACCCGAGTACCAGGGGACGAGAACTGAGACATATTGGAACACGTCTCCCAATCACACGGTTGTTCATACTCTGGGTTCCACATGCATGTTTTAGCTGAAGGAAGAATCCCATAAACCTGGAGAGTTGAGACCCGTGGAATGGGTACCATGCAATATGACTTCAAAGGGTCTTCATTTGCTCACCGAACGTCTCCAATCCTATCACTGCTGGGTTTATGCCCCTGTACACACGCTTGATTCTCTTTCGGAGACATAGCAATCCATAGGTTTTAAGATACTTACTAGTCAGGTACATTCTTAGGCGTTTAGTATGGGGTGTTGAGTCCATTTCTTTGAGCAAGGAGTAGCTCTTGTCTATTACATATTTGGCTTAAGCAAATTTATCTGTGCTCATTTCAATCTCTGGTTTTATGCAGCACCCCAACTCACCTTTCCCCTTAAGCAAGCATAAGTTGGTTTTCTAAATTTGAGACGCTCTTCTGTTTTGTAATTCAGTTCCTGTGTAGCCAAGTTTACATTCCGTGTATTAGTGATATCTTATGATGTTTCTTTTTCTGTGTCACTTATTTCAGTTAGAATCATCATACCTGAATCCACTCATTATGCTGGTACGGGCCTGATGACGTTGATTTCATTGCTGAGTGATATTGCATTGTACGTAAGTACCACAACTTCTTTATCCATTTTTTGCTTTCTGCGATATTGAACTTGTCCCGTAAATGAGGTTCTTGTAAACAGAGCCGTCCCAAACATTGGGGTGGCTGTGTCTTTTTGATTTTAATTTCCCTAAGCTATAGGACCATAAGTGGAAGTGCCCTAGGCTCTGTTGCTTTGTTTTTTAGATGTTTCAGGAAACACCATACACTTCTCCCCAGTGGCTGTTGGCAATTTACATCCCGCCCATCAGCATAACAAGGCTCCCAGTTCTCCATGGCCTGTCCTGCCTTTCTGGATTTTACACTTTTTTCAGATGGCCCTTTTGACCGGGGGGAAGTGAGACTTCATTGTAGTGCAGATTTCCTTTGCAAGCTTGCTTGGTTGTCCAAAAAGGGCGTATGCGTTTTTTCCTGAATATATTCAGGAAAAAACGCATACGCCCTTTTTGGCCAAGTGCATCATTGTCGATGTTCTGCCTCTTTTCCTATGCTTTAAATGCAATTCCAGTCTACCTCCTGAAATCGGTTTCCTGCAATTCTGCCCCGCATTCAAGTCCTCTTGGCAGCCTTACTTCAGTATATTTTTGGATGATAGCTGTCATTTATAACTCTGCAGGTTTGTGAATTACAGTGCCCCTGAGCTCCTTTCTTCAACTCACTTTCTTGTGAGCTGGCCGCAACACCGCAGATTGCTTCAAGCCCTAATCTGGTTCTGGCACGGCACGCTGAGCCTTTGCTTAATTCCTCTTCCTGGTGGGAAATGAGAGTTAAATTTGCCCGTCCAGACATCTCCAGCTAGTCTCTCATTGGTTCCACCTATTCGTGTTCATCTTCTGCAGAAATTGCAAACTGGGCCAAACAGGAGGTTAAAGGCACTGACTCTCCAAGTCGGGAGAGTGTTAGTAAAGCGTCTGGAATGTTGCACCTGAGTACCAGGGGACGAGAACTGAGACATATTGGAACACGTCTCCCGATCACACGGTTGATAATACTCTGGGTTCCACATGCATGCTTTAGCTGAAGGAAGAATCCCTTAAACCTGGAGAGTTGAGACCCGTGGAATGGGTACCATGCAATATGACTTCAAAGGGTCTTCATTTGCTCACCGAACGTCTCCAATCCTATCACTGCTGCGTTTATGCCCCTGTACACATGCTTGATTCTCTTTCGGAGACATAGCAATCCATAGGTTTTAAGATACTTACTAGTCAGGTACATTCTTAGGCGTTTAGTATGGGGTGTTGAGTCCATTTCTTTGAGCAAGGAGTAGCTCTTGTCTATTACATATTTGGCTTAAGCAAATTTATCTGTGCTCATTTCAATCTCTGGTTTTATGCAGCACCCCAACTCACCTTTCCCCTTAAGCAAGCATAAGTTGGTTTTCTAAATTTGAGACGCTCTTCTGTTTTGTAATTCAGTTCCTGTGTAGCCAAGTTTACATTCCGTGTATTAGTGATATCTTATGATGTTTCTTTTTCTGTGTCACTTATTTCAGTTAGAATCATCATACCTGAATCCACTCATTATGCTGCTACGGGCCTGATGACGTTGATTTCATTGCTGAGTGATATTGCATTGTACGTAAGTACCACAACTTCTTTATCCATTTTTCGCTTTCTGCGATATTGAACTTGTCCCGTAAATGAGGTTCTTGTAAACAGAGCCGTCCCAAACTTTGGGGTGGCTGTGTCTTTTTGATTTTAATTTCCCTAAGCTATAGGACCATAAGTGGAAGTGCCCTAGGCTCTGTTGCTTTGTTTTTTAGATGTTTCAGGAAACACCACACACTTCTCCCAAGTGGCTGTTGGCAATTTACATCCCGCCCATCAGCATAACAAGTCTTCCAATTCTCCATGGCCTGTCCTGCCTTTCTGGATTTTACACTTTTTTCAGATGGTCCTTTTGACCGGGGGGAAGTGAGACTTCATTGTAGTGCAGATTTCCTTTGCAAGCTTGCTTGGTTGTCCAAAAAGTGCGTATGCGTTTTTTCCTGAATATATTCAGGAAAAAATGCATACGCACTTTTTGGCCAAGTGCATCATTGTCGATGTTCTGCCTCTTTTCCTATGCTTTAAATGCAATTCCAGTCTACCTCCTGAAATCGGTTTCCTGCAATTCTGCCCCGCATTCAAGTCCTCTTGGCAGCGTTACTTCAGTATATTTTTGGATGATAGCTGTCATTTATAACTCTGCAGGTTTGTGAATTACAGTGCCCCTGAGCTCCTTTCTTCAACTCACTTTCTTGTGAGCTGGCCGCAACACCGCAGGATTGCTTCAAGCCCTAATCTGGTTCCGGCACGGCA
Source organism: Orcinus orca (assembly GCF_937001465.1). Classification (NCBI taxonomy): domain Eukaryota; kingdom Metazoa; phylum Chordata; class Mammalia; order Artiodactyla; family Delphinidae; genus Orcinus; species Orcinus orca. The sequence continues at coordinate 850,370 of NW_026043983.1, forward strand.
CGCTGAGCCTTTGCTTAATTCCTCTTCCTGGTGGGAAATGAGAGTTAAATTTGCCCGTCCAGACATCTCCAGCTAGTCTCTCATTGGTTCCACCTATTCGTGTTCATCTTCTGCAGAAATTGCAAACTGGGCCAAACAGGAGGTTAAAGGCACTGACTCTCCAAGTCGGGAGAGTGTTAGTAAAGCGTCTGGAATGTTGCACCTGAGTACCAGGGGACGAGAACTGAGACATATTGGAACATGTCTCCCGATCACATGGTTGATCATACTCTGGGTTCCACATGCATGCTTTAGCTGAAGGAAGAATCCCTTAAACCTGGAGAGTTGAGACCCGTGGAATGGGTACCATGCAATATGACTTCAAAGGGTCTTCATTTGCTCACCGAACCTCTCCAATCCTATCACTGCTGCGTTTATGCCCCTGTACACACGCTTGATTCTCTTTCAGAGACATAGCAAACCATACGTTTTAAGATACTTACTAGTCAGGTACATTCTTATGCGTTTAATATGGGGTGTTGAGTCCATTTCGTTGAGCAAGGAGTAGCTCTTGTCTATTACATATTTGGCTTCAGGAACTTTATCTGTGCGCATTTCAACCTCTGCTTTTATGAAGCACCCCAACTCACCTTTCCCCTTAAGAAAGCATAAGTTGGTTTTCTAAATTTGAGACGCTCTTCTGTTTTGTAATCCAGGTCCTGTGTAGCCAAGTTTACATTCCGTGTATTAGTGATATCTTATGATGTTTCTTTTTCTGTGTGACTTATTTCAGTTAGAATCATCATACCTGAATCCACTCATTATGCTGCTACGGGCCTGATGACATAGATTTCATTGCTGAGTGATATTGCATTGTACGTAAGTACCACAACTTCTTTATCCATTTTTCACTTTCTGCAAAATTGAAATTGTACCGTAAAGGAGGTTCTTGTAAACAGAGCCGTCCCAAACTTTGGGGTGGCTGTGTCTTTTTGATTTTAATTTCCCTAAGCTATAGGACCATAAGTGGAAGTGCCCTAGGCTCTGTTGCTTTTTTTTTAGATGTTTCAGGAAACACCATACACTTCTCCCGAGTGGCTGTTGGCAATTTACATTCCGCCCATCAGCATATCAAGGATCCCAGTTCTCCATGGCCTGTGTTGCCTTTCTGGATTTTACACTATTTTCAGATGGCCCTTTTGACCAGGGGGAAGTGAGACTTCATTGTAGTGCAGATTTCCTTTGCAAGCTTGCTTGGTTGGCCAAAAAGGGCGTATGCGTTTTTTCCTGAATATATTCAGGAAAAAACGCATACGCCCTTTTTGGCCAAGTGCATCATTGTCGACGTTCTGCCTCTTTTCCTATGCTTTAAATGCAATTCCAGTCTACCTCCTGAAATCGGTTTCCTGCAATTCTGCCCCGCTTTCAAGTCCTCTTGGCAGCCTTACTTCAGTATATTTTTGGACGATAGCTGTCATTTATAACTCTGCAGGTTTGTGAATTACAGTGCCCCTGAGCTCCTTTCTTCAACTCGCTTTCTTGTGAGCTGGCCGCAACACCGCAGGATTGCTTCAGGCCCTAATCTGGTTCCGGCTCGGCACGCTGAGCCTTTGGTTAATTCCTCTTCCTGGTGGAAATTGAGAGTTAAATTTGCCCGTCCAGACACCTACAGCTAGTCTCTCATTGGTTCTCCCTATTCCTGTTCATCTTCCGCAGAAATTGCAAACTGGGCGAAACAGGAGGTTAAAGGCACTGACTATCCAAGTCGGGAGAGTGTTAGTAAAGCGTCTGGAATGTTGCACCCGAGTACCGGGGGACGAGAACTGAGACATATTGGAACACGTCTCCCGATCACACAGTTGATCATACTCTGGGTTCCACATGCATGTTTTAGCTGAAGGATGAATCCCTTAAACCTGGAGAGTTGAGACCCGTGGAATGGGTACCATGCAATATGACTTCAAAGGGTCTTCGTTTGCTCACCGAACCTCTCCAATCCTATCACTGCTGCGTTTATGCCCCTGTACACATGCTTGATTCTCTTTCGGAGACATAGCAATCCATAGGTTTTAAGGTACTTACTAGTCAGGTACATTCTTAGGCGTTTAATATCGGGTGTTGAGTCCATTTCGTTGAGCAAGGCTTAGCTCTTGTCTATTCCATATTTGGCTTAAGGAACTTTATCTGTGCTCATTTCAATCTCTGGTTTTATGCAGCACCCCAACTCACCTTTCCCCTTAAGCAAGCATAAGTTGGTTTTCTAAATTTGAGACCCTGTTCTGTTTTGTAATTCAGTTCCTGTGTAGCCAAGTTTACATTCCATGTATTAGTGATATCTTATGATGTTTTTCTTTCTGTGTGATTTATTTCAGTTAGAATCATCATACCTGAATCCACTCATTAGGCTGCTACGGGCCTGATGTCATAGATTTCATTGCTGAGTGATATTGTATTGTACATAACTACCACAACTTCTTTATCCATTTTTCACTTTCTGCGATATTGAACTTGTACCATACACGAGGTTCTTGTAAACAGAGCCGTCCAAAACTTTGAGGTGGCTGTGTCTTTTTTATTTTAATTTCCCTAAGCTATAGGACCATAAGTGGAAGTGCCCTAGGCTCTGTTGCTTTGTGTTTTAGATGTTTCAGGAAACACCATACACTTCTCCCGAGTGGCTGTTGGCAATTTACATCCTGCCCATCAGCATAACAAGTCTCCCAGTTCTCCATGGCCGGTCCTGCCTTTCTGGATTTTACAGTTTTTTCAGATGGCCCTTTTGACCAGGGAGAAGTGAGACTTCATTGTAGTGCAGATTTCCATATCAAGCTTGCTTGGTTGGCCAAAAAGGGCGTATGTGTTTTTTCCTGAATATATTCAGGAAAAAACGCATACACCCTTTTTGACCAAGTGCATCACTGTCGACGTTCTGCCACTTTTCCTATGCTTTAAATGCAATTCCAGTCTACCTCCTGAAATCGGTTTCCTGCAGTTCTGCACCGCTTTCAAGTCCTCTTGGCAGCCTTACTTCAGTATATTTTTGGACGATAGCTGTCATTTATAACTCTGCAGGTTTGTGAATTACAGTGCCCCTGAGCTCCTTTCTTCAACTCGCTTTCTTGTGACCTGGCCGCAACACCGCAGGATTGCTTCAGGCCCTAATCTTGCTCTGGCACGGCACGCTGAGCCTTTGGTTAATTCCTCTTCCTGGTGGGAAATGAGAGTTAAATTTGCCCATCCAGACACCTCCAGCTAGTCTCTCATTGGTTCTCCCTATTCCTGTTCATCTTCTGCAGAAATTGTAAACTGGGCCAAAGAGGAGGTTAAAGGCACTGACTCTCCAAGTCGGGAGAGTGTTAGTAAAGTGTCTGGAATGTTGCACCCGAGTACCAGGGGACGAGAACTGAGACAGATTGGAACACGTCTCCTGATCACACGGTTGATCATACTCCGGGTTCCACATGCATGATTTAGCTGAAGGAAGAATCCCTTAAACCTGGAGAGGTGAGACCCGTGGAATGGGTACCATGTAATATGACTTCAAAGGGTCTTCATTTGCTCACCGAACCTCTCCAATCCTATCACTGCTGCGTTTATGCCCCTGTACACATGCTTGATTCTCTTTCCGAGACATAGAGATCCATTGGTTTAAGATACTTACTAGTCAGGTACATTCTTAGGCGTTTAATATGGGGTGTTGAGTCCATTTCGTTGAGCAACGAGTAGCTCTTGTCTGTTACATATTTGGCTTAAGGAACTTTATCTGTGCTCATTTCAATCTCTGGTTTTATGCAGCACCCCAACTCACCTTTCCCCTTGAGCAAGCATAAGTTGGTTTCCTAAATTTGAGACGCTCTTCTGTTTTGTAATCCAGTTCCTGTGTAGCCAAGTTTACATTCCGTGTATTAGTGATATCTTATGATGTTTCTTTTTCTGTGTGACTTATTTCAGTTAGAATCATCATACCTGAATCCACTCATTATGCTGCTATGGGCCTGATGACATAGATGTCATTGCTGAGTGATATTGCATTGTACGTAAGTACCACAACTTCTTTATCCATTTTTCACTTTCTGCGAAATTGAAATTGTAACGTAAAGGAGGTTCTTGTAAACAGAGCCGTCCCAAACTTTTGGGTGGCTGTGTCTTTTTGATTTTAATTTCCCTAAGATATAGGACCATAAGTGGAAGTGCACTAGGCTCTGTTGCTTTGTTTTTTAGATGTTTCAGGAAACACCATACACTTCTCCCCAGTGACTTTTGGCGATTTACATGCTGCCCATCAGCATAACAAGGCTCCCAGTTCTCCATGGCCTGTCCTGCCTTTCTGGATTTTACACTTTTTTCAGATGGTCCTTTTGACCGGGGGGGAAGTGAGACTTCAATGTAGTCCACATTTCCTTTGCAAGCTTGCTTGGTTGGCCAAAAAGGGCATATGCGTTTTTTCCTGAATATATTCAGGAAAAAACGCATATGCCCGTTTTGACTAAGTGCATCATTGTCGACGTTCTGCCTCTTTTCCTATGCTTTAAATGCAATTCCAGTCTATCTCCTGAAATCGGTTTCCTGCAATTCTGCCGTGCTTTCAAGTTGTCTTGGCAGGCTTACTTCAGTATATTTTTGGACGATAGCTGTCATTTATAACTCTGCAGGTTTGTGAATTACAGTGCCCCTGAGCTCCTTCCTTCAACTCGCTTTCTTGTGAGCTGGCCCCAACACCGCAGGATTGCTTCAGGCCCTAATCTGGTTCCGGCACGGCACGCTGAGCCTTTGGTTAATTCCTCTTCCTGGTGTGAAATAAGAGTTAAATTTGCCCGTCCAGACACCTCCAGCTAGTCTCTCATTGGTTCTCCCTATTCCTGTTCATCTTCCACAGAAATTGCAAACTGGGCCAAACAGGAGGTTAAAGGCAGTGACTCTCCAAGTTGGGAGAGTGTTAGTAAAGCATCTAGAATGTTGCACCCGAGTTCCAGGGGTCGAAAACTGAGAAATATTCGAACACGTCTCCTGATCACACGGTTGATCATACTCTGGGTTCCACACGCATGTTTTAGCTGAAGGAAGAATCCCTTAAACCTGGAGAGTTGAGACCCGTGGAATGGGTACCATGCAATATGACTTCAAAGGGTCTTCATTTGCTCACCGAACTTCTCCAATCCTATCACTGCTGCGTTTATGCCCCTGTACACACGCTTGATTCTCTTTCGGAGACATAGCAATCCATAGGTTTTAAGATACTTACAAGTCAGCTACATTCTTAGTCGTTTATTATGGGGTGTTGAGCCCATTTCTTTGAGCAAGGAGTAGCTCTTGTCTATTACATGTTTGGCTTAAGGAACTTTATCTGTGCTCATTTCAATCTCTGGTTTTATGCAGCACCCCAACTCACCTTTCCCCTTAAGCAAGCATAAGTTGTTTTCTAAATTTGAGACGCTGTTCTGCTTTGTAATCCAGTTCCTGTGTAGCCAAGTTTACATTCCGTGTATTAGTGATATCTTATGATGTTTCTTTTTCTGTGTGACTTATTTCACTTAGAATCATCATACCTGAATCCACTCATTATGCTGCTATGGGCCTGATGACATAGATTTCATTGCTGAGTGATATTGCATTGTACATAAGTACCACAACTTCTTTATCCATTTTTCGCTTTCTGCGATATTGAACTTGTACCGTAAATGACGTTATTGTAAACAGAGCTATCCCAAACTTTGGGGTGGCTGTGTCTTTTTGATTTTAATTTCCCTAAGCTATAGGACCATAAGTGGAAGTGCCTTAGGCTCTGTTGCTTTGTTTTTTAGATGTTTCAGGAAACACCATACACTTCTAACCAGTGGCTGTTGGCAATTTACATCCGGCCCATCAGCATAACAAGTCTCCCAGTTCTCCATGGCCTGTCCTGCCTTTCTGGATTTTACACTTTTTTCACATGGCCCTTTTGACCGGGGGAAAGTGAGATTTCATTGTAGTGCAGATTTCCTTTTCAAGCTTGCTTGGTTGGCCAAAAAGTGCGTAGACGTTTTTTCCTGAATACATTCAGGAAAAAACGCATACGCCCTTTTTTGCCAAGTGTATCATTGTCGACGTTCTGCCTCTTTTCCTATGCTTTAAATGCAATTCCAGTCTACCTCCTGAAATTGGTTTCCTGCAATTCAGCCCTGCTTTCAAGTACTCTTGGCAGGCTTACTTCAGTATATTTTTGGACGATAGCTGTCATTTATAACTCTGCAGGTTTGTGAATTACAGTGCCCCTGAGCTCCTTTTTTCAACTCGCTTTCTTGTGAGCTGGCCGCAACACCGCAGGATTGCTTCAGGCCCTAATCTGGTTCTGGCACGGCACACTGAGCCTTTGGTTAATTCCTCTTCCTGGTGGGAAATGAGAGTTAAATTTGCCCGTCCAGACACCTCCAGCTGGTCTCTCATTGATTCTCCCTATTCCTGTTCATCTTCCGCAGAAATTGCAAACTGAGCCAAACAGGAGGTTAAAGGCACTGACTCTCCACGTCGGGAGAGTGTTAGTAAAGCGTCTGGAATGTTGCACACGAGAACCAGGGTTTGAAAACTGAGACATATTTGAACACGTCTACCGATCACACGGTTGATCATACTCTGGGTTCCACATGCATGTTTTAGCTGAAGGAAGAATCCCTTAAACCTGGAGAGTTGAGACCCGTGGAATGGGTACCATGCAATATGACTTCAAAGGGTCTTCATTTGCTCACCGAACCTCTCCAATCCTATCACTGCTGCGTTTATGCCCCTGTACACACGCTTGATTCTCTTTTGAAGACATAGCAATCCATAGGTTTTAAGATACTTACAAGTCAGCTACATTCTTAGTCGTTTATTATGGGGTGTTCAGCCCATTTCTTTGAGCAAGGAGTAACTCTTGTCTATTACATGTTTGGCTTAAGGAACTTTATCTGTGCTCATTTCAATCTCTGGTTTTATGCAGCACCCCAACTCACCTTTCCCCTTAAGCAAGCATAAGTTGTTTTCTAAATTTGAGACCCTGTTCTGTTTTGTAATCCAGTTCCTGTGTAGCCAAGTTTACATTCCGTGTATTAGTGATATCTTATGATGTTTCTTTTTCTGTGTGACTTATTTCAGTTAGAATCATCATACCTGAATCCACTCATTATGCTGCTACGGGCCTGATGACATAGATTTCATTGCTGAGTGATATTGCATTGTACGTAAGTACCACAACTTCTTTATCCATTTTTCACTTTCTGCGATATTGAACTTGTACTGTAAACGAGGTTCTTGTAAACAGAGCCGTCCCAAACTTTGGGGTGGCTGTGTCTTTTTGATTTTAATTTCCCTAAGCTATAGGACCATAAGTGGAAGTACCCTAGGCTCTGTTCCTCTGTTTTTTAGATGTTTCAGGAAACACCATACACTTCTAACGAGTGGCTGTTGGCAATTTACATCCCGCCCATCAGCATAACAAGGCTCCCAGTTCTCCATGGCCTGTCCTGCCTTTCTGGATTTTACACTATTTTCAGATGGCCCTTTTGACCGGGGGGAAGTGAGACTTCATTGTAGTGCAGATTTCCTTTGCAGGCTTGCTTGGTTGGCCAAAAAGGGCGTATGCGTTTTTTCCTGAATATATTCAGGAAAAAACGCATACGCCCTTTTTGGCCAAGTGCATCATTGTGGACGTTCTGCCTCTTTTCCTATGCTTTAAATGCAATTCCAGTCTACCTCCTGAAATTGGTTTCCTCCAATTCTGCCCCGCTTTCAAGTCCTCTTGGCAGCCTTACTTCAGTATATTTTTGGACGATAGCTGTCATTTATAACTCTGCAGGTTTTTGAATTACAGTGCCCCTGAGCTCCTTTCTTCAACTCGCTTTCTTGTGAGCTGGCCGCAACACCGCAGGATTGCTTCAGGCCCTAATCTAGTTCCGCCACGGCACGCTGAGCCTTTGGTTAATTCCTCTTCCTGGTGGGAAATGAGAGTTAAATTTGCCCGTCCAGACACCTCCAGCTAGTCTCTCATTGGTTCTCCATATTCCTGTTCATCTTCCGCAGAAATTGCAAACTGGGCCAAACAGGAGGTTAAAGGCACTGACTCTCCAAGTCGGGAGAGTGTTAATAAAGCGTCTGGAAAGTTGCACCCGAGTACCAGGGGACGAGAACTGAGACATATTTCAACACTTCTCCCGATCACACGGTTGATCATACTCTGGGTTCCACATGCATGTTTTAGCTGAAGGAAGAATCCCTTAAACCTGGAGAGTTGAGACCCGTGGAATGGGTACCATGCAATATGACATCAAAGGGTCTTCATTTGCTCACCGAACCTCTCCAATCCTATCACTGCTGCGTTTATGCCCCTGCACACATGCTTGATTCTCTTTCAGAGACATAGCAATCCATAGGTTTTAAGATACTTACTTGTCAGGTACATTCTTAGGTGTTTAATATGGGGTGTTGAGTCCATTTCGTTGAGCAAGGAGTAGCTCTTGTCTATTACATATTTGGCTTAAGGAACTTTATCTGTGCTCATTTCAATCTGTGGTTTTATGCAGCACCCCAACTCACCTTTCCCCTTAAGCAAGCATAAGTTGGTTTTCTAAATTTGAGACCCTCTTCGTGTTTGTAAACCAGTTCCTGTGTAGCCAAGTTTACATTCCGTGTATTAGTGATATCTTATGATGTTTCTTTTTCTGTGTGACTTATTTCAGTTAGAATCATCATACCTGAATCCACTCATTATGCTGCTATTGGCCTGATGACATAGATTTAATTGCTGAGTGATATTGCATTGTACATAAGTACCACAACTTCTTTATCCATTTTCCACTTTCTGCGATATTGAACTTGTACCATAAACGCGGTTCTTGTAAACAGAGTTGTCCCAAACTTTGGGGTGGCTGTGTCTTTTTGATTTTAATTTCCCTAAGCTATAGGACCATAAGTGGAAGTGCCCTAGGCTCTGTTGCTTTGTTTTTTAGATGTTTCAGGAAACACCATACACTTCTCCCCAGTGGCTGTTGGCAATTTACATCCCACCCATCAGCATAACAAGGCTCCCATTTCTCCATGGCCCGTCCTGCCTTTCTGGATTTTACACTTTTTTCAGATGGCCCTTTTGACCAGGGGGAAGTGAGACTTCATTGTAGTGCAGATTTCCTTTGCAAGCTTGCTTGGTTGGCCAAAAAGGGCATATGCGTTTTTTCCTGAATATATTCAGGAAAAAACGCATACGCCCTTTTTGGCCAAGTGCATCATTGTCGACGTTCTGCCTCTTTTCCTATGCTTTAAATGCAATTCCAGTCTACCTCCTGAAATCGGTTTCCTGCAATTCTGCCTTGCCTCCAATGCCTCTTCATAGCCTTACCTCAATATATTTTTTGAAAATAGTTGGCCTTTATAACTCTGCAGGTTTTTGAATTGCAGTGGCCCTTAGCTCCATTTTTCTGCTCTTATTTTTGTGATCTTGCCTCATAACCACAGGATTCCTTCAGGCCCTATTCTTCTTCTGGGGCACCTTGCTGTTCCTTTGGTTTATTCTTCTTACTGATGTGAAATTAGAGTGACATGTGCCCATTGAAACTGCTACAGCTAGTTTCTCACTGGTTCCCCCTATTCCCATTCATCCTCCGCACTAACTGCAGACTGTGCGATACCAGAACTTAAAGGCATTGACTCTCCATGTGGGGATATTGTTAGTAAAGTGGCTGGAATGTCGATCCGGAGTCCCAGGAGAGGAAAAATGAGGTGCATTTTAGAAACCTTTCCCGATCATATGGTATACCAGTCGCTGGGTTTCCCAAGCATGGTTTAGCTGTAGGAAGATTCCCTTCAACCTGGAGTTTTGGGACCCTTGGAATGAGTAGCATGAAGTATTGCATTAAACTTTTGGCAGTTGCTCACCAAAGCTCACCAATCCTCTCAGCCCCAAGTGTGCAGCCTTATGTCTTATCCAGCTGTGGGTTTATATGTGGTCAATCCAGGTTGCATCACAGCCCCTGAGCAAATTTTGTAAGAATTTTTCTCTCTTTCATTGTTTCTGCATTTTGTTTTTAAAATTTATTTCTATAATGGGGTTTAGCTCATTTTCACTGCTGTGTTTGTGCCACTCTGCACACACTTGATTCCCTTATGGAGATATATCAATACATGGGTTTTAAGATTCTTATTACTCAGATATATTTCTCTGCGGTGTATAGGGTGTGTTGAGGCCAGTTCATTGAGCAAGGTGTAGATCTTGTCTAATATCTATTTGGTTTATTGAACGGTATCTGTGCTAATTTCAAACTCTGGTTTAATGCATCACCCCACCTCTCCTTTCCCCTTAAGCTGACATAAGTGTGTTTTCTAAATATGAGACACTGTTCTGTTCTGTAATTCATTTCTTGTGCAGCCATATTTACCCTCCCTCTATAAGTGATATCTTATGATATGTTTCTTTTTCTGTTTGACTTATTTCAAGTAGTATTATCGGACCTAAATCCACTCTTTATCCTTCTACTAGCCTTATTACCTTGATTTCATGGTGAAGAGATATTCCATTGTACATAAGTACCACATCTTCTTTATCCATTTTTCTCTTTCCTGGGATATTTAAGGTGTACTGAAGTTGAGGTTCTTGTAAACAGAGTAGCCCTAAACTGTGGTGTGCTTGTGTCTTGTTGATTTTTAGACTTCCCTAGATATACTCCCATGATTGGAAGTGTCCTATGCTCTGTAGCTCTGTTTTTTAGATGATTTAGGAACCACCATACACTTCTCCAGAGTGGCTCTCAGCAGTTCACACACTGCCCATCAGTGTATAAAGGCTCCCTGTTCTCCATGGCCTGTCCTGCATTTCTGGTTTTTACAATTTTTTAGGATGGCCCTTTTGACCGGTGGGAAATGAGACTTCTTTGTTGTGCACATTTGCATTGCTTGCTTGCTTCGTTGCCCATAAAGTGCGTATGCGTTTTTTCCTGGATATAATCAGGAAAAAACGCATACGTCCTTTTGGGCCAACTGCATCATTGTCGAAATTCTGCCGCTTTTCATGTGCTTTAAAGACGAGTCCAATCTATCTCTTGAAATCTGTTTCTTGCAATTCTGTCTTGCATTCAGATCCTCTTCTTTGCCTTACCTCAACATATTTTTGGACGTTAGTTTTCATTTATAACTCTGCAGGTTTGTGAATTGCAGTGACCCTGAGCTCCATTTTTTAAGTTGCTCTTTTGTGAGCTGGCCTCAAACCCACAGGATTGCTTCAGGTCCTATTTTGGCTCTGGCGAGGCGGGCTGAGCCTTTTTTCAATTCTTATTCTTAATGGGAAATTAGAGTGATATGTGCCCGTCCAAACCCCTACAACTATTCTCTCATTGGTTCCCCCTCTTCCCGTTCATCCTCCTCACAATTTGCAAAATGTGTGAAACAGAAGTTGAAACGTGCTGATTCTCCAAGTGGGGAGATTCTAAGTAACGTGGCTGGAATGGTGAACAGGAGCACCAGGAGAGGATAAATGAGCTGCATTTTAGACACATCTCCCGATCACATGGTGTACAGTCCTCTGGGTTTTCCATGCATGTTTTAGCTGTAGGAAGATCCCTTGAACCTGCAGATTTGGGACCCATTGAATGGGTACCAGGTAGTATTACTTTAAAGGGTGTGCATTTCCTCACCCAACCTCACATTTCTCTTAGTGCAAACAGTTTCCAGCCTTATGTCTCATCCTGCTGTGGGTCTAGATGTGTTCAATCCATGTTGCATCACCGTCCCTGAGGAAAAGTTGTAAGAGGTTTTCTCTGTCTCTCTGTCGTTTATTTTTTTCAATTTGTTACTATATTGGTTACAGCTGATTTTCAAAGCTCTGTTTCTTGCTGCTGTACATCCACTTGATTCACGTACAGAGAGACATCAGTAAATTCTTTTTCAGATTCTTACCAGTTGTATATATTCTTTTCCGGTGACTTGAGTGTGCTGAGTGCAGTTCTTTTAGCTACCGTGTGGGCTTTGTTGATTATCAGTTTGGTATTTGGAATGGTATCTTTGCTAATTTCAACCTCCTGGATGATGCCTCACCCCTCCCCACCTTTCCCGTTCAGCAGCCTTATGCGTGTTTTCTACATATTTGACTATGTTTTTGTTTTGTAATTTATTTCATGTGTAGCCATTTTGGATTCCACCTTTAAGTGATATCTTATGATATGTGTCTTTTTCTTTTTGAATTATGTCACTTAGAAAGATCATACGTAACTCCTCCAGAGTTGTTACAACTGGCCATATTTCATTGATTTCCAGGCTGAATAATATTCCACTCTACCTAAGTACCACATCTCTATCCATTTTTTCCCTCCAGAGACATTTAAGTTATATCCTAATCGAGGATCTTTTAAACAGAGAGGGGGTAAACATTGGGGTGCCTGTGTCCTCTCAATTTTTGTTTTTCCCAAGATATACGCCCATGAGTACAAGTGCCCTATGCTCTGTAGCTCATTTTTTAGATGCTTTAGTAAACACAATACACTTCTCCAGAATGGCCGTTGGCAATATACATTTCCACTATAAGTCTCACAGGGCTCCCTCTTCTCCTTGCCCTGTCCTGCATTTCTGTTGTTTACGCTTTATGAGGATGGCTCTTCTGACTGATGCGAAGTGATATCTTTTGTAGTATTGACTTCCAGTGCCCACCTGTTTGCTTGGCTAAAAAAGTGTATGCCCTTTTCTTGAATATATACAGAAAAAAACGCATACACCCTTTTTGGCCAACTGCAATGTTGGCAATGTTCAGCTCCTTTTCTTGTGCTTAATGGCGAGTCTTTTCTACCTCCTCAAATCCCTTTCCTGCCATTCTCCCTTGCTTACAAGTCCTTTTCTCTGACTTTCCTCAAGACATTTTTCAGTGATGGATATTTTCAACTCTGCAGTTTCGTGAATTTTACTGTCCCTGAGTTCCATTGTTCAACTTGTGTTTATGGGAACTGGCCACAAAGCAGCGGGATTTCCTCAAGCCCTATACTGTTTCCATGGGCAACCCTAGCCTTTGGTCAGTTCGTCTTCCTGATTGGAAATTAGAGTGACATGTGCCTGTCTGAACACCTAGGACTTGTCTCTCATTGTTCTTCATCCTTCCGCTTCATCCTCTGGACAAATTCCAAACTGTACACAACAGGATGTTGACAGTGCTGACATCTCCAAGTGGGGAGACGCTGGATGTAAAGACGCTGGATGGGTGAACCCGAGCACCAGGAGATGAGGAGATGAGATGCCTTTTCCAAACTCTTCCCGATCAGACGGTATACCATCCTCTGGGTGTGACAGACATGTTTTAGCAGTAGGAAGAGTCCCATTCATGTAAGGAGAACATCAGGGCTTTTTCAAAATCAGTGTCTCCCCGAAACACAAACTGGGGAATTTTTTAAGCTACGGCTACACATATGTTCATTAAGGGCCTTGGGAAGTAGGCAGAGTCCAAACTTTAGATGATTGAAGTCTTCAGGGTCAGAAGCACTCACCACCAGCTTCCCTTAGGTTACACTTTAACTGTCATTGATAGATGATGTCAATAAAAATATCTATTCTTTTTCAGATTATTTCCCCTTATAGCTTATTGCAAAATGTTGAGTGTAGTTCCCTGTGCTATACAGTAGTTCCTTGTTGATGATCTATTTTATACATAGCAGTGTGTATGTGTTAATCCCAAACTGTTAATTTATCCCTCCTCCCACCTTTCCCCTTTGGTAATAATAAATTATAAGATTTTATACTTCTCAGAAATGGGGGAGCTGAAAGAGAGGTATCATTTTCAATGGAAAAGCATTTGAAACAAGATTGAAGTTTTAACCAAGATTATTAGATGTACATCCTTGGAAAGAAATCACTTCGTTTCTCTAATATTGACCTGACAAATAAGACAAACCTTTTCACTGAACTTGCTTATAATAAAGTGATGGAAATATCAAATGGAAGTGTTAGAAACATCTTATTTTACCCGAGCCTTATACACTGTTCTATGTTAACTACAGTTTGGCTCACACATCTGTTCATTGAGGTTACAATAGTCTCAATTTCTGTTACTGATCCTCCAGAGTGGACCCCAACAAGTGTCCCCCTGCCCAGTGTCATTGGGGCCAACAGATCGAGACTGAGTTTGGTTCACAAGCAAAGGAAACTTTATATTTTGATCAGAGAATGGAGAGGTGAGAGCATGCACTACCCCCTGGGCTGTGGGCTGGGCTGTTGTGTAGAGATCCTGTCAGAGTCAGTGGGAGGGAGGGGGCGGAGCTCTCGAGGGCTGGGTTGGCTGCAGCTCAGGCTCTGTATCGCGGAGTCTGCACTGGGCCCCAGGAGCTGAGGTGTCGTCCCAGCCATTCTGCACTAGGAAATCTGGTCTGAAGTGCCGGGTGTGGAACCTCTGCATGCGGGACCCTAGGAGCACATGAAATTAGACAAAGCACAAAGGATAAAAACGGTTAGACTTGACTTTATTGCCCAGATTCTATTTTTATCTCCCAGGGATTTTTAATGGGCTTTGCTGGGGACAAACCCCTCCTCTGCCTTTTGTCCCGTTCCTCATTCTTGGAGTGCTGAAGGTGCAGACCCTTCTTCTGTAACTGCTGAGTGCTGAGTTGGGAGCCCTCATACCCGGGGGCGAGAGTCAGAGCTTCTCCCCAGCAGCCTCCAGGTGACGTTGATTGTCCCCAGGCCCCCTGTCTCCCTGCTCGTCCACCTGAGCACCAGCATTGGAAGTGTTATAGATTCTAATGACCTTTAAGGGTCCAGGAAAGAGATGTGCAGAGACGCTGTGGGGGCCGGTTTCACCCCGCCCCACATTTGTTCAGCCACCTTAGGCTGACCGTTTCTGCCAGCCTAGATGCTCTGACCAGTAGTCTGCGCTTTCTTCAATTAGGCCCCTGAATTAACGTACAAACAGCACCAGGTGTCAGAGCCCTGCCTGCTCAACTCCCAGACAGTCCAGGGTCAGTGGTGATCAAGGACCATGATGGCCACTGAGTCAACAGCCTTTTGAAGTAAACAGGAGTCCAGCCAGTCTTATTGGCCACCATCATCACGGTGTCTGTAGGCTTTTCTATGGTGACAGTGTGATATACGGTTCCCCCGCCAAGATTATTAGCTCCCCTCTGGGTGCAGTAAGTCCTGCAAGCAGTAGTCTACTCTTTTGGGACACACTCTTGTTGTTTTATGAGAGAAACTCCAGGTCAAGTGATGTTCACACGAGTCGTCATGGTGCCCTGTTGCCCCCGGTTATCTCTCTGGATGTTGAAGTTGGAAGGCCTCCTCACTCGAGGTTGGTGTGCCCACAGAGCGAACCCTGAAACTTCAGGGCATGGTTGGTGGTTAGGATCACCACGTGGGGTCCTTTTCCCTTAGGAGGGAGGTGGCCTTTGGGGCTGCTGATTTCCAGGTTTTTAGATACCGCCAGTATCTTGGCCAGATGTGGCAGTGGGCCAAGCCCCTTGGTGACCTTAGTTTATCCTACCTGGATGGCATTCTTGCATTGTTCCATTTCAAGTGGTCCCAGTTTTTGCACTAATTCTCCAGTGGTGATTCACCTTTCACCGGGAATGTAAAGGTCAAAGGGTTTAGCTAAATTAGGGAGTTCCAGGGCAAGGGTCTGAATTGACTGCTCTTTCCATTCTTGAAAGGCCACTTCTGGATTCTATTCAACAGGATCATCATCTTTTCCTTTCAATGTTTCATATAGAGGCCCAGCTAGTAGACTGTAGTTAGGGATCCAGAAGCAGCAAACCCTGGCCTCCCCAAGAACCCCTAAGCTGTCTTCTAGTTTTAGAAAGGGGTAAGGCTGAAAATGGTTTCTTTCCTTTCCTGGGATGGGCTTCTCCGACCTTCTGTGAGAATGAAGCCCAGGCAGGTCACCGCAGTCTGTGATATTTGAGCTTTTTCTTGGACAACTTCTATCCTTTATTGGCTTGGTAGTTCAGAGGCCTCCTTAGTAGGGCTGGTGATCAGAATGTCGTCTGTGTACTGAAGGAGGGTTTCCTTTTCCAGAGGTAGAACTTTTAGGTCTTTAGCTAAGCTTTCCCCAAAGATGGTGTGGGAATTTTTGCACCCTTGGGGCAAGACGGCCCGGAAGTATTGTTTTAGTTGTATGTTGAGTCCTGCCACTCACAAGCCAAAATTTCTTGTGACTCTGGGACTAATGGAATACAAAAGAAGGCATCATTGAAGACTAATACAGAATACCATGTCCTGGTGGTTGGTAGAATGACCAGCAGGGTGTAGGAATTAGGAGCAGCTGGAGGTATATCCTCGGTGGCTTCACTGACTGTCCTGACATCCTTTACCAGGTCCCCAGCAGCCCATGGGGCTCTCGTGGTCAGACCAATCCCAGAATATGGAGCTCACTTGGGCAGGTACCCCACCCCCACCCCAGCCCACGGGGCTCTCGTGGTCAGGCCCCTCCCAGGATACAGAGCTACCCTTGCAGGTACCGTGGCAGGGCTGGGCACACAGGAACCGTGCACATAGCCCTCATTGCAGAGCACCCCCAGCTCACCTGTCGCTCAGAGCTGACACAGAGCACCTCAGAGCAGGACTTGAACTAACAAACAGCAGCTGTGACAGGTCTGTGACCCTGGGCATCACTCTGTGCGGCCTCCCTCCACCTGGTCTTCCAGAGACTTCCACTGCACCCGGGGCACCAGGCCTCTGTCTCCAACCACCACCCACCCCTCCTCTCCCTGACTCCTGGGTTCCTCTCATTAGGAGAAGGTTTTCTTGAAGTTGTCTCCCACTCATGGGCCAGATAAAATGATTAGAAAACAAGCCAAAGCTGCAGCCCCTTGTCTATCCTGACTCTCAGAAGCCCACACCTGTTCCTTGGACCTGGCCGGTTCAGCAAGTTCCATTTTCTGCAACTGTGAGCCCCTGAGGGGTGATGATTGGCTGACCTGGGCAGCCTTACCGTGCCGGCCAGCCCTCCCCAGGTGTGCCTGGGTTGAGATCAATATAAATACCACTCCAGGCAGCAAGAGGCCCTGCAGCCGTGCCTGACGCCATTTTCTCTGCCCTGTCAGCAGTCTCGGGGCTGGGCTGGTGGGAGGGAGTGAGAGGCCACGGCTTTGTGGGTGGCCCAGTGTGAGTGGGGCTCTGCTGGACTTTCTGCAGCAGTTGCCAGGCTGCCACCTGCTAAAGAAGAGGATGTGTCACCTATACCTGCTGCTGGAATTTCTCCCTGGGCAGAGGTGAGGAAGGAAAGAAGCAGTGGGGGCAGGGACAGGACGGGTATCTCAGGCAGGGAAATGGAAATCTTCCAGAAGAGCACCCAGGGCCAGGACCATCCTGGCTGGCCTGCAGGCACCAAGTCGGCTGGCATGCTGTCACTCGTGTGGCTCTATGGCCCTTCCTCTATGCTTTCAAGTCCTTGTATATATTCAGGTGTTTTACCTGGGACGGGTGGGAATAGTTCAGCAGCAACTGGCCTGGGGCTCAGCTCACGTTTACTCACAGATGCCTCGGCACGGTGCCCCAGCTTTGCAATGAGGACGCTTGTTGTGTGGGGGCTGCTGGCTGAATGGGAGACGATTCCCCACCACTGACCAACTTCAGAATTGTTTACAACTGGAGCAAGTGCCCTGATACGGTTTTCCTCTGTGGAACTGGTGGGTTCTGTGTTTTTTTTCTCTTTTTCGTTTTTGGTTCAAGGTAGATTTTATTCCTCTTTTTTGTATTTACAGATATAAGCATGGAAATAATTTATTCATATAAATACATGTATGTGAAGGGAATAATTGTTTTTTCTGTTTTATTTTTTAAATTTTATTTTTTAATTTTGAATTTTATTTTATATTTTTATACAGCAGGTTCTTATTGGTTACCTATTTTATACGTATAAATGTATACATGCCAATCCCAGTCTCTCAACTCCTCCCACCACCACCCCCCCAACAGCCTTCCACCCTTGTTGTCCATACGTTTGTTGTCTACATCTGTTGCTCTATTTATGCCTTGCAAAATGGTTAACCTGTACAGTTTTTCTAGGTTCCACATATATGCATGAATATACAAGATTTGTTTTTCTCTTTCTGACTTACTTCACTCTGTATGACACTCTCTAGATCCATCGACGTCTTGACAAATGACCCAATTTCATTCCTTTTCATGGCTTAGTAATATTCCATTTTATATATGAACCACAGCTTTATGCATTCGTCTGTCTGTGGGCATTTAGGTTGCTTCCATTACCTCGATATTGTAAAGAGTGAGGCAATGAACATTGCGGTGAATGTCTCTTTTTGATTTATGGTTTTGTCTGGGTATATGTCCAGAACTGGGATTGCTGTATCATATGGTAATTCTACTGTTAGTTTCTTAAGAAACTCCATATTGTTCTCCATAGTGACTGTATCAATTTATATTCCCAACAATAGTGGAAGAGGGTTCCTTTTCTCCACACCCTTTCCAGCATTTTTTGTTTGTAGATTTTCTGATGATGCCCATTCTACCAGGTGTGAGGTGATACCTCATTGTTGAGTCCATTTCCTTGAGCAAGGGGTAGGTCTTGTCTATTAAATATTTGGCTTATGGAACGGTATCTGTGCTAATTTCAAACTCTGGTTTTATGCAGCACCCCAACTCACCTTCCCACTTAAGCAAGCATAAGTTGGTTTTCTAAATTTGAGACCGTGTTCTGTTTTGTAAATCAGTTCATGTGTAGCCAAGTTCTCATTCCATGTATTAGTGGTACCTTATGATGTTTCTTTTTCTGTGTGACTTTTTTCACTTAGAATCACCGTGCCTCAATCCACTCATTATGCTGGTACGGGCCTGGTGACATAGTTTTCATTGCTGAGAGGTATTCTGTTGTACGTAAGTACCGCAACTTCTTTATCCATTATTTGTTCTCTGGCATATTTAACTTGTGCTGCAGAAGAGGTTCCTGTAAACAGAGCTGTCCCAAACTTTGAGGTGGCTGTGTCTTTTTGATTTTAATCTCCCTTATCTATAGGACCATAAGTGGAAGTGCCCTAGGCTCTGTTGCTTTGTTTCTTAGATGTTTCAGGAAACACCATACACTTCTCCCGAGTGGCTGTTGGCAATTTACATCCCACCCATCAGCATAACAAGGCTCCCAGTTCTCCATGGCCTGTCCTGCCTTTCTGGATTTTACACTTTTTTCAGATGGCCCTTTTGACCAGGGGAAAGTGAGACTTCATTGTAGTGCAGATTTGCTTTGCAAGCTTGCTTGGTTGGCCAAAAAGGGCGTATGCGTTTTTTCCTGAATATATTCAGGATAAAACGCATACGCCCTTTTTGGCCAAGTGCATCATTGTGGACGTTCTGCCTCTTTTCCTATGCTTTAAATGCAATTCCAGTCTACCTCCTGAAATCGGTTTCCTGCAATTCTGCCCTGCTTTCAAGTCCTCTTGGCAGCCTTACTTCAGTACATTTTTGGACGATAGCTGTCATTTATAACTCTGCAGGATTGTGAATTACAGTGCCCCTGAGCTCCTTTCTTCAACTCGCTTTCTTGTGAGCTGGCCGCAACACCGCAGGATTGCTTCAGGCCCTAAACTGGTTCTGGCACGGCACGCTGAGCCTTTGGTTAATTCCTCTTCCTGGTGGGAAATGAGAGTTAAATTTGCCCGTCCAGACACCTCCAGCTAGTCTCTCATTGGTTCTCCCTATTCCTGTTCATCTTCCGCAGAAATTGCAAACTGGGCCAAACAGGAGGTTAAAGGCACTGACTCTCCAAGTCGGGAGAGTGTTAGTAAAGCGTCTGGAATGTTGCACCCGAGTACCAGGGGACGAGAACTGAGACATATTGGAACACGTCTCCCGATCACATGGTTGATCATACTCTGGGTTCCACATGCATGTTTTAGCTGAAGGAAGAAACCCTTAAACCTGGAGAGTTGTGACCCGTGGAATGGGTACCATGCAATATTCCTTCAAAGGGTCTTCATTTGCTCACCGAACCTCTCCAATCCTATCACTGCTGCATTTATGCCACTGTACACATGCTTGATTCTCTTTCAGAGACATAGCAATCCATAGGTTTTAAGATACTTACTAGTCAGGTACATTCTTAGGCGTTTAATATGGGGTGTTGAGTCCATTTCGTTGAGCAAGGAGTAGCTCTTGTGTATTACATATTTGGCTTAAGGAACTTTATCTGTGCTCATTTCAATCTCTGGTTTTATGCAGCACCCCAAGTCACCTTTCCCCTTAAGCAAGCATAAGTTGGTTTTCTGAATTTGAGACCCTGTTTTGTTTTGTAATCCAGTTCCTGTGTAGCCATGTTTACATTCCGTGTATTAGTGATATCTTATGATGTTTCTTTTTCTGTGTGACTTATTTCAGTTAGAATCATCATACCTGAATCCACTCATTATGCTGCTATGGGCCTGATGACATAGATTTCATTGCTGAGTGATATTGCATTGTACATAAGTACCACAACTTCTTTATCCATTTTTCACTTTCTGCGATATTAAACTTGCCCCGTAAACGAGTTTCTTGTAAACAGAGCCGTCCCAAACTTTGGGGTGGCTGTGCCTTTTTGATTTTAATTTCCCTAAGCTATAGGACCATAAGTGAAAGTGCCCTAAGCTCTGTTGTTTTGTTTTTTAGATGTTTCAGGAAACACCATACACTTCTCCCCAGTGGCTGTTGGCAATTTACATCCCGCCCATCAGCATAACAAGGCTCCCATTTCTCCATGGCCTGTCCTGCCTTTCTGGATTTTACACTCTTTTCAGATGGCACTTTTGACCGGGGAGAAGTGAGACTTCATTGTAGTGCAGATTTCCTTTGCAAGCTTGCTTGGTTGGCCAAAAAGGGCGTATGCGTTTTTTCCTGAATATATTCAGGAAAAAACGCATACGCCCTTTTTGGCCAAGTGCATCATTGTCGACCTTCTGCCTCTTTTCCTATGCTTTAAATGCAATTCCAGTCTACCTCCTGAAATCGGTTTCCTGCAATTCTGCCACGCTTTCAAGTCCTCTTGGCAGGCTTAATTCAGTATATTTTTAGACGATAGCTGTCATTTATAACTCTGCAGGTTTGTGAATTACAGTGCCCCTGAGTTCCATTCTTCAACTTGCTTTCTTGTGAGCTGGCCGCAACACCGCAGGATTGCTTTATGCCCTAATCTGATTCCGGCATGGCATGCTGAGCCTTTGGTAATTCCTCTAACTGGTGGGAAATGAGAGTTAAATTTGCCCGTCCAGACACCTCCAGCTAGTCTCTCATCGGTTCTCCCTATTCCTCTTCATCTTCCGCACAAATTGCCAACTGGGCCAAACAGGAGGTTAAAGGCACTGACTCTCCAAGTCGGGAGAGTGTTAATAAAGCATCTGGAATGTTGCACCCGAGTACCAGGGGACGAGAACTGAGACATATTGGAACACGTCTCCCGATCACACGGTTGATCATACTCTGGGTTCCACATGCATGCTTTAGCTGAAGGAAGAATCCCTTAAACCTGGAGAGTTGAGACCCGTGGAATGGGTACCATGCAATATGACTTCAAAGGGTCTTCATTTGCTCACCGAACCTCTCCAATCCTATCACTGCTGCGTTAATGTCCCTGTACACACGCTTGATTCTCTTTCGGAGACATAGCAATCCATAGGTTTTAAGATACTTACTAGTCAGGTACATGATTAGGCGTTTAATATGGGGTTTTGAGTCCATTTCGTTGAGCAAGGAGTAGCTCTTGTCTATTACATATTTGGCTTAAGGAACTTTATCTGTGCTCATTTCAATCTCTGGTTTTATGCAGCACCCCAACTCACCTTTCCCCTTAAGCAAGCATAAGTTGATTTTCTAAATTTGGGACCATGTTCTGTTTTGAAATTCAGTTCCTGTGTAGCCAAGTTTACATTCCGTGTATTAGTGATATCTTATGATGTTTCTTTTTCTGTGTGACTTATTTCAGTTAGAATCATCATACCTGAATCCACTCATTATGCTGCTATGGGCCTGATGACATAGATGTCATTGCTGAGTGATATTGCATTGTACGTAAGTACCACAACTTCTTTATCCATTTTTCGCTTTATGCGATATTGAACTTGTACCGTAAACGAGTTTCTTGTAAACAGAGCCGTCCCAAACTTTGGGGTGGCTGTGTCTTTTTGATTTTAATTTCCCTAAGCTATAGGACCATAAGTGGAAGTGCCCTAGGCTCTGTTGCTTTGTTTTTTAGATGTTTCAGGAAACACCATACACTTCTCCCCAGTGGCTGTTGGCAATTTACATCCCGCCCATCAGCATAACAAGGCTCCCAGTTCTCCATGGCCTGTCCTGCCTTTCTGGATTTTACACTTTTTTCAGATGGCCCTTTTGACGGGGGGGAAGTGAGACTTCATTGTAGTGCAGATTTCCTTTGCAAGCTTGCTTGGTTGGCCGAAAAGGGCATATGCGTTTTTTCCTGAATATATTCAGGAAAAAACGCATACGCCCTTTTTGGCCAAGTGCATCATTGTCGACCTTCTGCCTCTTTTCCTATGTTTTAAATGCAATTCCAGTCTACCTCCTGAAATCGGTTTCCTGCAATTCTGCCCGGCTTTCAAGTCCTCTTGGCAGCCTTACTTCAGTATATTTTTGGATGATAGCTGTCATTTATAACTCTGCAGGTTTGTGAATTACAGTGCCCCTGAGCTCCTTTCTTCAACTCGCTTTCTTGTGAGCTGGCCGCAACACCGCAGGATTGCTTCAGGCCCTAATCTGGTTCCGGCATGGCACGCTGAGCCTTTGGTTAATTCCTCTTCCTGGTGGGAAATGAGAGTTAAATTTTCCCGTCCAGACACCTCCAGCTAGTCTCTCATTGGTTCTCCCTATTCCTGTTCATCTTCCGCGGAATTTGCAAACTGGGCCAAACAGGAGGTTAAAGGCACTGACTCTCCAAGTCGGGAGAGTGTTAGTAAAGCATCTGGAATGTTGCACCCGAGTACCAGGGGACGAGAACTGAGACATATTTCAACACGTCTCCCGATCACACGGTTGATCATACTCTGGGTTCCACATGCATGTTTTAGCTGAAGGAAGAATCCCTTAAACCTGGAGAGTTGAGACCCGTGGAATGGGTACCATGCAATATGACTTCAAAGGGTCTTCATTTGCTCACCAAAACTCTCCAATCCTATCACTGCTGCGTTTTTGCCCCTGTACTCACGATTGATTCACTTTCAGAGACATAGCAATCCATAGGTTTTAAGATACTTACTAGTCAGGTACATGATTAGGCGTTTAATATGGGGTTTTGAGTCCATTTCGTTGAGCAAGGAGTAGCTCTTGTCTATTACATATTTGGCTTAAGGAACTTTATCTGTGCTCATTTCAATCTCTGGTTTTATGCAGCACCCCAACTCACCTTTCCCCTTAAGCAAGCATAAGTTGATTTTCTAAATTTGGGACCATGTTCTGTTTTGAAATTCAGTTCCTGTGTAGCCAAGTTTACATTCCGTGTATTAGTGATATCTTATGATGTTTCTTTTTCTGTGTGACTTATTTCAGTTAGAATCATCATACCTGAATCCACTCATTATGCTGCTATGGGCCTGATGACATAGATGTCATTGCTGAGTGATATTGCATTGTACGTAAGTACCACAACTTCTTTATCCATTTTTCGCTTTATGCGATATTGAACTTGTACCGTAAACGAGTTTCTTGTAAACAGAGCCATCCCAAACTTTGGGGTGGCTGTGTCTTTTTGATTTTAATTTCCCTAAGCTATAGGACCATAAGTGGAAGTGCCCTAGGCTCTGTTGCTTTGTTTTTTAGATGTTTCAGGAAACACCATACACTTCTCCCGAGTGGCTGTTGGCAATTTACATCCCGCCCATCAGCATAACAAGGCTCCCAGTTCTCCATGGCCTGTCCTGCCTTTCTGGATTTTACACTTTTTTCAGATGGCCCTTTTGACGGGGGGGAAGTGAGACTTCATTGTAGTGCAGATTTCCTTTGCAAGCTTGCTTGGTTGGCCGAAAAGGGCGTATGCGTTTTTTCCTGAATATATTCAGGAAAAAACGCATACGCCCTTTTTGGCCAAGTGCATCATTGTCGACCTTCTGCCTCTTTTCCTATGCTTTAAATGCAATTCCAGTCTACCTCCTGAAATCGGTTTCCTGCAATTCTGCCCGGCTTTCAAGTCCTCTTGGCAGCCTTACTTCAGTATATTTTTGGATGATAGCTGTCATTTATAACTCTGCAGGTTTGTGAATTACAGTGCCCCTGAGCTCCTTTCTTCAACTCGCTTTCTTGTGAGCTGGCCGCAACACCGCAGGATTGCTTCAGGCCCTAATCTGGTTCCGGCATGGCACGCTGAGCCTTTGGTTAATTCCTCTTCCTGGTGGGAAATGAGAGTTAAATTTTCCCGTCCAGACACCTCCAGCTAGTCTCTCATTGGTTCTCCCTATTCCTGTTCATCTTCCGCGGAATTTGCAAACTGGGCCAAACAGGAGGTTAAAGGCACTGACTCTCCAAGTCGGGAGAGTGTTAGTAAAGCATCTGGAATGTTGCACCCGAGTACCAGGGGACGAGAACTGAGACATATTTCAACACGTCTCCCGATCACACGGTTGATCATACTCTGGGTTCCACATGCATGTTTTAGCTGAAGGAAGAATCCCTTAAACCTGGAGAGTTGAGACCCGTGGAATGGGTACCATGCAATATGACTTCAAAGGGTCTTCATTTGCTCACCAAAACTCTCCAATCCTATCACTGCTGCGTTTTTGCCCCTGTACTCACGATTGATTCACTTTCAGAGACATAGCAATCCATAGGTTTTAAGATACTTACTAGTCAGGTACATGATTAGGCGTTTAATATGGGGTTTTGAGTCCATTTCGTTGAGCAAGGAGTAGCTCTTGTCTATTACATATTTGGCTTAAGGAACTTTATCTGTGCTCATTTCAATCTCTGGTTTTATGCAGCACCCCAACTCACCTTTCCCCTTAAGCAAGCATAAGTTGATTTTCTAAATTTGGGACCATGTTCTGTTTTGAAATTCAGTTCCTGTGTAGCCAAGTTTACATTCCGTGTATTAGTGATATCTTATGATGTTTCTTTTTCTGTGTGACTTATTTCAGTTAGAATCATCATACCTGAATCCACTCATTATGCTGCTATGGGCCTGATGACATAGATGTCATTGCTGAGTGATATTGCATTGTACGTAAGTACCACAACTTCTTTATCCATTTTTCGCTTTATGCGATATTGAACTTGTACCGTAAACGAGTTTCTTGTAAACAGAGCCATCCCAAACTTTGGGGTGGCTGTGTCTTTTTGATTTTAATTTCCCTAAGCTATAGGACCATAAGTGGAAGTGCCCTAGGCTCTGTTGCTTTGTTTTTTAGATGTTTCAGGAAACACCATACACTTCTCCCGAGTGGCTGTTGGCAATTTACATCCCGCCCATCAGCATAACAAGGCTCCCAGTTCTCCATGGCCTGTCCTGCCTTTCTGGATTTTACACTTTTTTCAGATGGCCCTTTTGACGGGGGGGAAGTGAGACTTCATTGTAGTGCAGATTTCCTTTGCAAGCTTGCTTGGTTGGCCAAAAAGGGCGTATGCGTTTTTTCCTGAATATATTCAGGAAAAAACGCATACGCCCTTTTTGGCCAAGTGCATCATTGTCGACCTTCTGCCTCTTTTCCTATGCTTTAAATGCAATTCCAGTCTACCTCCTGAAATCGGTTTCCTGCAATTCTGCCCGGCTTTCAAGTCCTCTTGGCAGCCTTACTTCAGTATATTTTTGGATGATAGCTGTCATTTATAACTCTGCAGGTTTGTGAGTTACAGTGCCCCTGAGCTCCTTTCTTCAACTCGCTTTCTTGTGAGCTGGCCGCAACACCGCAGGATTGCTTCAGGCCCTAATCTGGTTCCGGCATGGCACGCTGAGCCTTTGGTTAATTCCTCTTCCTGGTGGGAAATGAGAGTTAAATTTTCCCGTCCAGACACCTCCAGCTAGTCTCTCATTGTTTCTCCCTATTCCTGTTCATCTTCCGCGGAATTTGCAAACTGGGCCAAACAGGAGGTTAAAGGCACTGACTCTCCAAGTCGGGAGAGTGTTAGTAAAGCATCTGGAATGTTGCACCCGAGTACCAGGGGACGAGAACTGAGACATATTTCAACACGTCTCCCGATCACACGGTTGATCATACTCTGGGTTCCACATGCATGTTTTAGCTGAAGGAAGAATCCCTTAAACCTGGAGAGTTGAGACCCGTGGAATGGGTACCATGCAATATGACTTCAAAGGGTCTTCATTTGCTCACCAAAACTCTCCAATCCTATCACTGCTGCGTTTTTGCCCCTGTACTCACGATTGATTCACTTTCAGAGACATAGCAATCCATAGGTTTTAAGATACTTACTAGTCAGGTACATGATTAGGCGTTTAATATGGGGTTTTGAGTCCATTTCGTTGAGCAAGGAGTAGCTCTTGTCTATTACATATTTGGCTTAAGGAACTTTATCTGTGCTCATTTCAATCTCTGGTTTTATGCAGCACCCCAACTCACCTTTCCCCTTAAGCAAGCATAAGTTGGTTTTCTAAATTTGGGACCATGTTCTGTTTTGAAATTCAGTTCCTGTGTAGCCAAGTTTACATTCCGTGTATTAGTGATATCTTATGATGTTTCTTTTTCTGTGTGACTTATTTCAGTTAGAATCATCATACCTGAATCCACTCATTATGCTGCTACGGGCCTGATGACATAGATGTCATTGCTGAGTGATATTGCATTGTACGTAAGTACCACAACTTCTTTATCCATTTTTCGCTTTATGCGATATTGAACTTGTACCGTAAACGAGTTTCTTGTAAACAGAGCCATCCCAAACTTTGGGGTGGCTGTGTCTTTTGGATTTTAATTTCCCTAAGCTATAGGACCATAAGTGGAAGTGCCCTAGGCTCTGTTGCTTTGTTTTTTAGATGTTTCAGGAAACACCATACACTTCTCCCGAGTGGCTGTTGGCAATTTACATCCCGCCCATCAGCATAACAAGGCTCCCAGTTCTCCATGGCCTGTCCTGCCTTTCTGGATTTTACACTTTTTTCAGATGGCCCTTTTGACGGGGGGGAAGTGAGACTTCATTGTAGTGCAGATTTCCTTTGCAAGCTTGCTTGGTTGGCCAAAAAGGGCGTATGCGTTTTTTCCTGAATATATTCAGGAAAAAACGCATACGCCCTTTTTGGCCAAGTGCATCATTGTCGACCTTCTGCCTCTTTTCCTATGCTTTAAATGCAATTCCAGTCTACCTCCTGAAATCGGTTTCCTGCAATTCTGCCCGGCTTTCAAGTCCTCTTGGCAGCCTTACTTCAGTATATTTTTGGATGATAGCTGTCATTTATAACTCTGCAGGTTTGTGAATTACAGTGCCCCTGAGCTCCTTTCTTCAACTCGCTTTCTTGTGAGCTGGCCGCAACACCGCAGGATTGCTTCAGGCCCTAATCTGGTTCCGGCATGGCACGCTGAGCCTTTGGTTAATTCCTCTTCCTGGTGGGAAATGAGAGTTAAATTTTCCCGTCCAGACACCTCCAGCTAGTCTCTCATTGGTTCTCCCTATTCCTGTTCATCTTCCGCGGAATTTGCAAACTGGGCCAAACAGGAGGTTAAAGGCACTGACTCTCCAAGTCGGGAGAGTGTTAGTAAAGCATCTGGAATGTTGCACCCGAGTACCAGGGGACGAGAACTGAGACATATTTCAACACGTCTCCCGATCACACGGTTGATCATACTCTGGGTTCCACATGCATGTTTTAGCTGAAGGAAGAATCCCTTAAACCTGGAGAGTTGAGACCCGTGGAATGGGTACCATGCAATATGACTTCAAAGGGTCTTCATTTGCTCACCAAAACTCTCCAATCCTATCACTGCTGCGTTTTTGCCCCTGTACTCACGATTGATTCACTTTCAGAGACATAGCAATCCATAGGTTTTAAGATACTTACTAGTCAGGTACATGATTAGGCGTTTAATATGGGGTTTTGAGTCCATTTCGTTGAGCAAGGAGTAGCTCTTGTCTATTACATATTTGGCTTAAGGAACTTTATCTGTGCTCATTTCAATCTCTGGTTTTATGCAGCACCCCAACTCACCTTTCCCCTTAAGCAAGCATAAGTTGGTTTTCTAAATTTGGGACCATGTTCTGTTTTGAAATTCAGTTCCTGTGTAGCCAAGTTTACATTCCGTGTATTAGTGATATCTTATGATGTTTCTTTTTCTGTGTGACTTATTTCAGTTAGAATCATCATAGCTGAATCCGCTCATTATGCTGCTATGGGCCTGATGACATAGATGTCATTGCTGAGTGATATTGCATTGTACGTAAGTACCACAACTTCTTTATCCATTTTTCGCTTTATGCTATATTGAACTTGTACTGTAAACGAGTTTCTTGTAAACAGAGCCATCCCAAACTTTGGGGTGGCTGTGTCTTTTTGATTTTAATTTCCCTAAGCTATAGGACCATTAGTGGAAGTGCCCTAGGCTCTGTTGCTTTGTTTTTTAGATGTTTCAGGAAACACCATACACTTCTCCCCAGTGGCTGTTGGCAATTTACATCCCGCCCATCAGCATAACAAGGCTCCCAGTTCTCCATGGCCTGTCCTGCCTTTCTGGATTTTACACTTTTTTCAGATGGCCCTTTTGACGGGGGGGAAGTGAGACTTCATTGTAGTGCAGATTTCCTTTGCATGCTTGCTTGGTTGGCCAAAAAGGGCGTATGCGTTTTTTCCTGAATATATTCAGGAAAAAACGCATACGCCCTTTTTGGCCAAGTGCATCATTGTCGACCTTCTGCCTCTTTTCCTATGCTTTAAATGCAATTCCAGTCTACCTCCTGAAATCGGTTTCCTGCAATTCTGCCCGGCTTTCAAGTCCTCTTGGCAGCCTTACTTCAGTATATTTTTGGATGATAGCTGTCATTTATAACTCTGCAGGTTTGTGAATTACAGTGCCCCTGAGCTCCTTTCTTCAACTCGCTTTCTTGTGAGCTGGCCGCAACACCGCAGGATTGCTTCAGGCCCTAATCTGGTTCCGGCATGGCACGCTGAGCCTTTGGTTAATTCCTCTTCCTGGTGGGAAATGAGAGTTAAATTTTCCCGTCCAGACACCTCCAGCTAGTCTCTCATTGGTTCTCCCTATTCCTGTTCATCTTCCGCGGAATTTGCAAACTGGGCCAAACAGGAGGTTAAAGGCACTGACTCTCCAAGTCGGGAGAGTGTTAGTAAAGCATCTGGAATGTTGCACCCGAGTACCAGGGGACGAGAACTGAGACATATTTCAACACGTCTCCCGATCACACGGTTGATCATACTCTGGGTTCCACATGCATGTTTTAGCTGAAGGAAGAATCCCTTAAACCTGGAGAGTTGAGACCCGTGGAATGGGTACCATGCAATATGACTTCAAAGGGTCTTCATTTGCTCACCAAAACTCTCCAATCCTATCACTGCTGCGTTTTTGCCCCTGTACTCACGATTGATTCACTTTCAGAGACATAGCAATCCATAGGTTTTAAGATACTTACTAGTCAGGTACATTATTAGGCGTTTAATATGGGGTTTTGAGTCCATTTCGTTGAGCAAGGAGTAGCTCTTGTCTATTACATATTTGGCTTAAGGAACTTTATCTGTGCTCATTTCAATCTCTGGTTTTATGCAGCACCCCAACTCACCTTTCCCCTTAAGCAAGCATAAGTTGGTTTTCTAAATTTGGGACCATGTTCTGTTTTGAAATTCAGTTCCTGTGTAGCCAAGTTTACATTCCGTGTATTAGTGATATCTTATGATGTTTCTTTTTCTGTGTGACTTATTTCAGTTAGAATCATCATACCTGAATCCACTCATTATGCTGCTATGGGCCTGATGACATAGATGTCATTGCTGAGTGATATTGCATTGTACGTAAGTACCACAACTTCTTTATCCATTTTTCGCTTTATACGATATTGAACTTGTACCGTAAACGAGTTTCTTGTAAACAGAGCCATCCCAAACTTTGGGGTGGCTGTGTCTTTTTGATTTTAATTTCCCTAAGCTATAGGACCATAAGTGGAAGTGCCCTAGGCTCTGTTGCTTTGTTTTTTAGATGTTTCAGGAAACACCATACACTTCTCCCGAGTGGCTGTTGGCAATTTACATCCCACCCATCAGCATAACAAGGCTCCCAGTTCTCCATGGCCTGTCCTGCCTTTCTGGATTTTACACTTTTTTCAGATGGCCCTTTTGACGGGGGGGAAGTGAGACTTCATTGTAGTGCAGATTTCCTTTGCAAGCTTGCTTGGTTGGCCGAAAAGGGCGTATGCGTTTTTTCCTGAATATATTCAGGAAAAAACGCATACGCCCTTTTTGGCCAAGTGCATCATTGTCGACCTTCTGCCTCTTTTCCTATGCTTTAAATGCAATTCCAGTCTACCTCCTGAAATCGGTTTCCTGCAATTCTGCCCGGCTTTCAAGTCCTCTTGGCAGCCTTACTTCAGTATATTTTTGGATGAGAGCTGTCATTTATAACTCTGCAGGTTTGTGAATTACAGTGCCCCTGAGCTCCTTTCTTCAACTCGCTTTCTTGTGAGCTGGCCGCAACACCGCAGGATTGCTTCAGGCCCTAATCTGGTTCCGGCATGGCACGCTGAGCCTTTGGTTAATTCCTCTTCCTGGTGGGAAATGAGAGTTAAATTTTCCCGTCCAGACACCTCCAGCTAGTCTCTCATTGGTTCTCCCTATTCCTGTTCATCTTCCGCGGAATTTGCAAACTGGGCCAAACAGGAGGTTAAAGGCACTGACTCTCCAAGTCGGGAGAGTGTTAGTAAAGCATCTGGAATGTTGCACCCGAGTACCAGGGGACGAGAACTGAGACATATTTCAACACGTCTCCCGATCACACGGTTGATCATACTCTGGGTTCCACATGCATGTTTTAGCTGAAGGAAGAATCCCTTAAACCTGGAGAGTTGAGACCCGTGGAATGGGTACCATGCAATATGACTTCAAAGGGTCTTCATTTGCTCACCAAAACTCTCCAATCCTATCACTGCTGCGTTTTTGCCCCTGTACTCACGATTGATTCACTTTCAGAGACATAGCAATCCATAGGTTTTAAGATACTTACTAGTCAGGTACATGATTAGGCGTTTAATATGGGGTTTTGAGTCCATTTCGTTGAGCAAGGAGTAGCTCTTGTCTATTACATATTTGGCTTAAGGAACTTTATCTGTGCTCATTTCAATCTCTGGTTTTATGCAGCACCCCAACTCACCTTTCCCCTTAAGCAAGCATAAGTTGATTTTCTAAATTTGGGACCATGTTCTGTTTTGAAATTCAGTTCCTGTGTAGCCAAGTTTACATTCCGTGTATTAGTGATATCTTATGATGTTTCTTTTTCTGTGTGACTTATTTCAGTTAGAATCATCATACCTGAATCCACTCATTATGCTGCTATGGGCCTGATGACATAGATGTCATTGCTGAGTGATATTGCATTGTACGTAAGTACCACAACTTCTTTATCCATTTTTCGCTTTATGCGATATTGAACTTGTACCGTAAACGAGTTTCTTGTAAACAGAGCCATCCCAAACTTTGGGGTGGCTGTGTCTTTTTGATTTTAATTTCCCTAAGCTATAGGACCATAAGTGGAAGTGCCCTAGGCTCTGTTGCTTTGTTTTTTAGATGTTTCAGGAAACACCATACACTTCTCCCGAGTGGCTGTTGGCAATTTACATCCCGCCCATCAGCATAACAAGGCTCCCAGTTCTCCATGGCCTGTCCTGCCTTTCTGGATTTTACACTTTTTTCAGATGGCCCTTATGACGGGGGGGAAGTGAGACTTCATTGTAGTGCAGATTTCCTTTGCAAGCTTGCTTGGTTGGCCGAAAAGGGCGTATGCGTTTTTTCCTGAATATATTCAGGAAAAAACGCATACGCCCTTTTTGGCCAAGTGCATCATTGTCAACCTTCTGCCTCTTTTCCTATGCTTTAAATGCAATTCCAGTCTACCTCCTGAAATCGGTTTCCTGCAATTCTGCCCGGCTTTCAAGTCCTCTTGGCAGCCTTACTTCAGTATATTTTTGGATGATAGCTGTCATTTATAACTCTGCAGGTTTGTGAATTACAGTGCCCCTGAGCTCCTTTCTTCAACTCGCTTTCTTGTGAGCTGGCCGCAACACCGCAGGATTGCTTCAGGCCCTAATCTGGTTCCGGCATGGCACGCTGAGCCTTTGGTTAATTCCTCTTCCTGGTGGGAAATGAGAGTTAAATTTTCCCGTCCAGACACCTCCAGCTAGTCTCTCATTGGTTCTCCCTATTCCTGTTCATCTTCCGCGGAATTTGCAAACTGGGCCAAACAGGAGGTTAAAGGCACTGACTCTCCAAGTCGGGAGAGTGTTAGTAAAGCATCTGGAATGTTGCACCCGAGTACCAGGGGACGAGAACTGAGACATATTTCAACACGTCTCCCGATCACACGGTTGATCATACTCTGGGTTCCACATGCATGTTTTAGCTGAAGGAAGAATCCCTTAAACCTGGAGAGTTGAGACCCGTGGAATGGGTACCATGCAATATGACTTCAAAGGGTCTTCATTTGCTCACCAAAACTCTCCAATCCTATCACTGCTGCGTTTTTGCCCCTGTACTCACGATTGATTCACTTTCAGAGACATAGCAATCCATAGGTTTTAAGATACTTACTAGTCAGGTACATGATTAGGCGTTTAATATGGGGTTTTGAGTCCATTTCGTTGAGCAAGGAGTAGCTCTTGTCTATTACATATTTGGCTTAAGGAACTTTATCTGTGCTCATTTCAATCTCTGGTTTTATGCAGCACCCCAACTCACCTTTCCCCTTAAGCAAGCATAAGTTGATTTTCTAAATTTGGGACCATGTTCTGTTTTGAAATTCAGTTCCTGTGTAGCCAAGTTTACATTCCGTGTATTAGTTATATCTTATGATGTTTCTTTTTCTGTGTGACTTATTTCAGTTAGAATCATCATACCTGAATCCACTCATTATGCTGCTATGGGCCTGATGACATAGATGTCATTGCTGAGTGATATTGCATTGTACGTAAGTACCACAACTTCTTTATCCATTTTTCGCTTTATGCGATATTGAACTTGTACCGTAAACGAGTTTCTTGTAAACAGAGCCATCCCAAACTTTGGGGTGGCTGTGTCTTTTTGATTTTAATTTCCCTAAGCTATAGGACCATAAGTGGAAGTGCCCTAGGCTCTGTTGCTTTGTTTTTTAGATGTTTCAGGAAACACCATACACTTCTCCCGAGTGGCTGTTGGCAATTTACATCCCGCCCATCAGCATAACAAGGCTCCCAGTTCTCCATGGCCTGTCCTGCCTTTCTGGATTTTACACTTTTTTCAGATGGCCCTTTTGACGGGGGGGAAGTGAGACTTCATTGTAGTGCAGATTTCCTTTGCAAGCTTGCTTGGTTGGCCGAAAAGGGCGTATGCGTATTTTCCTGAATATATTCAGGAAAAAACGCATACGCCCTTTTTGGCCAAGTGCATCATTGTCGACCTTCTGCCTCTTTTCCTATGCTTTAAATGCAATTCCAGTCTACCTCCTGAAATCGGTTTCCTGCAATTCTGCCCGGCTTTCAAGTCCTCTTGGCAGCCTTACTTCAGTATATTTTTGGATGATAGCTGTCATTTATAACTCTGCAGGTTTGTGAGTTACAGTGCCCCTGAGCTCCTTTCTTCAACTCGCTTTCTTGTGAGCTGGCCGCAACACCGCAGGATTGCTTCAGGCCCTAATCTGGTTCCGGCATGGCACGCTGAGCCTTTGGTTAATTCCTCTTCCTGGTGGGAAATGAGAGTTAAATTTTCCCGTCCAGACACCTCCAGCTAGTCTCTCATTGTTTCTCCCTATTCCTGTTCATCTTCCGCGGAATTTGCAAACTGGGCCAAACAGGAGGTTAAAGGCACTGACTCTCCAAGTCGGGAGAGTGTTAGTAAAGCATCTGGAATGTTGCACCCGAGTACCAGGGGACGAGAACTGAGACATATTTCAACACGTCTCCCGATCACACGGTTGATCATACTCTGGTTTCCACATGCATGTTTTAGCTGAAGGAAGAATCCCTTAAACCTGGAGAGTTGAGACCCGTGGAATGGGTACCATGCAATATGACTTCAAAGGGTCTTCATTTGCTCACCAAAACTCTCCAATCCTATCACTGCTGCGTTTTTGCCCCTGTACTCACGATTGATTCACTTTCAGAGACATAGCAATCCATAGGTTTTAACATACTTACTAGTCAGGTACATTATTAGGCGTTTAATATGGGGTTTTGAGTCCATTTCGTTGAGCAAGGAGTAGCTCTTGTCTATTACATATTTGGCTTAAGGAACTTTATCTGTGCTCATTTCAATCTCTGGTTTTATGCAGCACCCCAACTCACCTTTCCCCTTAAGCAAGCATAAGTTGGTTTTCTAAATTTGGGACCATGTTCTGTTTTGAAATTCAGTTCCTGTGTAGCCAAGTTTACATTCCGTGTATTAGTGATATCTTATGATGTTTCTTTTTCTGTGTGACTTATTTCAGTTAGAATCATCATACCTGAATCCACTCATTATGCTTCTATGGGCCTGATGACATAGATGTCATTGCTGAGTGATATTGCATTGTACGTAAGTACCACAACTTCTTTATCCATTTTTCGCTTTATGCGATATTGAACTTGTACCGTAAACGAGTTTCTTGTAAACAGAGCCATCCCAAACTTTGGGGTGGCTGTGTCTTTTGGATTTTAATTTCCCTAAGCTATAGGACCATAAGTGGAAGTGCCCTAGGCTCTGTTGCTTTGTTTTTTAGATGTTTCAGGAAACACCATACACTTCTCCCGAGTGGCTGTTGGCAATTTACATCCCGCCCATCAGCATAACAAGGCTCCCAGTTCTCCATGGCCTGTCCTGCCTTTCTGGATTTTACACTTTTTTCAGATGGCCCTTTTGACGGGGGGGAAGTGAGACTTCATTGTAGTGCAGATTTCCTTTGCAAGCTTGCTTGGTTGGCCAAAAAGGGCGTATGCGTTTTTTCCTGAATATATTCAGGAAAAAACGCATACGCCCTTTTTGGCCAAGTGCATCATTGTCGACCTTCTGCCTCTTTTCCTATGCTTTAAATGCAATTCCAGTCTACCTCCTGAAATCGGTTTCCTGCAATTCTGCCCGGCTTTCAAGTCCTCTTGGCAGCCTTACTTCAGTATATTTTTGGATGATAGCTGTCATTTATAACTCTGCAGGTTTGTGAATTACAGTGCCCCTGAGCTCCTTTCTTCAACTCGCTTTCTTGTGAGCTGGCCGCAACACCGCAGGATTGCTTCAGGCCCTAATCTGGTTCCGGCATGGCACGCTGAGCCTTTGGTTAATTCCTCTTCCTGGTGGGAAATGAGAGTTAAATTTTCCCGTCCAGACACCTCCAGCTAGTCTCTCATTGGTTCTCCCTATTCCTGTTCATCTTCCGCGGAATTTGCAAACTGGGCCAAACAGGAGGTTAAAGGCACTGACTCTCCAAGTCGGGAGAGTGTTAGTAAAGCATCTGGAATGTTGCACCCGAGTACCAGGGGACGAGAACTGAGACATATTTCAACACGTCTCCCGATCACACGGTTGATCATACTCTGGGTTCCACATGCATGTTTTAGCTGAAGGAAGAATCCCTTAAACCTGGAGAGTTGAGACCCGTGGAATGGGTACCATGCAATATGACTTCAAAGGGTCTTCATTTGCTCACCAAAACTCTCCAATCCTATCACTGCTGCGTTTTTGCCCCTGTACTCACGATTGATTCACTTTCAGAGACATAGCAATCCATAGGTTTTAAGATACTTACTAGTCAGGTACATTATTAGGCGTTTAATATGGGGTTTTGAGTCCATTTCATTGAGCAAGGAGTAGCTCTTGTCTATTACATATTTGGCTTAAGGAACTTTATCTGTGCTCATTTCAATCTCTGGTTTTATGCAGCACCCCAACTCACCTTTCCCCATAAGCAAGCATAAGTTGGTTTTCTAAATTTGGGACCATGTTCTGTTTTGAAATTCAGTTCCTGTGTAGCCAAGTTTACATTCCGTGTATTAGTGATATCTTATGATGTTTCTTTTTCTGTGTGACTTATTTCAGTTAGAATCATCATACCTGAATCCACTCATTATGCTGCTATGGGCCTGATGACATAGATGTCATTGCTGAGTGATATTGCATTGTACGTAAGTACCACAACTTCTTTATCCATTTTTCGCTTTATGCGATATTGAACTTGTACCGTAAACGAGTTTCTTGTAAACAGAGCCATCCCAAACTTTGGGGTGGCTGTGTCTTTTTGATTTTAATTTCCCTAAGCTATAGGACCATAAGTGGAAGTGCCCTAGGCTCTGTTGCTTTGTTTTTTAGATGTTTCAGGAAACACCATACACTTCTCCCGAGTGGCTGTTGGCAATTTACATCCCGCCCATCAGCATAACAAGGCTCCCAGTTCTCCATGGCCTGTCCTGCCTTTCTGGATTTTACACTTTTTTCAGATGGCCCTTTTGACGGGGGGGAAGTGAGACTTCATTGTAGTGCAGATTTCCTTTGCAAGCTTGCTTGGTTGGCCAAAAAGGGCGTATGCGTTTTTTCCTGAATATATTCAGGAAAAAACGCATACGCCCTTTTTGGCCAAGTGCATCATTGTCGACCTTCTGCCTCTTTTCCTATGCTTTAAATGCAATTCCAGTCTACCTCCTGAAATCGGTTTCCTGCAATTCTGCCCGGCTTTCAAGTCCTCTTGGCAGCCTTACTTCAGTATATTTTTGGATGATAGCTGTCATTTATAACTCTGCAGGTTTGTGAATTACAGTGCCCCTGAGCTCCTTTCTTCAACTCGCTTTCTTGTGAGCTGGCCGCAACACCGCAGGATTGCTTCAGGCCCTAATCTGGTTCCGGCATGGCACGCTGAGCCTTTGGTTAATTCCTCTTCCTGGTGGGAAATGAGAGTTAAATTTTCCCGTCCAGACACCTCCAGCTTGTCTCTCATTGGTTCTCCCTATTCCTGTTCATCTTCCGCGGAATTTGCAAACTGGGCCAAACAGGAGGTTAAAGGCACTGACTCTCCAAGTCGGGAGAGTGTTAGTAAAGCATCTGGAATGTTGCACCCGAGTACCAGGGGACGAGAACTGAGACATATTTCAACACGTCTCCCGATCACACGGTTGATCATACTCTGGGTTCCACATGCATGTTTTAGCTGAAGGAAGAATCCCTTAAACCTGGAGAGTTGAGACCCGTGGAATGGGTACCATGCAATATGACTTCAAAGGGTCTTCATTTGCTCACCAAAACTCTCCAATCCTATCACTGCTGCGTTTTTGCCCCTGTACTCACGATTGATTCACTTTTAGAGACATAGCAATCCATAGGTTTTAAGATACTTACTAGTCAGGTACATTATTAGGCGTTTAATATGGGGTTTTGAGTCCATTTCGTTGAGCAAGGAGTAGCTCTTGTCTATTACATATTTGGCTTAAGGAACTTTATCTGTGCTCATTTCAATCTCTGGTTTTATGCAGCACCCCAACTCACCTTTCCCCTTAAGCAAGCATAAGTTGGTTTTCTAAATTTGGGACCATGTTCTGTTTTGAAATTCAGTTCCTGTGTAGCCAAGTTTACATTCCGTGTATTAGTGATATCTTATGATGTTTCTTTTTCTGTGTGACTTATTTCAGTTAGAATCATCATACCTGAATCCACTCATTATGCTGCTATGGGCCTGATGACATAGATGTCATTGCTGAGTGTTATTGCATTGTACGTAAGTACCACAACTTCTTTATCCATTTTTCGCTTTATGCGATATTGAACTTGTACCGTAAACGAGTTTCTTGTAAACAGAGCCATCCCAAACTTTGGGGTGGCTGTGTCTTTTTGATTTTAATTTCCCTGAGCTATAGGACCATAAGTGGAAGTGCCCTAGGCTCTGTTGCTTTGTTTTTTAGATGTTTCAGTAAAAACCATACACTTCTCCCGAGTGGCTGTTGGCAATTTACATCCCGCCCATCAGCATAACAAGGCTCCCAGTTCTCCATGGCCTGTCCTGCCTTTCTGGATTTTACACTTTTTTCAGATGGCCCTTTTGACGGGGGGGGAAGTGAGACTTCATTGTAGTGCAGATTTCCTTTGCAAGCTTGCTTGGTTGGCCAAAAAGGGCGTATGCGTTTTTTCCTGAATATATTCAGGAAAAAACGCATACGCCCTTTTTGGCCAAGTGCATCATTGTCGACCTTCTGCCTCTTTTCCTATGCTTTAAATGCAATTCCAGTCTACCTCCTGAAATCGGTTTCCTGCAATTCTGCCCGGCTTTCAAGTCCTCTTGGCAGCCTTACTTCAGTATATTTTTGGATGATAGCTGTCATTTATAACTCTGCAGGTTTGTGAATTACAGTGCCCCTGAGCTCCTTTCTTCAACTCGCTTTCTTGTGAGCTGGCCGCAACACCGCAGGATTGCTTCAGGCCCTAATCTGGTTCCGGCATGGCACGCTGAGCCTTTGGTTAATTCCTCTTCCTGGTGGGAAATGAGAGTTAAATTTTCCCGTCCAGACACCTCCAGCTAGTCTCTCATTGGTTCTCCCTATTCCTGTTCATCTTCCGCGGAATTTGCAAACTGGGCCAAACAGGAGGTTAAAGGCACTGACTCTCCAAGTCGGGAGAGTGTTAGTAAAGCATCTGGAATGTTGCACCCGAGTACCAGGGGACGAGAACTGAGACATATTTCAACACGTCTCCCGATCACACGGTTGATCATACTCTGGGTTCCACATGCATGTTTTAGCTGAAGGAAGAATCCCTTAAACCTGG
This sequence comes from Orcinus orca, assembly GCF_937001465.1. Lineage (NCBI taxonomy): Eukaryota > Metazoa > Chordata > Mammalia > Artiodactyla > Delphinidae > Orcinus > Orcinus orca. The sequence continues at coordinate 889,152 of NW_026043983.1, forward strand.
AGAGTTGAGACCCGTGGAATGGGTACCATGCAATATGACTTCAAAGGGTCTTCATTTGCTCACCAAAACTCTCCAATCCTATCACTGCTGCGTTTTTGCCCCTGTACTCACGATTGATTCACTTTCAGAGACATAGCAATCCATAGGTTTTAAGATACTTACTAGTCAGGTACATTATTAGGCGTTTAATATGGGGTTTTGAGTCCATTTCGTTGAGCAAGGAGTAGCTCTTGTCTATTACATATTTGGCTTAAGGAACTTTATCTGTGCTCATTTCAATCTCTGGTTTTATGCAGCACCCCAACTCACCTTTGCCCTTAAGCAAGCATAAGTTGGTTTTCTAAATTTGGGACCATGTTCTGTTTTGAAATTCAGTTCCTGTGTAGCCAAGTTTACATTCCGTGTATTAGTGATATCTTATGATGTTTCTTTTTCTGTGTGACTTATTTCAGTTAGAATCATCATACCTGAATCCACTCATTATGCTGCTATGGGCCTGATGACATAGATGTCATTGCTGAGTGATATTGCATTGTACGTAAGTACCACAACTTCTTTATCCATTTTTCGCTTTATGCGATATTGAACTTGTACCGTAAACGAGTTTCTTGTAAACAGAGCCATCCCAAACTTTGGGGTGGCTGTGTCTTTTTGATTTTAATTTCCCTGAGCTATAGGACCATAAGTGGAAGTGCCCTAGGCTCTGTTGCTTTGTTTTTTAGATGTTTCAGGAAACACCATACACTTCTCCCGAGTGGCTGTTGGCAATTTACATCCCGCCCATCAGCATAACAAGGCTCCCAGTTCTCCATGGCCTGTCCTGCCTTTCTGGATTTTACACTTTTTTCAGATGGCCCTTTTGACGGGGGGGAAGTGAGACTTCATTGTAGTGCAGATTTCCTTTGCAAGCTTGCTTGGTTGGCCAAAAAGGGCGTATGCGTTTTTTCCTGAATATATTCAGGAAAAAACGCATACGCCCTTTTTGGCCAAGTGCATCATTGTCGACCTTCTGCCTCTTTTCCTATGCTTTAAATGCAATTCCAGTCTACCTCCTGAAATCGGTTTCCTGCAATTCTGCCCGGCTTTCAAGTCCTCTTGGCAGCCTTACTTCAGTATATTTTTGGATGATAGCTGTCATTTATAACTCTGCAGGTTTGTAAATTACAGTGCCCCTGAGCTCCTTTCTTCAACTCGTTTTCTTGTGAGCTGGCCGCAACACCGCAGGATTGCTTCAGGCCCTAATCTGGTTCCGGCACGGCACGCTGAGCCTTTGGTTAATTCCTCTTCCTGGTGGGAAATGAGAGTTAAATTTTCCCGTCCAGACACCTCCAGCTAGTCTCTCATTGGTTCTCCCTATTCCTGTTCATCTTCCGCGGAATTTGCAAACTGGGCCAAACAGGAGGTTAAAGGCACTGACTCTCCAAGTCGGGAGAGTGTTAGTAAAGCATCTGGAATGTTGCACCCGAGTACCAGGGGACGAGAACTGAGACATATTTCAACACGTCTCCTGATCACACGGTTGATCATACTCTGGGTTCCACATGCATGTTTTAGCTGAAGGAAGAATCCCTTAAACCTGGAGAGTTGAGACCCGTGGAATGGGTACCATGCAATATGACTTCAAAGGGTCTTCATTTGCTCACCAAAACTCTCCAATCCTATCACTGCTGCGTTTTTGCCCCTGTACTCACGATTGATTCACTTTCAGAGACATAGCAATCCATAGGTTTTAAGATACTTACTAGTCAGGTACATTATTAGGCGTTTAATATGGGGTTTTGAGTCCATTTCGTTGAGCAAGGAGTAGCTCTTGTCTATTACATATTTGGCTTAAGGAACTTTATCTGTGCTCATTTCAATCTCTGGTTTTATGCAGCACCCCAACTCACCTTTCCCCTTAAGCAAGCATAAGTTGGTTTTCTAAATTTGGGACCATGTTCTGTTTTGAAATTCAGTTCCTGTGTAGCCAAGTTTACATTCCGTGTATTAGTGATATCTTATGATGTTTCTTTTTCTGTGTGACTTATTTCAGTTAGAATCATCATACCTGAATCCACTCATTATGCTGCTATGGGCCTGATGACATAGATGTCATTGCTGAGTGATATTGCATTGTACGTAAGTACCACAACTTCTTTATCCATTTTTCGCTTTATGCGATATTGAACTTGTACCGTAAACGAGTTTCTTGTAAACAGAGCCATCCCAAACTTTGGGGTGGCTGTGTCTTTTTGATTTTAATTTCGCTAAGCTGCAGGAACATAAGTGGAAGTGCCCTAGGCTCTGTTGCTTTGTTTTTTAGATGTTTCAGTAAAAACCATACACTTCTCCCGAGTGGCTGTTGGCAATTTACATCCCGCCCATCAGCATAACAAGGCTCCCAGTTCTCCATGGCCTGTCCTGCCTTTCTGGATTTTACACTTTTTTCAGATGGCCCTTTTGACGGGGGGGAAGTGAGACTTCATTGTAGTGCAGATTTCCTTTGCAAGCTTGCTTGGTTGGCCAAAAAGGGCGTATGCGTTTTTTCCTGAATATATTCAGGAAAAAACGCATACGCCCTTTTTGGCCAAGTGCATCATTGTCGACCTTCTGCCTCTTTTCCTATGCTTTAAATGCAATTCCAGTCTACCTCCTGAAATCGGTTTCCTGCAATTCTGCCCGGCTTTCAAGTCCTCTTGGCAGCCTTACTTCAGTATATTTTTGGATGATAGCTGTCATTTATAACTCTGCAGGTTTGTGAATTACAGTGCCCCTGAGCTCCTTTCTTCAACTCGCTTTCTTGTGAGCTGGCCGCAACACCGCAGGATTGCTTCAGGCCCTAATCTGGTTCCGGCATGGCACGCTGAGCCTTTGGTTAATTCCTCTTCCTGGTGGGAAATGAGAGTTAAATTTTCCCGTCCAGACACCTCCAGCTAGTCTCTCATTGGTTCTCCCTATTCCTGTTCATCTTCCGCGGAATTTGCAAACTGGGCCAAACAGGAGGTTAAAGGCACTGACTCTCCAAGTCGGGAGAGTGTTAGTAAAGCATCTGGAATGTTGCACCCGAGTACCAGGGGACGAGAACTGAGACATATTTCAACACGTCTCCCGATCACACGGTTGATCATACTCTGGGTTCCACATGCATGTTTTAGCTGAAGGAAGAATCCCTTAAACCTGGAGAGTTGAGACCCGTGGAATGGGTACCATGCAATATGACTTCAAAGGGTCTTCATTTGCTCACCAAAACTCTCCAATCCTATCACTGCTGCGTTTCTGCCCCTGTACTCACGATTGATTCACTTTCAGAGACATAGCAATCCATAGGTTTTAAGATACTTACTAGTCAGGTACATTATTAGGCGTTTAATATGGGGTTTTGAGTCCATTTCGTTGAGCAAGGAGTAGCTCTTGTCTATTACATATTTGGCTTAAGGAACTTTATCTGTGCTCATTTCAATCTCTGGTTTTATGCAGCACCCCAACTCACCTTTCCCCTTAAGCAAGCATAAGTTGGTTTTCTAAATTTGGGACCATGTTCTGTTTTGAAATTCAGTTCCTGTGTAGCCAAGTTTACATTCTGTGTATTAGTGATATCTTATGATGTTTCTTTTTCTGTGTGACTTATTTCAGTTAGAATCATCATACCTGAATCCACTCATTATGCTGCTATGGGCCTGATGACATAGATGTCATTGCTGAGTGATATTGCATTGTACGTAAGTACCACAACTTCTTTATCCATTTTTCGCTTTATACGATATTGAACTTGTACCGTAAACGAGTTTCTTGTAAACAGAGCCATCCCAAACTTTGGGGTGGCTGTGTCTTTTTGATTTTAATTTCCCTAAGCTATAGGACCATAAGTGGAAGTGCCCTAGGCTCTGTTGCTTTGTTTTTTAGATGTTTCAGGAAACACCATACACTTCTCCCGAGTGGCTGTTGGCAATTTACATCCCGCCCATCAGCATAACAAGGCTCCCAGTTCTCCATGGCCTGTCCTGCCTTTCTGGATTTTACACTTTTTTCAGATGGCCCTTTTGACGGGGGGGAAGTGAGACTTCATTGTAGTGCAGATTTCCTTTGCAAGCTTGCTTGGTTGGCCAAAAAGGGCGTATGCGTTTTTTCCTGAATATATTCAGGAAAAAACGCATACGCCCTTTTTGGCCAAGTGCATCATTGTCGACCTTCTGCCTCTTTTCCTATGCTTTAAATGCAATTCCAGTCTACCTCCTGAAATCGGTTTCCTGCAATTCTGCCCGGCTTTCAAGTCCTCTTGGCAGCCTTACTTCAGTATATTTTTGGATGATAGCTGTCATTTATAACTCTGCAGGTTTGTGAATTACAGTGCCCCTGAGCTCCTTTCTTCAACTCGCTTTCTTGTGAGCTGGCCGCAACACCGCAGGATTGCTTCAGGCCCTAATCTGGTTCCGGCACGGCACGCTGAGCCTTTGGTTAATTCCTCTTCCTGGTGGGAAATGAGAGTTAAATTTTCCCGTCCAGACACCTCCAGCTAGTCTCTCATTGGTTCTCCCTATTCCTGTTCATCTTCCGCGGAATTTGCAAACTGGGCCAAACAGGAGGTTAAAGGCACTGACTCTCCAAGTCGGGAGAGTGTTAGTAAAGCATCTGGAAAGTTGCACCCGAGTACCAGTGGACGAGAACTGAGACATATTTCAACACGTCTCCCGATCACACGGTTGATCATACTCTGGGTTCCACATGCATGTTTTAGCTGAAGGAAGAATCCCTTAAACCTGGAGAGTTGAGACCCGTGGAATGGGTACCATGCAATATGACTTCAAAGGGTCTTCATTTGCTCACCAAAACTCTCCAATCCTATCACTGCTGCGTTTTTGCCCCTGTACTCACGATTGATTCACTTTCAGAGACATAGCAATCCATAGGTTTTAAGATACTTACTAGTCAGGTACATTATTAGGCGTTTAATATGGGGTTTTGAGTCCATTTCGTTGAGCAAGGAGTAGCTCTTGTCTATTACATATTTGGCTTAAGGAACTTTATCTGTGCTCATTTCAATCTCTGGTTTTATGCAGCACCCCAACTCACCTTTCCCCTTAAGGAAGCATAAGTTGGTTTTCTAAATTTGGGACCATGTTCTGTTTTGAAATTCAGTTCCTGTGTAGCCAAGTTTACATTCCGTGTATTAGTGATATCTTATGATGTTTCTTTTTCTGTGTGACTTATTTCAGTTAGAATCATCATACCTGAATCCACTCATTATGCTGCTATGGGCCTGATGACATAGATGTCATTGCTGAGTGTTATTGCATTGTACGTAAGTACCACAACTTCTTTATCCATTTTTCGCTTTATGCGATATTGAACTTGTACCGTAAACGAGTTTCTTGTAAACAGAGCCATCCCAAACTTTGGGGTGGCTGTGTCTTTTTGATTTTAATTTCCCTGAGCTATAGGACCATAAGTGGAAGTGCCCTAGGCTCTGTTGCTTTGTTTTTTAGATGTTTCAGGAAACACCATACACTTCTCCCGAGTGGCTGTTGGCAATTTACATCCCGCCCATCAGCATAACAAGGCTCCCAGTTCTCCATGGCCTGTCCTGCCTTTCTGGATTTTACACTTTTTTCAGATGGCCCTTTTGACGGGGGGGAAGTGAGACTTCATTGTAGTGCAGATTTCCTTTGCAAGCTTGCTTGGTTGGCCAAAAAGGGCGTATGCGTTTTTTCCTGAATATATTCAGGAAAAAACGCATACGCCCTTTTTGGCCAAGTGCATCATTGTCGACCTTCTGCCTCTTTTCCTATGCTTTAAATGCAATTCCAGTCTACCTCCTGAAATCGGTTTCCTGCAATTCTGCCCGGCTTTCAAGTCCTCTTGGCAGCCTTACTTCAGTATATTTTTGGATGATAGCTGTCATTTATAACTCTGCAGGTTTGTGAATTACAGTGCCCCTGAGCTCCTTTCTTCAACTCGCTTTCTTGTGAGCTGGCCGCAACACTGCAGGATTGCTTCAGGCCCTAATCTGGTTCCGGCACGGCACGCTGAGCCTTTGGTTAATTCCTCTTCCTGGTGGGAAATGAGAGTTAAATTTTCCCGTCCAGACACCTCCAGCTAGTCTCTCATTGGTTCTCCCTATTCCTGTTCATCTTCCGCGGAATTTGCAAACTGGGCCAAACAGGAGGTTAAAGGCACTGACTCTCCAAGTCGGGAGAGTGTTAGTAAAGCATCTGGAATGTTGCACCCGAGTACCAGGGGACGAGAACTGAGACATATTTCAACACGTCTCCCGATCACACGGTTGATCATACTCTGGGTTCCACATGCATGTTTTAGCTGAAGGAAGAATCCCTTAAACCTGGAGAGTTGAGACCCGTGGAATGGGTACCATGCAATATGACTTCAAAGGGTCTTCATTTGCTCACCAAAACTCTCCAATCCTATCACTGCTGCGTTTTTGCCCCTGTACTCACGATTGATTCACTTTCAGAGACATAGCAATCCATAGGTTTTAAGATACTTACTAGTCAGGTACATTATTAGGCGTTTAATATGGGGTTTTGAGTCCATTTCGTTGAGCAAGGAGTAGCTCTTGTCTATTACATATTTGGCTTAAGGAACTTTATCTGTGCTCATTTCAATCCCTGGTTTTATGCAGCACCCCAACTCACCTTTCCCCTTAAGCAAGCATAAGTTGGTTTTCTAAATTTGGGACCATGTTCTGTTTTGAAATTCAGTTCCTGTGTAGCCAAGTTTACATTCCGTGTATTAGTGATATCTTATGATGTTTCTTTTTCTGTGTGACTTATTTCAGTTAGAATCATCATACCTGAATCCACTCATTATGCTGCTATGGGCCTGATGACATAGATGTCATTGCTGAGTGATATTGCATTGTACGTAAGTACCACAACTTCTTTATCCATTTTTCGCTTTATGCGATATTGAACTTGTACCGTAAACGAGTTTCTTGTAAACAGAGCCATCCCAAACTTTGGGGTGGCTGTGTCTTTTTGATTTTAATTTCCCTGAGCTATAGGACCATAAGTGGAAGTGTCCTAGGCTCTGTTGCTTTGTTTTTTAGATGTTTCAGGAAACACCATACACTTCTCCCGAGTGGCTGTTGGCAATTTACATCCCGCCCATCAGCATAACAAGGCTCCCAGTTCTCCATGGCCTGTCCTGCCTTTCTGGATTTTACACTTTTTTCAGATGGCCCTTTTGACGGGGGGGAAGTGAGACTTCATTGTAGTGCAGATTTCCTTTGCAAGCTTGCTTGGTTGGCCAAAAAGGGCGTATGCGTTTTTTCCTGAATATATTCAGGAAAAAACGCATACGCCCTTTTTGGCCAAGTGCATCATTGTCGACCTTCTGCCTCTTTTCCTATGCTTTAAATGCAATTCCAGTCTACCTCCTGAAATCGGTTTCCTGCAATTCTGCCCGGCTTTCAAGTCCTCTTGGCAGCCTTACTTCAGTATATTTTTGGATGATAGCTGTCATTTATAACTCTGCAGGTTTGTGAATTACAGTGCCCCTGAGCTCCTTTCTTCAACTCGCTTTCTTGTGAGCTGGCCGCAACACCGCAGGATTGCTTCAGGCCCTAATCTGGTTCCGGCATGGCACACTGAGCCTTTGCTTAATTCCTCTTCCTGGTGGGAAATGAGAGTTAAATTTGCCCGTCCAGACACCTCCAGCTAGTCTCTCATTGGTTCTCCCTATTCCTGTTCATCTTCCGCGGAATTTGCAAACTGGGCCAAACAGGAGGTTAAAGGCACTGACTCTCCAAGTCGGGAGAGTGTTAGTAAAGCATCTGGAATGTTGCACCCGAGTACCAAGGGACGAGAACTGAGACATATTTCAACACGTCTCCCGATCACACGGTTGATCATACTCTGGGTTCCACATGCATGTTTTAGCTGAAGGAAGAATCCCTTAAACCTGGAGAGTTGAGACTTGTGGAATGGGTACCATGCAATATGACTTCAAAGGGTCTTCATTTGCTCACCAAAACTCTCCAATCCTATCACTGCTGCGTTTTTGCCCCTGTACTCACGATTGATTCACTTTCAGAGACATAGCAATCCATAGGTTTTAAGATACTTACTAGTCAGGTACATTATTAGGCGTTTAATATGGGGTTTTGAGTCCATTTCGTTGAGCAAGGAGTAGCTCTTGTCTATTACATATTTGGCTTAAGGAACTTTATCTGTGCTCATTTCAATCTCTGGTTTTATGCAGCACCCCAACTCACCTTTCCCCTTAAGCAAGCATAAGTTGGTTTTCTAAATTTGGGACCATGTTCTGTTTTGAAATTCAGTTCCTGTGTAGCCAAGTTTACATTCCGTGTATTAGTGATATCTTATGATGTTTCTTTTTCTGTGTGACTTATTTCAGTTAGAATCATCATACCTGAATCCACTCATTATGCTGCTATGGGCCTGATGACATAGATGTCATTGCTGAGTGATATTGCATTGTACGTAAGTACCACAACTTCTTTATCCATTTTTCGCTTTATGCGATATTGAACTTGTACCGTAAACGAGTTTCTTGTAAACAGAGCCATCCCAAACTTTGGGGTGGCTGTGTCTTTTTGATTTTAATTTCCCTAAGCTATAGGACCATAAGTGGAAGTGCCCTAGGCTCTGTTGCTTTGTTTTTTAGATGTTTCAGGAAACACCATACACTTCTCCCGAGTGGCTGTTGGCAATTTACATCCCGCCCATCAGCATAACAAGGCTCCCAGTTCTCCATGGCCTGTCCTGCCTTTCTGGATTTTACACTTTTTTCAGATGGCCCTTTTGACGGGGGGAAAGTGAGACTTCATTGTAGTGCAGATTTCCTTTGCAAGCTTGCTTGGTTGGCCAAAAAGGGCGTATGCGTTTTTTCCTGAATATATTCAGGAAAAAACGCATACGCCCTTTTTGGCCAAGTGCATCATTGTCGACCTTCTGCCTCTTTTCCTATGCTTTAAATGCAATTCCAGTCTACCTCCTGAAATCGGTTTCCTGCAATTCTGCCCGGCTTTCAAGTCCTCTTGGCAGCCTTACTTCAGTATATTTTTGGATGATAGCTGTCATTTATAACTCTGCAGGTTTGTGAATTACAGTGCCCCTGAGCTCCTTTCTTCAACTCGCTTTCTTGTGAGCTGGCCGCAACACCGCAGGATTGCTTCAGGCCCTAATCTGGTTCCGGCATGGCACACTGAGCCTTTGCTTAATTCCTCTTCCTGGTGGGAAATGAGAGTTAAATTTTCCCGTCCAGACACCTCCAGCTAGTCTCTCATTGGTTCTCCCTATTCCTGTTCATCTTCTGCGGAATTTGCAAACTGGGCCAAACAGGAGGTTAAAGGCACTGACTCTCCAAGTCGGGAGAGTGTTAGTAAAGCATCTGGAATGTTGCACCCGAGTACCAAGGGACGAGAACTGAGACATATTTCAACACGTCTCCCGATCACACGGTTGATCATACTCTGGGTTCCACATGCATGTTTTAGCTGAAGGAAGAATCCCTTAAACCTGGAGAGTTGAGACCCGTGGAATGGGTACCATGAAATATGACTTCAAAGGGTCTTCATTTGCTCACCAAAACTCTCCAATCCTATCACTGCTGCGTTTTTGCCCCTGTACTCACGATTGATTCACTTTCAGAGACATAGCAATCCATAGGTTTTAAGATACTTACTAGTCAGGTACATTATTAGGCGTTTAATATGGGGTTTTGAGTCCATTTCGTTGAGCAAGGAGTAGCTCTTGTCTATTACATATTTGGCTTAAGGAACTTTATCTGTGCTCATTTCAATCTCTGGTTTTATGCAGCACCCCAACTCACCTTTCCCCTTAAGCAAGCATAAGTTGGTTTTCTAAATTTGGGACCATGTTCTGTTTTGAAATTCAGTTCCTGTGTAGCCAAGTTTACATTCCGTGTATTAGTGATATCTTATGATGTTTCTTTTTCTGTGTGACTTATTTCAGTTAGAATCATCATACCTGAATCCACTCATTATGCTGCTATGGGCCTGATGACATAGATGTCATTGCTGAGTGATATTGCATTGTACGTAAGTACCACAACTTCTTTATCCATTTTTCGCTTTATGCGATATTGAACTTGTACCGTAAACGAGTTTCTTGTAAACAGAGCCATCCCAAACTTTGGGGTGGCTGTGTCTTTTTGATTTTAATTTCCCTAAGCTGCAGGACCATAAGTGGAAGTGCCCTAGGCTCTGTTGCTTTGTTTTTTAGATGTTTCAGGAAACACCATACACTTCTCCCGAGTGGCTGTTGGCAATTTACATCCCGCCCATCAGCATAACAAGGCTCCCAGTTCTCCATGGCCTGTCCTGCCTTTCTGGATTTTACACTTTTTTCAGATGGCCCTTTTGACGGGGGGGAAGTGAGACTTCATTGTAGTGCAGATTTCCTTTGCAAGCTTGCTTGGTTGGCCAAAAAGGGCGTATGCGTTTTTTCCTGAATATATTCAGGAAAAAACGCATACGCCCTTTTTGGCCAAGTGCATCATTGTCGACCTTCTGCCTCTTTTCCTATGCTTTAAATGCAATTCCAGTCTACCTCCTGAAATCGGTTTCCTGCAATTCTGCCCGGCTTTCAAGTCCTCTTGGCAGCCTTACTTCAGTATATTTTTGGATGATAGCTGTCATTTATAACTCTGCAGGTTTGTGAATTACAGTGCCCCTGAGCTCCTTTCTTCAACTCGCTTTCTTGTGAGCTGGCCGCAACACCGCAGGATTGCTTCAGGCCCTAATCTGGTTCCGGCATGGCACGCTGAGCCTTTGGTTAATTCCTCTTCCTGGTGGGAAATGAGAGTTAAATTTTCCCGTCCAGACACCTCCAGCTAGTCTCTCATTGGTTCTCCCTATTCCTGTTCATCTTCCGCGGAATTTGCAAACTGGGCCAAACAGGAGGTTAAAGGCACTGACTCTCCAAGTCGGGAGAGTGTTAGTAAAGCATCTGGAATGTTGCACCCGAGTACCAGGGGACGAGAACTGAGACATATTTCAACACGTCTCACGATCACACGGTTGATCATACTCTGGGTTCCACATGCATGTTTTAGCTGAAGGAAGAATCCCTTAAACCTGGAGAGTTGAGACCCGTGGAATGGGTACCATGCAATATGATTTCAAAGGGTCTTCATTTGCTCACCAAAACTCTCCAATCCTATCACTGCTGCGTTTTTGCCCCTGTACTCACGATTGATTCACTTTCAGAGACATAGCAATCCATAGGTTTTAAGATACTTACTAGTCAGGTACATTATTAGGCGTTTAATATGGGGTTTTGAGTCCATTTCGTTGAGCAAGGAGTAGCTCTTGTCTATTACATATTTGGCTTAAGGAACTTTATCTGTGCTCATTTCAATCTCTGGTTTTATGCAGCACCCCAACTCACCTTTCCCCTTAAGCAAGCATAAGTTGGTTTTCTAAATTTGGGACCATGTTCTGTTTGGAAATTCAGTTCCTGTGTAGCCAAGTTTACATTCCGTGTATTAGTGATATCTTATGATGTTTCTTTTTCTGTGTGACTTATTTCAGTTAGAATCATCATACCTGAATCCACTCATTATGCTGCTATGGGCCTGATGACATAGATGTCATTGCTGAGTGATATTGCATTGTACGTAAGTACCACAACTTCTTTATCCATTTTTCGCTTTATGCGATATTGAACTTGTACCGTAAACGAGTTTCTTGTAAACAGAGCCATCCCAAACTTTGGGGTGGCTGTGTCTTTTTGATTTTAATTTCCCTAAGCTGCAGGACCATAAGTGGAAGTGCCCTAGGCTCTGTTGCTTTGTTTTTTAGATGTTTCAGGAAACACCATACACTTCTCCCGAGTGGCTGTTGGCAATTTACATCCCGCCCATCAGCATAACAAGGCTCCCAGTTCTCCATGGCCTGTCCTGCCTTTCTGGATTTTACACTTTTTTCAGATGGCCCTTTTGACGGGGGGGAAGTGAGACTTCATTGTAGTGCAGATTTCCTTTGCAAGCTTGCTTGGTTGGCCAAAAAGGGCGTATGCGTTTTTTCCTGAATATATTCAGGAAAAAACGCATACGCCCTTTTTGGCCAAGTGCATCATTGTCGACCTTCTGCCTCTTTTCCTATGCTTTAAATGCAATTCCAGTCTACCTCCTGAAATCGGTTTCCTGCAATTCTGCCCGGCTTTCAAGTCCTCTTGGCAGCCTTACTTCAGTATATTTTTGGATGATAGCTGTCATTTATAACTCTGCAGGTTTGTGAATTACAGTGCCCCTGAGCTCCTTTCTTCAACTCGCTTTCTTGTGAGCTGGCCGCAACACCGCAGGATTGCTTCAGGCCCTAATCTGGTTCCGGCATGGCACGCTGAGCCTTTGGTTAATTCCTCTTCCTGGTGGGAAATGAGAGTTAAATTTTCCCGTCCAGACACCTCCAGCTAGTCTCTCATTGGTTCTCCCTATTGCTGTTCATCTTCCGCGGAATTTGCAAACTGGGCCAAACAGGAGGTTAAAGGCACTGACTCTCCAAGTCGGGAGAGTGTTAGTAAAGCATCTGGAATGTTGCACCCGAGTACCAGGGGACGAGAACTGAGACATATTTCAACACGTCTCCCGATCACACGGTTGATCATACTCTGGGTTCCACATGCATGTTTTAGCTGAAGGAAGAATCCCTTAAACCTGGAGAGTTGAGACCCGTGGAATGGGTACCATGCAATATGACTTCAAAGGGTCTTCATTTGCTCACCAAAACTCTCCAATCCTATCACTGCTGCGTTTTTGCCCCTGTACTCACGATTGATTCACTTTCAGAGACATAGCAATCCATAGGTTTTAAGATACTTACTAGTCAGGTACATGATTAGGCGTTTAATATGGGGTTTTGAGTCCATTTCGTTGAGCAAGGAGTAGCTCTTGTCTATTACATATTTGGCTTAAGGAACTTTATCTGTGCTCATTTCAATCTCTGGTTTTATGCAGCACCCCAACTCACCTTTCCCCTTAAGCAAGCATAAGTTGATTTTCTAAATTTGGGACCATGTTCTGTTTTGAAATTCAGTTCCTGTGTAGCCAAGTTTACATTCCGTGTATTAGTGATATCTTATGATGTTTCTTTTTCTGTGTGACTTATTTCAGTTAGAATCATCATACCTGAATCCACTCATTATGCTGCTATGGGCCTGATGACATAGATGTCATTGCTGAGTGATATTGCATTGTACGTAAGTACCACAACTTCTTTATCCATTTTTCGCTTTATGCGATATTGAACTTGTACCGTAAACGAGTTTCTTGTAAACAGAGCCATCCCAAACTTTGGGGTGGCTGTGTCTTTTTGATTTTAATTTCCCTAAGCTGCAGGACCATAAGTGGAAGTGCCCTAGGCTCTGTTGCTTTGTTTTTTAGATGTTTCAGGAAACACCATACACTTCTCCCGAGTGGCTGTTGGCAATTTACATCCCGCCCATCAGCATAACAAGGCTCCCAGTTCTCCATGGCCTGTCCTGCCTTTCTGGATTTTACACTTTTTTCAGATGGTCCTTTTGACCAGGGGGGAAGTGAGACTTCAATGTAGTGCAGATTTCCTTTGCAAGCTTGCTTGGTTGGCCAAAAAGTGCGTATGCGTTTTTTCCTGAATATATTCAGGAAAAAACGCATACGCCCTTTTTGGCCAAGTGCATCATTGTCGACCTTCTGCCTCTTTTCCTATGCTTTAAATGCAATTCCAGTCTACCTCCTGAAATCGGTTTCCTGCAATTCTGCCCCGCTTTCAAGTCCTCTTCGCAGCGTTACTTCAGTATATTTTTGGACGATAGCTGTCATTTATAACTCTGCAGGTTTGTGAATTACACTGCCACTGAGCTCCTATCTTCAACTCGCTTTCTTGTGAGCTGGCCGCAACACCGCAGGATTGCTTCAGGCTCTAATCTGGTTCCGGCACGGCATGCTGAGCCTTTGCTTAATTCCTCTTCCTGGTTGGAAATGAGAGTTAAATTTGCCCGTCCAGACACCTCCAGCTAGTCTCTCATCGGTTCTCCCTATTCTTGTTCATCTTTTGCAGAAATTTCAAACTGGGCCGAACAGGAGGTTAAAGGCACTGACTCTCCACGTCGGGAGAGTGTTAGTAAAGTGTCTGGAATGTTGCACTCGAGTACCAGGGGACGGGAACTGAGACATATTTGAACACGTCTCCCGATCACACGGTTGATCATACTCTGGGTTCCACATGCATGTTTTAGCTGAAGGAAGAATCCCTTAAGCCTGGAGAGTTGAGACCCGTGGAATGGGTACCATGCAATATGACTTCAAAGGGTCTTCATTTGCTCACCGAACCTCTCCAATCCTATCACTGCTGCGTTTATGCCCCTGTACACATGCTTGATTCTCTTTCGGAGACATAGCAATCCATAGGTTTTAAGATACTTACTAGTCAGGTACATTCTTAGGCGTTTAATATGAGGTGTTGAGTCCATTTCGTTGAGCAAGGAGTAGCTCTTGTCTATTACATATTTGGCTTAAGGAACTTTATCTGTGCTCATTTCAATCTCTGGTTTTATGCAGCACCCCAACTCACCTTTCCCCTTAAGCAAGCATAAGTTGGTTTTCTAAATTTGAGACCCTGTTCTGTTTGTAATCCAGTTCCTGTGTAGCCAAGTTTACATTCCGTGTATTAGTGATATCTTATGATGTTTCTTTTTCTGTGTGACTTATTTCAGTTAAAATCATCATACCTGAATCCACTCATTATGCTGCTACGGGCCTGATGACATAGTTGTCATTGCTGAGTGATATTGCATTGTACGTAAGTACGACAACTTCTTCATCCATTTTGCGCTTTCTGCAATACTGAACTTGTACCGTAAACGAGGTTCTTGTAAATAGAGCCGTCCCAAACTTTCGGGTGGCTGTGTCTTTTTGATTTTAATTTCCCTAAGCTATAGGACCATAAGTGGAAGTGCCCTAGGCTCTGTTGCTTTGTTTTTTAGATGTTTCAGGAAAAACCATACACTTCTCCCAAGTGGCTGTTGGCAATTTACATCCCGCCCATCAGCATAACAAGGCTCCCAGTTCTCCATGGCCTGTCCTGCCTTGCTGGATTTTACACTTTTTTCAGATGGCCCTTTTGACCGAGGGGATGTGAGACTTCATTGTAGTGCAGATTTCCTTTGCAAGCTTGCTTGGTTGGCCAAAAAGGGCGTATGCGTTTTTTCCTGAATATATTCAGGAAAAAACGCATACGCCCTTTTTGGCCAAGTGCATCATTGTCGACGTTCTGCCTCTTTTCCTATGCTTTAAATGCAATTCCAGTCTACCTCCTGAAATCGGTTTCCTGCAATTCTGCCCCGCTTTCAAGTCCTCTTAGGCAGACTTACTTCAGTATATTTTTAGACGATAGCTGTCATTTATAACTCTGCAGGTTTGTGAGTTACAGTGCCCCTGAGCTCCTTTCTTCAACTCGTTTTCTTGTGAGCTGGCCGCAACACCGCAGAATTGCTTCAGGCCCTAATCTGGTTCCGGCACGGCATCCTGAGCCTTTGGTTAATTCCTCTTCCTGGTGGGAAATGAGAGTTAAATTTGCCCGTCCAGACACCTCCAGCTAGTCTCTCATTGGTTCTCCCTATTCCTGTTCATCTTCCGCAGAAATTGCAAACTGGGCCAAACAGGAGGTTAAAGGCACTGACTCTCCACGTCGGGAGAGTGTTAGTAAAGCGTCTGGAATGTTGCACCCGAGTACCAGGGGACGAGAACGGAGACATATTGGAACACGTCTCCCGATCACACGGTTGATCATACTCTGGGTTCCACATGCATGTTTTAGCTGAAGGAAGAATCCCTTAAACCTGGAGAGTTGAGACCCGTGGAATGGGTACCATGCAATATTCCTTCAAAGGGTCTTAATTTGCTCACCGAACCTCTCCAATCCTATCACTGCTGCGTTTATGCCCCTGTACACATGCTTGATTCTCTTTCGGAGACATAGCAATCCATAGGTTTTAAGATACTTACTAGTCAGGTACATTCTTAGGCGTTTAATATGGGGTGTTGAGTCCATTTCGTTGAGCAAGGAGTAGCTTTTGTCTATTACATATTTGGCTTAAGGAACTTTATCTGTGCTCATTTCAATCTCTGGTTTTATGCAGCACCCCAACTCACCTTTCCCCTTAAGCAAGCATAAGTTGATTTTCTAAATTTGAGACCCTGTTCTGTTTTGTAATCCAGTTCCTGTGTAGCCAAGTTTACATTCCGTGTATTAGTGATATCTTATGATGTTTCTTTTTCTGTGTGACTTATTTCAGTTAGAATCATCATACCTGAATCCACTCATTATGCTGCTACGGGCCTGATGACATAGATTTCATTGCTGAGTGATATTGCATTGTACGTAAGTACCACAACTTCTTTATCCATTTTTCGCTTTCTGCGATATTGAACTTGTACCGTAAACGATGTTCTTGTAAACAGAGCCATCCCAAATTTTGCGGTGGCTGTGTCTTTTCGATTTTAATATCCCTAAGCTATAGGACCATAAGTAGAAGTGCCCTAAGCTCTGTTGCTTTGTTTTTTAGAACTTTCTGGAAACAGCATACACTTCTCCCCAGTGGCTGTTGGCAATATTCATCCCGCCCATCAGCATAACAAGGCTCCCAGTTCTCCATGGCCTGTCCTGCCTTTCTGGATTTTACACTTTTTTCAGATGGCCCTTTTGACCAGGGGGAAGTGAGACTTCATTGTAGTGCAGATTTCCTTTGCAAGCTTGCTTGGTTGGCCAAAAAGTGCGTATGCGTTTTGTCCTGAATATATTCAGGAAAAAACGCATACGCCCTTTTTTGCCAAGTGTATCATGGTCGACGTTCTGCCTCTTTTCCTATGCTTTAAATGCAATTCCAGTCTACCTCCTGAAATCGGTTTCCTGCAATTCTGGCGCGCTTTCAAGTCCTCTTGGCAGCCTTACTTCACTATATTTTTGGACGATAGCTGTCATTTATAACTCTGCAGGTTTGTGAATTACAGTGCCCCTGAGCTCCTTTCTTCAACTTGCTTTCTAGTGAGCTGACCGCAACACCGCAGGATTGCTTCAGGCCCTAATCTGGTTCCAGCACGGCACGCTGAGCCTTCGGTTAATTCCTCTTCCTGGTGGGAAATGAGAGTTAAATGTGCCCGTCCAGACAGCTCCAGCTTGTCTCTCATCGGTTCTCCCTATTCCTGTTCATCTTCCGCAGAAATTGCAAACTGGGCCAAACAGGAGGTTAAAGGCACTGACTGTCCAAGTCGGGAGAGTGTTAGTAAAGCGTCTGGAATGTTGCACACGAGCACCAGGGGTTGAAAACTGAGAGATATTTGAACACGTCTCCCGATCACACGGTTGATCATACTCTGGTTTCCACATGCATGTTTTAGCTGAAGGAAGAATCCCTTAAACCTGGAGAGTTGAGACCCGTGGAATGGGTACCATGCAATATGACTTCAAAGGATCTTCATTTGTTCACCAAAGCTCTCCAATCCTATCACTGCTGCGTTTATGCCCCTGTACACACGTTTGATTCTCTTTTGGAGACATAGCAATCCATAGGTTTTAAGATACTTACAAGTCAGCTACATTCTTAGGCGTTTATTATGGGGTGTTGAGCCCATTTCTTTGAGCAAAGAGTAGCTCTTGTCTATTACATGTTTGGCTTAAGGAACTTTATCTGTGCTCATTTCAATCTCTGGTTTTATGCAGCACCCCAACTCACCTTTCCCCTTAAGCAAGCATAAGTTGTTTTCTAAATTTGAGACCCTGTTCTGTTTTGTAATCCAGTTCCTGTGTAGCCAAGTTTACATTCCGTGTATTAGTGATATCTTATGATGTTTCTTATTCTGTGTGACTTATTTCAGTTAGAATCATCATACCTGAATCCACTCATTATGCTGCTATGGGCCTGATGACATAGATGTCATTGCTGAGTGATATTGCATTGTACGTAAGTACCACAACTTCTTTATCCATTTTTCGCTTTATGCGATATTGAACTTGTACCGTAAACGAGTTTCTTTTAAACAGAGCCATCCCAAACTTTGGGGTGGCTGTGTCTTTTTTATTTTAACTTCCCTAAGCTATAGGACCATAAGTGGAAGTGCCCTAGGCTCTGTTGCTTTGTTTTTTAGATGTTTCAGGAAACACCATACACTTCTCCCGAGTGGCTGTTGGCAATTTACATCCCGCCCATCAGCATAACAAGGCTCCCAGTTCTCCATGGCCTGTCCTGCCTTTCTGGATTTTACACTTTTTTCAGATGGTCCTTTTGACCAGGGGGGAAGTGAGACTTCAATGTATGGCAGATTTCCTTTGCAAGCTTGCTTGGTTGGCCAAAAAGTGCGTATGCGTTTTTTCCTGAATATATTCAGGAAAAAACGCATACGCCCTTTTTGGCCAAGTGCATCATTGTCGACCTTCTGCCTCTTTTCCTATGCTTTAAATGCAATTCCAGTCTACCTCCTGAAATCGGTTTCCTGCAATTCTGCCCCGCTTTCAAGTCCTCTTCGCAGCGTTACTTCAGTATATTTTTGGACGATAGCTGTCATTTATAACTCTGCAGGTTTGTGAATTACACTGCCACTGAGCTCCTATCTTCAACTCGCTTTCTTGTGAGCTGGCCGCAACACTGCAGGATTGCTTCAGGCTCTAATCTGGTTCCGGCACGGCATGCTGAGCCTTTGCTTAATTCCTCTTCCTGGTTGGAAATGAGAGTTAAATTTGCCCGTCCAGACACCTCCAGCTAGTCTCTCATCGGTTCTCCCTATTCTTGTTCATCTTTTGCAGAAATTTCAAACTGGGCCGAACAGGAGGTTAAAGGCACTGACTCTCCACGTCGGGAGAGTGTTAGTAAAGTGTCTGGAATGTTGCAGTCGAGTACCAGGGGACGGGAACTGAGACATATTTGAACACGTCTCCCGATCACACGGTTGATCATACTCTGGGTTCCACATGCATGTTTTAGCTGAAGGAAGAATCCCTTAAGCCTGGAGAGTTGAGACCCGTGGAATGGGTACCATGCAATATGACTTCAAAGGGTCTTCATTTGCTCACCGAACCTCTCCAATCCTATCACTGCTGCGTTTATGCCCCTGTACACATGCTTGATTCTCTTTCGGAGACATAGCAATCCATAGGTTTTAAGATACTTACTAGTCAGGTACATTCTTAGGCGTTTAATATGGGGTGTTGAGTCCATTTCGTTGAGCAAGGAGTAGCTCTTGTCTATTACATATTTGGCTTAAGGAACTTTATCTGTGCTCATTTCAATCTCTGGTTTTATGCAGCACCCCAACTCACCTTTCCCCTTAAGCAAGCATAAGTTAGTTTTCTAAATTTGAGACCCTGTTCTGTTTGTAATCCAGTTCCTGTGTAGCCAAGTTTACATTCCGTGTATTAGTGATATCTTATGATGTTTCTTTTTCTGTGTGACTTATTTCAGTTAAAATCATCATACCTGAATCCACTCATTATGCTGCTACGGGCCTGATGACATAGTTGTCATTGCTGAGTGATATTGCATTGTACGTAAGTACGACAACTTCTTCATCCATTTTGCGCTTTCTGCAATACTGAACTTGTACCGTAAACGAGGTTCTTGTAAATAGAGCCGTCCCAAACTTTCGGGTGGCTGTGTCTTTTTGATTTTAATTTCCCTAAGCTATAGGACCATAAGTGGAAGTGCCCTAGGCTCTGTTGCTTTGTTTTTTAGATGTTTCAGGAAAAACCATACACTTCTCCCAAGTGGCTGTTGGCAATTTACATCCCGCCCATCAGCATAACAAGGCTCCCAGTTCTCCATGGCCTGTCCTGCCTTGCTGGATTTTACACTTTTTTCAGATGGCCCTTTTGACCGGGGGGATGTGAGACTTCATTGTAGTGCAGATTTCCTTTGCAAGCTTGCTTGGTTGGCCAAAAAGGGCGTATGCGTTTTTTCCTGAATATATTCAGGAAAAAACGCATACGCCCTTTTTGGCCAAGTGCATCATTGTCGACGTTCTGCCTCTTTTCCTATGCTTTAAATGCAATTCCAGTCTACCTCCTGAAATCGGTTTCCTGCAATTCTGCCCCGCTTTCAAGTCCTCTTAGGCAGACTTACTTCAGTATATTTTTAGACGATAGCTGTCATTTATAACTCTGCAGGTTTGTGAGTTACAGTGCCCCTGAGCTCCTTTCTTCAACTCGTTTTCTTGTGAGCTGGCCGCAACACCGCAGAATTGCTTCAGGCCCTAATCTGGTTCCGGCACGGCATCCTGAGCCTTTGGTTAATTCCTCTTCCTGGTGGGAAATGAGAGTTAAATTTGCCCGTCCAGACACCTCCAGCTAGTCTCTCATTGGTTCTCCCTATTCCTGTTCATCTTCCGCAGAAATTGCAAACTGGGCCAAACAGGAGGTTAAAGGCACTGACTCTCCACGTCGGGAGAGTGTTAGTAAAGCGTCTGGAATGTTGCACCCGAGTACCAGGGGACGAGAACGGAGACATATTGGAACACGTCTCCCGATCACACGGTTGATCATACTCTGGGTTCCACATGCATGTTTTAGCTGAAGGAAGAATCCCTTAAACCTGGAGAGTTGAGACCCGTGGAATGGGTACCATGCAATATTCCTTCAAAGGGTCTTAATTTGCTCACCGAACCTCTCCAATCCTATCACTGCTGCGTTTATGCCCCTGTACACATGCTTGATTCTCTTTCGGAGACATAGCAATCCATAGGTTTTAAGATACTTACTAGTCAGGTACATTCTTAGGCGTTTAATATGGGGTGTTGAGTCCATTTCGTTGAGCAAGGAGTAGCTTTTGTCTATTACATATTTGGCTTAAGGAACTTTATCTGTGCTCATTTCAATCTCTGGTTTTATGCAGCACCCCAACTCACCTTTCCCCTTAAGCAAGCATAAGTTGATTTTCTAAATTTGAGACCCTGTTCTGTTTTGTAATCCAGTTCCTGTGTAGCCAAGTTTACATTCCGTGTATTAGTGATATCTTATGATGTTTCTTTTTCTGTGTGACTTATTTCAGTTAGAATCATCATACCTGAATCCACTCATTATGCTGCTACGGGCCTGATGACATAGATTTCATTGCTGAGTGATATTGCATTGTACGTAAGTACCACAACTTCTTTATCCATTTTTCGCTTTCTGCGATATTGAACTTGTACCGTAAACGAGGTTCTTGTAAACAGAGCCATCCCAAATTTTGCGGTGGCTGTGTCTTTTCGATTTTAATATCCCTAAGCTATAGGACCATAAGTAGAAGTGTCCTAAGCTCTGTTGCTTTGTTTTTTAGAACTTTCTGGAAACAGCATACACTTCTCCCCAGTGGCTGTTGGCAATATTCATCCCGCCCATCAGCATAACAAGGCTCCCAGTTCTCCATGGCCTGTCCTGCCTTTCTGGATTTTACACTTTTTTCAGATGGCCCTTTTGACAGGGGGGAAGTGAGACTTCATTGTAGTGCAGATTTCCTTTGCAAGCTTGCTTGGTTGGCCAAAAAGGGCATATGCGTTTTTTCCTGAATATATTCAGGATAAAACGCATATGCCCGTTTTGACTAAGTGTATCATTGTCGACGTTCTGCCTCTTTTCCTATGCTTTAAATGCAGTTCTAGTCTATCTCCTGAAATCGGTTTCCTGCAATTCTGCCGTGCTTTCAAGTTGTCTTGGCAGGCTTACTTCAGTATATTTTTGGACGATAGCTGTCATTTATAACTCTGCAGGTTTGTGAATTACAGTGCCCCTGAGCTCCTTCCTTCAACTCGCTTTCTTGTGAGCTGGCCGCAACACCGCAGGATTGCTTCAGGCCCTAATCTGGTTCCGGCACGGCACGCTGAGCCTTTGGTTAATTCCTCTTCCTGGTGGGAAATAAGAGTTAAATTTGCCCGTCCAGACACCTCCAGCTAGTCTCTCATTGTTCCTCCCTATTCCTGTTCATCTTCCACAGAAATTGCAAACTGGGCCAAACAGGAGGTTAAAGGCAGTGACTCTCCAAGTTGGGAGAGTGTTAGTAAAGCATCTAGAATGTTGCACCCGAGTTCCAGGGGTCGAAAACTGAGAAATATTCGAACACGTCTCCTGATCACACGGTTGATCATACTCTGGGTTCCACACGCATGTTTTAGCTGAAGGAAGAATCCCTTAAACCTGGAGAGTTGAGACCCGTGGAATGGGTACCATGCAATATGACTTCAAAGGGTCTTCATTTGCTCACCGAACTTCTTCAATCCTATCACTGCTGCGTTTATGCCCCTGTACACACGCTTGATTCTCTTTCGGAGACATAGCAATCCATAGGTTTTAAGATACTTACAAGTCAGCTACATTCTTAGTCGTTTATTATGGGGTGTTAAGCCCATTTCTTTGAGCAAGGAGTAGCTCTTGTCTATTAAATGTTTGGCTTAAGGAACTTTATCTGTGCTCATTTCAATCTCTGGTTTTATGCAGCACCCCAACTCACCTTTCCCCTTAAGCAAGCATAAGTTGTTTTCTAAATTTTAGACCCTGTTCTGCTTTGTAATCCAGTTCCTGTGTAGCCAAGTTTACATTCCGTGTATTAGTGATATCTTATGATGTTTCTTTTTCTGTGTGACTTATTTCACTTAGAATCATCATACCTGAATCCACTCATTATGCTGCTATGGGCCTGATGACATAGATTTCATTGCTGAGTGATATTGCATTGTACATAAGTACCACAACTTCTTTATCCATTTTTCGCTTTCTGCGATATTGAACTTGTACCGTAAATGACGTTATTGTAAACAGAGCTATCCCAAACTTTGGGGTGGCTGTGTCTTTTTGATTTTAATTTCCCTAAGCTATAGGACCATAAGTGGAAGTGCCTTAGGCTCTGTTGCTTTGTTTTTTAGATGTTTCAGGAAACACCATACACTTCTAACCAGTGGCTGTTGGCAATTTACATCCGGCCCATCAGCATAACAAGTCTCCCAGTTCTCCATGGCCTGTCCTGCCTTTCTGGATTTCACACTTTTTTCACATGGCCCTTTTGACCGGGGGAAAGTGAGATTTCATTGTAGTGCAGATTTCCTTTTCAAGCTTGCTTGGTTGGCCAAAAAGTGCGTAGACGTTTTTTCCTGAATACATTCAGGAAAAAATGCATACGCCCTTTTTTGCCAAGTGTATCATTGTCGACGTTCTGCCTCTTTTCCTATGCTTTAAATGCAATTCCAGTCTACCTCCTGAAATTGGTTTCCTGCAATTCAGCCCTGCTTTCAAGTACTCTTGGCAGGCTTACTTCAGTATATTTTTGGACGATAGCTGTCATTTATAACTCTGCAGGTTTGTGAATTACAGTGCCCCTGAGCTCCTTTTTTCAACTCGCTTTCTTGTGAGCTGGCCGCAACACCGCAGGATTGCTTCAGGCCCTAATCTGGTTCCGGCACGGCACACTGAGCCTTTGGTTAATTCCTCTTCCTGGTGGGAAATGAGAGTTAAATTTGCCCGTCCAGACACCTCCAGCTGGTCTCTCATTGATTCTCCCTATTCCTGTTCATCTTCCGCAGAAATTGCAAACTGGGCCAAACAGGAGGTTAAAGGCACTGACTCTCCAAGTCGGGAGAGTGTTAGTAAAGCGTCTGAAATGTTGCACACGAGAACCAGGGTTTGAAAACTGAGACATATTTGAACACGTCTACCGATCACACGGTTGATCATACTCTGGGTTCCACATGCATGTTTTAGCTGAAGGAAGAATCCCTTAAACCTGGAGAGTTGAGACCCGTGGAATGGGTACCATGCAATATGACTTCAAAGGGTCTTCATTTGCTCACCGAACCTCTCCAATCCTATCACTGCTGCGTTTATGCCCCTGTACACATGCTTGATTCTCTTTCGGAGACATAGCAATCCATAGGTTTTAAGATACTTACTAGTCAGGTACATTCTTAGGCGTTTAATATGGGGTGTTGAGTCCATTTCGTTGAGCAAGGAGTAGCTCTTGTCTATTACATATTTGGCTTAAGGAACTTTATCTGTGCTCATTTCAATCTCTGGTTTTATGCAGCACCCCAACTCACCTTTCCCCTTAAGCAAGCATAAGTTGGTTTTCTAAATTTGAGACCCTGTTCTGTTTGTAATCCAGTTCCTGTGTAGCCAAGTTTACATTCCGTGTATTAGTGATATCTTATGATGTTTCTTTTTCTGTGTGACTTATTTCAGTTAAAATCATCATACCTGAATCCACTCATTATGCTGCTACGGGCCTGATGACATAGTTGTCATTGCTGAGTGATATTGCATTGTACGTAAGTACGACAACTTCTTCATCCATTTTGCGCTTTCTGCAATACTGAACTTGTACCGTAAACGAGGTTCTTGTAAATAGAGCCGTCCCAAACTTTCAGGTGGCTGTGTCTTTTTGATTTTAATTTCCCTAAGCTATAGGACCATAAGTGGAAGTGCCCTAGGCTCTGTTGCTTTGTTTTTTAGATGTTTCAGGAAAAACCATACACTTCTCCCAAGTGGCTGTTGGCAATTTACATCCCGCCCATCAGCATAACAAGGCTCCCAGTTCTCCATGGCCTGTCCTGCCTTGCTGGATTTTACACTTTTTTCAGATGGCCCTTTTGACCGGGGGGATGTGAGACTTCATTGTAGTGCAGATTTCCTTTGCAAGCTTGCTTGGTTGGCCAAAAAGGGCGTATGCGTTTTTTCCTGAATATATTCAGGAAAAAACGCATACGCCCTTTTTGGCCAAGTGCATCATTGTCGACGTTCTGCCTCTTTTCCTATGCTTTAAATGCAATTCCAGTCTACCTCCTGAAATCGGTTTCCTGCAATTCTGCCCCGCTTTCAAGTCCTCTTAGGCAGACTTACTTCAGTATATTTTTAGACGATAGCTGTCATTTATAACTCTGCAGGTTTGTGAGTTACAGTGCCCCTGAGCTCCTTTCTTCAACTCGTTTTCTTGTGAGCTGGCCGCAACACCGCAGAATTGCTTCAGGCCCTAATCTGGTTCCGGCACGGCATCCTGAGCCTTTGGTTAATTCCTCTTCCTGGTGGGAAATGAGAGTTAAATTTGCCCGTCCAGACACCTCCAGCTAGTCTCTCATTGGTTCTCCCTATTCCTGTTCATCTTCCGCAGAAATTGCAAACTGGGCCAAACAGGAGGTTAAAGGCACTGACTCTCCACGTCGGGAGAGTGTTAGTAAAGCGTCTGGAATGTTGCACCCGAGTACCAGGGGACGAGAACGGAGACATATTGGAACACGTCTCCCGATCACACGGTTGATCATACTCTGGGTTCCACATGCATGTTTTAGCTGAAGGAAGAATCCCTTAAACCTGGAGAGTTGAGACCCGTGGAATGGGTACCATGCAATATTCCTTCAAAGGGTCTTAATTTGCTCACCGAACCTCTCCAATCCTATCACTGCTGCGTTTATGCCCCTGTACACATGCTTGATTCTCTTTCGGAGACATAGCAATCCATAGGTTTTAAGATACTTACTAGTCAGGTACATTCTTAGGCGTTTAATATGGGGTGTTGAGTCCATTTCGTTGAGCAAGGAGTAGCTTTTGTCTATTACATATTTGGCTTAAGGAACTTTATCTGTGCTCATTTCAATCTCTGGTTTTATGCAGCACCCCAACTCACCTTTCCCCTTAAGCAAGCATAAGTTGATTTTCTAAATTTGAGACCCTGTTCTGTTTTGTAATCCAGTTCCTGTGTAGCCAAGTTTACATTCCGTGTATTAGTGATATCTTATGATGTTTCTTTTTCTGTGTGACTTATTTCAGTTAGAATCATCATACCTGAATCCACTCATTATGCTGCTACGGGCCTGATGACATAGATTTCATTGCTGAGTGATATTGCATTGTACGTAAGTACCACAACTTCTTTATCCATTTTTCGCTTTATGCGATATTGAACTTGTACCGTAAACGAGGTTCTTGTAAACAGAGCCATCCCAAATTTTGCGGTGGCTGTGTCTTTTCGATTTTAATATCCCTAAGCTATAGGACCATAAGTAGAAGTGTCCTAAGCTCTGTTGCTTTGTTTTTTAGAACTTTCTGGAAACAGCATACACTTCTCCCCAGTGGCTGTTGGCAATATTCATCCCGCCCATCAGCATAACAAGGCTCCCAGTTCTCCATGGCCTGTCCTGCCTTTCTGGATTTTACACTTTTTTCAGATGGCCCTTTTGACAGGGGGGAAGTGAGACTTCATTGTAGTGCAGATTTCCTTTGCAAGCTTGCTTGGTTGGCCAAAAAGGGCATATGCGTTTTTTCCTGAATATATTCAGGATAAAACGCATATGCCCGTTTTGACTAAGTGTATCATTGTCGACGTTCTGCCTCTTTTCCTATGCTTTAAATGCAATTCTAGTCTATCTCCTGAAATCGGTTTCCTGCAATTCTGCCGTGCTTTCAAGTTGTCTTGGCAGGCTTACTTCAGTATATTTTTGGACGATAGCTGTCATTTATAACTCTGCAGGTTTGTGAATTACAGTGCCCCTGAGCTCCTTCCTTCAACTCGCTTTCTTGTGAGCTGGCCGCAACACCGCAGGATTGCTTCAGGCCCTAATCTGGTTCCGGCACGGCACGCTGAGCCTTTGGTTAATTCCTCTTCCTGGTGGGAAATAAGAGTTAAATTTGCCCGTCCAGACACCTCCAGCTAGTCTCTCATTGTTCCTCCCTATTCCTGTTCATCTTCCACAGAAATTGCAAACTGGGCCAAACAGGAGGTTAAAGGCAGTGACTCTCCAAGTTGGGAGAGTGTTAGTAAAGCATCTAGAATGTTGCACCCGAGTTCCAGGGGTCGAAAACTGAGAAATATTCGAACACGTCTCCTGATCACACGGTTGATCATACTCTGGGTTCCACACGCATGTTTTAGCTGAAGGAAGAATCCCTTAAACCTGGAGAGTTGAGACCCGTGGAATGGGTACCATGCAATATGACTTCAAAGGGTCTTCATTTGCTCACCGAACTTCTTCAATCCTATCACTGCTGCGTTTATGCCCCTGTACACACGCTTGATTCTCTTTCGGAGACATAGCAATCCATAGGTTTTAAGATACTTACAAGTCAGCTACATTCTTAGTCGTTTATTATGGGGTGTTAAGCCCATTTCTTTGAGCAAGGAGTAGCTCTTGTCTATTAAATGTTTGGCTTAAGGAACTTTATCTGTGCTCATTTCAATCTCTGGTTTTATGCAGCACCCCAACTCACCTTTCCCCTTAAGCAAGCATAAGTTGTTTTCTAAATTTTAGACCCTGTTCTGCTTTGTAATCCAGTTCCTGTGTAGCCAAGTTTACATTCCGTGTATTAGTGATATCTTATGATGTTTCTTTTTCTGTGTGACTTATTTCACTTAGAATCATCATACCTGAATCCACTCATTATGCTGCTATGGGCCTGATGACATAGATTTCATTGCTGAGTGATATTGCATTGTACATAAGTACCACAACTTCTTTATCCATTTTTCGCTTTCTGCGATATTGAACTTGTACCGTAAATGACGTTATTGTAAACAGAGCTATCCCAAACTTTGGGGTGGCTGTGTCTTTTTGATTTTAATTTCCCTAAGCTATAGGACCATAAGTGGAAGTGCCTTAGGCTCTGTTGCTTTGTTTTTTAGATGTTTCAGGAAACACCATACACTTCTAACCAGTGGCTGTTGGCAATTTACATCCGGCCCATCAGCATAACAAGTCTCCCAGTTCTCCATGGCCTGTCCTGCCTTTCTGGATTTCACACTTTTTTCACATGGCCCTTTTGACCGGGGGAAAGTGAGATTTCATTGTAGTGCAGATTTCCTTTTCAAGCTTGCTTGGTTGGCCAAAAAGTGCGTAGACGTTTTTTCCTGAATACATTCAGGAAAAAATGCATACGCCCTTTTTTGCCAAGTGTATCATTGTCGACGTTCTGCCTCTTTTCCTATGCTTTAAATGCAATTCCAGTCTACCTCCTGAAATTGGTTTCCTGCAATTCAGCCCTGCTTTCAAGTACTCTTGGCAGGCTTACTTCAGTATATTTTTGGACGATAGCTGTCATTTATAACTCTGCAGGTTTGTGAATTACAGTGCCCCTGAGCTCCTTTTTTCAACTCGCTTTCTTGTGAGCTGGCCGCAACACCGCAGGATTGCTTCAGGCCCTAATCTGGTTCCGGCACGGCACACTGAGCCTTTGGTTAATTCCTCTTCCTGGTGGGAAATGAGAGTTAAATTTGCCCGTCCAGACACCTCCAGCTGGTCTCTCATTGATTCTCCCTATTCCTGTTCATCTTCCGCAGAAATTGCAAACTGGGCCAAACAGGAGGTTAAAGGCACTGACTCTCCAAGTCGGGAGAGTGTTAGTAAAGCGTCTGGAATGTTGCACACGAGAACCAGGGTTTGAAAACTGAGACATATTTGAACACGTCTACCGATCACACGGTTGATCATACTCTGGGTTCCACATGCATGTTTTAGCTGAAGGAAGAATCCCTTAAACCTGGAGAGTTGAGACCCGTGGAATGGGTACCATGCAATATGACTTCAAAGGGTCTTCATTTGCTCACCGAACCTCTCCAATCCTATCACTGCTGCGTTTATGCCCCTGTACACATGCTTGATTCTCTTTCGGAGACATAGCAATCCATAGGTTTTAAGATACTTACTAGTCAGGTACATTCTTAGGCGTTTAATATGGGGTGTTGAGTCCATTTCGTTGAGCAAGGAGTAGCTCTTGTCTATTACATATTTGGCTTAAGGAACTTTATCTGTGCTCATTTCAATCTCTGGTTTTATGCAGCACCCCAACTCACCTTTCCCCTTAAGCAAGCATAAGTTGGTTTTCTAAATTTGAGACCCTGTTCTGTTTGTAATCCAGTTCCTGTGTAGCCAAGTTTACATTCCGTGTATTAGTGATATCTTATGATGTTTCTTTTTCTGTGTGACTTATTTCAGTTAAAATCATCATACCTGAATCCACTCATTATGCTGCTACGGGCCTGATGACATAGTTGTCATTGCTGAGTGATATTGCATTGTACGTAAGTACGACAACTTCTTCATCCATTTTGCGCTTTCTGCAATACTGAACTTGTACCGTAAACGAGGTTCTTGTAAATAGAGCCGTCCCAAACTTTCGGGTGGCTGTGTCTTTTTGATTTTAATTTCCCTAAGCTATAGGACCATAAGTGGAAGTGCCCTAGGCTCTGTTGCTTTGTTTTTTAGATGTTTCAGGAAAAACCATACACTTCTCCCAAGTGGCTGTTGGCAATTTACATCCCGCCCATCAGCATAACAAGGCTCCCAGTTCTCCATGGCCTGTCCTGCCTTGCTGGATTTTACACTTTTTTCAGATGGCCCTTTTGACCGGGGGGATGTGAGACTTCATTGTAGTGCAGATTTCCTTTGCAAGCTTGCTTGGTTGGCCAAAAAGGGCGTATGCGTTTTTTCCTGAATATATTCAGGAAAAAACGCATACGCCCTTTTTGGCCAAGTGCATCATTGTCGACGTTCTGCCTCTTTTCCTATGCTTTAAATGCAATTCCAGTCTACCTCCTGAAATCGGTTTCCTGCAATTCTGCCCCGCTTTCAAGTCCTCTTAGGCAGACTTACTTCAGTATATTTTTAGACGATAGCTGTCATTTATAACTCTGCAGGTTTGTGAGTTACAGTGCCCCTGAGCTCCTTTCTTCAACTCGTTTTCTTGTGAGCTGGCCGCAACACCGCAGAATTGCTTCAGGCCCTAATCTGGTTCCGGCACGGCATCCTGAGCCTTTGGTTAATTCCTCTTCCTGGTGGGAAATGAGAGTTAAATTTGCCCGTCCAGACACCTCCAGCTAGTCTCTCATTGGTTCTCCCTATTCCTGTTCATCTTCCGCAGAAATTGCAAACTGGGCCAAACAGGAGGTTAAAGGCACTGACTCTCCACGTCGGGAGAGTGTTAGTAAAGCGTCTGGAATGTTGCACCCGAGTACCAGGGGACGAGAACGGAGACATATTGGAACACGTCTCCCGATCACACGGTTGATCATACTCTGGGTTCCACATGCATGTTTTAGCTGAAGGAAGAATCCCTTAAACCTGGAGAGTTGAGACCCGTGGAATGGGTACCATGCAATATTCCT
Organism: Orcinus orca; assembly: GCF_937001465.1. Lineage (NCBI taxonomy): Eukaryota > Metazoa > Chordata > Mammalia > Artiodactyla > Delphinidae > Orcinus > Orcinus orca. The sequence goes on from NW_026043983.1 coordinate 919,211, forward strand.
TCAAAGGGTCTTAATTTGCTCACCGAACCTCTCCAATCCTATCACTGCTGCGTTTATGCCCCTGTACACATGCTTGATTCTCTTTCGGAGACATAGCAATCCATAGGTTTTAAGATACTTACTAGTCAGGTACATTCTTAGGCGTTTAATATGGGGTGTTGAGTCCATTTCGTTGAGCAAGGAGTAGCTTTTGTCTATTACATATTTGGCTTAAGGAACTTTATCTGTGCTCATTTCAATCTCTGGTTTTATGCAGCACCCCAACTCACCTTTCCCCTTAAGCAAGCATAAGTTGATTTTCTAAATTTGAGACCCTGTTCTGTTTTGTAATCCAGTTCCTGTGTAGCCAAGTTTACATTCCGTGTATTAGTGATATCTTATGATGTTTCTTTTTCTGTGTGACTTATTTCAGTTAGAATCATCATACCTGAATCCACTCATTATGCTGCTACGGGCCTGATGACATAGATTTCATTGCTGAGTGATATTGCATTGTACGTAAGTACCACAACTTCTTTATCCATTTTTCGCTTTATGCGATATTGAACTTGTACCGTAAACGAGGTTCTTGTAAACAGAGCCATCCCAAATTTTGCGGTGGCTGTGTCTTTTCGATTTTAATATCCCTAAGCTATAGGACCATAAGTAGAAGTGTCCTAAGCTCTGTTGCTTTGTTTTTTAGAACTTTCTGGAAACAGCATACACTTCTCCCCAGTGGCTGTTGGCAATATTCATCCCGCCCATCAGCATAACAAGGCTCCCAGTTCTCCATGGCCTGTCCTGCCTTTCTGGATTTTACACTTTTTTCAGATGGCCCTTTTGACAGGGGGGAAGTGAGACTTCATTGTAGTGCAGATTTCCTTTGCAAGCTTGCTTGGTTGGCCAAAAAGGGCATATGCGTTTTTTCCTGAATATATTCAGGATAAAACGCATATGCCCGTTTTGACTAAGTGTATCATTGTCGACGTTCTGCCTCTTTTCCTATGCTTTAAATGCAATTCTAGTCTATCTCCTGAAATCGGTTTCCTGCAATTCTGCCGTGCTTTCAAGTTGTCTTGGCAGGCTTACTTCAGTATATTTTTGGACGATAGCTGTCATTTATAACTCTGCAGGTTTGTGAATTACAGTGCCCCTGAGCTCCTTCCTTCAACTCGCTTTCTTGTGAGCTGGCCGCAACACCGCAGGATTGCTTCAGGCCCTAATCTGGTTCCGGCACGGCACGCTGAGCCTTTGGTTAATTCCTCTTCCTGGTGGGAAATAAGAGTTAAATTTGCCCGTCCAGACACCTCCAGCTAGTCTCTCATTGTTCCTCCCTATTCCTGTTCATCTTCCACAGAAATTGCAAACTGGGCCAAACAGGAGGTTAAAGGCAGTGACTCTCCAAGTTGGGAGAGTGTTAGTAAAGCATCTAGAATGTTGCACCCGAGTTCCAGGGGTCGAAAACTGAGAAATATTCGAACACGTCTCCTGATCACACGGTTGATCATACTCTGGGTTCCACACGCATGTTTTAGCTGAAGGAAGAATCCCTTAAACCTGGAGAGTTGAGACCCGTGGAATGGGTACCATGCAATATGACTTCAAAGGGTCTTCATTTGCTCACCGAACTTCTTCAATCCTATCACTGCTGTGTTTATGCCCCTGTACACACGCTTGATTCTCTTTCGGAGACATAGCAATCCATAGGTTTTAAGATACTTACAAGTCAGCTACATTCTTAGTCGTTTATTATGGGGTGTTAAGCCCATTTCTTTGAGCAAGGAGTAGCTCTTGTCTATTAAATGTTTGGCTTAAGGAACTTTATCTGTGCTCATTTCAATCTCTGGTTTTATGCAGCACCCCAACTCACCTTTCCCCTTAAGCAAGCATAAGTTGTTTTCTAAATTTTAGACCCTGTTCTGCTTTGTAATCCAGTTCCTGTGTAGCCAAGTTTACATTCCGTGTATTAGTGATATCTTATGATGTTTCTTTTTCTGTGTGACTTATTTCACTTAGAATCATCATACCTGAATCCACTCATTATGCTGCTATGGGCCTGATGACATAGATTTCATTGCTGAGTGATATTGCATTGTACATAAGTACCACAACTTCTTTATCCATTTTTCGCTTTCTGCGATATTGAACTTGTACCGTAAATGACGTTATTGTAAACAGAGCTATCCCAAACTTTGGGGTGGCTGTGTCTTTTTGATTTTAATTTCCCTAAGCTATAGGACCATAAGTGGAAGTGCCTTAGGCTCTGTTGCTTTGTTTTTTAGATGTTTCAGGAAACACCATACACTTCTAACCAGTGGCTGTTGGCAATTTACATCCGGCCCATCAGCATAACAAGTCTCCCAGTTCTCCATGGCCTGTCCTGCCTTTCTGGATTTCACACTTTTTTCACATGGCCCTTTTGACCGGGGGAAAGTGAGATTTCATTGTAGTGCAGATTTCCTTTTCAAGCTTGCTTGGTTGGCCAAAAAGTGCGTAGACGTTTTTTCCTGAATACATTCAGGAAAAAATGCATACGCCCTTTTTTGCCAAGTGTATCATTGTCGACGTTCTGCCTCTTTTCCTATGCTTTAAATGCAATTCCAGTCTACCTCCTGAAATTGGTTTCCTGCAATTCAGCCCTGCTTTCAAGTACTCTTGGCAGCCTTACTTCAGTATATTTTTGGACGATAGCTGTCATTTATAACTCTGCAGGTTTTTGAATTACAGTGCCCCTGAGCTCCTTTCTTCAACTCGCTTTCTTGTGAGCTGGCCGCAACACCGCAGGATTGCTTCAGGCCCTAATCTGGTTCCGGCACGGCATGCTGAGCCTTTGGTTAATTCCTCTTCCTGGTGGGAAATGAGAGTTAAATTTGCCCGTCCAGACACCTCCAGCTAGTCTCTCATTGGTTCTCCCTATTCCTGTTCATCTTCCGCAGAAATTGCAAACTGGGCCAAACAGGAGGTTAAAGGCACTGACTCTCCAAGTCGGGAGAGTGTTAATAAAGCGTCTGGAATGTTGCACCCGAGTACCAGGGGACGAGAACTGAGACATATTTCAACACTTTTCCCGATCACACGGTTGATCATACTCTGGGTTCCACATGCATGTTTTAGCTGAAGGAAGAATCCCTTAAACCTGGAGAGTTGAGACCCGTGGTATGGGTACCATGCAATATTCCTTCAAAGGGTCTTAATTTGCTCACCGAACCTCTCCAATCCTATCACTGCTGCGTTTGTGCCCCTGTACACATGCTTGATTCTCTTTCGGAGACATAGCAATCCATAGGTTTTAAGATACTTACTAGTCAGGTACATTCTTAGGCGTTTAATATGGGGTGTTGAGTCCATTTCGTTGAGCAAGGAGTAGCTCTTGTCTATTACATATTTGGCTTAAGGAACTTTATCTGTGCTCATTTCAATCTCTGGTTTTATGCAGCACCCCAACTCACCTTTCCCCTTAAGCAAGCATAAGTTGATTTTCTAAATTTGAGACCCTGTTCTGTTTTGTAATCCAGTTCCTGTGTAGCCAAGTTTACATTCCGTGTATTAGTGATATCTTATGATGTTTCTTTTTCTGTGTGACTTATTTCAGTTAGAATCATCATACCTGAATCCACTCATTATGCTGCTACGGGCCTGATGACATAGATTTCATTGCTGAATGATATTGCATTGTACGTAAGTACCACAACTTCTTTATCCATTTTTCGCTTTCTGCGATATTGAACTTGTACCGTAAACGAGGTTCTTGTAAACAGAGCCATCCCAAATTTTGCGGTGGCTGTGTCTTTTCGATTTTAATATCCCTAAGCTATAGGACCATAAGTAGAAGTGCCCTAGGCTCTGTTGCTTTGTTTTTTAGAACTTTCTGGAAACAGCATACACTTCTCCCCAGTGGCTGTTGGCAATATTCATCCCGCCCATCAGCATAACAAGGCTCCCAGTTCTCCATGGCCTGTCCTGCCTTTCTGGATTTTACACTTTTTTCAGATGGCCCTTTTGACCAGGGGGAAGTGAGACTTCATTGTAGTGCAGATTTCCTTTGCAAGCTTGCTTGGTTGGCCAAAAAGTGCGTATGCGTTTTGTCCTGAATATATTCAGGAAAAAACGCATACGCCCTTTTTTGCCAAGTGTATCATGGTCGACGTTCTGCCTCTTTTCCTATGCTTTAAATGCAATTCCAGTCTACCTCCTGAAATCGGTTTCCTGCAATTCTGGCCCGCTTTCAAGTCCTCTTGGCAGCCTTACTTCACTATATTTTTGGACGATAGCTGTCATTTATAACTCTGCAGGTTTTTGAATTACAGTGCCCCTGAGCTCCTTTCTTCAACTTGCTTTCTAGTGAGCTGACCGCAACACCGCAGGATTGCTTCAGGCCCTAATCTGGTTCCAGCACGGCACGCTGAGCCTTCGGTTAATTCCTCTTCCTGGTGGGAAATGAGAGTTAAATGTGCCCGTCCAGACAGCTCCAGCTAGTCTCTCATCGGTTCTCCCTATTCCTGTTCATCTTCCGCAGAAATTGCAAACTGGGCCAAACAGGAGGTTAAAGGCACTGACTGTCCAAGTCGGGAGAGTGTTAGTAAAGCGTCTGGAATGTTGCACACGAGCACCAGGGGTTGAAAACTGAGAGATATTTGAACACGTCTCCCGATCACACGGTTGATCATACTCTGGTTTCCACATGCATGTTTTAGCTGAAGGAAGAATCCCTTAAACCTGGAGAGTTGAGACCCGTGGAATGGGTACCATGCAATATGACTTCAAAGGGTCTTCATTTGTTCACCAAAGCTCTCCAATCCTATCACTGCTGCGTTTATGCCCCTGTACACACGTTTGATTCTCTTTTGGAGACATAGCAATCCATAGGTTTTAAGATACTTACAAGTCAGCTACATTCTTAGGCGTTTATTATGGGGTGTTGAGCCCATTTCTTTGAGCAAGGAGTAGCTCTTGTCTATTACATGTTTGGCTTAAGGAACTTTATCTGTGCTCATTTCAATCTCTGGTTTTATGCAGCACCCCAACTCACCTTTCCCCTTAAGCAAGCATAAGTTGTTTTCTAAATTTGAGACCCTGTTCTGTTTTGTAATCCAGTTCCTGTGTAGCCAAGTTTACATTCCGTGTATTAGTGATATCTTATGATGTTTCTTTTTCTGTGTGACATATTTCAGTTAGAATCATCATACCTGAATCCACTCATTATGCTGCTACGGGCCTGATGACATAGATTTCATTGCTGAGTGATATTGAATTGTACGTAAGTACCACAACTTCTTTGTCCATTTTTCACTTTCTGCGATATTGGACTTGTAGCGTAAATGAGGTTCTTGTAAACAGAGCCATCCCAAATTTTGGGGTAGCTGTGTCTTTTTGATTTTAATTTCCCTAAGCTATAGGACCATAAGTTGAAGTGCCCTAGGCTCTGTTGCTTTGTTTTTTAGATGTTTCAGGAAACACCATACACTTCTCCCAAGTGGCTGTTGGCAATTTACATCCCGCCCATCAGCATAACAAGGCTCCCAGTTCTCCATGGCCTGTCCTGCCTTTCTGGATTTTACACTTTTTTCAGATGGCCCTTTTGACAGGGGGGAAGTGAGACTTCATTGTAGTGCAGATTTCCTTTGCAAGCTTGCTTGGTTGGCCAAAAAGGGCATATGCGTTTTTTCCTGAATATATTCAGGAAAAAACGCATATGCCCGTTTTGACTAAGTGCATCATTGTCTACGTTCTGCCTCTTTTCCTATGCTTTAAATGCAATTCCAGTCTATCTCCTGAAATCGGTTTCCTGCAATTCTGCCGTGCTTTCAAGTTGTCTTGGCAGGCTTACTTCAGTATATTTTTGGACGATAGCTGTCATTTATAACTCTGCAAGTTTGTGAATTACAGTGCCCCTGAGCTCCTTCCTTCAACTCGCTTTCTTGTGAGCTGGCCGCAACACCGCAGGATTGCTTCAGGCCCTAATCTGGTTCCGGCACGGCACGCTGAGCCTTTGGTTAATTCCTCTTCCTGGTGGGAAATAAGAGTTAAATTTGCCCGTCCAGACACCTCCAGCTAGTCTCTCATTGGTTCTCCATATTCCTGTTCATCTTCCGCAGAAATTGCAAACTGGGCCAAACAGGAGGTTAAAGGCACTGACTCTCCAAGTCGGGAGAGTGTTAATAAAGCGTCTGGAATGTTGCACCCGAGTACCAGGGGACGAGAACTGAGACATATTTCAACACTTCTCCCGATCACACGGTTGATCATACTCTGGGTTCCACATGCATGTTTTAGCTGAAGGAAGAATCCCTTAAACCTGGAGAGTTGAGACCCGTGGAATGGGTACCATGCAATATGACATCAAAGGGTCTTCATTTGCTCACCGAACCTCTCCAATCCTATCACTGCTGCGTTTAAGCCCCTGCACACATGCTTGATTCTCTTTCAGAGACATAGCAATCCATAGGTTTTAAGATACTTACTTGTCAGGTACATTCTTAGGTGTTTAATATGGGGTGTTGAGTCCATTTCGTTGAGCAAGGAGTAGCTCTTGTCTATTACATATTTGGCTTAAGGAACTTTATCTGTGCTCATTTCAATCTGTGGTTTTATGCAGCACCCCAACTCACCTTTCCCCTTAAGCAAGCATAAGTTGGTTTTCTAAATTTGAGACCCTCTTCGTGTTTGTAAACCAGTTCCTGTGTAGCCAAGTTTACATTCCGTGTATTAGTGATATCTTATGATGTTTCTTTTTCTGTGTGACTTATTTCAGTTAGAATCATCATACCTGAATCCACTCATTATGCTGCTATGGGCCTGATGACATAGATTTAATTGCTGAGTGATATTGCATTGTACATAAGTACCACAACTTCTTTATCCATTTTCCACTTTCTGCGATATTGAACTTGTACCATAAACGCGGTTCTTGTAAACAGAGTTGTCCCAAACTTTGGGGTGGTTGTGTCTTTTTGATTTTAATTTCCCTAAGCTATAGGACCATAAGTGGAAGTGCCCTAGGCTCTGTTGCTTTGTTTTTTAGATGTTTCAGGAAACACCATACACTTCTCCCGAGTGGCTGTTGGCAATTTACATCCCACCCATCAGCATAACAAGGCTCCCATTTCTCCATGGCCTGTCCTGCCTTTCTGGATTTTACACTTTTTTCAGATGGCCCTTTTGACCAGGGGGAAGTGAGACTTCATTGTAGTGCAGATTTCCTTTGCAAGCTTGCTTGGTTGGCCAAAAAGGGCGTATGCGTTTTTTCCTGAATATATTCAGGAAAAAACGCATACGCCCTTTTTGGCCAAGTGCATCATTGTCGACGTTCTGCCTCTTTTCCTATGCTTTAAATGCAATTCCAGTCTACCTCCTGAAATCGGTTTCCTGCAATTCTGCCTTGCCTCCAATGCCTCTTCATAGCCTTACCTCAATATATTTTTTGAAAATAGTTGGCCTTTATAACTCTGCAGGTTTTTGAATTGCAGTGGCCCTTAGCTCCATTTTTCTGCTCTTATTTTTGTGATCTTGCCTCATAACCACAGGATTCCTTCAGGCCCTATTCTTCTTCTGGGGCACCTTGCTGTTCCTTTGGTTTATTCTTCTTACTGATGTGAAATTAGAGTGACATGTGCCCATTGAAACTGCTACAGCTAGTTTCTCACTGGTTCCCCCTATTCCCATTCATCCTCCGCACTAACTGCAGACTGTGCGATACCAGAACTTAAAGGCATTGACTCTCCATGTGGGGATATTGTTAGTAAAGTGGCTGGAATGTCGATCCGGAGTCCCAGGAGAGGAAAAATGAGGTGCATTTTAGAAACCTTTCCCGATCATATGGTATACCAGTCGCTGGGTTTCCCAAGCATGGTTTAGCTGTAGGAAGATTCCCTTCAACCTGGATTGTTGGGACCCTTGGAATGAGTAGCATGAAATATTGCATTAAACTTTTGGCAGTTGCTCACCAAAGCTCACCAATCCTCTCAGCCCCAAGTGTGCAGCCTTATGTCTTATCCAGCTGTGGGTTTATATGTGGTCAATCCAGGTTGCATCACAGCCCCTGAGCAAATTTTGTAAGAATTTTTCTCTCTTTCATTGTTTCTGCATTTTGTTTTTAAAATTTATTTCTATAATGGGGTTTAGCTCATTTTCACTGCTGTGTTTGTGCCACTCTGCACACACTTGATTCCCTTATGGAGATATATCAATACATGGGTTTTAAGATTCTTATTACTCAGATATATTTCTCTGCGGTGTATAGGGTGTGTTGAGGCCAGTTCATTGAGCAAGGTGTAGATCTTGTCTAATATCTATTTGGTTTATTGAACGGTATCTGTGCTAATTTCAAACTCTGGTTTAATGCATCACCCCACCTCTCCTTTCCCCTTAAGCTGACATAAGTGTGTTTTCTAAATATGAGACACTGTTCTGTTCTGTAATTCATTTCTTGTGCAGCCATATTTACCCTCCCTCTATAAGTGATATCTTATGATATGTTTCTTTTTCTGTTTGACTTATTTCAAGTAGTATTATCGGACCTAAATCCACTCTTTATCCTTCTACTAGCCTTATTACCTTGATTTCATGGTGAAGAGATATTCCATTGTACATAAGTACCACATCTTCTTTATCCATTTTTCTCTTTCCTGGGATATTTAAGGTGTACTGAAGTTGAGGTTCTTGTAAACAGAGTAGCCCTAAACTGTGGTGTGCTTGTGTCTTGTTGATTTTTAGACTTCCCTAGATATACTCCCATGATTGGAAGTGTCCTATGCTCTGTAGCTCTGTTTTTTAGATGATTTAGGAACCACCATACACTTCTCCAGAGTGGCTCTCAGCAGTTCACACACTGCCCATCAGTGTATAAAGGCTCCCTGTTCTCCATGGCCTGTCCTGCATTTCTGGTTTTTACAATTTTTTAGGATGGCCCTTTTGACCGGTGGGAAATGAGACTTCTTTGTTGTGCACATTTGCATTGCTTGCTTGCTTCGTTGCCCATAAAGTGCGTATGCGTTTTTTCCTGGATATAATCAGGAAAAAACGCATACGTCCTTTTGGGCCAACTGCATCATTGTCGAAATTCTGCCGCTTTTCATGTGCTTTAAAGACGAGTCCAATCTATCTCTTGAAATCTGTTTCTTGCAATTCTGTCTTGCATTCAGATCCTCTTCTTTGCCTTACCTCAACATATTTTTGGACGTTAGTTTTCATTTATAACTCCGCAGGTTTGTGAATTGCAGTGACCCTGAGCTCCATTTTTTAAGTTGCTCTTTTGTGAGCTGGCCTCAAACCCACAGGATTGCTTCAGGCCCTATTTTGGCTCTGGCGAGGCGGGCTGAGCCTTTTTTCAATTCTTATTCTTAATGGGAAATTAGAGTGATATGTGCCCGTCCAAACCCCTACAACTATTCTCTCATTGGTTCCCCCTCTTCCCGTTCATCCTCCTCACAATTTGCAAAATGTGTGAAACAGAAGTTGAAATGTGCTGATTCTCCAAGTGGGGAGATTCTAAGTAACGTGGCTGGAATGGTGAACAGGAGCACCAGGAGAGGATAAATGAGCTGCATTTTAGACACATCTCCCGATCACATGGTGTACAGTCCTCTGGGTTTTCCATGCATGTTTTAGCTGTAGGAAGATCCCTTGAACCTGCAGATTTGGGACCCATTGAATGGGTACCAGGTAGTATTACTTTAAAGGGTGTGCATTTCCTCACCCAACCTCACATTTCTCTTAGTGCAAACAGTTTCCAGCCTTATGTCTCATCCTGCTGTGGGTCTAGATGTGTTCAATCCATGTTGCATCACCGTCCCTGAGGAAAAGTTGTAAGAGGTTTTCTCTGTCTCTCTGTCGTTTATTTTTTTCAATTTGTTACTATATTGGTTACAGCTGATTTTCAAAGCTCTGTTTCTTGCTGCTGTACATCCACTTGATTCACGTACAGAGAGACATCAGTAAATTCTTTTTCAGATTCTTACCAGTTGTATATATTCTTTTCCGGTGACTTGAGTGTGCTGAGTGCAGTTCTTTTAGCTACCGTGTGGGCTTTGTTGATTATCAGTTTGGTATTTGGAATGGTATCTTTGCTAATTTCAACCTCCTGGATGATGCCTCACCCCTCCCCACCTTTCCCGTTTAGCAGCCTTATGCGTGTTTTCTACATATTTGACTATGTTTTTGTTTTGTAATTTATTTCATGTGTAGCCATTTTGGATTCCACCTTTAAGTGATATCTTATGATATGTGTCTTTTTCTTTTTGAATTATGTCACTTAGAAAGATCATACGTAACTCCTCCGGAGTTGTTACAACTGGCCATATTTCATTGATTTCCAGGCTGAATAATATTCCACTCTACCTAAGTACCACATCTCTATCCATTTTTTCCCTCCAGAGACATTTAAGGTATATCCTAATCGAGGATCTTTTAAACAGAGAGGGGGTAAACATTGGGGTGCCTGTGTCCTCTCAATTTTTGTTTTTCCCAAGATATACGCCCATGAGTACAAGTGCCCTATGCTCTGTAGCTCATTTTTTAGATGCTTTAGTAAACACAATACACTTCTCCAGAATGGCCGTTGGCAATATACATTTCCACTATAAGTCTCACAGGGCTCCCTCTTCTCCTTGCCCTGTCCTGCATTTCTGTTGTTTACGCTTTATGAGGATGGCTCTTCTGACTGATGCGAAGTGATATCTTTTGTAGTATTGACTTCCAGTGCCCACCTGTTTGCTTGGCTAAAAAAGTGTATGCTCTTTTCTTGAATATATACAGAAAAAAACGCATACACACTTTTTGGCCAACTGCAATGTTGGCAATGTTCAGCTCCTTTTCTTGTGCTTAATGGCGAGTCTTTTCTACCTCCTCAAATCCCTTTCCTGCCATTCTCCCTTGCTTACAAGTCCTTTTCTCTGACTTTCCTCAAGACATTTTTCAGTGATGGATATTTTCAACTCTGCAGTTTCGTGAATTTTACTGCCCCTGAGTTCCATTGTTCAACTTGTGTTTATGGGAACTGGCCACAAAGCAGCGGGATTTCCTCAAGCCCTATACTGTTTCCATGGGCAACCCTAGCCTTTGGTCAGTTCGTCTTCCTGATTGGAAATTAGAGTGACATGTGCCTGTCTGAACACCTAGGACTTGTCTCTCATTGTTCTTCATCCTTCCGCTTCATCCTCTGGACAAATTCCAAACTGTACACAACAGGATGTTGACAGTGCTGACATCTCCAAGTGGGGAGACTGTTAGTAAAGACGCTGGATGGGTGAACCCGAGCACCAGGAGATGAGGAGATGAGATGCCTTTTCCAAACTCTTCCCGATCAGACGGTATACCATCCTCTGGGTGTGACAGACATGTTTTAGCAGTAGGAAGAGTCCCATTCATGTAAGGAGAACATCAGGGCTTTTTCAAAATCAGTGTCTCCCCGAAACACAAACTGGGGAATTTTTTAAGCTACGGCTACACATATGTTCATTAAGGGCCTTGGGAAGTAGGCAGAGTCCAAACTTTAGATGATTGAAGTCTTCAGGGTCAGAAGCACTCACCACCAGCTTCCCTTAGGTTACACTTTAACTGTCATTGATAGATGATGTCAATAAAAATATCTATTCTTTTTCAGATTATTTCCCCTTATAGCTTATTGCAAAATGTTGAGTGTAGTTCCCTGTGCTATACAGTAGTTCCTTGTTGATGATCTATTTTATACATAGCAGTGTGTATGTGTTAATCCCAAACTGTTAATTTATCCCTCCTCCCACCTTTCCCCTTTGGTAATAATAAATTATAAGATTTTATACTTCTCAGAAATGGGGGAGCTGAAAGAGAGGTATCATTTTCAATGGAAAAGCATTTGAAACAAGATTGAAGTTTTAACCAAGATTATTAGATGTACATCCTTGGAAAGAAATCACTTCGTTTCTCTAATATTGACCTGACAAATAAGACAAACCTTTTCACTGAACTTGCTTATAATAAAGTGATGGAAATATCAAATGGAAGTGTTAGAAACATCTTATTTTACCTGAGCCTTATACACTGTTCTATGTTAACTACAGTTTGGCTCACACATCTGTTCATTGAGGTTACAATAGTCTCAATTTCTGTTACTGATCCTCCAGAGTGGACCCCAACAAGTGTCCCCCTGCCCAGTGTCATTGGGGCCAACAGATCGAGACTGAGTTTGGTTCACAAGCAAAGGAAACTTTATATTTTGATCAGAGAATGGAGAGGTGAGAGCATGCACTACCCCCTGGGCTGTGGGCTGGGCTGTTGTGTAGAGATCCTGTCAGAGTCAGTGGGAGGGAGGGGGCGGAGCTCTCGAGGGCCGGGTTGGCTGCAGCTCAGGCTCTGTATCGCGGAGTCTGCACTGGGCCCCAGGAGCTGAGGTGTCGTCCCAGCCATTCTGCACTAGGAAATCTGGTCTGAAGTGCCGGGTGTGGAACCTCTGCATGCGGGACCCTAGGAGCACATGAAATTAGACAAAGCACAAAGGATAAAAACGGTTAGACTTGACTTTATTGCCCAGATTCTATTTTTATCTCCCAGGGATTTTTAATGGGCTTTGCTGGGGACAAACCCCTCCTCTGCCTTTTGTCCCGTTCCTCATTCTTGGAGTGCTGAAGGTGCAGACCCTTCTTCTGTAACTGCTGAGTGCTGAGTTGGGAGCCCTCATACCCGGGGGCGAGAGTCAGAGCTTCTCCCCAGCAGCCTCCAGGTGACGTTGATTGTCCCCAGGCCCCCTGTCTCCCTGCTCGTCCACCTGAGCACCAGCATTGGAAGTGTTATAGATTCTAATGACCTTTAAGGGTCCAGGAAAGAGATGTGCAGAGACGCTGTGGGGGCCGGTTTCACCCCGCCCCACATTTGTTCAGCCACCTTAGGCTGACCGTTTCTGCCAGCCTAGATGCTCTGACCAGTAGTCTGCGCTTTCTTCAATTAGGCCCCTGAATTAACGTACAAACGGCACCAGGTGTCAGAGCCCTGCCTGCTCAACTCCCAGACAGTCCAGGGTCAGTGGTGATCAAGGACCATGATGGCCACTGAGTCAACAGCCTTTTGAAGTAAACAGGAGTCCAGCCAGTCTTATTGGCCACCATCATCACGGTGTCTGTAGGCTTTTCTATGGTGACAGTGTGATATACGGTTCCCCCGCCAAGATTATTAGCTCCCCTCTGGGTGCAGTAAGTCCTGCAAGCAGTAGTCTACTCTTTTGGGACACACTCTTGTTGTTTTATGAGAGAAACTCCAGGTCAAGTGATGTTCACATGAGTCGTCATGGTGCCCTGTTGCCCCCGGTTATCTCTCTGGATGTTGAAGTTGGAAGGCCTCCTCACTCGAGGTTGGTGTGCCCACAGAGCGAACCCTGAAACTTCAGGGCATGGTTGGTGGTTAGGATCACCACGTGGGGTCCTTTTCCCTTAGGAGGGAGGTGGCCTTTGGGGCTGCTGATTTCCAGGTTTTTAGATACCGCCAGTATCTTGGCCAGATGTGGCAGTGGGCCAAGCCCCTTGGTGACCATAGTTTATCCTACCTGGATGGCATTCTTGCATTGTTCCATTTCAAGTGGTCCCAGTTTTTGCACTAATTCTCCAGTGGTGATTCACCTTTCACCAGGAATGTAAAGGTCAAAGGGTTTAGCTAAATTAGGGAGTTCCAGGGCAAGGGTCTGAATTGACTGCTCTTTCCATTCTTGAAAGGCCACTTCTGGATTCTATTCAACAGGATCATCATCTTTTCCTTTCAATGTTTCATATAGAGGCCCAGCTAGTAGACTGTAGTTAGGGATCCAGAAGCAGCAAACCCTGGCCTCCCCAAGAACCCCTAAGCTGTCTTCTAGTTTTAGAAAGGGGTAAGGCTGAAAATGGTTTCTTTCCTTTCCTGGGATGGGCTTCTCCGACCTTCTGTGAGAATGAAGCCCAGGCAGGTCACCGCAGTCTGTGATATTTGAGCTTTTTCTTGGACAACTTCTATCCTTTATTGGCTTGGTAGTTCATAGGCCTCCTTAGTAGGGCTGGTGATCAGAATGTCGTCTGTGTACTGAAGGAGGGTTTCCTTTTCCAGAGGTAGAACTTTTAGGTCTTTAGCTAAGCTTTCCCCAAAGATGGTGTGGGAATTTTTGCACCCTTGGGGCAAGACGGCCCGGAAGTATTGTTTTAGTTGTATGTTGAGTCCTGCCACTCACAAGCCAAAATTTCTTGTGACTCTGGGACTAATGGAATACAAAAGAAGGCATCATTGAAGACTAATACAGAATACCATGTCCTGGTGGTTGGTAGAATGACCAGCAGGGTGTAGGAATTAGGAGCAGCTGGAGGTATATCCTCGGTGGCTTCACTGACTGTCCTGACATCCTTTACCAGGTCCCCAGCAGCCCATGGGGCTCTCGTGGTCAGACCAATCCCAGAATATGGAGCTCACTTGGGCAGGTACCCCACCCCCACCCCAGCCCACGGGGCTCTCGTGGTCAGGCCCCTCCCAGGATACAGAGCTACCCTTGCAGGTACCGTGGCAGGGCTGGGCACACAGGAACCGTGCACATAGCCCTCATTGCAGAGCACCCCCAGCTCACCTGTCGCTCAGAGCTGACACAGAGCACCTCAGAGCAGGACTTGAACTAACAAACAGCAGCTGCGACAGGTCTGTGACCCTGGGCATCACTCTGTGCGGCCTCCCTCCACCTGGTCTTCCAGAGACTTCCACTGCACCCGGGGCACCAGGCCTCTGTCTCCAACCACCACCCACCCCTCCTCTCCCTGACTCCTGGGTTCCTCTCATTAGGAGAGGGTTTTCTTGAAGTTGTCTCCCACTCATGGGCCAGATAAAATGATTAGAAAACAAGCCAAAGCTGCAGCCCCTTGTCTATCCTGACTCTCAGGAGCCCACACCTGTTCCTTGGACCTGGCCGGTTCAGCAAGTTCCATTTTCTGCAACTGTGAGCCCCTGAGGGGTGATGATTGGCTGACCTGGGCAGCCTTACCGTGCCGGCCAGCCCTCCCCAGGTGTGCCTGGGTTGAGATCAATATAAATACCACTCCAGGCAGCAAGAGGCCCTGCAGCCGTGCCTGACGCCATTTTCTCTGCCCTGTCAGCAGTCTCGGGGCTGGGCTGGTGGGAGGGAGTGAGAGGCCACGGCTTTGTGGGTGGCCCAGTGTGAGTGGGGCTCTGCTGGACTTTCTGCAGCAGTTGCCAGGCTGCCACCTGCTAAAGAAGAGGATGTGTCACCTATACCTGCTGCTGGAATTTCTCCCTGGGCAGAGGTGAGGAAGGAAAGAAGCAGTGGGGGCAGGGACAGGACGGGTATCTCAGGCAGGGAAATGGAAATCTTCCAGAAGAGCACCCAGGGCCAGGACCATCCTGGCTGGCCTGCAGGCACCAAGTCGGCTGGCATGCTGTCACTCGTGTGGCTCTATGGCCCTTCCTCTATGCTTTCAAGTCCTTGTATATATTCAGGTGTTTTACCTGGGACGGGTGGGAATAGTTCAGCAGCAACTGGCCTGGGGCTCAGCTCACGTTTACTCACAGATGCCTCGGCACGGTGCCCCAGCTTTGCAATGAGGACGCTTGTTGTGTGGGGGCTGCTGGCTGAATGGGAGATGATTCCCCACCACTGACCAACTTCAGAATTGTTTACAACTGGAGCAAGTGCCCTGATACGGTTTTCCTCTGTGGAACTGGTGGGTTCTGTGTTTTTTTTCTCTTTTTCGTTTTTGGTTCAAGGTAGATTTTATTCCTCTTTTTTGTATTTACAGATATAAGCATGGAAATAATTTATTCATATAAATACATGTATGTGAAGGGAATAATTGTTTTTTCTGTTTTATTTTTTAAATTTTATTTCTTTTTAATTTTGAATTTTATTTTATATTTTTATACAGCAGGTTCTTATTGGTTACCTATTTTATACGTATAAATGTATACATGCCAATCCCAGTCTCTCAACTCCTCCCACCACCACCCCCCCAACAGCCTTCCACCCTTGTTGTCCATACGTTTGTTGTCTACATCTGTTGCTCTATTTATGCCTTGCAAAATGGTTAACCTGTACAGTTTTTCTAGGTTCCACATATATGCATGAATATACAAGATTTGTTTTTCTCTTTCTGACTTACTTCACTCTGTATGACACTCTCTAGATCCATCGACGTCTTGACAAATGACCCAATTTCATTCCTTTTCATGGCTTAGTAATATTCCATTTTATATATGTACCACAGCTTTATGCATTCGTCTGTCTGTGGGCATTTAGGTTGCTTCCATTACCTCGATATTGTAAAGAGTGAGGCAATGAACATTGCGGTGAATGTCTCTTTTTGATTTATGGTTTTGTCTGGGTATATGTCCAGAACTGGGATTGCTGTATCATATGGTAATTCTACTGTTAGTTTCTTAAGAAACTCCATATTGTTCTCCATAGTGACTGTATCAATTTATATTCCCAACAATAGTGGAAGAGGGTTCCTTTTCTCCACACCCTTTCCAGCATTTTTTGTTTGTAGATTTTCTGATGATGCCCATTCTACCAGGTGTGAGGTGATACCTCATTGTTGAGTCCATTTCCTTGAGCAAGGGGTAGGTCTTGTCTATTAAATATTTGGCTTATGGAACGGTATCTGTGCTAATTTCAAACTCTGGTTTTATGCAGCACCCCAACTCACCTTCCCACTTAAGCAAGCATAAGTTGGTTTTCTAAATTTGAGACCGTGTTCTGTTTTGTAAATCAGTTCATGTGTAGCCAAGTTCTCATTCCATGTATTAGTGGTACCTTATGATGTTTCTTTTTCTGTGTGACTTTTTTCACTTAGAATCACCGTGCCTCAATCCACTCATTATGCTGGTACGGGCCTGGTGACATAGTTTTCATTGCTGAGAGGTATTCTGTTGTACGTAAGTACCGCAACTTCTTTATCCATTATTTGTTCTCTGGCATATTTAACTTGTGCTGCAGAAGAGGTTCCTGTAAACAGAGCCGTCCCAAACTTTGAGGTGGCTGTGTCTTTTTGATTTTAATCTCCCTTATCTATAGGACCATAAGTGGAAGTGCCCTAGGCTCTGTTGCTTTGTTTCTTAGATGTTTCAGGAAACACCATACACTTCTCCCGAGTGGCTGTTGGCAATTTACATCCCACCCATCAGCATAACAAGGCTCCCAGTTCTCCATGGCCTGTCCTGCCTTTCTGGATTTTACACTTTTTTCAGATGGCCCTTTTGACCAGGGGAAAGTGAGACTTCATTGTAGTGCAGATTTGCTTTGCAAGCTTGCTTGGTTGGCCAAAAAGGGCGTATGCGTTTTTTCCTGAATATATTCAGGATAAAACGCATACGCCCTTTTTGGCCAAGTGCATCATTGTGGACGTTCTGCCTCTTTTCCTATGCTTTAAATGCAATTCCAGTCTACCTCCTGAAATCGGTTTCCTGCAATTCTGCCCTGCTTTCAAGTCCTCTTGGCAGCCTTACTTCAGTACATTTTTGGACGATAGCTGTCATTTATAACTCTGCAGGATTGTGAATTACAGTGCCCCTGAGCTCCTTTCTTCAACTCGCTTTCTTGTGAGCTGGCCGCAACACCACAGGATTGCTTCAGGCCCTAAACTGGTTCTGGCACGGCACGCTGAGCCTTTGGTTAATTCCTCTTCCTGGTGGGAAATGAGAGTTAAATTTGCCCGTCCAGACACCTCCAGCTAGTCTCTCATTGGTTCTCCCTATTCCTGTTCATCTTCCGCAGAAATTGCAAACTGGGCCAAACAGGAGGTTAAAGGCACTGACTCTCCAAGTCGGGAGAGTGTTAGTAAAGCGTCTGGAATGTTGCACCCGAGTACCAGGGGACGAGAACTGAGACATATTGGAACACGTCTCCCGATCACATGGTTGATCATACTCTGGGTTCCACATGCATGTTTTAGCTGAAGGAAGAAACCCTTAAACCTGGAGAGTTGTGACCCGTGGAATGGGTACCATGCAATATTCCTTCAAAGGGTCTTCATTTGCTCACCGAACCTCTCCAATCCTATCACTGCTGCATTTATGCCACTGTACACATGCTTGATTCTCTTTCAGAGACATAGCAATCCATAGGTTTTAAGATACTTACTAGTCAGGTACATTCTTAGGCGTTTAATATGGGGTGTTGAGTCCATTTCGTTGAGCAAGGAGTAGCTCTTGTGTATTACATATTTGGCTTAAGGAACTTTATCTGTGCTCATTTCAATCTCTGGTTTTATGCAGCACCCCAACTCACCTTTCCCCTTAAGCAAGCATAAGTTGGTTTTCTAAATTTGAGACCCTGTTTTGTTTTGTAATTCAGTTCCTGTGTAGCAAGTTTACATTCCGTGTATTAGTGATATCTTATGATGTTTCTTTTTCTGTGTGACTTATCTCAGTTAGAATCATCATACCTGAATCCACTCATTATGCTGCTACGGGCCTGATGACGTAGATTTCATTGCTGAGTGATATTGCATTGTACGTAAGTACCAAAACTTCTTTATGCATTTTTTGCTTTCTGCGATATTGAACTTGTACCGTAAACGAGGTTCTTGTAAACAGAGCCGTCCCAAACTTTGGGGTGGCTGTGCCTTTTTGATTTTAATTTCCCTAAGCTATAGGACCATAAGTGGAAGTGCCCTAGGCTCTGTTCCTCTGTTTTTTAGATGTTTCAGGAAGCACCATACACTTCTCCCCAGTGGCTGTTGGCAATTTACATCCCGCCCATCAGCATAACAAGGCTCCCAGTTCTCCATGGCCTGTCCTGCCTTTCTGGATTTTACACTTTTTTCAGATGGCCCTTTTGACCGGGGGGAAGTGAGACTTCATTGCAGTGCAGATTTCCTTTGCAAGCTTGCTTGGTTGGCCAAAAAGTGCGTAGACGTTTTTTCCTGAATATATTCAGGAAGAAACACATACGCCCTTATTGGCCAAGTGCATCATTGTGCACGTTCTGCCTCTTTTCCTATGCTTTAAATGCAATTCCAGTCTACCTCCTGAAATCGGTTTCCTGCAATTCTGCCCCGCTTTCAAGTCCGCTTGGCAGACTTACTTCAGTATATTTTTGGACGATAGCTGTCATTTATAACTCTGCATGTTTGTGAATTACAGTGCCTCTGAGCTCTTTTCTTCAACTCGCTTTCTTGTGAGCTGGCCGCAACACCGCAGGATTGCTTCAGGCCTTAATCTTGTTCTGGCACGGCCCGCTGAGCCTTTGGTTAATTCCTCTTCCTGGTGGGAAATGAGAGTTAAATTTGCCCGTCCAGACACCTCCAGCTAGTCTCTCATCGGTTCTCCCTATTCCTGTTCATCTTCCGCAGAAATTGCAAACTGGGCCAAACAGGAGGTTAAAGGCACGGACTGTCCAAGTCGGGAGAGTGTTAGTAAAGCGTCTGGAATGTTGCACCCGAGTACCAGGGGACGAGAACTGAGACATATTGGAACACGTCTCCCGATCACACGGTTGATCATACTCTGGTTTCCACATGCATGTTTTAGCTGAAGGAAGAATCCCTTAAACCTGGAGAGTTGAGACCCGTGGAATGGGTACCATGCAATATGACTTCAAAGGATCTTCATTTGTTCACCAAAGCTCTCCAATCCTATCACTGCTGCGTTTATGCCCCTGTACACACGTTTGATTCTCTTTTGGAGACATAGCAATCCATAGGTTTTAAGATACTTACAAGTCAGCTACATTCTTAGGCGTTTATTATGGGGTGTTGAGCCCATTTCTTTGAGCAAGGAGTAGCTCTTGTCTATTACATGTTTGGCTTAAGGAACTTTATCTGTGCTCATTTCAATCTCTGGTTTTATGCAGCACCCCAACTCACCTTTCCCCTTAAGCAAGCATAAGTTGTTTTCTAAATTTGAGACCCTGTTCTGTTTTGTAATCCAGTTCCTGTGTAGCCAAGTTTACATTCCGTGTATTAGTGATATCTTATGATGTTTCTTTTTCTGTGTGACTTATTTCAGTTAGAATCATCATACCTGAATCCACTCATTATGCTGCTATGGGCCTGATGACATAGATGTCATTGCTGAGTGATATTGCATTGTACGTAAGTACCACAACTTCTTTATCCATTTTTCGCTTTATGCGATATTGAACTTGTACCGTAAACGAGTTTCTTGTAAACAGAGCCATCCCAAACTTTGGGGTGGCTGTGTCTTTTTGATTTTAATTTCCCTAAGCTGCAGGACCATAAGTGGAAGTGCCCTAGGCTCTGTTGCTTTGTTTTTTAGATGTTTCAGGAAACACCATACACTTCTCCCGAGTGGCTGTTGGCAATTTACATCCCGCCCATCAGCATAACAAGGCTCCCAGTTCTCCATGGCCTGTCCTGCCTTTCTGGATTTTACACTTTTTTCAGATGGTCCTTTTGACCAGGGGGGAAGTGAGACTTCAATGTAGTGCAGATTTCCTTTGCAAGCTTGCTTGGTTGGCCAAAAAGTGCGTATGCGTTTTTTCCTGAATATATTCAGGAAAAAACGCATACGCCCTTTTTGGCCAAGTGCATCATTGTCGACCTTCTGCCTCTTTTCCTATGCTTTAAATGCAATTCCAGTCTACCTCCTGAAATCGGTTTCCTGCAATTCTGCCCCGCTTTCAAGTCCTCTTCGCAGCGTTACTTCAGTATATTTTTGGACGATAGCTGTCATTTATAACTCTGCAGGTTTGTGAATTACACTGCCACTGAGCTCCTATCTTCAACTCGCTTTCTTGTGAGCTGGCCGCAACACCGCAGGATTGCTTCAGGCTCTAATCTGGTTCCGGCACGGCATGCTGAGCCTTTGCTTAATTCCTCTTCCTGGTTGGAAATGAGAGTTAAATTTGCCCGTCCAGACACCTCCAGCTAGTCTCTCATCGGTTCTCCCTATTCTTGTTCATCTTTTGCAGAAATTTCAAACTGGGCCGAACAGGAGGTTAAAGGCACTGACTCTCCACGTCGGGAGAGTGTTAGTAAAGTGTCTGGAATGTTGCACTCGAGTACCAGGGGACGGGAACTGAGACATATTTGAACACGTCTCCCGATCACACGGTTGATCATACTCTGGGTTCCACATGCATGTTTTAGCTGAAGGAAGAATCCCTTAAGCCTGGAGAGTTGAGACCCGTGGAATGGGTACCATGCAATATGACTTCAAAGGGTCTTCATTTGCTCACCGAACCTCTCCAATCCTATCACTGCTGCGTTTATGCCCCTGTACACATGCTTGATTCTCTTTCGGAGACATAGCAATCCATAGGTTTTAAGATACTTACTAGTCAGGTACATTCTTAGGCGTTTAATATGGGGTGTTGAGTCCATTTCGTTGAGCAAGGAGTAGCTCTTGTCTATTACATATTTGGCTTAAGGAACTTTATCTGTGCTCATTTCAATCTCTGGTTTTATGCAGCACCCCAACTCACCTTTCCCCTTAAGCAAGCATAAGTTGGTTTTCTAAATTTGAGACCCTGTTCTGTTTGTAATCCAGTTCCTGTGTAGCCAAGTTTACATTCCGTGTATTAGTGATATCTTATGATGTTTCTTTTTCTGTGTGACTTATTTCAGTTAAAATCATCATACCCGAATCCACTCATTATGCTGCTACGGGCCTGATGACATAGTTGTCATTGCTGAGTGATATTGCATTGTACGTAAGTACGACAACTTCTTCATCCATTTTGCGCTTTCTGCAATACTGAACTTGTACCGTAAACGAGGTTCTTGTAAATAGAGCCGTCCCAAACTTTCGGGTGGCTGTGTCTTTTTGATTTTAATTTCCCTAAGCTATAGGACCATAAGTGGAAGTGCCCTAGGCTCTGTTGCTTTGTTTTTTAGATGTTTCAGGAAAAACCATACACTTCTCCCAAGTGGCTGTTGGCAATTTACATCCCGCCCATCAGCATAACAAGGCTCCCAGTTCTCCATGGCCTGTCCTGCCTTGCTGGATTTTACACTTTTTTCAGATGGCCCTTTTGACCGGGGGGATGTGAGACTTCATTGTAGTGCAGATTTCCTTTGCAAGCTTGCTTGGTTGGCCAAAAAGGGCGTATGCGTTTTTTCCTGAATATATTCAGGAAAAAACGCATACGCCCTTTTTGGCCAAGTGCATCATTGTCGACGTTCTGCCTCTTTTCCTATGCTTTAAATGCAATTCCAGTCTACCTCCTGAAATCGGTTTCCTGCAATTCTGCCCCGCTTTCAAGTCCTCTTAGGCAGACTTACTTCAGTATATTTTTAGACGATAGCTGTCATTTATAACTCTGCAGGTTTGTGAGTTACAGTGCCCCTGAGCTCCTTTCTTCAACTCGTTTTCTTGTGAGCTGGCCGCAACACCGCAGAATTGCTTCAGGCCCTAATCTGGTTCCGGCACGGCATCCTGAGCCTTTGGTTAATTCCTCTTCCTGGTGGGAAATGAGAGTTAAATTTGCCCGTCCAGACACCTCCAGCTAGTCTCTCATTGGTTCTCCCTATTCCTGTTCATCTTCCGCAGAAATTGCAAACTGGGCCAAACAGGAGGTTAAAGGCACTGACTCTCCACGTCGGGAGAGTGTTAGTAAAGCGTCTGGAATGTTGCACCCGAGTACCAGGGGACGAGAACGGAGACATATTGGAACACGTCTCCCGATCACACGGTTGATCATACTCTGGGTTCCACATGCATGTTTTAGCTGAAGGAAGAATCCCTTAAACCTGGAGAGTTGAGACCCGTGGAATGGGTACCATGCAATATTCCTTCAAAGGGTCTTAATTTGCTCACCGAACCTCTCCAATCCTATCACTGCTGCGTTTATGCCCCTGTACACATGCTTGATTCTCTTTCGGAGACATAGCAATCCATAGGTTTTAAGATACTTACTAGTCAGGTACATTCTTAGGCGTTTAATATGGGGTGTTGAGTCCATTTCGTTGAGCAAGGAGTAGCTTTTGTCTATTACATATTTGGCTTAAGGAACTTTATCTGTGCTCATTTCAATCTCTGGTTTTATGCAGCACCCCAACTCACCTTTCCCCTTAAGCAAGCATAAGTTGATTTTCTAAATTTGAGACCCTGTTCTGTTTTGTAATCCAGTTCCTGTGTAGCCAAGTTTACATTCCGTGTATTAGTGATATCTTATGATGTTTCTTTTTCTGTGTGACTTATTTCAGTTAGAATCATCATACCTGAATCCACTCATTATGCTGCTACGGGCCTGATGACATAGATTTCATTGCTGAGTGATATTGCATTGTACGTAAGTACCACAACTTCTTTATCCATTTTTCGCTTTATGCGATATTGAACTTGTACCGTAAACGAGGTTCTTGTAAACAGAGCCATCCCAAATTTTGCGGTGGCTGTGTCTTTTCGATTTTAATATCCCTAAGCTATAGGACCATAAGTAGAAGTGTCCTAAGCTCTGTTGCTTTGTTTTTTAGAACTTTCTGGAAACAGCATACACTTCTCCCCAGTGGCTGTTGGCAATATTCATCCCGCCCATCAGCATAACAAGGCTCCCAGTTCTCCATGGCCTGTCCTGCCTTTCTGGATTTTACACTTTTTTCAGATGGCCCTTTTGACAGGGGGGAAGTGAGACTTCATTGTAGTGCAGATTTCCTTTGCAAGCTTGCTTGGTTGGCCAAAAAGGGCATATGCGTTTTTTCCTGAATATATTCAGGATAAAACGCATATGCCCGTTTTGACTAAGTGTATCATTGTCGACGTTCTGCCTCTTTTCCTATGCTTTAAATGCAATTCTAGTCTATCTCCTGAAATCGGTTTCCTGCAATTCTGCCGTGCTTTCAAGTTGTCTTGGCAGGCTTACTTCAGTATATTTTTGGACGATAGCTGTCATTTATAACTCTGCAGGTTTGTGAATTACAGTGCCCCTGAGCTCCTTCCTTCAACTCGCTTTCTTGTGAGCTGGCCGCAACACCGCAGGATTGCTTCAGGCCCTAATCTGGTTCCGGCACGGCACGCTGAGCCTTTGGTTAATTCCTCTTCCTGGTGGGAAATAAGAGTTAAATTTGCCCGTCCAGACACCTCCAGCTAGTCTCTCATTGTTCCTCCCTATTCCTGTTCATCTTCCACAGAAATTGCAAACTGGGCCAAACAGGAGGTTAAAGGCAGTGACTCTCCAAGTTGGGAGAGTGTTAGTAAAGCATCTAGAATGTTGCACCCGAGTTCCAGGGGTCGAAAACTGAGAAATATTCGAACACGTCTCCTGATCACACGGTTGATCATACTCTGGGTTCCACACGCATGTTTTAGCTGAAGGAAGAATCCCTTAAACCTGGAGAGTTGAGACCCGTGGAATGGGTACCATGCAATATGACTTCAAAGGGTCTTCATTTGCTCACCGAACTTCTTCAATCCTATCACTGCTGCGTTTATGCCCCTGTACACACGCTTGATTCTCTTTCGGAGACATAGCAATCCATAGGTTTTAAGATACTTACAAGTCAGCTACATTCTTAGTCGTTTATTATGGGGTGTTAAGCCCATTTCTTTGAGCAAGGAGTAGCTCTTGTCTATTAAATGTTTGGCTTAAGGAACTTTATCTGTGCTCATTTCAATCTCTGGTTTTATGCAGCACCCCAACTCACCTTTCCCCTTAAGCAAGCATAAGTTGTTTTCTAAATTTTAGACCCTGTTCTGCTTTGTAATCCAGTTCCTGTGTAGCCAAGTTTACATTCCGTGTATTAGTGATATCTTATGATGTTTCTTTTTCTGTGTGACTTATTTCACTTAGAATCATCATACCTGAATCCACTCATTATGCTGCTATGGGCCTGATGACATAGATTTCATTGCTGAGTGATATTGCATTGTACATAAGTACCACAACTTCTTTATCCATTTTTCGCTTTCTGCGATATTGAACTTGTACCGTAAATGACGTTATTGTAAACAGAGCTATCCCAAACTTTGGGGTGGCTGTGTCTTTTTGATTTTAATTTCCCTAAGCTATAGGACCATAAGTGGAAGTGCCTTAGGCTCTGTTGCTTTGTTTTTTAGATGTTTCAGGAAACACCATACACTTCTAACCAGTGGCTGTTGGCAATTTACATCCGGCCCATCAGCATAACAAGTCTCCCAGTTCTCCATGGCCTGTCCTGCCTTTCTGGATTTCACACTTTTTTCACATGGCCCTTTTGACCGGGGGAAAGTGAGATTTCATTGTAGTGCAGATTTCCTTTTCAAGCTTGCTTGGTTGGCCAAAAAGTGCGTAGACGTTTTTTCCTGAATACATTCAGGAAAAAATGCATACGCCCTTTTTTGCCAAGTGTATCATTGTCGACGTTCTGCCTCTTTTCCTATGCTTTAAATGCAATTCCAGTCTACCTCCTGAAATTGGTTTCCTGCAATTCAGCCCTGCTTTCAAGTACTCTTGGCAGGCTTACTTCAGTATATTTTTGGACGATAGCTGTCATTTATAACTCTGCAGGTTTGTGAATTACAGTGCCCCTGAGCTCCTTTTTTCAACTCGCTTTCTTGTGAGCTGGCCGCAACACCGCAGGATTGCTTCAGGCCCTAATCTGGTTCCGGCACGGCACACTGAGCCTTTGGTTAATTCCTCTTCCTGGTGGGAAATGAGAGTTAAATTTGCCCGTCCAGACACCTCCAGCTGGTCTCTCATTGATTCTCCCTATTCCTGTTCATCTTCCGCAGAAATTGCAAACTGGGCCAAACAGGAGGTTAAAGGCACTGACTCTCCAAGTCGGGAGAGTGTTAGTAAAGCGTCTGGAATGTTGCACACGAGAACCAGGGTTTGAAAACTGAGACATATTTGAACACGTCTACCGATCACACGGTTGATCATACTCTGGGTTCCACATGCATGTTTTAGCTGAAGGAAGAATCCCTTAAACCTGGAGAGTTGAGACCCGTGGAATGGGTACCATGCAATATGACTTCAAAGGGTCTTCATTTGCTCACCGAACCTCTCCAATCCTATCACTGCTGCGTTTATGCCCCTGTACACACGCTTGATTCTCTTTTGGAGACATAGCAATCCATAGGTTTTAAGATACTTACAAGTCAGCTACATTCTTAGTCGTTTATTATGGGGTGTTCAGCCCATTTCTTTGAGCAAGGAGTAACTCTTGTCTATTACATGTTTGGCTTAAGGAACTTTATCTGTGCTCATTTCAATCTCTGGTTTTATGCAGCACCCCAACTCACCTTTCCCCTTAAGCAAGCATAAGTTGTTTTCTAAATTTGAGACCCTGTTCTGTTTTGTAATCCAGTTCCTGTGTAGCCAAGTTTACATTCCGTGTATTAGTGATATCTTATGATGTTTCTTTTTCTGTGTGACTTATTTCAGTTAGAATCATCATACCTGAATCCACTCATTATGCTGCTACGGGCCTGATGACATAGATTTCATTGCTGAGTGATATTGCATTGTACGTAAGTACCACAACTTCTTTATCCATTTTTCACTTTCTGCGATATTGAACTTGTACTGTAAACGAGGTTCTTGTAAACAGAGCCGTCCCAAACTTTGGGGTGGCTGTGTGTTTTTGATTTTAATTTCCCTAAGCTATAGGACCATAAGTGGAAGTGCCCTAGGCTCTGTTCCTCTGTTTTTTAGATGTTTCAGGAAACACCATACACTTCTAACGAGTGGCTGTTGGCAATTTACATCCCGCCCATCAGCATAACAAGGCTCCCAGTTCTCCATGGCCTGTCCTGCCTTTCTGGATTTTACACTATTTTCAGATGGCCCTTTTGACTGGGGGGAAGTGAGACTTCATTGTAGTGCAGATTTCCTTTGCAGGCTTGCTTGGTTGGCCAAAAAGGGCGTATGCGTTTTTTCCTGAATATATTCAGGAAAAAACGCATATGCCCTTTTTGGCCAAGTGCATCATTGTGGACGTTCTGCCTCTTTTCCTATGCTTTAAATGCAATTCCAGTCTACCTCCTGAAATTGGTTTCCTCCAATTCTGCCCCGCTTTCAAGTCCTCTTGGCAGCCTTACTTCAGTATATTTTTGGACGATAGCTGTCATTTATAACTCTGCAGGTTTTTGAATTACAGTGCCCCTGAGCTCCTTTCTTCAACTCGCTTTCTTGTGAGCTGGCCGCAACACCGCAGGATTGCTTCAGGCCCTAATCTGGTTCCGGCACGGCATGCTGAGCCTTTGGTTAATTCCTCTTCCTGGTGGGAAATGAGAGTTAAATTTGCCCGTCCAGACACCTCCAGCTAGTCTCTCATTGGTTCTCCATATTCCTGTTCATCTTCCGCAGAAATTGCAAACTGGGCCAAACAGGAGGTTAAAGGCACTGACTCTCCAAGTCGGGAGAGTGTTAATAAAGCGTCTGGAATGTTGCACCCGAGTACCAGGGGACGAGAACTGAGACATATTTCAACACTTTTCCCGATCACACGGTTGATCATACTCTGGGTTCCACATGCATGTTTTAGCTGAAGGAAGAATCCCTTAAACCTGGAGAGTTGAGACCCGTGGAATGGGTACCATGCAATATTCCTTCAAAGGGTCTTAATTTGCTCACCGAACCTCTCCAATCCTATCACTGCTGCGTTTGTGCCCCTGTACACATGCTTGATTCTCTTTCGGAGACATAGCAATCCATAGGTTTTAAGATACTTACTAGTCAGGTACATTCTTAGGCGTTTAATATGGGGTGTTGAGTCCATTTCGTTGAGCAAGGAGTAGCTCTTGTCTATTACATATTTGGCTTAAGGAACTTTATCTGTGCTCATTTCAATCTCTGGTTTTATGCAGCACCCCAACTCACCTTTCCCCTTAAGCAAGCATAAGTTGATTTTCTAAATTTGAGACCCTGTTCTGTTTTGTAATCCAGTTCCTGTGTAGCCAAGTTTACATTCCGTGTATTAGTGATATCTTATGATGTTTCTTTTTCTGTGTGACTTATTTCAGTTAGAATCATCATACCTGAATCCACTCATTATGCTGCTACGGGCCTGATGACATAGATTTCATTGCTGAATGATATTGCATTGTACGTAAGTACCACAACTTCTTTATCCATTTTTCGCTTTCTGCGATATTGAACTTGTACCGTAAACGAGGTTCTTGTAAACAGAGCCATCCCAAATTTTGCGGTGGCTGTGTCTTTTCGATTTTAATATCCCTAAGCTATAGGACCATAAGTAGAAGTGCCCTAGGCTCTGTTGCTTTGTTTTTTAGAACTTTCTGGAAACAGCATACACTTCTCCCCAGTGGCTGTTGGCAATATTCATCCCGCCCATCAGCATAACAAGGCTCCCAGTTCTCCATGGCCTGTCCTGCCTTTCTGGATTTTACACTTTTTTCAGATGGCCCTTTTGACCAGGGGGAAGTGAGACTTCATTGTAGTGCAGATTTCCTTTGCAAGCTTGCTTGGTTGGCCAAAAAGTGCGTATGCGTTTTGTCCTGAATATATTCAGGAAAAAACGCATACGCCCTTTTTTGCCAAGTGTATCATGGTCGACGTTCTGCCTCTTTTCCTATGCTTTAAATGCAATTCCAGTCTACCTCCTGAAATCGGTTTCCTGCAATTCTGCCCCGCTTTCAAGTCCTCTTGGCAGCCTTACTTCACTATATTTTTGGACGATAGCTGTCATTTATAACTCTGCAGGTTTTTGAATTACAGTGCCCCTGAGCTCCTTTCTTCAACTTGCTTTCTAGTGAGCTGACCGCAACACCGCAGGATTGCTTCAGGCCCTAATCTGGTTCCAGCACGGCACGCTGAGCCTTCGGTTAATTCCTCTTCCTGGTGGGAAATGAGAGTTAAATGTGCCCGTCCAGACAGCTCCAGCTAGTCTCTCATCGGTTCTCCCTATTCCTGTTCATCTTCCGCAGAAATTGCAAACTGGGCCAAACAGGAGGTTAAAGGCACTGACTGTCCAAGTCGGGAGAGTGTTAGTAAAGCGTCTGGAATGTTGCACACGAGCACCAGGGGTTGAAAACTGAGAGATATTTGAACACGTCTCCCGATCACACGGTTGATCATACTCTGGTTTCCACATGCATGTTTTAGCTGAAGGAAGAATCCCTTAAACCTGGAGAGTTGAGACCCGTGGAATGGGTACCATGCAATATGACTTCAAAGGGTCTTCATTTGTTCACCAAAGCTCTCCAATCCTATCACTGCTGCGTTTATGCCCCTGTACACACGTTTGATTCTCTTTTGGAGACATAGCAATCCATAGGTTTTAAGATACTTACAAGTCAGCTACATTCTTAGGCGTTTATTATGGGGTGTTGAGCCCATTTCTTTGAGCAAGGAGTAGCTCTTGTCTATTACATGTTTGGCTTAAGGAACTTTATCTGTGCTCATTTCAATCTCTGGTTTTATGCAGCACCCCAACTCACCTTTCCCCTTAAGCAAGCATAAGTTGTTTTCTAAATTTGAGACCCTGTTCTGTTTTGTAATCCAGTTCCTGTGTAGCCAAGTTTACATTCCGTGTATTAGTGATATCTTATGATGTTTCTTTTTCTGTGTGACATATTTCAGTTAGAATCATCATACCTGAATCCACTCATTATGCTGCTACGGGCCTGATGACATAGATTTCATTGCTGAGTGATATTGAATTGTACGTAAGTACCACAACTTCTTTGTCCATTTTTCACTTTCTGCGATATTGGACTTGTAGCGTAAATGAGGTTCTTGTAAACAGAGCCATCCCAAATTTTGGGGTAGCTGTGTCTTTTTGATTTTAATTTCCCTAAGCTATAGGACCATAAGTTGAAGTGCCCTAGGCTCTGTTGCTTTGTTTTTTAGATGTTTCAGGAAACACCATACACTTCTCCCAAGTGGCTGTTGGCAATTTACATCCCGCCCATCAGCATAACAAGGCTCCCAGTTCTCCATGGCCTGTCCTGCCTTTCTGGATTTTACACTTTTTTCAGATGGCCCTTTTGACAGGGGGGAAGTGAGACTTCATTGTAGTGCAGATTTCCTTTGCAAGCTTGCTTGGTTGGCCAAAAAGGGCATATGCGTTTTTTCCTGAATATATTCAGGAAAAAACGCATATGCCCGTTTTGACTAAGTGCATCATTGTCTACGTTCTGCCTCTTTTCCTATGCTTTAAATGCAATTCCAGTCTATCTCCTGAAATCGGTTTCCTGCAATTCTGCCGTGCTTTCAAGTTGTCTTGGCAGGCTTACTTCAGTATATTTTTGGACGATAGCTGTCATTTATAACTCTGCAAGTTTGTGAATTACAGTGCCCCTGAGCTCCTTCCTTCAACTCGCTTTCTTGTGAGCTGGCCGCAACACCGCAGGATTGCTTCAGGCCCTAATCTGGTTCCGGTACGGCACGCTGAGCCTTTGGTTAATTCCTCTTCCTGGTGGGAAATAAGAGTTAAATTTGCCCGTCCAGACACCTCCAGCTAGTCTCTCATTGGTTCTCCATATTCCTGTTCATCTTCCGCAGAAATTGCAAACTGGGCCAAACAGGAGGTTAAAGGCACTGACTCTCCACGTCGGGAGAGTGTTAATAAAGCGTCTGGAATGTTGCACCCGAGTACCAGGGGACGAGAACTGAGACATATTTCAACACTTCTCCCGATCACACGGTTGATCATACTCTGGGTTCCACATGCATGTTTTAGCTGAAGGAAGAATCCCTTAAACCTGGAGAGTTGAGACCCGTGGAATGGGTACCATGCAATATGACATCAAAGGGTCTTCATTTGCTCACCGAACCTCTCCAATCCTATCACTGCTGCGTTTAAGCCCCTGCACACATGCTTGATTCTCTTTCAGAGACATAGCAATCCATAGGTATTAAGATACTTACTTGTCAGGTACATTCTTAGGTGTTTAATATGGGGTGTTGAGTCCATTTCGTTGAGCAAGGAGTAGCTCTTGTCTATTACATATTTGGCTTAAGGAACTTTATCTGTGCTCATTTCAATCTGTGGTTTTATGCAGCACCCCAACTCACCTTTCCCCTTAAGCAAGCATAAGTTGGTTTTCTAAATTTGAGACCCTCTTCGTGTTTGTAAACCAGTTCCTGTGTAGCCAAGTTTACATTCCGTGTATTAGTGATATCTTATGATGTTTCTTTTTCTGTGTGACTTATTTCAGTTAGAATCATCATACCTGAATCCACTCATTATGCTGCTATGGGCCTGATGACATAGATTTAATTGCTGAGTGATATTGCATTGTACATAAGTACCACAACTTCTTTATCCATTTTCCACTTTCTGCGATATTGAACTTGTACCATAAACGCGGTTCTTGTAAACAGAGTTGTCCCAAACTTTGGGGTGGTTGTGTCTTTTTGATTTTAATTTCCCTAAGCTATAGGACCATAAGTGGAAGTGCCCTAGGCTCTGTTGCTTTGTTTTTTAGATGTTTCAGGAAACACCATACACTTCTCCCAAGTGGCTGTTGGCAATTTACATCCCACCCATCAGCATAACAAGGCTCCCATTTCTCCATGGCCTGTCCTGCCTTTCTGGATTTTACACTTTTTTCAGATGGCCCTTTTGACCAGGGGGAAGTGAGACTTCATTGTAGTGCAGATTTCCTTTGCAAGCTTGCTTGGTTGGCCAAAAAGGGCGTATGCGTTTTTTCCTGAATATATTCAGGAAAAAACGCATACGCCCTTTTTGGCCAAGTGCATCATTGTCGACGTTCTGCCTCTTTTCCTATGCTTTAAATGCAATTCCAGTCTACCTCCTGAAATCGGTTTCCTGCAATTCTGCCTTGCCTCCAATGCCTCTTCATAGCCTTACCTCAATATATTTTTTGAAAATAGTTGGCCTTTATAACTCTGCAGGTTTTTGAATTGCAGTGGCCCTTAGCTCCATTTTTCTGCTCTTATTTTTGTGATCTTGCCTCATAACCACAGGATTCCTTCAGGCCCTATTCTTCTTCTGGGGCACCTTGCTGTTCCTTTGGTTTATTCTTCTTACTGATGTGAAATTAGAGTGACATGTGCCCATTGAAACTGCTACAGCTAGTTTCTCACTGGTTCCCCCTATTCCCATTCATCCTCCGCACTAACTGCAGACTGTGCGATACCAGAACTTAAAGGCATTGACTCTCCATGTGGGGATATTGTTAGTAAAGTGGCTGGAATGTCGATCCGGAGTCCCAGGAGAGGAAAAATGAGGTGCATTTTAGAAACCTTTCCCGATCATATGGTATACCAGTCGCTGGGTTTCCCAAGCATGGTTTAGCTGTAGGAAGATTCCCTTCAACCTGGATTGTTGGGACCCTTGGAATGAGTAGCATGAAATATTGCATTAAACTTTTGGCAGTTGCTCACCAAAGCTCACCAATCCTCTCAGCCCCAAGTGTGCAGCCTTATGTCTTATCCAGCTGTGGGTTTATATGTGGTCAATCCAGGTTGCATCACAGCCCCTGAGCAAATTTTGTAAGAATTTTTCTCTCTTTCATTGTTTCTGCATTTTGTTTTTAAAATTTATTTCTATAATGGGGTTTAGCTCATTTTCACTGCTGTGTTTGTGCCACTCTGCACACACTTGATTCCCTTATGGAGATATATCAATACATGGGTTTTAAGATTCTTATTACTCAGATATATTTCTCTGCGGTGTATAGGGTGTGTTGAGGCCAGTTCATTGAGCAAGGTGTAGATCTTGTCTAATATCTATTTGGTTTATTGAACGGTATCTGTGCTAATTTCAAACTCTGGTTTAATGCATCACCCCACCTCTCCTTTCCCCTTAAGCTGACATAAGTGTGTTTTCTAAATATGAGACACTGTTCTGTTCTGTAATTCATTTCTTGTGCAGCCATATTTACCCTCCCTCTATAAGTGATATCTTATGATATGTTTCTTTTTCTGTTTGACTTATTTCAAGTAGTATTATCGGACCTAAATCCACTCTTTATCCTTCTACTAGCCTTATTACCTTGATTTCATGGTGAAGAGATATTCCATTGTACATAAGTACCACATCTTCTTTATCCATTTTTCTCTTTCCTGGGATATTTAAGGTGTACTGAAGTTGAGGTTCTTGTAAACAGAGTAGCCCTAAACTGTGGTGTGCTTGTGTCTTGTTGATTTTTAGACTTCCCTAGATATACTCCCATGATTGGAAGTGTCCTATGCTCTGTAGCTCTGTTTTTTAGATGATTTAGGAACCACCATACACTTCTCCAGAGTGGCTCTCAGCAGTTCACACACTGCCCATCAGTGTATAAAGGCTCCCTGTTCTCCATGGCCTGTCCTGCATTTCTGGTTTTTACAATTTTTTAGGATGGCCCTTTTGACCGGTGGGAAATGAGACTTCTTTGTTGTGCACATTTGCATTGCTTGCTTGCTTCGTTGCCCATAAAGTGCGTATGCGTTTTTTCCTGGATATAATCAGGAAAAAACGCATACGTCCTTTTGGGCCAACTGCATCATTGTCGAAATTCTGCCGCTTTTCATGTGCTTTAAAGACGAGTCCAATCTATCTCTTGAAATCTGTTTCTTGCAATTCTGTCTTGCATTCAGATCCTCTTCTTTGCCTTACCTCAACATATTTTTGGACGTTAGTTTTCATTTATAACTCCGCAGGTTTGTGAATTGCAGTGACCCTGAGCTCCATTTTTTAAGTTGCTCTTTTGTGAGCTGGCCTCAAACCCACAGGATTGCTTCAGGCCCTATTTTGGCTCTGGCGAGGCGGGCTGAGCCTTTTTTCAATTCTTATTCTTAATGGGAAATTAGAGTGATATGTGCCCGTCCAAACCCCTACAACTATTCTCTCATTGGTTCCCCCTCTTCCCGTTCATCCTCCTCACAATTTGCAAAATGTGTGAAACAGAAGTTGAAATGTGCTGATTCTCCAAGTGGGGAGATTCTAAGTAACGTGGCTGGAATGGTGAACAGGAGCACCAGGAGAGGATAAATGAGCTGCATTTTAGACACATCTCCCGATCACATGGTGTACAGTCCTCTGGGTTTTCCATGCATGTTTTAGCTGTAGGAAGATCCCTTGAACCTGCAGATTTGGGACCCATTGAATGGGTACCAGGTAGTATTACTTTAAAGGGTGTGCATTTCCTCACCCAACCTCACATTTCTCTTAGTGCAAACAGTTTCCAGCCTTATGTCTCATCCTGCTGTGGGTCTAGATGTGTTCAATCCATGTTGCATCACCGTCCCTGAGGAAAAGTTGTAAGAGGTTTTCTCTGTCTCTCTGTCGTTTATTTTTTTCAATTTGTTACTATATTGGTTACAGCTGATTTTCAAAGCTCTGTTTCTTGCTGCTGTACATCCACTTGATTCACGTACAGAGAGACATCAGTAAATTCTTTTTCAGATTCTTACCAGTTGTATATATTCTTTTCCGGTGACTTGAGTGTGCTGAGTGCAGTTCTTTTAGCTACCGTGTGGGCTTTGTTGATTATCAGTTTGGTATTTGGAATGGTATCTTTGCTAATTTCAACCTCCTGGATGATGCCTCACCCCTCCCCACCTTTCCCGTTTAGCAGCCTTATGCGTGTTTTCTACATATTTGACTATGTTTTTGTTTTGTAATTTATTTCATGTGTAGCCATTTTGGATTCCACCTTTAAGTGATATCTTATGATATGTGTCTTTTTCTTTTTGAATTATGTCACTTAGAAAGATCATACGTAACTCCTCCGGAGTTGTTACAACTGGCCATATTTCATTGATTTCCAGGCTGAATAATATTCCACTCTACCTAAGTACCACATCTCTATCCATTTTTTCCCTCCAGAGACATTTAAGTTATATCCTAATCGAGGATCTTTTAAACAGAGAGGGGGTAAACATTGGGGTGCCTGTGTCCTCTCAATTTTTGTTTTTCCCAAGATATACGCCCATGAGTACAAGTGCCCTATGCTCTGTAGCTCATTTTTTAGATGCTTTAGTAAACACAATACACTTCTCCAGAATGGCCGTTGGCAATATACATTTCCACTATAAGTCTCACAGGGCTCCCTCTTCTCCTTGCCCTGTCCTGCATTTCTGTTGTTTACGCTTTATGAGGATGGCTCTTCTGACTGATGCGAAGTGATATCTTTTGTAGTATTGACTTCCAGTGCCCACTTGTTTGCTTGGCTAAAAAAGTGTATGCTCTTTTCTTGAATATATACAGAAAAAAACGCATACACACTTTTTGGCCAACTGCAATGTTGGCAATGTTCAGCTCCTTTTCTTGTGCTTAATGGCGAGTCTTTTCTACCTCCTCAAATCCCTTTCCTGCCATTCTCCCTTGCTTACAAGTCCTTTTCTCTGACTTTCCTCAAGACATTTTTCAGTGATGGATATTTTCAACTCTGCAGTTTCGTGAATTTTACTGCCCCTGAGTTCCATTGTTCAACTTGTGTTTATGGGAACTGGCCACAAAGCAGCGGGATTTCCTCAAGCCCTATACTGTTTCCATGGGCAACCCTAGCCTTTGGTCAGTTCGTCTTCCTGATTGGAAATTAGAGTGACATGTGCCTGTCTGAACACCTAGGACTTGTCTCTCATTGTTCTTCATCCTTCCGCTTCATCCTCTGGACAAATTCCAAACTGTACACAACAGGATGTTGACAGTGCTGACATCTCCAAGTGGGGAGACTGTTAGTAAAGACGCTGGATGGGTGAACCCGAGCACCAGGAGATGAGGAGATGAGATGCCTTTTCCAAACTCTTCCCGATCAGACGGTATACCATCCTCTGGGTGTGACAGACATGTTTTAGCAGTAGGAAGAGTCCCATTCATGTAAGGAGAACATCAGGGCTTTTTCAAAATCAGTGTCTCCCCGAAACACAAACTGGGGAATTTTTTAAGCTACGGCTACACATATGTTCATTAAGGGCCTTGGGAAGTAGGCAGAGTCCAAACTTTAGATGATTGAAGTCTTCAGGGTCAGAAGCACTCACCACCAGCTTCCCTTAGGTTACACTTTAACTGTCATTGATAGATGATGTCAATAAAAATATCTATTCTTTTTCAGATTATTTCCCCTTATAGCTTATTGCAAAATGTTGAGTGTAGTTCCCTGTGCTATACAGTAGTTCCTTGTTGATGATCTATTTTATACATAGCAGTGTGTATGTGTTAATCCCAAACTGTTAATTTATCCCTCCTCCCACCTTTCCCCTTTGGTAATAATAAATTATAAGATTTTATACTTCTCAGAAATGGGGGAGCTGAAAGAGAGGTATCATTTTCAATGGAAAAGCATTTGAAACAAGATTGAAGTTTTAACCAAGATTATTAGATGTACATCCTTGGAAAGAAATCACTTCGTTTCTCTAATATTGACCTGACAAATAAGACAAACCTTTTCACTGAACTTGCTTATAATAAAGTGATGGAAATATCAAATGGAAGTGTTAGAAACATCTTATTTTACCTGAGCCTTATACACTGTTCTATGTTAACTACAGTTTGGCTCACACATCTGTTCATTGAGGTTACAATAGTCTCAATTTCTGTTACTGATCCTCCAGAGTGGACCCCAACAAGTGTCCCCCTGCCCAGTGTCATTGGGGCCAACAGATCGAGACTGAGTTTGGTTCACAAGCAAAGGAAACTTTATATTTTGATCAGAGAATGGAGAGGTGAGAGCATGCACTACCCCCTGGGCTGTGGGCTGGGCTGTTGTGTAGAGATCCTGTCAGAGTCAGTGGGAGGGAGGGGGCGGAGCTCTCGAGGGCCGGGTTGGCTGCAGCTTAGGCTCTGTATCGCGGAGTCTGCACTGGGCCCCAGGAGCTGAGGTGTCGTCCCAGCCATTCTGCACTAGGAAATCTGGTCTGAAGTGCCGGGTGTGGAACCTCTGCATGCGGGACCCTAGGAGCACATGAAATTAGACAAAGCACAAAGGATAAAAACGGTTAGACTTGACTTTATTGCCCAGATTCTATTTTTATCTCCCAGGGATTTTTAATGGGCTTTGCTGGGGACAAACCCCTCCTCTGCCTTTTGTCCCGTTCCTCATTCTTGGAGTGCTGAAGGTGCAGACCCTTCTTCTGTAACTGCTGAGTGCTGAGTTGGGAGCCCTCATACCCGGGGGCGAGAGTCAGAGCTTCTCCCCAGCAGCCTCCAGGTGACGTTGATTGTCCCTAGGCCCCCTGTCTCCCTGCTCGTCCACCTGAGCACCAGCATTGGAAGTGTTATAGATTCTAATGACCTTTAAGGGTCCAGGAAAGAGATGTGCAGAGACGCTGTGGGGGCCGGTTTCACCCCGCCCCACATTTGTTCAGCCACCTTAGGCTGACCGTTTCTGCCAGCCTAGATGCTCTGACCAGTAGTCTGCGCTTTCTTCAATTAGGCCCCTGAATTAACGTACAAACGGCACCAGGTGTCAGAGCCCTGCCTGCTCAACTCCCAGACAGTCCAGGGTCAGTGGTGATCAAGGACCATGATGGCCACTGAGTCAACAGCCTTTTGAAGTAAACAGGAGTCCAGCCAGTCTTATTGGCCACCATCATCACGGTGTCTGTAGGCTTTTCTATGGTGACAGTGTGATATACGGTTCCCCCGCCAAGATTATTAGCTCCCCTCTGGGTGCAGTAAGTCCTGCAAGCAGTAGTCTACTCTTTTGGGACACACTCTTGTTGTTTTATGAGAGAAACTCCAGGTCAAGTGATGTTCACATGAGTCGTCATGGTGCCCTGTTGCCCCCGGTTATCTCTCTGGATGTTGAAGTTGGAAGGCCTCCTCACTCGAGGTTGGTGTGCCCACAGAGCGAACCCTGAAACTTCAGGGCATGGTTGGTGGTTAGGATCACCACGTGGGGTCCTTTTCCCTTAGGAGGGAGGTGGCCTTTGGGGCTGCTGATTTCCAGGTTTTTAGATACCGCCAGTATCTTGGCCAGATGTGGCAGTGGGCCAAGCCCCTTGGTGACCATAGTTTATCCTACCTGGATGGCATTCTTGCATTGTTCCATTTCAAGTGGTCCCAGTTTTTGCACTAATTCTCCAGTGGTGATTCACCTTTCACCAGGAATGTAAAGGTCAAAGGGTTTAGCTAAATTAGGGAGTTCCAGGGCAAGGGTCTGAATTGACTGCTCTTTCCATTCTTGAAAGGCCACTTCTGGATTCTATTCAACAGGATCATCATCTTTTCCTTTCAATGTTTCATATAGAGGCCCAGCTAGTAGACTGTAGTTAGGGATCCAGAAGCAGCAAACCCTGGCCTCCCCAAGAACCCCTAAGCTGTCTTCTAGTTTTAGAAAGGGGTAAGGCTGAAAATGGTTTCTTTCCTTTCCTGGGATGGGCTTCTCCGACCTTCTGTGAGAATGAAGCCCAGGCAGGTCACCGCAGTCTGTGATATTTGAGCTTTTTCTTGGACAACTTCTATCCTTTATTGGCTTGGTAGTTCATAGGCCTCCTTAGTAGGGCTGGTGATCAGAATGTCGTCTGTGTACTGAAGGAGGGTTTCCTTTTCCAGAGGTAGAACTTTTAGGTCTTTAGCTAAGCTTTCCCCAAAGATGGTGTGGGAATTTTTGCACCCTTGGGGCAAGACGGCCCGGAAGTATTGTTTTAGTTGTATGTTGAGTCCTGCCACTCACAAGCCAAAATTTCTTGTGACTCTGGGACTAATGGAATACAAAAGAAGGCATCATTGAAGACTAATACAGAATACCATGTCCTGGTGGTTGGTAGAATGACCAGCAGGGTGTAGGAATTAGGAGCAGCTGGAGGTATATCCTCGGTGGCTTCACTGACTGTCCTGACATCCTTTACCAGGTCCCCAGCAGCCCATGGGGCTCTCGTGGTCAGACCAATCCCAGAATATGGAGCTCACTTGGGCAGGTACCCCACCCCCACCCCAGCCCACGGGGCTCTCGTGGTCAGGCCCCTCCCAGGATACAGAGCTACCCTTGCAGGTACCGTGGCAGGGCTGGGCACACAGGAACCGTGCACATAGCCCTCATTGCAGAGCACCCCCAGCTCACCTGTCGCTCAGAGCTGACACAGAGCACCTCAGAGCAGGACTTGAACTAACAAACAGCAGCTGCGACAGGTCTGTGACCCTGGGCATCACTCTGTGCGGCCTCCCTCCACCTGGTCTTCCAGAGACTTCCACTGCACCCGGGGCACCAGGCCTCTGTCTCCAACCACCACCCACCCCTCCTCTCCCTGACTCCTGGGTTCCTCTCATTAGGAGAGGGTTTTCTTGAAGTTGTCTCCCACTCATGGGCCAGATAAAATGATTAGAAAACAAGCCAAAGCTGCAGCCCCTTGTCTATCCTGACTCTCAGGAGCCCACACCTGTTCCTTGGACCTGGCCGGTTCAGCAAGTTCCATTTTCTGCAACTGTGAGCCCCTGAGGGGTGATGATTGGCTGACCTGGGCAGCCTTACCGTGCCGGCCAGCCCTCCCCAGGTGTGCCTGGGTTGAGATCAATATAAATACCACTCCAGGCAGCAAGAGGCCCTGCAGCCGTGCCTGACGCCATTTTCTCTGCCCTGTCAGCAGTCTCGGGGCTGGGCTGGTGGGAGGGAGTGAGAGGCCACGGCTTTGTGGGTGGCCCAGTGTGAGTGGGGCTCTGCTGGACTTTCTGCAGCAGTTGCCAGGCTGCCACCTGCTAAAGAAGAGGATGTGTCACCTATACCTGCTGCTGGAATTTCTCCCTGGGCAGAGGTGAGGAAGGAAAGAAGCAGTGGGGGCAGGGACAGGACGGGTATCTCAGGCAGGGAAATGGAAATCTTCCAGAAGAGCACCCAGGGCCAGGACCATCCTGGCTGGCCTGCAGGCACCAAGTCGGCTGGCATGCTGTCACTCGTGTGGCTCTATGGCCCTTCCTCTATGCTTTCAAGTCCTTGTATATATTCAGGTGTTTTACCTGGGA
Source organism: Orcinus orca (assembly GCF_937001465.1). NCBI lineage: Eukaryota > Metazoa > Chordata > Mammalia > Artiodactyla > Delphinidae > Orcinus > Orcinus orca. The sequence goes on from NW_026043983.1 coordinate 958,876, forward strand.
CGGGTGGGAATAGTTCAGCAGCAACTGGCCTGGGGCTCAGCTCACGTTTACTCACAGATGCCTCGGCACGGTGCCCCAGCTTTGCAATGAGGACGCTTGTTGTGTGGGGGCTGCTGGCTGAATGGGAGATGATTCCCCACCACTGACCAACTTCAGAATTGTTTACAACTGGAGCAAGTGCCCTGATACGGTTTTCCTCTGTGGAACTGGTGGGTTCTGTGTTTTTTTTCTCTTTTTCGTTTTTGGTTCAAGGTAGATTTTATTCCTCTTTTTTGTATTTACAGATATAAGCATGGAAATAATTTATTCATATAAATACATGTATGTGAAGGGAATAATTGTTTTTTCTGTTTTATTTTTTAAATTTTATTTCTTTTTAATTTTGAATTTTATTTTATATTTTTATACAGCAGGTTCTTATTGGTTACCTATTTTATACGTATAAATGTATACATGCCAATCCCAGTCTCTCAACTCCTCCCACCACCACCCCCCCAACAGCCTTCCACCCTTGTTGTCCATACGTTTGTTGTCTACATCTGTTGCTCTATTTATGCCTTGCAAAATGGTTAACCTGTACAGTTTTTCTAGGTTCCACATATATGCATGAATATACAAGATTTGTTTTTCTCTTTCTGACTTACTTCACTCTGTATGACACTCTCTAGATCCATCGACGTCTTGACAAATGACCCAATTTCATTCCTTTTCATGGCTTAGTAATATTCCATTTTATATATGTACCACAGCTTTATGCATTCGTCTGTCTGTGGGCATTTAGGTTGCTTCCATTACCTCGATATTGTAAAGAGTGAGGCAATGAACATTGCGGTGAATGTCTCTTTTTGATTTATGGTTTTGTCTGGGTATATGTCCAGAACTGGGATTGCTGTATCATATGGTAATTCTACTGTTAGTTTCTTAAGAAACTCCATATTGTTCTCCATAGTGACTGTATCAATTTATATTCCCAACAATAGTGGAAGAGGGTTCCTTTTCTCCACACATTTCCAGCATTTTTTGTTTGTAGATTTTCTGATGATGCCCATTCTACCAGGTGTGAGGTGATACCTCATTGTTGAGTCCATTTCCTTGAGCAAGGGGTAGGTCTTGTCTATTAAATATTTGGCTTATGGAACGGTATCTGTGCTAATTTCAAACTCTGGTTTTATGCAGCACCCCAACTCACCTTCCCACTTAAGCAAGCATAAGTTGGTTTTCTAAATTTGAGACCGTGTTCTGTTTTGTAAATCAGTTCATGTGTAGCCAAGTTCTCATTCCATGTATTAGTGGTACCTTATGATGTTTCTTTTTCTGTGTGACTTTTTTCACTTAGAATCACCGTGCCTCAATCCACTCATTATGCTGGTACGGGCCTGGTGACATAGTTTTCATTGCTGAGAGGTATTCTGTTGTACGTAAGTACCGCAACTTCTTTATCCATTATTTGTTCTCTGGCATATTTAACTTGTGCTGCAGAAGAGGTTCCTGTAAACAGAGCCGTCCCAAACTTTGAGGTGGCTGTGTCTTTTTGATTTTAATCTCCCTTATCTATAGGACCATAAGTGGAAGTGCCCTAGGCTCTGTTGCTTTGTTTCTTAGATGTTTCAGGAAACACCATACACTTCTCCCGAGTGGCTGTTGGCAATTTACATCCCACCCATCAGCATAACAAGGCTCCCAGTTCTCCATGGCCTGTCCTGCCTTTCTGGATTTTACACTTTTTTCAGATGGCCCTTTTGACCAGGGGAAAGTGAGACTTCATTGTAGTGCAGATTTGCTTTGCAAGCTTGCTTGGTTGGCCAAAAAGGGCGTATGCGTTTTTTCCTGAATATATTCAGGATAAAACGCATACGCCCTTTTTGGCCAAGTGCATCATTGTGGACGTTCTGCCTCTTTTCCTATGCTTTAAATGCAATTCCAGTCTACCTCCTGAAATCGGTTTCCTGCAATTCTGCCCTGCTTTCAAGTCCTCTTGGCAGCCTTACTTCAGTACATTTTTGGACGATAGCTGTCATTTATAACTCTGCAGGATTGTGAATTACAGTGCCCCTGAGCTCCTTTCTTCAACTCGCTTTCTTGTGAGCTGGCCGCAACACCGCAGGATTGCTTCAGGCCCTAAACTGGTTCTGGCACGGCACGCTGAGCCTTTGGTTAATTCCTCTTCCTGGTGGGAAATGAGAGTTAAATTTGCCCGTCCAGACACCTCCAGCTAGTCTCTCATTGGTTCTCCCTATTCCTGTTCATCTTCCGCAGAAATTGCAAACTGGGCCAAACAGGAGGTTAAAGGCACTGACTCTCCAAGTCGGGAGAGTGTTAGTAAAGCGTCTGGAATGTTGCACCCGAGTACCAGGGGACGAGAACTGAGACATATTGGAACACGTCTCCCGATCACATGGTTGATCATACTCTGGGTTCCACATGCATGTTTTAGCTGAAGGAAGAAACCCTTAAACCTGGAGAGTTGTGACCCGTGGAATGGGTACCATGCAATATTCCTTCAAAGGGTCTTCATTTGCTCACCGAACCTCTCCAATCCTATCACTGCTGCATTTATGCCACTGTACACATGCTTGATTCTCTTTCAGAGACATAGCAATCCATAGGTTTTAAGATACTTACTAGTCAGGTACATTCTTAGGCGTTTAATATGGGGTGTTGAGTCCATTTCGTTGAGCAAGGAGTAGCTCTTGTGTATTACATATTTGGCTTAAGGAACTTTATCTGTGCTCATTTCAATCTCTGGTTTTATGCAGCACCCCAACTCACCTTTCCCCTTAAGCAAGCATAAGTTGGTTTTCTAAATTTGAGACCCTGTTTTGTTTTGTAATTCAGTTCCTGTGTAGCAAGTTTACATTCCGTGTATTAGTGATATCTTATGATGTTTCTTTTTCTGTGTGACTTATCTCAGTTAGAATCATCATACCTGAATCCACTCATTATGCTGCTACGGGCCTGATGACGTAGATTTCATTGCTGAGTGATATTGCATTGTACGTAAGTACCAAAACTTCTTTATGCATTTTTTGCTTTCTGCGATATTGAACTTGTACCGTAAACGAGGTTCTTGTAAACAGAGCCGTCCCAAACTTTGGGGTGGCTGTGCCTTTTTGATTTTAATTTCCCTAAGCTATAGGACCATAAGTGGAAGTGCCCTAGGCTCTTTTGATTTCTTTTTTAGATGTTTCAGGAAGCACCATACACTTCTCCTGAGTGGCTGTTGGCAATTTACATCCCGCCCATCAGCATAACACGTCTCCCAGTTCTCCATGGTCTGTCCTGCCTTTCTGGATTTTACACTTTCTTCAGATGGCCCTTTTGACCGGGGGGAAGTGAGACTTCATTGTAGTGCAGATTTCCTTTGCAAGCTTGCTTGGTTGGCCAAAAAGGGCATATGCGTTTTTTCCTGAATATATTCAGGAAAAAACGCATATGCCCTTTTTAGCCAAGTGCATCATTGTGCACGTTCTGCCTCTTTTCCTATGCTTTAAATGCAATTCCAGTCTACCTCCTGAAATCAGTTTCCTGCAATTCTGCCCCACTTTGCAGTCCTCTTGGCAACCTTACCTCAGTATATGTTTGGGTGATAGCTGTCATTTATAACTCTGCAGGTTTGTGAATTACAGTGCCCCTGAGCTCCTTTCTTCAACTCGCTTTCATGTGAGTTGGCCGCAACACCGCAGGATTGCTTCAGGCACTAATCTGGTTCCGGCACGGCACGCTGAGCCTTTGGTTCATTCCTCTTCCTAGTGGGAAATGAGAGTTAAATTTTCCCGTCCAGACACCTCCAGCTAGTCTCTCATTGGTTCTCCATATTCCTGTTCATCTTCCGCGGAATTTGCAAACTGGGCCAAACAGGAGGTTAAAGGTACTGACTCTCCAAGTCGGGAGAGTGTTAGTGAAGCATCTGGAATGTTGCACCCGAGTACCAGGGGACGAGAACTGAGACATATTTGAACACGTCTCCCGATCACACGGTTGATCATACTTTGGGTTCCACATGCATGTTTTAGGTGAAGGAAGAATCCCTTAAACCTGGAGAGTTGAGAACTGTGGAATGGGTACCATGCAATATGACTTCAAAGGGTCTTCATTTGCGCACCGAACCTCTCCAATCCTATCACTGCTGCGTTTTTGCCCCTGTACACATGCTTGATTCTCTTTCAGAGACATAGCAATCCATAGGTTTTAAGATACTTACTAGTCAGGTACATTCTTAGGCGTTTAATACGGGGTGTTGAGTCCATTTCGTTGAGCAAGGAGTAGCTCTTGTCTATTACATATTTGGCTTAAGGAACTTTATCTGTGCTCATTTCAATCTCTGGTTTTATGCAGCACCCCAACTCACCTTTCCCCTTAAGCAAGCATAAGTTGTTTTCCTAATTTGAGAACCTGTTCTGTTTTGTAATCCAGTTCCTGTGTAGCCAAGTTTACATTCCGTGTATTAGTGATATCTTATGATGTTTCTTTTTCTGTGTGACTTATTTCAGTTAGAATCATCATACCTGAATCCACTCATTATGCTGCTACGGGCCTGATGACATAGATTTCATTGCTGAGTGATATTGCATTGTACGTAAGTACCACAACTTCTTTATCCATTTTTCACTTTCTGCGATATTGAACTTGTACCGTAAACGAGGTTCTTGTAAACAGAGCTGTCCCAAACTTTGGGGTGGCTGTGTCTTTTTGATTTTAATTTCCCTAAGCTATAGGACCATAAGTGGAAGTGCCTTAGGCTCTGTTGCTTTGTTTATACATGTTTCAGGAAACACTATACACTTCTCCTGAGTGGCTGTTGGCAATTTACATCCCGCCCATCAGCATAACAAGGCTCCCAGTTCTCCATGGCCTGTCCTGCCTTTCTGGATTTTACACTTTTTTCAGATGGCCCTTTTGACTGGGCGGAAGTGAGACTTCATTGTAGTGCAGATTTCCTTTGCAAGCTTGCTTGCTTGGCCAAAAAGGACGTATGCTTTTTTTCCTGAATATATTCAGGAAAAAACGCATACACCCTTTTTGGCCGAGTGCATCATTGTCGACGTTCTGCCTCTTTTCCTATGCTTTAAATGCAATTCCAGTCTACCTCCTGAAAACCGTTTCCTGCAATTCTGCCCCGCTTTCAAGTCCTCTTGGCAGCCTTACTTCAGTATATTTTTGGACGATAGCTGTCATTTATAACACTGCAGGTTTGTGAATTACAGTGCCCCTGAGCTCCTTTCTCCTACTCGCTTTCTTGGAGCTGGCCGCAACACCGCAGGATTGCTTCAGGTCCTAATTTGGTTCCGGTACGGCATGCTGAGCCTTTGGTTAATTCCTCTTCTTGGTAGGAAATGAGAGTTAAATTTGCCCATCCAGACACCTCCAGCTAGTCTCTCATTGGTTCTCCCTATTCCTGTTCATCTTCCGCAGAAATTGCAAACTGGGCCAAACAGGAGGTTAAAGGCACTGACTCTCCAAGTCGGCAGAGTGTTAGTAAAGCGTCTGGAATGTTGCACCCGAGTACCAGGGGATGAGAACTGAGACATATTGGAACACGTCTCCCGATCATACGGTTGATCATACTCTGGGTTCCACATTCATGTTTTAGCTGAAGGAAGAATCCCTTAAACCTGGAGAGTTGAGACCCGTGGAATGGGTTCCATGCAATATGACTTCAAAGGGTATTCATTTGCTCACCGAACCTCTCCAATCCTATCACTGCTGCGTTTATGCCCCTGTACACACGCTTGATTCTCTTTTGGAGACATAGCAATACATAGGTTTTAAGATACTTACTAGTCAGGTACATTATTAGGCGTTTAATGTGGGGTGTTGAGTCCATTTCATTGAGCAAGGAGTAGCTCTTGTCTATTACATATTTGGCTTAAGGAACTTTATCTGTGCTCATTTCAATCTCTGGTTTTATGCAGCACCCCAACTCACCTTTCCCCTTAAGCAAGCATAAGTTGGTTGTCTAAATTTGAGACCCTGTTCTGTTTTGTAATCCAGTTCCTGTGTAGCCAAGTTTACATTCCGTGTATTAGTGATATCTTATGATGTTTCTTTTTCTGTGTGACTTATTCCAGTTAGAATCATCATACCTGAATCCACTCATTATGCTGCTACGGGCCTGATGACATAGATTTCATTGCTGAGTGATATTGCATTGTATGTAAGTACCACAACTTCTTTATCCATTCTTCACTTTCTGCGACATTGAACTTGTACCGTAAATGAGGTTCTTGTAAACAGAGCCTTCCCAAACTTTGGGGTGGCTGTGTCTTTTCGATTTTAATTTCCCTAAGCTATAAGACCATAAGTGGAAGTGCCCTAGGCTCTGTTGCTTTGTTTTTTAGATGTCTCAGGAAACACCATACACTTCTCCCCAGTAGCTGTTGGCAATTTACATCCCGCCCATCAGCATAACAAGGCTCCCAGTTCTCCATGGCCTGTCCTGCCTTTCTGGATTTTACACTTTTTTCAGATGGCCCTTTTGACGGGGGGAAATGAGACTTCATTGTAGTGCAGATTTCCTTTGCAAGCTTGCTTGGTTGGCCGAAAAGGGCGTATGCGTTTTTTCCTGAATATATTCAGGAAAAAACGCATACGCCCTTTTTGGCCAAGTGCATCATTGTCGACCTTCTGCCTCTTTTCCTATGCTTTAAATGCAATTCCAGTCTACCTCCTGAAATCGGTTTCCTGCAATTCTGCCCGGCTTTCAAGTCCTCTTGGCAGCCTTACTTCAGTATATTTTTGGATGATAGCTGTCATTTATAACTCTGCAGGTTTGTGAATTACAGTGCCCCTGAGCTCCTTTCTTCAACTCGATTTCTTGTGAGCTGGCCGCAACACCGCAGGATTGCTTCAGGCCCTAATCTGGTTCCGGCATGGCACGCTGAGCCTTTGGTTAATTCCTCTTCCTGGTGGGAAATGAGAGTTAAATTTTCCCGTCCAGACACCTCCAGCTAGTCTCTCATTGGTTCTCCCTATTCCTGTTCATCTTCCGCGGAATTTGCAAACTGGGCCAAACAGGAGGTTAAAGGCACTGACTCTCCAAGTCGGGAGAGTGTTAGTAAAGCATCTGGAATGTTGCACCCGAGTACCAGGGGACGAGAACTGAGACATATTTCAACACGTCTCCCGATCACACGGTTGATCATACTCTGGGTTCCACATGCATGTTTTAGCTGAAGGAAGAATCCCTTAAACCTGGAGAGTTGAGACCCGTGGAATGGGTACCATGCAATATGACTTCAAAGGGTCTTCATTTGCTCACCAAAACTCTCCAATCCTATCACTGCTGCGTTTTTGCCCCTGTACTCACGATTGATTCACTTTCAGAGACATAGCAATCCATAGGTTTTAAGATACTTACTAGTCAGGTACATGATTAGGCGTTTAATATGGGGTTTTGAGTCCATTTCGTTGAGCAAGGAGTAGCTCTTGTCTATTACATATTTGGCTTAAGGAACTTTATCTGTGCTCATTTCAATCTCTGGTTTTATGCAGCACCCCAACTCACCTTTCCCCTTAAGCAAGCATAAGTTGATTTTCTAAATTTGGGACCATGTTCTGTTTTGAAATTCAGTTCCTGTGTAGCCAAGTTTACATTCCGTGTATTAGTGATATCTTATGATGTTTCTTTTTCTGTGTGACTTATTTCAGTTAGAATCATCATACCTGAATCCACTCATTATGCTGCTATGGGCCTTATGACATAGATGTCATTGCTGAGTGATATTGCATTGTACGTAAGTACCACAACTTCTTTATCCATTTTTCGCTTTATGCGATATTGAACTTGTACCGTAAACGAGTTTCTTGTAAACAGAGCCATCCCAAACTTTGGGGTGGCTGTGTCTTTTTGATTTTAATTTCCCTAAGCTATAGGACCATAAGTGGAAGTGCCCTAGGCTCTGTTGCTTTGTTTTTTAGATGTTTCAGGAAACACCATACACTTCTCCCGAGTGGCTGTTGGCAATTTACATCCCGCCCATCAGCATAACAAGGCTCCCAGTTCTCCATGGCCTGTCCTGCCTTTCTGGATTTTACACTTTTTTCAGATGGCCCTTTTGACGGGGGGGAAGTGAGACTTCATTGTAGTGCAGATTTCCTTTGCAAGCTTGCTTGGTTGGCCGAAAAGGGCGTATGCGTTTTTTCCTGAATATATTCAGGAAAAAACGCATACGCCCTTTTTGGCCAAGTGCATCATTGTCGACCTTCTGCCTCTTTTCCTATGCTTTAAATGCAATTCCAGTCTACCTCCTGAAATCGGTTTCCTGCAATTCTGCCCGGCTTTCAAGTCCTCTTGGCAGCCTTACTTCAGTATATTTTTGGATGATAGCTGTCATTTATAACTCTGCAGGTTTGTGAATTACAGTGCCCCTGAGCTCCTTTCTTCAACTCGCTTTCTTGTGAGCTGGCCGCAACACCGCAGGATTGCTTCAGGCCCTAATCTGGTTCCGGCATGGCACGCTGAGCCTTTGGTTAATTCCTCTTCCTGGTGGGAAATGAGAGTTAAATTTTCCCGTCCAGACACCTCCAGCTAGTCTCTCATTGGTTCTCCCTATTCCTGTTCATCTTCCGTGGAATTTGCAAACTGGGCCAAACAGGAGGTTAAAGGCACTGACTCTCCAAGTCGGGAGAGTGTTAGTAAAGCATCTGGAATGTTGCACCCGAGTACCAGGGGACGAGAACTGAGACATATTTCAACACGTCTCCCGATCACACGGTTGATCATACTCTGGGTTCCACATGCATGTTTTAGCTGAAGGAAGAATCCCTTAAACCTGGAGAGTTGAGACCCGTGGAATGGGTACCATGCAATATGACTTCAAAGGGTCTTCATTTGCTCACCAAAACTCTCCAATCCTATCACTGCTGCGTTTTTGCCCCTGTACTCACGATTGATTCACTTTCAGAGACATAGCAATCCATAGGTTTTAAGATACTTACTAGTCAGGTACATGATTAGGCGTTTAATATGGGGTTTTGAGTCCATTTCGTTGAGCAAGGAGTAGCTCTTGTCTATTACATATTTGGCTTAAGGAACTTTATCTGTGCTCATTTCAATCTCTGGTTTTATGCAGCACCCCAACTCACCTTTCCCCTTAAGCAAGCATAAGTTGATTTTCTAAATTTGGGACCATGTTCTGTTTTGAAATTCAGTTCCTGTGTAGCCAAGTTTACATTCCGTGTATTAGTGATATCTTATGATGTTTCTTTTTCTGTGTGACTTATTTCAGTTAGAATCATCATACCTGAATCCACTCATTATGCTGCTATGGGCCTGATGACATAGATGTCATTGCTGAGTGATATTGCATTGTACGTAAGTACCACAACTTCTTTATCCATTTTTCGCTTTATGCGATATTGAACTTGTGCCGTAAACGAGTTTCTTATAAACAGAGCCATCCCAAACTTTGGGGTGGCTGTGTCTTTTTGATTTTAATTTCCCTAAGCTATAGGACCATAAGTGGAAGTGCCCTAGGCTCTGTTGCTTTGTTTTTTAGATGTTTCAGGAAACACCATACACTTCTCCTGAGTGGCTGTTGGCAATTTACATCCCGCCCATCAGCATAACAAGGCTCCCAGTTCTCCATGGCCTGTCCTGCCTTTCTGGATTTTACACTTTTTTCAGATGGCCCTTTTGACGGGGGGAAGTGAGACTTCATTGTAGTGCAGATTTCCTTTGCAAGCTTGCTTGGTTGGCCGAAAAGGGCGTATGCGTTTTTTCCTGAATATATTCAGGAAAAAACGCATACGCCCTTTTTGGCCAAGTGCATCATTGTCGACCTTCTGCCTCTTTTCCTATGCTTTAAATGCAATTCCAGTCTACCTCCTGAAATCGGTTTCCTGCAATTCTGCCCGGCTTTCAAGTCCTCTTGGCAGCCTTACTTCAGTATATTTTTGGATGATAGCTGTCATTTATAACTCTGCAGGTTTGTGAATTACAGTGCCCCTGAGCTCCTTTCTTCAACTCGCTTTCTTGTGAGCTGGCCGCAACACCGCAGGATTGCTTCAGGCCCTAATCTGGTTCCGGCATGGCACGCTGAGCCTTTGGTTAATTCCTCTTCCTGGTGGGAAATGAGAGTTAAATTTTCCCGTCCAGACACCTCCAGCTAGTCTCTCATTGGTTCTCCCTATTCCTGTTCATCTTCCGCGGAATTTGCAAACTGGGCCAAACAGGAGGTTAAAGGCACTGACTCTCCAAGTCGGGAGAGTGTTAGTAAAGCATCTGGAATGTTGCACCCGAGTACCAGGGGACGAGAACTGAGACATATTTCAACACGTCTCCCGATCACACGGTTGATCATACTCTGGGTTCCACATGCATGTTTTAGCTGAAGGAAGAATCCCTTAAACCTGGAGAGTTGAGACCCGTGGAATGGGTACCATGCAATATGACTTCAAAGGGTCTTCATTTGCTCACCAAAACTCTCCAATCCTATCACTGCTGCGTTTTTGCCCCTGTACTCACGATTGATTCACTTTCAGAGACATAGCAATCCATAGGTTTTAAGATACTTACTAGTCAGGTACATTATTAGGCGTTTAATATGGGGTTTTGAGTCCATTTCGTTGAGCAAGGAGTAGCTCTTGTCTATTACATATTTGGCTTAAGGAACTTTATCTGTGCTCATTTCAATCTCTGGTTTTATGCAGCACCCCAACTCACCTTTCCCCTTAAGCAAGCATAAGTTGGTTTTCTAAATTTGGGACCATGTTCTGTTTTGAAATTCAGTTCCTGTGTAGCCAAGTTTACATTCCGTGTATTAGTGATATCTTATGATGTTTCTTTTTCTGTGTGACTTATTTCAGTTAGAATCATCATACCTGAATCCGCTCATTATGCTGCTATGGGCCTGATGACATAGATGTCATTGCTGAGTGATATTGCATTGTACATAAGTACCACAACTTCTTTATCCATTTTTCGCTTTATGCGATATTGAACTTGTACCGTAAACGAGTTTCTTGTAAACAGAGCCATCCCAAACTTTGGGGTGGCTGTGTCTTTTTGATTTTAATTTCCCTAAGCTATAGGACCATTAGTGGAAGTGCCCTAGGCTCTGTTGCTTTGTTTTTTAGATGTTTCAGGAAACACCATACACTTCTCCCGAGTGGCTGTTGGCAATTTACATCCCGCCCATCAGCATAACAAGGCTCCCAGTTCTCCATGGCCTGTCCTGCCTTTCTGGATTTTACACTTTTTTCAGATGGCCCTTTTGACCGGGGGGAAGTGAGACTTCATTGTAGTGCAGATTTCCTTTGCAAGCTTGCTTGGTTGGCCAAAAAGGGCGTATGCGTTTTTTCCTGAATATATTCAGGAAAAAACGCATACGCCCTTTTTGGCCAAGTGCATCATTGTCGACCTTCTGCCTCTTTTCCTATGCTTTAAATGCAATTCCAGTCTACCTCCTGAAATCGGTTTCCTGCAATTCTGCCCGCCTTTCAAGTCCTCTTGGCAGCCTTACTTCAGTATATTTTTGGATGATAGCTGTCATTTATAACTCTGCAGGTTTGTGAATTACAGTGCCCCTGAGCTCCTTTCTTCAACTCGCTTTCTTGTGAGCTGGCCGCAACACCGCAGGATTGCTTCAGGCCCTAATCTGGTTCCGGCATGGCACGCTGAGCCTTTGGTTAATTCCTCTTCCTGGTGGGAAATGAGAGTTAAATTTTCCCGTCCAGACACCTCCAGCTAGTCTCTCATTGGTTCTCCCTATTCCTGTTCATCTTCCGCGGAATTTGCAAACTGGGCCAAACAGGAGGTTAAAGGCACTGACTCTCCAAGTCGGGAGAGTGTTAGTAAAGCATCTGGAATGTTGCACCCGAGTACCAGGGGACGAGAACTGAGACATATTTCAACACGTCTCCCGATCACACGGTTGATCATACTCTGGGTTCCACATGCATGTTTTAGCTGAAGGAAGAATCCCTTAAACCTGGAGAGTTGAGACCCGTGGAATGGGTACCATGCAATATGACCTCAAAGGGTCTTCATTTGCTCACCAAAACTCTCCAATCCTATCACTGCTGCGTTTTTGCCCCTGTACTCACGATTGATTCACTTTCAGAGACATAGCAATCCATAGGTTTTAAGATACTTACTAGTCAGGTACATTATTAGGCGTTTAATATGGGGTTTTGAGTCCATTTCGTTGAGCAAGGAGTAGCTCTTGTCTATTACATATTTGGCTTAAGGAACTTTATCTGTGCTCATTTCAATCTCTGGTTTTATGCAGCACCCCAACTCACCTTTCCCCTTAAGCAAGCATAAGTTGGTTTTCTAAATTTGGGACCATGTTCTGTTTTGAAATTCAGTTCCTGTGTAGCCAAGTTTACATTCCGTGTATTAGTGATATCTTATGATGTTTCTTTTTCTGTGTGACTTATTTCAGTTAGAATCATCATACCTGAATCCACTCATTATGCTGCTATGGGCCTGATGACATAGATGTCATTGCTGAGTGATATTGCGTTGTACGTAAGTACCACAACTTCTTTATCCATTTTTCGCTTTATGCGATATTGAACTTGTACCGTAAACGAGTTTCTTGTAAACAGAGCCATCCCAAACTTTGGGGTGGCTGTGTCTTTTTGATTTTAATTTCCCTAAGCTATAGGACCATAAGTGGAAGTGCCCTAGGCTCTGTTGCTCTGTTTTTTAGATGTTTCAGGAAACACCATACACTTCTCCCGAGTGGCTGTTGGCAATTTACATCCCGCCCATCAGCATAACAAGGCTCCCAGTTCTCCATGGCCTGTCCTGCCTTTCTGGATTTTACACTTTTTTCAGATGGCCCTTTTGACGGGGGGGAAGTGAGACTTCATTGTAGTGCAGATTTCCTTTGCAAGCTTGCTTGGTTGGCCAAAAAGGGCGTATGCGTTTTTTCCTGAATATATTCAGGAAAAAACGCATACGCCCTTTTTGGCCAAGTGCATCATTGTCGACCTTCTGCCTCTTTTCCTATGCTTTAAATGCAATTCCAGTCTACCTCCTGAAATCGGTTTCCTGCAATTCTGCCCGGCTTTCAAGTCCTCTTGGCAGCCTTACTTCAGTATATTTTTGGATGATAGCTGTCATTTATAACTCTGCAGGTTTGTGAATTACAGTGCCCCTGAGCTCCTTTCTTCAACTCGCTTTCTTGTGAGCTGGCCGCAACACCGCAGGATTGCTTCAGGCCCTAATCTGGTTCCGGCATGGCACGCTGAGCCTTTGGTTAATTCCTCTTCCTGGTGGGAAATGAGAGTTAAATTTGCCCGTCCAGACACCTCCAGCTAGTCTCTCATTGGTTCTCCCTATTCCTGTTCATCTTCCGCGGAATTTGCAAACTGGGCCAAAAAGGAGGTTAAAGGCACTGACTCTCCAAGTCGGGAGAGTGTTAGTAAAGCATCTGGAATGTTGCACCCGAGTACCAGGGGACGAGAACTGAGACATATTTCAACACGTCTCCCGATCACACGGTTGATCATACTCTGGGTTCCACATGCATGTTTTAGCTGAAGGAAGAATCCCTTAAACCTGGAGAGTTGAGACCCGTGGAATGGGTACCATGCAATATGACTTCAAAGGGTCTTCATTTGCTCACCAAAACTCTCCAATCCTATCACTGCTGCGTTTTTGCCCCTGTACTCACGATTGATTCACTTTCAGAGACATAGCAATCCATAGGTTTTAAGATACTTACTAGTCAGGTACATGATTAGGCGTTTAATATGGGGTTTTGAGTCCATTTCGTTGAGCAAGGAGTAGCTCTTGTCTATTACATATTTGGCTTAAGGAACTTTATCTGTGCTCATTTCAATCTCTGGTTTTATGCAGCACCCCAACTCACCTTTCCTCTTAAGCAAGCATAAGTTGGTTTTCTAAATTTGGGACCATGTTCTGTTTTGAAATTCAGTTCCTGTGTAGCCAAGTTTACATTCCGTGTATTAGTGATATCTTATGATGTTTCTTTTTCTGTGTGACTTATTTCAGTTAGAATCATCATACCTGAATCCACTCATTATGCTGCTATGGGCCTGATGACATAGATGTCATTGCTGAGTGATATTGCATTGTACGTAAGTACCACAACTTCTTTATCCATTTTTCGCTTTATGCGATATTGAACTTGTACCGTAAACGAGTTTCTTGTAAACAGAGCCATCCCAAACTTTGGGGTGGCTGTGTCTTTTTGATTTTAATTTCCCTAAGCTATAGGACCATAAGTGGAAGTGCCCTAGGCTCTGTTGCTTTGTTTTTTAGATGTTTCAGGAAACACCATACACTTCTCCCAAGTGGCTGTTGGCAAGTTACATCCCGCCCATCAGCATAACAAGGCTCCCAGTTCTCTATGGCCTGTCCTGCCTTTCTGGATTTTACACTTTTTTCAGATGGCCCTTGTGACCGGGGGGAAGTGAGACTTCATTGTAGTGCAGATTTCCTTTGCAAGCTTGCTTGGTTGGCCAAAAAGGGCGTATGCGTTTTTTCCTGAATATATTCAGGAAAAAACGCATACGCCCTTTTTGGCCAAGTGCATCATTGTCGACCTTCTGCCTCTTTTCCTATGCTTTAAATGCAATTCCAGTCTACCTCCTGAAATCGGTTTCCTGCAATTCTGCCCCGCTTTCAAGTCCTCTTGGCAGCCTTACTTCAGTATATTTTTGGACGATAGCTGTCATTTATAACTCTGCAGGTTTGTGAATTATAGTGCCCCGGAGCTCCTTTCTTCAACTCGCTTTCTTGTGAGCTCGCCGCAACACCGCAGGATTGCTTCAGGCCCTAATCTGGTTCCGGCACGGCACGCTGAGCCTTTGGTTAATTCCTCTTCCTGGTGGGAAATGAGAGTTAAATTTGCCCGTCCAGACACCTCCAGCTAGTCTCTCATTGGTTCTCCCTATTCCTGTTCATCTTCCGCAGAAATTGCAAACTGGGCCAAACAGGAGGTTAAAGGCACTGACTCTCCAAGTCGGGAGAGTGTTAATAAAGCGTCTGGAATGTTGCACCCGAGTCCCAGGGGAGGAAAACTGAGACATATTTGAACAAGTCTCCCGATCACACGGTTGA
This sequence comes from Orcinus orca, assembly GCF_937001465.1. NCBI lineage: Eukaryota > Metazoa > Chordata > Mammalia > Artiodactyla > Delphinidae > Orcinus > Orcinus orca. The sequence goes on from NW_026043983.1 coordinate 973,913, forward strand.
TCATACTCTGGGTTCCACATGCATGTTTTAGCTGAAGGAAGAATCCCTTAAACCTGGAGAGTTGAGACCCGTGGAATGGGTACCATTCAATATGACTTCAAAGGGTCTTCGTTTGCTCACCGAACCTCTCCAATCCTATCACTGCTGCGTTTATGCCCCTCTACACATGCTTGATTCTCTTTCGGAGACATAGCAATCCATAGATTTTAAGATATTACTAGTCAGGTACATTCTTAGGCGTTTAATATGGGGTTTTGAGTCCATTTCGTTGAGCAAGGAGTAGCTCTTGTCTATTACATATTTGGCTTAAGGAACTTTATTTGTGCTCATTTCAATCTCTGGTTTTATGCAGCACCCCAACTCTCCTTTCCCCTTAAGCAAGCATAAGTTGATTTTCTAAATTTGGGACCATGTTCTGTTTTGAAATTCAGTTCCTGTGTAGCCAAGTTTACATTCCGTGTATTAGTGATATCTTATGATGTTTCTTTTTCTGTGTGACTTATTTCAGTTAGAATCATCATACCTGAATCCACTCATTATGCTGCTATGGGCCTGATGACATAGATGTCATTGCTGAGTGATATTGCATTGTACGTAAGTACCACAACTTCTTTATCCATTTTTCGCTTTATGCGATATTGAACTTGTACCGTAAACGAGTTTCTTTTAAACAGAGCCATCCCAAACTTTGGGGTGGCTGTGTCTTTTTGATTTTAATTTCCCTAAGCTATAGGACCATAAGTGGAAGTGCCCTAGGCTCTGTTGCTTTGTTTTTTAGATGTTTCAGGAAACACCATACACTTCTCCCGAGTGGCTGTTGGCAATTTACATCCCGCCCATCAGCATAACAAGGCTCCCAGTTCTCCATGGCCTGTCCTGCCTTTCTGGATTTTACACTTTTTTCAGATGGCCCTTTTGACCGGGGGGAAGTGAGACTTCATTGTAGTGCAGATTTCCTTTGCAAGCTTGCTTGGTTGGCCAAAAAGGGCGTATGCGTTTTTTCCTGAATATATTCAGGAAAAAACGCATACGCCCTTTTTGGCCAAGTGCATCATTGTCGACCTTCTGCCTCTTTTCCTATGCTTTAAATGCAATTCCAGTCTACCTCCTGAAATCGGTTTCCTGCAATTCTGCCCGGCTTTCAAGTCCTCTTGGCAGCCTTACTTCAGTATATTTTTGGATGATAGCTGTCATTTATAACTCTGCAGGTTTGTGAATTACAGTGCCCCTGAGCTCCTTTCTTCAACTCGCTTTCTTGTGAGCTGGCCGCAACACCGCAGGATTGCTTCAGGCCCTAATCTGGTTCCGGCATGGCACGCTGAGCCTTTGGTTAATTCCTCTTCCTGGTGGGAAATGAGAGTTAAATTTGCCCGTCCAGACACCTCCAGCTAGTCTCTCATTGGTTCTCCCTATTCCTGTTCATCTTCCGCGGAATTTGCAAACTGGGCCAAACAGGAGGTTAAAGGCACTGACTCTCCAAGTCGGGAGAGTGTTAGTAAAGCATCTGGAATGTTGCACCCGAGTCCCAGGGGACGAGAACTGAGACATATTTCAACACGTCTCCCGATCACACGGTTGATCATACTCTGGGTTCCACATGCATGTTTTAGCTGAAGGAAGAATCCCTTAAACCTGGAGAGTTGAGACCCGTGGAATGGGTACCATGCAATATGACTTCAAAGGGTCTTCAGTTGCTCACCAAAACTCTCCAATCCTATCACTGCTGCGTTTTAGCCCCTGTATACACGCTTGATTCACTTTCAGAGACATAGCAATCCATAGGTTTTAAGATACTTACAAGTGAGGTACATTCTTAGGCGTTTAATATGGGGTTTTGAGTCCATTTCGTTGAGCAAGGAGTAGCTCTTGTCTATTACATATTTGGCTTAAGGAACTTTATCTGTGCTCATTTCAATCTCTGGTTTTATGCAGCACCCCAACTCACCTTTCCCCTTAAGCAAGCATAAGTTGATTTTCTAAATTTGGGACCATGTTCTGTTTTGAAATTCAGTTCCTGTGTAGCCAAGTTTACATTCCGTGTATTAGTGATATCTTATGATGTTTCTTTTTCTGTGTGACTTATTTCAGTTAGAATCATCATACCTGAATCCACTCATTATGCTGCTATGGGCCTGATGACATAGATGTCATTGCTGAGTGATATTGCATTGTACGTAAGTACCACAACTTCTTTATCCATTTTTCGCTTTATGCGATATTGAACTTGTACCGTAAACGAGTTTCTTGTAAACAGAGCCATCCCAAACTTTGGGGTGGCTGTGTCTTTTTGATTTTAATTTCCCTAAGCTATAGGACCATAAGTGGAAGTGCCCTAGGCTCTGTTGCTTTGTTTTTTAGATGTTTCAGGAAACACCATACACTTCTCCCGAGTGGCTGTTGGCAATTTACATCCCGCCCATCAGCATAACAAGGCTCCCAGTTCTCCATGGCCTGTCCTGCCTTTCTGGATTTTACACTTTTTTCAGATGGCCCTTTTGACGGGGGGGAAGTGAGACTTCATTGTAGTGCAGATTTCCTTTGCAAGCTTGCTTGGTTGGCCAAAAAGGGCGTATGCGTTTTTTCCTGAATATATTCAGGAAAAAACGCATACGCCCTTTTTGGCCAAGTGCATCATTGTCGACCTTCTGCCTCTTTTCCTATGCTTTAAATGCAATTCCAGTCTACCTCCTGAAATCGGTTTCCTGCAATTCTGCCCGGCTTTCAAGTCCTCTTGGCAGCCTTACTTCAGTATATTTTTGGATGATAGCTGTCATTTATAACTCTGCAGTTTTGTGAATTACAGTGCCTCTGAGCTCCTTTCTTCAACTCGCTTTCTTGTGAGCTGGCCACAACACCGCAGGATTGCTTCAGGCCCTAATCTGGTTCCGGCATGGCACGCTGAGCCTTTGGTTAATTCCTCTTCCTGGTGGGAAATGAGAGTTAAATTTTCCCGTCCAGACACCTCCAGCTAGTCTCTCATTGGTTCTCCCTATTTCTGTTCATCTTCTGCGGAATTTGCAAACTGGGCCAAACAGGAGGTTAAAGGCACTGACTCTCCAAGTCGGGAGAGTGTTAGTAAAGCATCTGGAATGTTGCACCCGAGTACCAGGGGATGAGAACTGAGACATATTTCAACACGTCTCCCGATCACACGGTTGATCATACTCTGGGTTCCACATGCATGTTTTAGCTGAAGGAAGAATCCCTTAAACTGGAGAGTTGAGACCCGTGGAATGGGTACCATGCAATATGACTTCAAAGGGTCTTCATTTGCTCACCAAAACTCTCCAATCCTATCACTGCTGCGTTTTTGCCCCTGTACTCACGATTGATTCACTTTCAGAGACATAGCAATCCATAGGTTTTAAGATACTTACTAGTCAGGTACATTATTAGGCGTTTAATATGGGGTTTTGAGTCCATTTCATTGAGCAAGGAGTAGCTCTTGTGTATTACATATTTGGCTTAAGGAACTTTATCTGTGCTCATTTCAATCTCTGGTTTTATGCAGCACCCCAACTCACCTTTCCCCTTAAGCAAGCATAAGTTGGTTTTCTAAATTTGGGACCATGTTCTGTTTTGAAATTCAGTTCCTGTGTAGCCAAGTTTACATTCCGTGTATTAGTGATATCTTATGATGTTTCTTTTTCTGTGTGACTTATTTCAGTTAGAATCATCATACCTGAATCCACTCATTATGCTGCTATGGGCCTGATGACATAGATGTCATTGCTGAGTGATATTGCATTGTACGTAAGTACCACAACTTCTTTATCCATTTTTCGCTTTCTGTGATATTGAACTTGTACCGTAAACGAGGTTCTTGTAAACAGAGCCGTCCCAAACTTTGGGGTGTCTGTGTCTTTTTGATTTTAATTTCCCTAAGCTGCAGGACCATAAGTGGAAGTGCCCTAGGCTCTGTTGCTTTCTTTTAGATGTTCCAGGAAACACCATACACTTCTCCTGAGTGGCTGTTGGCAAGTTACATCCCGCCCATCAGCATAACAAGGCTCCCAGTTCTCTATGGCCTGTCCTGCCTTTCTGGATTTTACACTTTTGTCAGATGGCCCTTTTGACTGGGGGGAAGTGAGACTTCATTGTAGTGCAGATTTCCTTTGCAAGCTTGCTTGGTTGGCCAAAAAGGTCGTATGCACTTTTTCCTGAATATATTCAGGAAAAAACGCATACGCCCTTTTTGGCCAAGTGCATCATTGTCAACGTTCTGCCTCTTTTCCTATGTTTTAAATGCAATTCCAGTCTACCTCCTGAAATCGGTTTCCTGCAATTCTGCCCCGCTTTCAAGTCCTCTTGGCAGCCTTACTTCAGTATATTTTTGGACGATAGCTGTCATTTATAACTCTGCAGGTTTGTGAATTACAGTGCCCCTGAGCTCCTTTCTTCAACTCGCTTTCTTGTGAGCTGGCCGCAACACCGCAGGATTGCTTCAGGCCCTAATCTGGTTCCGGCACGGCACGCTGAGCCTTTGGTTAATTCCTCTTCCTAGTGGGAAATGAGAGTTAAATTTGCCCGTCCAGACACCTCCAGCTAGTCTCTCATTGGTTCTCCCTATTCCTGTTCATCTTCCGCAGAAATTGCAAACTGGGCCAAACAGGAGGTTAAAGGCACTGACTCTCCAAGTCGGGAGAGTGTTAGTAAAGCATCTGGAATGTTGCACCCGAGTACCAGGGGAGGAAAACTGAGACATATTTGAACAAGTCTCCCGATCACACGGTTGATCATACCCTGGGTTCCACATGCATGTTTTAGCTGAAGGAAGAATCCCTTAAACCTGGAGAGTTGAGACCCGTGGAATGGGTACCATTCAATATGACTTCAAAGGGTCTTCGTTTGCTCACCGAACCTCTCCAATCCTATCACTGCTGCGTTTATGCCCCTCTACACATGCTTGATTCTCTTTCGGAGACATAGCAATCCATAGATTTTAAGATATTACAAGTCAGGTACATTCTTAGGCGTTTAATATGGGGTTTTGAGTCCATTTCGTTGAGCAAGGAGTAGCTCTTGTCTATTACATATTTGGCTTAAGGAACTTTATCTGTGCTCATTTCAATCTCTGGTTTTATGCAGCACCCCAACTCACCTTTCCCCTTAAGCAAGCATAAGTTGATTTTCTAAATTTGGGACCATGTTCTGTTTTGAAATTCAGTTCCTGTGTAGCCAAGTTTACATTCCGTGTATTAGTGATATCTTATGATGTTTCTTTTTCTGTGTGACTTATTTCAGTTAGAATCATCATACCTGAATCCACTCATTATGCTGCTATGGGCCTGATGACATAGATGTCATTGCTGAGTGATATTGCATTGTACGTAAGTACCACAACTTCTTTATCCATTTTTCGCTTTATGCGATATTGAACTTGTACCGTAAACGAGTTTCTTGTAAACAGAGCCATCCCAAACTTTGGGGTGGCTGTGTCTTTTTGATTTTAATTTCCCTAAGCTATAGGACCATAAGTGGAAGTGCCCTAGGCTCTGTTGCTTTGTTTTTTAGATGTTTCAGGAAACACCATACACTTCTCCTGAGTGGCTGTTGGCAATTTACATCCCGCCCATCAGCATAACAAGGCTCCCAGTTCTCCATGGCCTGTCCTGCCTTTCTGGATTTTACACTTTTTTCAGATGGCCCTTGTGACCGGGGGGAAGTGAGACTTCATTGTAGTGCAGATTTCCTTTGCAAGCTTGCTTGGTTGGCCAAAAAGGGCGTATGCGTTTTTTCCTGAATATATTCAGGAAAAAACGCATACGCCCTTTTTGGCCAAGTGCATCATTGTCGACCTTCTGCCTCTTTTCCTATGCTTTAAATGCAATTCCAGTCTACCTCCTGAAATCGGTTTCCTGCAATTCTGCCCGGCTTTGAAGTCTTCTTGGCAGCCTTACTTCAGTATATTTTTGGATGATAGCTGTCATTTATAACTCTGCAGGTTTGTGAATTACAGTGCCCCTGAGCTCCTTTCTTCAACTCGCTTTCTTGTGAGCTGGCCGCAACACTGCAGGATTGCTTCAGGCCCTAATCTGGTTCCGGCATGGCACGCTGAGCCTTTGGTTAATTCGTCTTCCTGGTGGGAAATGAGAGTTAAATTTTCCCGTCCAGACACCTCCAGCTAGTCTCTCATTGGTTCTCCCTATTTCTGTTCATCTTCTGCGGAATTTGCAAACTGGGCCAAACAGGAGGTTAAAGGCACTGACTCTCCAAGTCGGGAGAGTGTTAGTAAAGCATCTGGAATGTTGCACCCGAGTACCAGGGGATGAGAACTGAGACATATTTCAACACGTCTCCCGATCACACGGTTGATCATACTCTGGGTTCCACATGCATGTTTTAGCTGAAGGAAGAATCCCTTAAACTGGAGAGTTGAGACCCGTGGAATGGGTACCATGCAATATGACTTCAAAGGGTCTTCATTTGCTCACCAAAACTCTCCAATCCTATCACTGCTGCGTTTTTGCCCCTGTACTCACGATTGATTCACTTTCAGAGACATAGCAATCCATAGGTTTTAAGATACTTACTAGTCAGGTACATTATTAGGCGTTTAATATGGGGTTTTGAGTCCATTTCGTTGAGCAAGGAGTAGCTCTTGTGTATTACATATTTGGCTTAAGGAACTTTATCTGTGCTCATTTCAATCTCTGGTTTTATGCAGCACCCCAACTCACCTTTCCCCTTAAGCAAGCATAAGTTGGTTTTCTAAATTTGGGACCATGTTCTGTTTTGAAATTCAGTTCCTGTGTAGCCAAGTTTACATTCCGTGTATTAGTGATATCTTATGATGTTTCTTTTTCTGTGTGACTTATTTCAGTTAGAATCATCATACCTGAATCCACTCATTATGCTGCTATGGGCCTGATGACATAGATGTCATTGCTGAGTGATATTGCATTGTACGTAAGTACCACAACTTCTTTATCCATTTTTCGCTTTCTGTGATATTGAACTTGTACCGTAAACGAGGTTCTTGTAAACAGAGCCGTCCCAAACTTTGGGGTGTCTGTGTCTTTTTGATTTTAATTTCCCTAAGCTGCAGGACCATAAGTGGAAGTGCCCTAGGCTCTGTTGCTTTCTTTTAGATGTTCCAGGAAACACCATACACTTCTCCTGAGTGGCTGTTGGCAAGTTACATCCCGCCCATCAGCATAACAAGGCTCCCAGTTCTCTATGGCCTGTCCTGCCTTTCTGGATTTTACACTTTTGTCAGATGGCCCTTTTGACTGGGGGGAAGTGAGACTTCATTGTAGTGCAGATTTCCTTTGCAAGCTTGCTTGGTTGGCCAAAAAGGTCGTATGCACTTTTTCCTGAATATATTCAGGAAAAAACGCATACGCCCTTTTTGGCCAAGTGCATCATTGTCAACGTTCTGCCTCTTTTCCTATGTTTTAAATGCAATTCCAGTCTACCTCCTGAAATCGGTTTCCTGCAATTCTGCCCCGCTTTCAAGTCCTCTTGGCAGCCTTACTTCAGTATATTTTTGGACGATAGCTGTCATTTATAACTCTGCGGGTTTGTGAATTACAGTGCTCCTGAGCTCCTTTCTTCAACTCGCTTTCTTGTGAGCTGGCCGCAACACCGCAGGATTGCTTCAGGCCCTAATCTGGTTCCGGCACGGCACGCTGAGCCTTTGGTTAATTCCTCTTCCTAGTGGGAAATGAGAGTTAAATTTGCCCGTCCAGACACCTCCAGCTAGTCTCTCATTGGTTCTCCCTATTCCTGTTTATCTTCCGCAGAAATTGCAAACTGGGCCAAACAGGAGGTTAAAGGCACTGACTCTCCAAGTCGGGAGAGTGTTAGTAAAGCATCTGGAATGTTGCACCCGAGTACCAGGGGAGGAAAACTGAGACATATTTGAACAAGTCTCCCGATCACACGGTTGATCATACCCTGGGTTCCACATGCATGTTTTAGCTGAAGGAAGAATCCCTTAAACCTGGAGAGTTGAGACCCTTGGAATGGGTACCATTCAATATGACTTCAAAGGGTCTTCGTTTGCTCACCGAACCTCTCCAATCCTATCACTGCTGCGTTTATGCCCCTCTACACATGCTTGATTCTCTTTCGGAGACATAGCAATCCATAGATTTTAAGATATTACAAGTCAGGTACATTCTTAGGCGTTTAATATGGGGTTTTGAGTCCATTTCGTTGAGCAAGGAGTAGCTCTTGTCTATTACATATTTGGCTTAAGGAACTTTATCTGTGCTCATTTCAATCTCTGGTTTTATGCAGCACCCCAACTCACCTTTCCCCTTAAGCAAGCATAAGTTGATTTTCTAAATTTGGGACCATGTTCTGTTTTGAAATTCAGTTCCTGTGTAGCCAAGTTTACATTCCGTGTATTAGTGATATCTTATGATGTTTCTTTTTCTGTGTGACTTATTTCAGTTAGAATCATCATACCTGAATCCACTCATTATGCTGCTATGGGCCTGATGACATAGATGTCATTGCTGAGTGATATTGCATTGTACGTAAGTACCACAACTTCTTTATCCATTTTTCGCTTTATGCGATATTGAACTTGTACTGTAAACGAGTTTCTTGTAAACAGAGCCATCCCAAACTTTGGGGTGGCTGTGTCTTTTTGATTTTAATTTCCCTAAGCTATAGGACCATAAGTGGAAGTGCCCTAGGCTCTGTTGCTTTGTTTTTTAGATGTTTCAGGAAACACCATACACTTCTCCCTAGTGGCTGTTGGCAATTTACATCCCGCCCATCAGCATAACAAGGCTCCCAGTTCTCCATGGCCTGTCCTGCCTTTCTGGATTTTACACTTTTTTCAGATGGCCCTTGTGACCAGGGGGAAGTGAGACTTCATTGTAGTGCAGATTTCCTTTGCAAGCTTGCTTGGTTGGCCAAAAAGGGCGTATGCGTTTTTTCCTGAATATATTCAGGAAAAAACGCATACGCCCTTTTTGGACAAGTGCATCATTGTCGACCTTCTGCCTCTTTTCCTATGCTTTAAATGCAATTCCAGTCTACCTCCTGAAATCGGTTTCCTGCAATTCTGCCCCGCTTTCAAGTCCTCTTGGCAGCCTTACTTCAGTATATTTTTGGACGATAGCTGTCATTTATAACTCTGCAGGTTTGTGAATTATAGTGCCCCTGAGCTCCTTTCTTCAACTCGCTTTCTTGTGAGCTCGCCGCAACACCGCAGGATTGCTTCAGGCCCTAATCTGGTTCCGGCACGGCACGCTGAGCCTTTGGTTAATTCCTCTTCCTGGTGGGAAATGAGAGTTAAATTTGCCCGTCCATACACCTCCAGCTAGTCTCTCATTGGTTCTCCCTATTCCTGTTCATCTTCCGCAGAAATTGCAAACTGGGCCAAACAGGAGGTTAAAGGCACTGACTCTCCAAGTCGGGAGAGTGTTAATAAAGCATCTGGAATGTTGCACCCGAGTACCAGGGGAGGAAAACTGAGACATATTTGAACAAGTCTCCCGATCACACGGTTGATCATACTCTGGGTTCCACATGCATGTTTTAGCTGAAGGAAGAATCCCTTAAACCTGGAGAGTTGAGACCCGTGGAATGGGTACCATTCAATATGACTTCAAAGGGTCTTCATTTGCTCACCGAACCTCTCCAATCCTATCACTGCTGCGTTTATGCCCCTCTACACATGCTTGATTCTCTTTCGGAGACATAGCAATCCATAGATTTTAAGATATTACTAGTCAGGTACATTCTTAGGCGTTTAATATGGGGTTTTGAGTCCATTTCGTTGAGCAAGGAGTAGCTCTTGTCTATTACATATTTGGCTTAAGGAACTTTATTTGTGCTCATTTCAATCTCTGGTTTTATGCAGCACCCCAACTCTCCTTTCCCCTTAAGCAAGCATAAGTTGATTTTCTAAATTTGGGACCATGTTCTGTTTTGAAATTCAGTTCCTGTGTAGCCAAGTTTACATTCCGTGTATTAGTGATATCTTATGATGTTTCTTTTTCTGTGTGACTTATTTCAGTTAGAATCATCATACCTGAATCCACTCACTATGCTGCTATGGGCCTGATGACATAGATGTCATTGCTGAGTGATATTGCATTGTACGTAAGTACCACAACTTCTTTATCCATTTTTCGCTTTATGCGATATTGAACTTGTACCGTAAACGAGTTTCTTGTAAACAGAGCCATCCCAAACTTTGGGGTGGCTGTGTCTTTTTGATTTTAATTTCCCTAAGCTATAGGACCATAAGTGGAAGTGCCCTAGGCTCTGTTGCTTTGTTTTTTAGATGTTTCAGGAAACACCATACACTTCTCCCGAGTGGCTGTTGGCAATTTACATCCCGCCCATCAGCATAACAAGGCTCCCAGTTCTCCATGGCCTGTCCTGCCTTTCTGGATTTTACACTTTTTTCAGATGGCCCTTTTGACCGGGGGGAAGTGAGACTTCATTGTAGTGCAGATTTCCTTTGCAAGCTTGCTTGGTTGGCCAAAAAGGGCGTATGCGTTTTTTCCTGAATATATTCAGGAAAAAACGCATACGCCCTTTTTGGCCAAGTGCATCATTGTCGACCTTCTGCCTCTTTTCCTATGCTTTAAATGCAATTCCAGTCTACCTCCTGAAATCGGTTTCCTGCAATTCTGCCCGGCTTTCAAGTCCTCTTGGCAGCCTTACTTCAGTATATTTTTGGATGATAGCTGTCATTTATAACTCTGCAGGTTTGTGAATTACAGTGCCCCTGAGCTCCTTTCTTCAACTCGTTTTCTTGTGAGCTGGCCGCAACACCGCAGGATTGCTTCAGGCCCTAATCTGGTTCCGGCATGGCATGCTGAGCCTTTGGTTAATTCCTCTTCCTGGTGGGAAATGAGAGTTAAATTTTCCCGTCCAGACACCTCCAGCTAGTCTCTCATTGGTTCTCCCTATTCCTGTTCATCTTCCGCGGAATTTGCAAACTGGGCCAAACAGGAGGTTAAAGGCACTGACTCTCCAAGTCGGGAGAGTGTTAGTAAAGCATCTGGAATGTTGCACCCGAGTCCCAGGGGACGAGAACTGAGACATATTTCAACACGTCTCCCGATCACACGGTTGATCATACTCTGGGTTCCACATGCATGTTTTAGCTGAAGGAAGAATCCCTTACACCTGGAGAGTTGAGACCCGTGGAATGGGTACCATGCAATATGACTTCAAAGGGTCTTCATTTGCTCACCAAAACTCTCCAATCCTATCACTGCTGCGTTTTTGCCCCTGTACTCACGATTGATTCACTTTCAGAGACATAGCAATCCATAGGTTTTAAGATACTTACTAGTCAGGTACATTATTAGGCGTTTAATATGGGGTTTTGAGTCCATTTCGTTGAGCAAGGAGTAGCTCTTGTCTATTACATATTTGGCTTAAGGAACTTTATTTGTGCTCATTTCAATCTCTGGTTTTATGCAGCACCCCAACTCACCTTTCCCCTTAAGCAAGCATAAGTTGATTTTCTAAATTTGGGACCCTGTTCTGTTTTGAAATTCAGTTCCTGTGTAGCCAAGTTTACATTCCGTGTATTAGTGATATCTTATGATGTTTCTTTTTCTGTGTGACTTATTTCAGTTAGAATCATCATACCTGAATCCACTCATTATGCTGCTATGGGCCTGATGACATAGATGTCATTGCTGAGTGATATTGCATTGTACGTAAGTACCACAACTTCTTTATCCATTTTTCGCTTTATGCGATATTGAACTTGTACCGTAAACGAGTTTCTTGTAAACAGAGCCATCCCAAACTTTGGGGTGGCTGTGTCTTTTTGATTTTAATTTCGCTAAGCTGCAGGACCATAAGTGGAAGTGCCCTAGGCTCTGTTGCTTTGTTTTTTAGATGTTTCAGTAAAAACCATACACTTCTCCCGAGTGGCTCTTGGCAATTTACATCCCGCCCATCAGCATAACAAGGCTCCCAGTTCTCCATGGCCTGTCCTGCCTTTCTGGATTTTACACTTTTTTCAGATGGCCCTTTTGACGGGGGGGAAGTAAGACTTCATTGTAGTGCAGATTTCCTTTGCAAGCTTGCTTGGTTGGCCAAAAAGGGCGTATGCCTTTTTTCCTGAATATATTCAGGAAAAAACGCATACGCCCTTTTTGGCCAAGTGCATCATTGTCGACCTTCTGCCTCTTTTCCTATGCTTTAAATGCAATTCCAGTCTACCTCCTGAAATCGGTTTCCTGCAATTCTGCCCGGCTTTCAAGTCCTCTTGGCAGCCTTACTTCAGTATATTTTTGGATGATAGCTGTCATTTATAACTCTGCAGGTTTGTGAATTACAGTGCCCCTGAGCTCCTTTCTTCAACTCGCTTTCTTGTGAGCTGGCCGCAACACCGCAGGATTGCTTCAGGCCCTAATCTGGTTCCGGCATGGCACGCTGAGCCTTTGGTTAATTCCTCTTCCTGGTGGGAAATGAGAGTTAAATTTTCCCGTCCAGACACCTCCAGCTAGTCTCTCATTGGTTCTCCCTATTCCTGTTCATCTTCCGCGGAATTTGCAAACTGGGCCAAACAGGAGGTTAAAGGCACTGACTCTCCAAGTCGGGAGAGTGTTAGTAAAGCATCTGGAATGTTGCACCCGAGTACCAGGGGACGAGAACTGAGACATATTTCAACACGTCTCCCGATCACACGGTTGATCATACTCTGGGTTCCACATGCATGTTTTAGCTGAAGGAAGAATCCCTTAAACCTGGAGAGTTGAGACCCGTGGAATGGGTACCACGCAATATGACTTCAAAGGGTCTTCATTTGCTCACCAAAACTCTCCAATCCTATCACTGCTGCGTTTTTGCCCCTGTACTCACGATTGATTCACTTTCAGAGACATAGCAATCCATAGGTTTTAAGATACTTACTAGTCAGGTACATTATTAGGCGTTTAATATGGGGTTTTGAGTCCATTTCGTTGAGCAAGGAGTAGCTCTTGTCTATTACATATTTGGCTTAAGGAACTTTATCTGTGCTCATTTCAATCTCTGGTTTTATGCAGCACCCCAACTCACCTTTCCCCTTAAGCAAGCATAAGTTGATTTTCTAAATTTGGGACCCTGTTCTGTTTTGAAATTCAGTTCCTGTGTAGCCAAGTTTACATTCCGTGTATTAGTGATATCTTATGATGTTTCTTTTTCTGTGTGACTTATTTCAGTTAGAATCATCATACCTGAATCCACTCATTATGCTGCTATGGGCCTGATGACATAGATGTCATTGCTGAGTGATATTGCATTGTACGTAAGTACCACAACTTCTTTATCCATTTTTCGCTTTATGCGATATTGAACTTGTACCGTAAACGAGTTTCTTGTAAACAGAGCCATCCCAAACTTTGGGGTGGCTGTGTCTTTTTGATTTTAATTTCGCTAAGCTGCAGGACCATAAGTGGAAGTGCCCTAGGCTCTGTTGCTTTGTTTTTTAGATGTTTCAGTAAAAACCATACACTTCTCCCGAGTGGCTCTTGGCAATTTACATCCCGCCCATCAGCATAACAAGGCTCCCAGTTCTCCATGGCCTGTCCTGCCTTTCTGGATTTTACACTTTTTTCAGATGGCCCTTTTGACGGGGGGGAAGTAAGACTTCATTGTAGTGCAGATTTCCTTTGCAAGCTTGCTTGGTTGGCCAAAAAGGGCGTATGCCTTTTTTCCTGAATATATTCAGGAAAAAACGCATACGCCCTTTTTGGCCAAGTGCATCATTGTCGACCTTCTGCCTCTTTTCCTATGCTTTAAATGCAATTCCAGTCTACCTCCTGAAATCGGTTTCCTGCAATTCTGCCCGGCTTTCAAGTCCTCTTGGCAGCCTTACTTCAGTATATTTTTGGATGATAGCTGTCATTTATAACTCTGCAGGTTTGTGAATTACAGTGCCCCTGAGCTCCTTTCTTCAACTCGCTTTCTTGTGAGCTGGCCGCAACACCGCAGGATTGCTTCAGGCCCTAATCTGGTTCCGGCATGGCACGCTGAGCCTTTGGTTAATTCCTCTTCCTGGTGGGAAATGAGAGTTAAATTTTCCCGTCCAGACACCTCCAGCTAGTCTCTCATTGGTTCTCCCTATTCCTGTTCATCTTCCGCGGAATTTGCAAACTGGGCCAAACAGGAGGTTAAAGGCACTGACTCTCCAAGTCGGGAGAGTGTTAGTAAAGCATCTGGAATGTTGCACCCGAGTACCAGGGGACGAGAACTGAGACATATTTCAACACGTCTCCCGATCACACGGTTGATCATACTCTGGGTTCCACATGCATGTTTTAGCTGAAGGAAGAATCCCTTAAACCTGGAGAGTTGAGACCCGTGGAATGGGTACCACGCAATATGACTTCAAAGGGTCTTCATTTGCTCACCAAAACTCTCCAATCCTATCACTGCTGCGTTTTTGCCCCTGTACTCACGATTGATTCACTTTCAGAGACATAGCAATCCATAGGTTTTAAGATACTTACTAGTCAGGTACATTATTAGGCGTTTAATATGGGGTTTTGAGTCCATTTCGTTGAGCAAGGAGTAGCTCTTGTCTATTACATATTTGGCTTAAGGAACTTTATCTGTGCTCATTTCAATCTCTGGTTTTATGCAGCACCCCAACTCACCTTTCCCCTTAAGCAAGCATAAGTTGATTTTCTAAATTTGGGACCCTGTTCTGTTTTGAAATTCAGTTCCTGTGTAGCCAAGTTTACATTCCATGTATTAGTGATATCTTATGATGTTTCTTTTTCTGTGTGACTTATTTCAGTTAGAATCATCATACCTGAATCCACTCATTATGCTGCTATGGGCCTGATGACATAGATGTCATTGCTGAGTGATATTGCATTGTACGTAAGTACCACAACTTCTTTATCCATTTTTCGTTTTATGCGATATTGAACTTGTACCGTAAACGAGTTTCTTGTAAACAGAGCCATCCCAAACTTTGGGGTGGCTGTGTCTTTTTGATTTTAATTTCGCTAAGCTGCAGGACCATAAGTGGAAGTGCCCTAGGCTCTGTTGCTTTGTTTTTTAGATGTTTCAGTAAAAACCATACACTTCTCCCGAGTGGCTGTTGGCAATTTACATCCCACCCATCAGCATAACAAGGCTCCCAGTTCTCCATGGCCTATCCTGCCTTTCTGGATTTTACACTTTTTTCAGATGGCCCTTTTGACGGGGGGGAAGTGAGACTTCATTGTAGTGCAGATTTCCTTTGCAAGCTTGCTTGGTTGGCCAAAAAGTGCGTATGCCTTTTTTCCTGAATATATTCAGGAAAAAACGCATACGCCCTTTTTGGCCAAGTGCATCATTGTCGACCTTCTGCCTCTTTTCCTATGCTTTAAATGCAATTCCAGTCTACCTCCTGAAATCGGTTTCCTGCAATTCTGCCCGGCTTTCAAGTCCTCTTGGCAGCCTTACTTCAGTATATTTTTGGATGATAGCTGTCATTTATAACTCTGCAGGTTTGAGAATTACAGTGCCCCTGAGCTCCTTTCTTCAACTCGCTTTCTTGTGAGCTGGCCGCAACACCGCAGGATTGCTTCAGGCCCTAATCTGGTTCCGGCATGGCACGCTGAGCCTTTGGTTAATTCCTCTTCCTGGTGGGAAATGAGAGTTAAATTTTCCCGTCCAGACACCTCCAGCTAGTCTCTCATTGGTTCTCCCTATTCCTGTTCATCTTCCGCGGAATTTGCAAACTGGGCCAAACAGGAGGTTAAAGGCACTGACTCTCCAAGTCGGGAGAGTGTTAGTAAAGCATCTGGAATGTTGCACCCGAGTCCCAGGGGACGAGAACTGAGACATATTTCAACACGTCTCCCGATCACACGGTTGATCATACTCTGGGTTCCACATGCATGTTTTAGCTGAAGGAAGAATCCCTTAAACCTGGAGAGTTGAGACCCGTGGAATGGGTACCACGCAATATGACTTCAAAGGGTCTTCATTTGCTCACCAAAACTCTCCAATCCTATCACTGCTGCGTTTTTGCCCCTGTACTCACGATTGATTCACTTTCAGAGACATAGCAATCCATAGGTTTTAAGATACTTACTAGTCAGGTACATTATTAGGCGTTTAATATGGGGTTTTGAGTCCATTTCGTTGAGCAAGGAGTAGCTCTTGTCTATTACATATTTGGCTTAAGGAACTTTATCTGTGCTCATTTCAATCTCTGGTTTTATGCAGCACCCCAACTCACCTTTCCCCTTAAGCAAGCATAAGTTGATTTTCTAAATTTGGGACCATGTTCTGTTTTGAAATTCAGTTCCTGTGTAGCCAAGTTTACATTCCGTGTATTAGTGATATCTTATGATGTTTCTTTTTCTGTGTGACTTATTTCAGTTAGAATCATCATACCTGAATCCACTCATTATGCTGCTATGGGCCTGATGACATAGATGTCATTGCTGAGTGATATTGCATTGTACGTAAGTACCACAACTTCTTTATCCATTTTTCGCTTTATGCGATATTGAACTTGTACCGTAAACGAGTTTCTTTTAAACAGAGCCATCCCAAACTTTGGGGTGGCTGTGTCTTTTTGATTTTAATTTCGCTAAGCTGCAGGACCATAAGTGGAAGTGCCCTAGGCTCTGTTGCTTTGTTTTTTAGATGTTTCAGTAAAAACCATACACTTCTCCCGAGTGGCTGTTGGCAATTTACATCCCGCCCATCAGCATAACAAGGCTCCCAGTTCTCCATGGCCTGTCCTGCCTTTCTGGATTTTACACTTTTTTCAGATGGCCCTTTTGACGGGGGGGAAGTGAGACTTCATTGTAGTGCAGATTTCCTTTGCAAGCTTGCTTGGTTGGCCAAAAAGTGCGTATGCCTTTTTTCCTGAATATATTCAGGAAAAAACGCATACGCCCTTTTTGGCCAAGTGCATCATTGTCGACCTTCTGCCTCTTTTCCTATGCTTTAAATGCAATTCCAGTCTACCTCCTGAAATCGGTTTCCTGCAATTCTGCCCGGCTTTCAAGTCCTCTTGGCAGCCTTACTTCAGTATATTTTTGGATGATAGCTGTCATTTATAACTCTGCAGGTTTGTGAATTACAGTGCCCCTGAGCTCCTTTCTTCAACTCGCTTTCTTGTGAGCTGGCCGCAACACCGCAGGATTGCTTCAGGCCCTAATCTGGTTCCGGCATGGCACGCTGAGCCTTTGGTTAATTCCTCTTCCTGGTGGGAAATGAGAGTTAAATTTTCCCGTCCAGACACCTCCAGCTAGTCTCTCATTGGTTCTCCCTATTCCTGTTCATCTTCCGCGGAATTTGCAAACTGGGCCAAACAGGAGGTTAAAGGCACTGACTCTCCAAGTCGGGAGAGTGTTAGTAAAGCATCTGGAATGTTGCACCCGAGTACCTGGGGACGAGAACTGAGACATATTTCAACACGTCTCCCGATCACACGGTTGATCATACTCTGGGTTCCACATGCATGTTTTAGCTGAAGGAAGAATCCCTTACACCTGGAGAGTTGAGACCCGTGGAATGGGTACCACGCAATATGACTTCAAAGGGTCTTCATTTGCTCACCAAAACTCTCCAATCCTATCACTGCTGCGTTTTTGCCCCTGTACTCACGATTGATTCACTTTCAGAGACATAGCAATCCATAGGTTTTAAGATACTTACTAGTCAGGTACATTATTAGGCATTTAATATGGGGTTTTGAGTCCATTTCGTTGAGCAAGGAGTAGCTCTTGTCTATTACATATTTGGCTTAAGGAACTTTATCTGTGCTCATTTCAATCTCTGGTTTTATGCAGCACCCCAACTCACCTTTCCCCTTAAGCAAGCATAAGTTGATTTTCTAAATTTGGGACCCTGTTCTGTTTTGAAATTCAGTTCCTGTGTAGCCAAGTTTACATTCCGTGTATTAGTGATATCTTATGATGTTTCTTTTTCTGTGTGACTTATTTCAGTTAGAATCATCATACCTGAATCCACTCATTATGCTGCTATGGGCCTGATGACATAGATGTCATTGCTGAGTGATATTGCATTGTACGTAAGTACCACAACTTCTTTATCCATTTTTCGCTTTATGAGATATTGAACTTGTACCGTAAACGAGTTTCTTGTAAACAGAGCCATCCCAAACTTTGGGGTGGCTGTGTCTTTTTGATTTTAATTTCCCTAAGCTATAGGACCATAAGTGGAAGTGCCCTAGGCTCTGTTGCTTTGTTTTTTAGATGTTTCAGGAAACACCATACACTTCTCCTGAGTGGCTGTTGGCAATTTACATCCCGCCCATCAGCATAACAAGGCTCCCAGTTCTCCATGGCCTGTCATGCCTTTCTGGATTTTACACTTTTTTCAGATGGCCCTTTTGACGGGGGGGAAGTAAGACTTCATTGTAGTGCAGATTTCCTTTGCAAGCTTGCTTGGTTGGCCAAAAAGGGCGTATGCATTTTTTCCTGAATATATTCAGGAAAAAACGCATACGCCCTTTTTGGCCAAGTGCATCATTGTCGACCTTCTGCCTCTTTTCCTATGCTTTAAATGCAATTCCAGTCTACCTCCTGAAATCGGTTTCCTGCAATTCTGCCCGGCTTTCAAGTCCTCTTGGCAGCCTTACTTCAGTATATTTTTGGATGATAGCTGTCATTTATAACTCTGCAGGTTTGTGAATTACAGTGCCCCTGAGCTCCTTTCTTCAACTCGCTTTCTTGTGAGCTGGCCGCAACACCGCAGGATTGCTTCAGGCCCTAATCTGGTTCCGGCATGGCACGCTGAGCCTTTGGTTAATTCCTCTTCCTGGTGGGAAATGAGAGTTAAATTTTCCCGTCCAGACACCTCCAGCTAGTCTCTCATTGGTTCTCCCTATTCCTGTTCATCTTCCGCGGAATTTGCAAACTGGGCCAAACAGGAGGTTAAAGGCACTGACTCTCCAAGTCGGGAGAGTGTTAGTAAAGCATCTGGAATGTTGCACCCGAGTCCCAGGGGACGAGAACTGAGACATATTTCAACACGTCTCCCGATCACACGGTTGATCATACTCTGGGTTCCACATGCATGTTTTAGCTGAAGGAAGAATCCCTTACACCTGGAGAGTTGAGACCCGTGGAATGGGTACCATGCAATATGACTTCAAAGGGTCTTCATTTGCTCACCAAAACTCTCCAATCCTATCACTGCTGCGTTTTTGCCCCTGTACTCACGATTGATTCACTTTCAGAGACATAGCAATCCATAGGTTTTAAGATACTTACTAGTCAGGTACATTATTAGGCGTTTAATATGGGGTTTTGAGTCCATTTCGTTGAGCAAGGAGTAGCTCTTGTCTATTACATATTTGGCTTAAGGAACTTTATCTGTGCTCATTTCAATCTCTGGTTTTATGCAGCACCCCAACTCACCTTTCCCCTTAAGCAAGCATAAGTTGATTTTCTAAATTTGGGACCATGTTCTGTTTTGAAATTCAGTTCCTGTGTAGCCAAGTTTACATTCCGTGTATTAGTGATATCTTATGATGTTTCTTTTTCTGTGTGACTTATTTCAGTTAGAATCATCATACCTGAATCCACTCATTATGCTGCTATGGGCCTGATGACATAGATGTCATTGCTGAGTGATATTGCATTGTACGTAAGTACCACAACTTCTTTATCCATTTTTCGCTTTATGCGATATCGAACTTGTACGGTAAACGAGTTTCTTGTAAACAGAGCCATCCCAAACTTTGGGGTGGCTGTGTCTTTTTGATTTTAATTTCGCTAAGCTGCAGGACCATAAGTGGAAGTGCCCTAGGCTCTGTTGCTTTGTTTTTTAGATGTTTCAGTAAAAACCATACACTTCTCCCGAGTGGCTGTTGGCAATTTACATCCCGCCCATCAGCATAACAAGGCTCCCAGTTCTCCATGGCCTGTCCTGCCTTTCTGGATTTTACACTTTTTTCAGATGGCCCTTTTGACGGGGTGGAAGTAAGACTTCATTGTAGTGCAGATTTCCTTTGCAAGCTTGCTTGGTTGGCCAAAAAGGGCGTATGCGTTTTTTTCTGAATATATTCAGGAAAAAACGCATACGCCCTTTTTGGCCAAGTGCATCATTGTCGACCTTCTGCCTCTTTTCCTATGCTTTAAATGCAATTCCAGTCTACCTCCTGAAATCGGTTTCCTGCAATTCTGCCCAGCTTTCAAGTCCTCTTGGCAGCCTTACTTCAGTATATTTTTGGATGATAGCTGTCATTTATAACTCTGCAGGTTTGTGAATTACAGTGCCCCTGAGCTCCTTTCTTCAACTCGCTTTCTTGTGAGCTGGCCGCAACACCGCAGGATTGCTTCAGGCCCTAATCTGGTTCCGGCATGGCACGCTGAGCCTTTGGTTAATTCCTCTTCCTGGTGGGAAATGAGAGTTAAATTTTCCCGTCCAGACACCTCCAGCTAGTCTCTCATTGGTTCTCCCTATTCCTGTTCATCTTCCGCGGAATTTGCAAACTGGGCCAAACAGGAGGTTAAAGGCACTGACTCTCCAAGTCGGGAGAGTGTTAGTAAAGCATCTGGAATGTTGCACCCGAGTACCAGGGGACGAGAACTGAGACATATTTCAACACGTCTCCCGATCACACGGTTGATCATACTCTGGGTTCCACATGCATGTTTTAGCTGAAGGAAGAATCCCTTAAACCTGGAGAGTTGAGACCCGTGGAATGGGTACCATGCAATATGACTTCAAAGGGTCTTCATTTGCTCACCAAAACTCTCCAATCCTATCACTGCTGCGTTTTTGCCCCTGTACTCACGATTGATTCACTTTCAGAGACATAGCAATCCATAGGTTTTAAGATACTTACTAGTCAGGTACATTATTAGGCGTTTAATATGGGGTTTTGAGTCCATTTCGTTGAGCAAGGAGTAGCTCTTGTCTATTACATATTTGGCTGAAGGAACTTTATCTGTGCTCATTTCAATCTCTGGTTTTATGCAGCACCCCAACTCACCTTTCCCCTTAAGCAAGCATAAGTTGATTTTCTAAATTTGGGACCCTGTTCTGTTTTGAAATTCAGTTCCTGTGTAGCCAAGTTTACATTCCGTGTATTAGTGATATCTTATGATGTTTCTTTTTCTGTGTGACTTATTTCAGTTAGAATCATCATACCTGAATCCACTCATTATGCTGCTATGGGCCTGATGACATAGATGTCATTGCTGAGTGATATTGCATTGTACGTAAGTACCACAACTTCTTTATCCATTTTTCGCTTTATGCGATATTGAACTTGTACCGTAAACGAGTTTCTTGTAAACAGAGCCATCCCAAACTTTGGGGTGGCTGTGTCTTTTGGATTTTAATTTCCCTAAGCTATAGGACCATAAGTGGAAGTGCCCTAGGCTCTGTTGCTTTGTTTTTTAGATGTTTCAGGAAACACCATACACTTCTCCCGAGTGGCTGTTGGCAATTTACATCCCGCCCATCAGCATAACAAGGCTCCCAGTTCTCCATGGCCTGTCCTGCCTTTCTGGATTTTACACTTTTTTCAGATGGCCCTTTTGACCAGGGGGAAGTGAGACTTCATTGTAGTGCAGACTTCCTTTGCAAGCTTGCTTGGTTGGCCAAAAAGTGCGTATGCCTTTTTTCCTGAATATATTCAGGAAAAAACGCATACGCCCTTTTTGGCCAAGTGCATCATTGTCGACCTTCTGCCTCTTTTCCTATGCTTTAAATGCAATTCCAGTCTACCTCCTGAAATCGGTTTCCTGCAATTCTGCCCGGCTTTCAAGTCCTCTTGGCAGCCTTACTTCAGTATATTTTTGGATGATAGCTGTCATTTATAACTCTGCAGGTTTGTGAATTACAGTGCCCCTGAGCTCCTTTCTTCAACTCGCTTTCTTGTGAGCTGGCCGCAACACCGCAGGATTGCTTCAGGCCCTAATCTGGTTCCGGCATGGCACGCTGAGCCTTTGGTTAATTCCTCTTCCTGGTGGGAAATGAGAGTTAAATTTTCCCGTCCAGACACCTCCAGCTAGTCTCTCATTGGTTCTCCCTATTCCTGTTCATCTTCCGCGGAATTTGCAAACTGGGCCAAACAGGAGGTTAAAGGCACTGACTCTCCAAGTCGGGAGAGTGTTAGTAAAGCATCTGGAATGTTGCACCCGAGTACCTGGGGACGAGAACTGAGACATATTTCAACACGTCTCCCGATCACACGGTTGATCATACTCTGGGTTCCACATGCATGTTTTAGCTGAAGGAAGAATCCCTTACACCTGGAGAGTTGAGACCCGTGGAATGGGTACCACGCAATATGACTTCAAAGGGTCTTCATTTGCTCACCAAAACTCTCCAATCCTATCACTGCTGCGTTTTTGCCCCTGTACTCACGATTGATTCACTTTCAGAGACATAGCAATCCATAGGTTTTAAGATACTTACTAGTCAGGTACATTATTAGGCATTTAATATGGGGTTTTGAGTCCATTTCGTTGAGCAAGGAGTAGCTCTTGTCTATTACATATTTGGCTTAAGGAACTTTATCTGTGCTCATTTCAATCTCTGGTTTTATGCAGCACCCCAACTCACCTTTCCCCTTAAGCAAGCATAAGTTGATTTTCTAAATTTGGGACCCTGTTCTGTTTTGAAATTCAGTTCCTGTGTAGCCAAGTTTACATTCCGTGTATTAGTGATATCTTATGATGTTTCTTTTTCTGTGTGACTTATTTCAGTTAGAATCATCATACCTGAATCCACTCATTATGCTGCTATGGGCCTGATGACATAGATGTCATTGCTGAGTGATATTGCATTGTACGTAAGTACCACAACTTCTTTATCCATTTTTCGCTTTATGCGATATTGAACTTGTACCGTAAACGAGTTTCTTGTAAACAGAGCCATCCCAAACTTTGGGGTGGCTGTGTCTTTTGGATTTTAATTTCCCTAAGCTATAGGACCATAAGTGGAAGTGCCCTAGGCTCTGTTGCTTTGTTTTTTAGATGTTTCAGGAAACACCATACACTTCTAACGAGTGGCTGTTGGCAATTTACATCCCGCCCATCAGCATAACAAGGCTCCCAGTTCTCCATGGCCTGTCCTGCCTTTCTGGATTTTACACTTTTTTCAGATGGCCCTTTTGACGGGGGGGGGAAGTGAGACTTCATTGTAGTGCAGACTTCCTTTGCAAGCTTGCTTGGTTGGCCAAAAAGGGCGTATGCGTTTTTTGCTGAATATATTCAGGAAAAAACGCATACGCCCTTTTTGGCCAAGTGCATCATTGTCGACCTTCTGCCTCTTTTCCTATGCTTTAAATGCAATTCCAGTCTACCTCCTGAAATCGGTTTCCTGCAATTCTGCCCGGCTTTCAAGTCCTCTTGGCAGCCTTACTTCAGTATATTTTTGGATGATAGCTGTCATTTATAACTCTGCAGGTTTGAGAATTACAGTGCCCCTGAGCTCCTTTCTTCAACTCGCTTTCTTGTGAGCTGGCCGCAACACCGCAGGATTGCTTCAGGCCCTAATCTGGTTCCGGCATGGCACGCTGAGCCTTTGGTTAATTCCTCTTCCTGGTGGGAAATGAGAGTTAAATTTTCCCGTCCAGACACCTCCAGCTAGTCTCTCATTGGTTCTCCCTATTCCTGTTCATCTTCCGCGGAAATTGCAAACTGGGCCAAACAGGAGGTTAAAGGCACTGACTCTCCAAGTCGGGAGAGTGTTAGTAAAGCATCTGGAATGTTGCACCCGAGTACCAGGGGACGAGAACTGAGACATATTTCAACACGTCTCCCGATCACACGGTTGATCATACTCTGGGTTCCACATGCATGTTTTAGCTGAAGGAAGAATCCCTTAAACCTGGAGAGTTGAGACCCGTGGAATGGGTACCATGCAGTATGACTTCAAAGGGTCTTGATTTGCTCACCAAAACTCTCCAATCCTATCACTGCTGCGTTTTTGCCCCTGTACTCACGATTGATTCACTTTCAGAGACATAGCAATCCATAGGTTTTAAGATACTTACTAGTGAGGTACATTCTTAGGCGTTTAATATGGGGTTTTGAGTCCATTTCGTTGAGCAAGGAGTAGCTCTTGTCTATTACATATTTGGCTTAAGGAACTTTATCTGTGCTCATTTCAATCTCTGGTTTTATGCAGCACCCCAACTCACCTTTCCCCTTAAGCAAGCATAAGTTGGTTTTCTAAATTTGTGACCATGTTCTGTTTTGAAATTCAGTTCCTGTGTAGCCAAGTTTACATTCCGTGTATTAGTGATATCTTATGATGTTTCTTTTTCTGTGTGACTTATTTCAGTTAGAATCATCATACCTGAATCCACTCATTATGCTGCTATGGGCCTGATGACATAGATGTCATTGCTGAGTGATATTGCATTGTACGTAAGTACCACAACTTCTTTATCCATTTTTCGCTTTATGCGATATTGAACTTGTACCGTAAACGAGTTTCTTGTAAACAGAGCCATCCCAAACTTTGGGGTGGCTGTGTCTTTTTGATTTTAATTTCCCTAAGCTATAGGACCATAAGTGGAAGTGCCCTAGGCTCTGTTGCTTTGATTTTTAGATGTTTCAGGAAACACCATACACTTCTCCCGAGTGGCTGTTGGCAATTTACATCCCGCCCATCAGCATAACAAGGCTCCCAGTTCTCCATGGCCTGTCCTGCCTTTCTGGATTTTACACTTTTTTCAGATGGCCCTTTTGACGGGGGGGAAGTGAGACTTCATTGTAGTGCAGATTTCCTTTGCAAGCTTGCTTGGTTGGCCAAAAAGGGCGTATGCGTTTTTTCCTGAATATATTCAGGAAAAAACGCATACGCCCTTTTTGGCCAAGTGCATCATTGTCGACCTTCTGCCTCTTTTCCTATGCTTTAAATGCAATTCCAGTCTACCTCCTGAAATCGGTTTCCTGCAATTCTGCCCGGCTTTCAAGTCCTCTTGGCAGCCTTACTTCAGTATATTTTTGGATGATAGCTGTCATTTATAACTCTGCAGGTTTGTGAATTACAGTGCCCCTGAGCTCCTTTCTTCAACTCGCTTTCTTGTGAGCTGGCCGCAACACCGCAGGATTGCTTCAGGCCCTAATCTGGTTCCGGCATGGCACGCTGAGCCTTTGGTTAATTCCTCTTCCTGGTGGGAAATGAGAGTTAAATTTTCCCGTCCAGACACCTCCAGCTAGTCTCTCATTGGTTCTCCCTATTCCTGTTCATCTTCCGCGGAATTTGCAAACTGGGCCAAACAGGAGGTTAAAGTCACTGACTCTCCAAGTCGGGAGAGTGTTAGTAAAGCATCTGGAATGTTGCACCCGAGTACCAGGGGACGAGAACTGAGACATATTTCAACACGTCTCCCGATCACACGGTTGATCATACTCTGGGTTCCACATGCATGTTTTAGCTGAAGGAAGAATCCCTTAAACTGGAGAGTTGAGACCCGTGGAATGGGTACCATGCAATATGACTTCAAAGGGTCTTCATTTGCTCACCAAAACTCTCCAATCCTATCACTGCTGCGTTTTTGCCCCTGTACTCACGATTGATTCACTTTCAGAGACATAGCAATCCATAGGTTTTAAGATACTTACTAGTCAGGTACATTATTAGGTGTTTAATATGGGGTTTTGAGTCCATTTCGTTGAACAAGGAGTAGCTCTTGTCTATTCCATATTTGGCTTAAGGAACTTTATCTGTGCTCATTTCAATCTCTGGTTTTATGCAGCACCCCAACTCACCTTTCCCCTTAAGCAAGCATACGTTGCTTTTCTACATTTGAGACCCTGTTCTGTTTTGAAATTCAGTTCCTGTGTAGCCAAGTTTACATTCCGTGTATTAGTGATATCTTATGATGTTTCTTTTTCTGTGTGACTTATTTCAGTTAGAATCATCATACCTGAATCCACTCTATGCTGCTACGGGCCTGATGACATAGATTTCATTGCTGAGTGATATTGCATTGTACGTAAGTACCACAACTTCTTTATCCATTTTTCACTTTCTGCGATATTGAACTTGTACCGTAAACGAGTTTCTTGTAAACAGAGCCATCCCAAACTTTGGGGTGGCTGTGTCTTTTTGATTTTAATTTCCCTAAGCTATAGGACCATAAGTGGAAGTGCCCTAGGCTCTGTTGCTTTGTTTTTTAGATGTTTCAGGAAACACCATACACTTCTCCCGAGTGGCTGTTGGCAATTTTCATCCCGCCCATCAGCATAACAAGGCTCCCAGTTCTCCATGGCGTGTCCTGCCTTTCTGGATTTTACACTTTTTTCACATGGCCCTTTTGACCGGGGGGAAGTGAGACTTCATTGTAGTGCAGATCTCCTTTGCAAGCTTGCTTGGTTGGCCAAAAAGGGCGTATGCGTTTTTTCCTGAATATATTCAGGAAAAAACGCATATGCCCTTTTTGGCCAAGTGCATCATTGTGGACGTTCTGCCTCTTTTCCTATGCTTTAAATGCAATTCCAGTCTACCTCCTGAAATCGGTTTACTGCAATTCTGCCCAGCTTTCAAGTCCTCTTGGCAGCCTTACTTCAGTATATTTTTGGACGATAGCTGTCATTTATAACTCTGCAGGTTTGTGAATTACAGTGCCCCTGAGCTCCTTTCTTCAACTCGCTTTCTTGTGAGCTGGCCGCAACACCGCAGGATTGCTTCAGGCCCTAATCTGGTTCTGGCACGGCACGCTGAGCCTTTGCTTAATTCCTCTTCCTGGTGGGAAATGAGAGTTAAATTTGCCCGTCCAGACATCTCCAGCTAGTCTCTCATTGGTTCTCCCTATTCCTGTTCATCTTCCGCAGAAATTGCAAACTGGGCCAAACAGGAGGTTAAAGGCACTATCTCTGCAAGTCGGGAGAGTGTTAGTAAAGCATCTGCAATGTTGCACCCGAGTACCAGGGGACGAGAACTGAGACATATTGGAACACGTCTCCCGATCACATGATTGATCATACTCTGGGTTCCACATGCATGCTTTAGCTGAAGGAAGAATCCCTTAAACCTGGAGAGTTGAGACCCGTGGAATGGGTACCATGCAATATGACTTCAAAGGGTCTTCATTTGCTCACCGAACCTCTCCAATCCTATCACTGCTGCGTTTATGCCCCTGTACGCACGCTTGTTTCTCTTTTGGAGACATAGCAATCCATAGGTTTTAAGATACTTACTAGTCAGGTACATTCTTAGGTGTTTAATATGGGGTGTTGAGTCCATTTCGTTGAGCAAGGAGTAGCTCTTGTCTATTCCATATTTGGCTTAAGGAAATTTATCTGTGCTCATTTCAATCTCTGGTTTTATGTAGCACCCCAACTCACCTTTCCCCTTAAGCAAGCATAAGTTGGTTTTCTAAATTTGAGACCCTCTTCTGTTTTGTAATCCAGTTCCTGTGTAGCCAAGTTTACATTCCGTGTATTAGCGATATCTTATGATGTTTCTTTTTCTGTGTGACTTATTTCAGTGAGAATCATCATACCTGAATCCAGTCTATGCTGCTATGGGCCTGATGACATAGATTTCATTGCTGAGTGATATTGCAATCTACGTAACTACCACAACTTCTTTATCCATTTTTCACTTTCTGCGATATTGAACTTCTACCATAAATGAGATTCTTGTAAACAAAGAGGTCCCAAACTTTGGGGTGGCTGTGTGTTTTTGATTTTAATTTCCCTAAGCTATAGGACTATAAGTGGAAGTGCCCTAGGCTCTATTGCTTTGTTTTTTAGATGTTTCAGGAAACACCATACACTTCTCCCGAGTGGCTGTTGGCAATTTACATCCCGCCCATCAGCATAACAAGGCTCCCAGTTCTCCATGGCCTGTTCTGCCTTTCTAGATTTTACACTTTTTTCAGATAGCTGTTTTGACCGGGGGGCGGTGAGACTTCATTGTAGTGCAGATTTCCTTTGCAAGCTTGCTTGGTTGGCCAAAAAGGGCGTATGCGTTTTTTCCTGAATATATTCAGGAAAAAACGCATACGCCCTTTTTGGCCAAGTGCATCATTGTCTACGTTCTGCCTCTTTTCCTATGCTTTAAATGCAATTCCAGTCTACCTCCTGAAATCGGTTTCCTGCAATTCTGCCCCGCTTTCAAGTCCTCTTGGCAGCCTTACTTCAGTATATTTTTGGACGATAGCTGTCATTCATAACTCTGCAGGTTTGTGAATTACAGTGCCCCTGAGCTCCTTTCTTCAACTCGCTTTCTTGTGAGCTGGCCGCAACACCGCACGATTGCTTCAGGCCCTAATCTGGTTCCGGCACGGCACGCTGAGCCTTTGCTTAATTGCTATTCCTGGTGGGAAATGAGAGTTAAATTTGCCCGTCCAGACACCTCCAGCTAGTCTCTCATTGGTCCTCCCTATCCCTGTTCATCTTCCACAGAAATTGCAAACTGGGCCAAGCAGGAGGTTAAAGGCACTGACTCTCCAAGTCGGGAGAGTGTTAGTAAAGCGTCTGGAATGTTGCACCTGAGTACCAGCGGACGAAAACTGAGACATATTTGAACACGTCTCCCAATCACACGGTTGATCATAATCTGGGTTCCACATGCATGTTTCAGCTGAAGGAAGAATCCCTTAAAGCTGGAGAGTTGAGACCCGTGGAATGGGTACCATGCAATATGACTTCAAAGGGTCTTCATTTGCTCACCGAACCTCTCCAATCCTATCACTGCTGCGTTTATGCCCCTGTACACACGCTTGATTCTCTTTCGGAGACATAGCAATCCATAGGTTTTAAGATACTTACTAGTCAGGTACATTCTTAGGCGTTTAATATGGGGTGTTGAGTCCATTTCGTTGAGCAAGGAGTAGCTCTTGTCTATTCCATATTTGGCTTAAGGAACTTTATCTGTGCTCATTTCAATCTCTGGTTTTATGCAGCACCCCAACTCACCTTTTCCCTTAAAAAAGCATAAGTTGGTTTTCGAAATTTGAGACCCTCTTCTGTTTTGTAATCCAGTTCCTGTGTAGCCAAGTTTACATTCCGTGTATTAGTGATATCTTATGATGTTTCTTTTTCTGTGTGACTTATTTCAGTTAGAATCATCATACCTGAATCCACTCATTATGCTGCTATGGGCCAGATGACATAGATTTCATTGCTGAGTGATATTGCATTGTACGTGAGTACCACAACTTCTTTATCCATGTTTCACTTTCTGCGATATTGAACATGTACTGAAAACGAGATTCTTGTAAACAGAGCCGTCCCAAACTTTGGGGTGGCTGTGTCTTTTTGATTTTAATTTCCCTAAGCTATAGGACCATAAGTGGAAGTGCCCTAGGCTCTGTTGCTTTGTTTTTTAGATGTTTCAGGAAACACCATACACTTCTCCTGAGTGGCTGTTGGCAATTTTCATCCCGCCCATCAGCATAACAAGGCTCCCAGTTCTCCATGGCCTGTCCTGCCTTTCTGGATTTTACACTTTTTTCACATGGCCCTTTTGACTGGGGGGAAGTGAGACTTCATTGTAGTGCAGATTTCCTTTGCAAGCTTGCTTGGTTGGCCAAAAAGGGCGTATGCGTTTTTTCCTGAATATATGCTGGAAAAAACGCATACGCACTTTTCGGCCAACTGCATCATTGTCGACGTTCTGCCTCTTTTCCTATGCTTAAATGCAATTCCAGTCTACCTCCTGAAATCGGATTCCTGCAATTCTGCCCAGCTTTCAAGTCCTCTTGGCAGCCTTACTTCAGTATATTTTTGGACGATAGCTGTCATTCATAACTCTGCAGGTTTGTGATAACAGTGCCCCTGAGCTCCTTTCTTCAACTCGCTTTCTTGTGAGCTGGCTGCAACACCGCAGGATTGCTTCAGGCCCTAATCTGGTTCCGGCACGGCACGCTGAGCCTTTGCTTAATTCCTCTTCCTGGTGGGAAATGAGAGTTAAATTTGCCCGTCCAGACACCTCCAGCTGGTCTCTCATTGGTTCTCCCTATTCCTGTTCATCTTCCGCAGAAATTGCAAACTGGGCCAAACAGGAGGTTAAAGGCACTGACTCTCCAAGTCAGGAGAGTGTTAGTAAAGCATCTGGAATGTTGCACCCGAGTACCAGGGGATGAGAACTGAGACATATTTGAACACGTCTCCCGATCACATGGTTGATCATACTCTGGGTTCCACATGCATGTTTTAGCTGAAGGAAGAATCCCTTAAACCTGGAGAATTGAGACCCGTGGAATGGGTACCATGCAATAAGACTTCAAAGGGTCTTCATTTGCTCACCGAACCTCTCCAATCCTATCACTGCTGCGTTTATGCCCCTGTACACACGCTTGATTCTCTTTCAGAGACATAGCAATCCATAGGTTTTAACATACTTACTAGTCAGGTACATTATTAGGCGTTTAATATGGGATTTTGAGTCCATTTCGTTGAGCAAGGAGTAGCTCTTGTCTATTCCATATTTGGCTTAAGGAACTTTATCTGTGCTCATTTCAATCTCTGGTTTTATGCAGCACCCCAACTCACCTTTCCCCTTAAACAAGCATAAGTTGGTTTTCTAAATTTGAGACCCTCTTCTGTTTTGTAATCCAGTTCCTGTGTAGCCAAGTTTACATTCCGTGTATTAGTGATATCTTATGATGTTTCTTTTTCTGTGTGACTTATTTCAGTTAGAATCATCATACCTGAATCCACTCATTATGCTGCTATGGGCCAGATGACATAGATTTCATTGCTGAGTGATATTGCATTGTACGTGAGTACCACAACTTCTTTATCCATTTTTCACTTTCTGCGATATTGAACTTGTCCCGTAAACGAGGTTCTTGTAAATAGAGCCATCCCAAACTTTGGGGTTTCTGTGTCTTTTTGATTTAAATTTCCCTAAGCTATAGGACCATAAGTGGAAGTGCCCTAGGCTCTGTTGCTTTGTTTTTTAGATGTTTCAGGAAACACCATACACTTCTCCCCAGTGGCTGTTGGCAATTTACATCCCGCCCATCAGCATAACAAGGCTCCCAGTTCTCCATGGCCTGTCCTGCCTTTCTGGATTTTACACTTTTTTCAGATGGCCCTTTTGACCTGGGGGAAGTGACACTTCAATGTAGTGCAGATTTCCTTTGCAAGCTTGCTTGGTTGGCCAAAAAGGGCGTATGCGTTTTTTCCTGAATATATTCAGGAGAAAACGCATACGTTCTTTTTGGGCAAGTGCATCATTGTCGACGTTCTGCCTCTTTTCCTATGCTTTAAATGCAATTCCAGTCTACATCCTGAAATCGGTTTCCTGCAATTCTGCCCCACTTTCAAGTCCTCGTGGCAGCCTTACTTCAGTATATTTTTGGACGATAGCTGTCATTTATAACTCTGCAGGTTTGTGAATTACAGTGCCCTTGAGCTCCTTTCTTCAACTCGCTTTCTTGTGAGCTGGCCGCAACACCGCAGGATTCCTTCAGGCCCTAATCGGTTCCGGCACGGTACGCTGAGCCTTTGCTTAATTGCTCTTCCTGGTGGGAAATGAGAGTTAAATTTGCCCGTCCAGACACCTCCAGCTAGTCTCTCATTGGTCCTCCCTATCCCTGTTCATCTTCCGCAGAAATTGCAAACTGGGCCAAGCAGGAGGTTAAAGGCACTGACTCTCCAAGTCGGGAGAGTGTTAGTAAAGCGTCTGGAATGTTGCACCTGAGTACCAGCGGTCGAAAACTGAGACATATTTGAACACGTCTCCCAATCACACGGTTGATCATACTCTGGGTTCCACATGCATGTTTCAGCTGAAGGAAAAATCCCTTAAAGCTGGAGAGTTGAGACCCGTGGAATGGGTACCATGCAATATGACTTCAAAGGGTCTTCATTTGCTCACCGAACTTCTCCAATCCTATCACTGCTGCGTTTATGCCCCTGTACACACGCTTGATTCTCTTTTGGAGACATAGCAATCCATAGGTTTTAAGATACTTACTAGTCAGGTACATTCTTAGGCGTTTAATATGGGATGTTGAGTCCATTTCGTTGAGCAAGGAGTAGCTCTTGTCTATTCCATATTAGGCTTAAGGAAATTTATCTGTGCTCATTTCAATCTCTGGTTTTATGCAGCACCCCAACTCACCTTTCCCCTTAAGCAAGCATAAGTTGGTTTTCTAAATTTGAGACCCTCTTCTGTTTTGTAATCCGGTTCCTGTGTAGCCAAGTTTACATTCCGTGTATTAGTGATATCTTATGATGTTTCTTTTTCTGTGTGACTTATTTCAGTGAGAATCATCATACCTGAATCCAGTCTATGCTGCTACGGGCCTGATGACATAGATTTCATTGCTGAGTGATATTGCATTGTACGTAAGTACCACAACTTCTTTATCCATTTTTCACTTTCTGCGATATTGAACTTGTACCGTAAACGAGGTTCTTGTAAACAGAGCCGTCCCAAACTTTGGGGTGGCTGTGTCTTTTTGATTTTAATTTCCCTAAGCTATAGGACCATAAGTGGAAGTGCCCTAGGCTCTGTTGCTTTGTTTTTTAGATGTTTCAGGAAACACCATACACTTCTCCTGAGTGGCTGTTGGCAATTTTCATCGGGCCAATCAGCATAACAAGGCTCCCAGTTCTCCATGGCCTGTCCTGCCTTTCTGGATTTTACACTTTTTTCAGATGGCCCTTTTGACCGGGGGAAAGTGAGACTTCATTGTAGTGCAGATTATCTTTGCAAGCTTGCTTGGTTGGCCAAAAAGGGCGTATGCGTTTTTTCCTGAATATATTCAGGAAAAAACGCATACGCCCTTTTTGGCCAAGTGCATCATTGTGGACGTTCTGCCTCTTTTCCTATGCTTTAAATGCAATTCCAGTCTACCTCCTGGAATAGGTTTACTGCATTTCTGGCCCGCTTTCAAGTCCTCTTGGCAGCCTTACTTCAGTATACTTTTGGACGATAGCTGTCATTTATAACTCTGCATGTTTGTGAATTACAGTGCCCCTGAGCTCCTTTCTTCAACTCGCTTTCTTGTGAGCTGGCCACAACACTGCAGGATTGCTTCAGACCCTAATCTGGTTCCGGCACGGCTCACTGAGCCTTTGGTTAATTCCTCTTTCTGGTGGGAAATGAGAGTTAAATTTTCCCGTCAAGACACCTCCAGCTAGTCTCTCATTGGTTCTCCCTATTCCTGTTCATCTTCCGCGGAAATTGCAAACTGGGCCAAACCGGAGGTTAAAGGCACTGACTCTCCAAATCGGGAGTGTGTTACTAAAGCGTGTGGAATGTTGCACCCGAGTACCAGGGGAGGAGAACTGAGACATATTTGAACACGTCTTCCGATCACACGGTTGATCATACTCTGGGTTCCACATGCATGTTTTAGCTGAAGGAAGATTCCCTTAAACCTGGAGAGTTGAGACCCGTGGAATGGGTACCATGTAATATGATTTCAAAGGGTCTTCGTTTGCTCACCGAACCTCTCCAATCCTATCACTGCTGCATTTATGCCCCTGTACACACGCTTGATTCTCTTTCGGAGACATAGCAATCCATAGGTTTTAAGATACTTACTAGTCAGGTACATTCTTAGGCGTTTAATATGGGGTGTTGTGTCCATTTCGTTGAGCAAGGAGTAGCGCTTGTCTATTACATATTTGGCTTAAGGAACTTTATCTGTGCTCATTTCAATCTCTGGTTTTATGCAGCACCCCAACTCACCTTTCCCCTTAAGCAAGCATAAGTTGGTTTTCTAAATTTGAGACCTTGTTCTGTTTTGTAATCCAGTTCCTGTGTAGCCAAGTTTACATTCCATGTATTAGTGATATCTTATGATGTTTCTTTTTCTGTGTGACTTATTTCAGTTAGAATCATCATATCTGAATCCACTCATTATGCTGTTACGGGCCTGATGACATAGATTTCATTGCTGAGTGATATTGAATTGTACGTAAGTACCACAACTTCTTTATCCATTTTTCGCTTTCTGCGATATTGAACTTGTACTGTAAAGGAGATTGTTGTAAACACAGCCGTCCCAAACTTTGGGGTGGCTGTGTCTTTTTGATTTTAATTTCCCTAAGCTATAGGACCATAAGTGGAAGTGCCCTAGGCTCTGTTGCTTTGTTTTTTAGATGTTTCAGGAAACACCATACATTTCTCCAGAGTGGCTGTTGGCAATTTACATCCCGCCCATCAGCATAACAAGGCTCCCAGTTCTCCATGGCCTGTCCTGCCTTTCTGTATTTTACACTTTTTTCAGTTGGCCCTTTTGAACGGGGGGAAGTGAGACTTCATTGTAGTGCAGATTTTCTTTCCAAGCTTGCTTGGTTGGCCAAAAAGGGCGTATGCGTTTTTTCCTGAATGTATTCAGGAAAAAACGCATACGCCCTTTTTGGCCAAGTGCATCATTGTGGACGTTCTGCCTCTTTTCCTATGCTTTAAATGCAATTCCAGTCTACCTCCTGAAATCGGGTTCCTGCCATTCTGCCCCGCTTTCTAGTCCTCTTGGCAGCCTTACTTCAGTATTTTTTTGGAGGATAGCTGTCATTTATAACTCTGCAGGTTTGTGAATTACAGTGCCCCTGAGCTCCTTTCTTCAATTCGCTTTCTTGTGAGCTGTCCGCAACACCGCAGGATTGCTTCAGGCCCTAATCTGGTTCCAGCACGGCACGCTGAGCCTTTGGTTAATTCCTCTTCCTGGTGGGAAATGAGAGTTAAATTTGCCCATCCAGACACCTCCAGCTTGTCTCTCATCGGTTCTCCCTATTCCTGTTCATCTTTTGCAGAAATTTCAAACTGGGCCAAACAGGAGGTTAAAGGCAATGACTCTCCAAGTCGGCAGAGTGTTAGTAAAGCGTCTGGAATGTTGCACCCGAGTACCAGGGGACGAGAACTGAGACATGTTTGAACATGACTCACGATCACACGGTTGATCATAGTCTGGGTTCCAAATGCATGTTTAGCTGAAGGAAGAATCCCTTAAACCTGGAGAGTTGAGACCCGTGGAATGGGTAGCATGCAATATGACTTCAAAGGGTCTTCATTTGTTCACCGAACCTCTCCAATCCTATCACTGCTGCGTTTATGGTGCTGTACTCACGCTTGATTCTCTTTCAGAGACATAGCAATCCATAGGTTTTCAGATACTTACTAGTCAGGTACTTTATTAGGCGTTTAATATGGGGTGTTGAGTCCATTTCGTTGAGCAAGGAGTAGCTCTTGTCTATTCCATATTTGGCTTAAGGAACTTTATCTGTGCTCATTTCAATCTCTGGTTTTATGCAGCACCCCAACTCACCTTTCCCCTTAAGCAAGCATAAGTTGGTTTTCTAAATTTGAGACCCTGTTCTGTTTTGTAATCCAGTTCCTGTGTATCCAAGTTTACATTCCATGTATTAGTGATATCTTATGATGTTTCTTTTTCTGTGTGACTTATTTCAGTTAGAATCATCATACCTGAATCCACTCTATGCTGCTACGGGCCTGATGACATAGATTTCATTGCTGAGTGATATTGCATTGTACGTAAGTACCACAACTTCTTTATCCATTTTTCGCTTTATGCGATATTGAACTTGTACCGTAAACGAGGTTCTTGTAAACAGAGCCGTCCCAAACTTTGGGGTGGCTGTGTCTTTTTGATTTTAATTTCCCTATGCTATAGGACCATAAGTGGAAGTGCCCTAGGCTCTGTTGCCTTGCATTTTAGATGTTTCAGGAAACACCATACACTTCTCCTGAGTGGCTGTTGGCAATTTACATCCCGCCCATCAGCATAACAAGGCTCCCAGTTCTCCATGGCCTGTCCTGCCTTTCTGGATTTTACACTTTTTTCACATGGCCCTTTTGACCAGGGGGAAGTGAGACTTCATTGTAGTGCAGATTTCCTTTGCAAGCTTGCTTGGTTGGCCAAAAAGGGCGTATGCGTTTTTTCCTGAATATATTCAGGAAAAAACACATACGCCCTTTTTGGCCAAGTGCATCATTGTCGACGTTCTGCCTCTTTTCCTATGCTTTAAATGCAATTCCAGTCTACCTCCTGAAATCGGTTTCCTGCAATTCTGCGCAGCTTTCAAGTCCTCTTGGCAGCCTTACTTCAGTATATTTTTGGATGATAGCTGTCATTTATAACTCTGCAGGTTTGTGAATTACAGTGCCCCTGAGCTCCTTTCTTCAACTCGCTTTCTTGTGAGCTGGCCGCAACACCGCAGGATTGCTTCAGACCCTAATCTGGTTCCGGCACGGCACGCTGAGCCTTTGGTTAATTCCTCTTCCTGGTGGGAAATGAGAGTTAAATTTGCCCGTCCAGACACCTCCAGCTAGTGTCTCATTGGTCCTCCCTATCCCTGTTCATCTTCCGCAGAAATTGCAAACTGAGCCAAACAGGAGGTTAAAGGCACTGACTCTCCAAGTCGGGAGAGTCTTAGTAAAGCGTGTGGAATGTTGCACCCGAGTACCAGGGGACAAGAACTGAGACATATTTGAACCCGTCTCCCGATCACATGGTTGATCATACTCTGGGTTCCACATGCATGTTTTAGCTGAAGGAAGAATCCCTTAAACCTGGAGAGTTGAGACCCGTGGAATGGGTACCATGCAATATGACTTCAAAGGGTCTTCATTTGCTCACCGAACCTCTCCAATCCTATCACTGCTGCGTTTATGCCCCGGTACTCACGCTTGATTCTCTTTCAGAGACATAGCAATCCATAGGTTTTAAGATAATTACTAGTCAGGTACATATTAGGCGTTTAATATGGGGTTTTGAGTCCATTTCGTTGAGCAAGGAGTAGCTCTTGTCTATTCCATATTTGGCTTAAGGAACTTTATCTGTGCTCATTTCAATCTCTGGTTTTATGCAGCACCCCAACTCACCTTTCCCCTTAAACAAGCATAAGTTGGTTTTCTAAATTTGAGACCCTCTTCTGTTTTGTAATCCAGTTCCTGTGTAGCCAAGTTTACATTCCGTGTATTAGTGATATCTTATGATGTTTCTTTTTCTGTGTGACTTATTTCAGTTAGAATCATCATACCTGAATCCACTCATTATGCTGCTATGGGCCAGATGACATAGATTTCATTGCTGAGTGATATTGCATTGTACGTAAGTACCACAACTTCTTTATTCATTTTTCACTTTCTGCGATATTGAACATGTACCGTAAACGAGGTTCTTGTAAACAGAGCCATCCCAAACTTTGCGGTGGCTGTGTCTTTTTTATTTTAATTTCCCTAAGCTATAGGACCATAAGTGGAAGTGCCCTAGGCTCTGTTCCTCTGTTTTTTAGATGTTTCAGGAAACACCATACACTTCTCCTGAGTGGCTGTTGGCAATTTTCATCCCGCCCATCAGCATAACAAGGCTCCCAGTTCTCCATGGCCTGTCCTGCCTTTCTGGATTTTACACTTTTTTCAGATGGCCCTTTTGACGGGGGGGAAGTGAGACTTCATTGTAGTGCAGATTTCCTTTGCAAGCTTGCTTGGTTGGCCAAAAAGGGCGTATGCGTTTTTTCCTGAATATATGCTGGAAAAAACGCATACGCACTTTTCGGCCAACTGCATCATTGTCGACGTTCTGCCTCTTTTCCTATGCTTAAATGCAATTCCAGTCTACCTCCTGAAATCGGATTCCTGCAATTCTGCCCAGCTTTCAAGTCCTCTTGGCAGCCTTACTTCAGTATATTTTTGGACGATAGCTGTCATTCATAACTCTGCAGGTTTGTGATAACAGTGCCCCTGAGCTCCTTTCTTCAACTCGCTTTCTTGTGAGCTGGCTGCAACACCGCAGGATTGCTTCAGGCCCTAATCTGGTTCCGGCACGGCACGCTGAGCCTTTGCTTAATTCCTCTTCCTGGTGGGAAATGAGAGTTAAATTTGCCCGTCCAGACACCTCCAGCTGGTCTCTCATTGGTTCTCCCTATTCCTGTTCATCTTCCGCAGAAATTGCAAACTGGGCCAAACAGGAGGTTAAAGGCACTGACTCTCCAAGTCGGGAGAGTGTTAGTAAAGCATCTGGAATGTTGCACCCGAGTACCAGGGGATGAGAACTGAGACATATTTGAACACGTCTCCCGATCACATGGTTGATCATACTCTGGGTTCCACATGCATGTTTTAGCTGAAGGAAGAATCCCTTAAACCTGGAGAATTGAGACCCGTGGAATGGGTACCATGCAATAAGACTTCAAAGGGTCTTCATTTGCTCACCGAACCTCTCCAATCCTATCACTGCTGCGTTTATGCCCCTGTACACACGCTTGATTCTCTTTCAGAGACATAGCAATCCATAGGTTTTAACATACTTACTAGTCAGGTACATTATTAGGCGTTTAATATGGGATTTTGAGTCCATTTCGTTGAGCAAGGAGTAGCTCTTGTCTATTCCATATTTGGCTTAAGGAACTTTATCTGTGCTCATTTCAATCTCTGGTTTTATGCAGCACCCCAACTCACCTTTCCCCTTAAACAAGCATAAGTTGGTTTTCTAAATTTGAGACCCTCTTCTGTTTTGTAATCCAGTTCCTGTGTAGCCAAGTTTACATTCCGTGTATTAGTGATATCTTATGATGTTTCTTTTTCTGTGTGACTTATTTCAGTTAGAATCATCATACCTGAATCCACTCATTATGCTGCTATGGGCCAGATGACATAGATTTCATTGCTGAGTGATATTGCATTGTACGTGAGTACCACAACTTCTTTATCCATTTTTCACTTTCTGCGATATTGAACTTGTCCCGTAAACGAGGTTCTTGTAAATAGAGCCATCCCAAACTTTGGGGTTTCTGTGTCTTTTTGATTTTAATTTCCCTAAGCTATAGGACCATAAGTGGAAGTGCCCTAGGCTCTGTTGCTTTGTTTTTTAGATGTTTCAGGAAACACCATACACTTCTCCCCAGTGGCTGTTGGCAATTTACATCCCGCCCATCAGCATAACAAGGCTCCCAGTTCTCCATGGCCTGTCCTGCCTTTCTGGATTTTACACTTTTTTCAGATGGCCCTTTTGACCTGGGGGAAGTGACACTTCAATGTAGTGCAGATTTCCTTTGCAAGCTTGCTTGGTTGGCCAAAAAGGGCGTATGCGTTTTTTCCTGAATATATTCAGGAGAAAACGCATACGTTCTTTTTGGGCAAGTGCATCATTGTCGACGTTCTGCCTCTTTTCCTATGCTTTAAATGCAATTCCAGTCTACATCCTGAAATCGGTTTCCTGCAATTCTGCCCCACCCTCTTGGCAGCCTTACTTCAGTATATTTTTGGACGATAGCTGTCATTTATAACTCTGCAGGTTTGTGAATTACAGTGCCCCTGAGCTCCTTTCTTCAACTCGCTTTCTTGTGAGCTGGCCGCAACACCGCAGGATTGCTTCAGGCCCTAGTCTGGTTCCAGCACGGCATGCTGAGCCTTCGGTTAATTCCTCTTCCTGGTGGGAAATGAGAGTTAAATTTGCCCGTCCAGACACCTCCAGCTAGTCTCTCATTGGTTCTCCCTATTCCTGTTCATCTTCCACAGAAATTGCAAACTGGACCAAACAGGAGGTTAAAGGCACTGACTCTCCAAGTCGGGAGAGTGTTACTAAAGCGTCTGGAATGTTGCACCCGAGTACCAGGGGACGAGAACTGAGACATATTGGAACACGTCTCCCGATCACACGGTTGATCATACTCTGGGTTCCACATGCGTGATTTAGCTGAAGGAAGAATCCCTTAAACCTGGAGAGTTGAGACCCGTGGAATGGGTACCATGCAATATGACTTCAAAGGGTCTTCATTTGCTCACCGAACCTCTCCAATCCTATCACTGCTGCGTTTATGCCCCTGTACACATGCTTGATTCTCTTTCGGAGACATAGCAATCCATAGGTTTAAGATACTTACTAGTCAGGTACATTCTTAGGCGTTTAATATGGGGTGTTGAGTCCATTTCGTTGAGCAAGGAGTAGCTCTTGTCTATTACATATTTGGCTTAAGGAACTTTATCTGTGCTCATTTCAATCTCTGGTTTTATGCAGCACCCCAACTCACCTTTCCCCTTAAGCAAGCATAAGTTGGTTTTCTAAATTTGAGACCCTGTTCTGTTTTGTAATCCAGTTCCTGTGTAGCCAAGTTTACATTCCGTGTATTAGTGATATCTTATGATGTTTCTTTTTCTGTGTGACTTATTTCAGTTAGAATCATCATACCTGAATCCACTCATTATGCTGCTACGGGCCTGATGACATAGATTTCATTGCTGAGTCATATTCAATTGTACATAAGTACCACAACTTCTTTATCCATTTTTCACTTTCTGCGATATTGTGCTTGTACCGTAAACCAGGTTCTTGTAAACAGAGCCGTCCCAAACTTTGGGGTGGCTGTGTCTTTTTGATTTTAATTTCCCTAAGCTATAGGACCATAAGTGGAAGTGCCCTAGGCTCTGTTGCTTTGTTTTTTAGATGTTTCAGGAAACACCATACACTTCTCCCGAGTGGCTTTTGGCAATTTACATCCCGCCCATCAGCATAACAAGGCTCCCAGTTCTCCATGGCCTGTCCTGCCTTTCTGGATTTTACACTTTTTTCAGATGGCCCTTTTGACCGGGGCGAAGTGAGACTTCATTGTAGTGCAGATTTCCTTTGCAAGCTTGCTTGGTTGGCCAAAAAGGGCTTATGCGTTTTTTCCTGAATATATTCAGGAAAAAACGCATACGCCCTTTATGGCCAAGTGCATCATTGTCGACGTTCTGCCTCTTTTCCTAAGCTTTAAATGCAATTCCAGTCTACCTCCTGAAATTGGTTTCCTGCAATTCTGCCCCGCTTTCAAGTCCTCTTGGCAGCCTTACTTCAGTATATTTTTGGACGATAGCTGTCATGTATAACTCTGCAGGTTTGTGAATTACAGTGCCCCTGAGCTCCTTTCTTCAACTCGCTTTCTTGTGAGCTGGCCGCAACACCGCAGGATTGCTCCAGGCCCTAATCTGTTTCCGGCACGGCACGCTGAGCCTTTGGTTAACTCCTCTTCCTGGTGGGAAATGAGAGTTAAATTTGCCCGTCCAGACACCTCCAGCTAGTCTCTCATTGGTTCTCCCTATTCCTGTTCATCTTCCGCATAAATTGCAAACTGGGCCAAACAGGAGGTTAAAGGCACTGACTCTCCAAGTCGGCAGAGTGTTAGTAAAGCGTCTGGAATGTTGCACCCGAGTACCAGGGGATGAGAACTGAGACATATTCGAACACGTCTCCCGATCACACGGTTGATCATACTCTGGGTTCCACATGCATGTTTTAGCTGAAGGAAGAATCCCTTAAACCTGGAGAGTTGAGACCCGTGGAATGGGTACCATGCAATATGACTTCAAAGGGTCTTCATTTGCTCACCGAACCTCTCCAATCCTATCACTGCTGCGTTTATGCCCCTGTACACACGCTTGATTCTCTTTCGGAGACATAGCGATCCATAGGTTTTAAGATACTTACTAGTCAGGTACATTCTTAGGCGTTTAATATGGGGTGTTGTGTCCAATTCGTTGAGCAAGGAGTAGCTCTTGTCTATTACATATTTGGCTTAAGGAACTTTATCTGTGCTCATTTCAATCTCTGGTTTTATGCAGCACCCCAACTCACCTTTCCCCTTAAGCAAGCATAAGTTGGTTTTCTAAATTTGAGACCCTGTTCTCTTTTGTAATCCAGTTCCTGTGTAGCCAAGTTTACATTCCATGTATTAGTGATATCTTACGATGTTTCTTTTCCTGTGTGACTTATTTCAGTTAGAATCATCATACCTGAATCCACTCATTATGGTGCTACGGGCCTGATGACATAGATTTCATTGCTGAGTGATATTGCATTGTACGTAAGTACCACAACTTCTTTATCCATTTTTCACTTTCTGCTATATTGAACTAGTCCCGTAAACGAGTTTCTTGTAAACAGAGCAGTCCCAAACTTTGGGGTGGCTGTGTCTTTTTGATTTTAATTTCCCTAAGCTATAGGGCCATAAGTGGAAGTGCCCTAGGCTCTGTTGCTTTGTTTTTTAGATGTTTCAGGAAACACCATACACTTCTCCCGAGTGGCTGTTGGCAATATACATCCCGCCCATCAGCATAACAAGGCTCCCAGTTCTCCATGGCCTGTCCTGCCTTTCTGGATTTTACACTTTTTTCAGTTGGCCCTTTTGACCGGGGGGAAGTGAGACTTCATTGTAGTGCAGATTTCCTTTGCAAGCTTG
The DNA here is from genome assembly GCF_937001465.1 of Orcinus orca. Lineage (NCBI taxonomy): Eukaryota > Metazoa > Chordata > Mammalia > Artiodactyla > Delphinidae > Orcinus > Orcinus orca. The sequence goes on from NW_026043983.1 coordinate 1,015,930, forward strand.
CTTGGTTGGCCAAAAAGGGCATATGCGTTTTTTCCTGAATATATTCAGGAAAAAACGCATACGCCCTTTTTGGCCAAGTGCATCATTGTTGACGTTTTGCCTCTTTTCCTATGCTTTAAATGCAATTCCAGTGTACCTCCTGAAATTGGTTTCCTGCAATTCTGCCCCACTTTCAAGTCCTCTTGGCAGCCTTACTTCAGTATATTTTTGGACGATAGCTGTCATTTATAACTCTGCAGGTTTGTGAATTACAGTGCCCCTGAGTTCCTTTCTTCAACTCGCTTTCTTGTTTGCTGGGCGGAACACCGCAGGATTTCTTGAGGCCCTAATCTGTTTCCGGCACGGCACGCTGAGCCTTTGGTTAATTCCTCTTCCTGGTGGGAAATGAGAGTTAAATTTGCCCATCCAGACACCTCCAGCTAGTCTCTCATTGGTTCTCCCTATTCCTGTTCATCTTCCGCAGAAATTGCAAACTGGGCCAAACAGGAGGTTAAAGGCACTGACTCTCCAAGTCGGGAGAGTGTTAGTAAAGCATCTGGAATGTTGCACCCGAGTACCAGGGGACGAGAACTGAGACATATTGGAACACGTCTCCCGATCACACGGTTGATCATACTCTGGGTTCCACATGCACGTTTTAGCTGAAGGAAGAATCCCTTAAACCTGGAGAGTTGAGACCCGTGGAATGGGTACCATGCAATATGACTTCAAAGGGTCTTCATTTGCTCACCGAACCTCTCCAATCCTATCACTGCTGCGTTTATGCCCCTGTACACACGCTTGATTCTCTTTCGGAGACATAGCAATCCATAGGTTTTAAGATACTTACTAGTCAGGTACATTCTTAGGCGTTTAATATGGGGTGTTGAGTCCATTTCGTTGAGCAAGGAGTAGCTCTTGTCTATTACATATTTGGCTTAAGGAAATTTATCTGTGCTCATTTCAATCTCTGGTTTTATGCAGCACCCCAACTCACCTTACCCCTTAAGCAAGCATAAGTTGGTTTTCTAAATTTGAGACCCTGTTCTGTTTTGTAATCCAGTTCCTGTGTAGCCAAGTTTACATTCCGTGTATTAGTGATATCTTATGATGTTTCTTTTTCTGTGTGACTTATTTCAGTTAGAATCATCATACCTGAATCCACTCATTATGCTGCTACGGGCCTGATGACATAGATTTCATTGCTGAGTCATATTCAATTGTACATAAGTACCACAACTTCTTTATCCATTTTTCACTTTCTGCGATATTGTGCTTGTACCGTAAACCAGGTTCTTGTAAACAGAGCCGTCCCAAACTTTGGGGTGGCTGTGTCTTTTTGATTTTAATTTCCCTAAGCTATAGGACCATAAGTGGAAGTGCCCTAGGCTCTGTTGCTTTGTTTTTTAGATGTTTCAGGAAACACCATACACTTCTCCCGAGTGGCTGTTGGCAATTTACATCCCGCCCATCAGCATAACAAGGCTCCCAGTTCTCCATGGCCTGTCCTGCCTTTCTGGATTTTACACTTTTTTCAGATGGCCCTTTTGACCGGGGCGAAGTGAGACTTCATTGTAGTGCAGATTTCCTTTGCAAGCTTGCTTGGTTGGACAAAAAGTGCGTATGCGTTTTTTCCTGAATATATTCTGGAAAAAACGCATACGCCCTTTTTGGCCAAGTGCATCATTGTCGACGTTCTGCCTCTTTTCCTAAGCTTTAAATGCAATTCCAGTCTACCTCCTGAAATTGGTTTCCTGCAATTCTGCCCCGCTTTCAAGTCCTCTTGGCAGCCTTACTTCAGTATATTTTTGGACGATAGCTGTCATGTATAACTCTGCAGGTTTGTGAATTACAGTGCCCCTGAGCTCCTTTCTTCAACTCGCTTTCTTGTGAGCTGGCCACAACACCGCAGGATTGCTTCAGGCCCTAATCTGGTTCCGGCACGGCATGCTGAGCCTTTGGTTAACTCCTCTTCCTGGTGGGAAATGAGAGTTAAATTTGCCCGTCCAGACACCTCCAGCTAGTCTCTCATTGGTTCTCCCTATTCCTGTTCATCTTCCGCAGAAATTGCAAACTGGGCCAAACAGGAGGTTAAAGGCACTGACTCTCCAAGTCGGGAGAGTGTTAGTAAAGCGTCTGGAATGTTGCACCCGAGTACCAGGGGATGAGAACTGAGACATATTGGAACACGTCTCCCGATCACATGGTTGATCATACTCTGGGTTCCACATGCATGATTTAGCTGAAGGAAGAATCCCTTAATCCTGGAGCATTGAGACCCGTGAAATGGGTACCATGCAATATGACTTCAAAGGGTCTTCATTTGCTCACCGAACCTCTCCAATCCTATCACTGCTGCGTTTATGCCCCTGTACACACGCTTGATTCTCTTTTGGAGACATAGCGATCCATAGGTTTTAATATACTTACTAGTCAGGTACATTCTTAGGCGTTTAATATGGTGTGTTGTGTCCAATTCGTTGAGCAAGGAGTAGCTCTTGTCTATTACATATTTGGCTTAAGGAACTTTATCTGTGCTCATTTAAATCTCTGGTTTTATGCAGCACCCCAACTCACCTTTCCCCTTAAGCAAGCATAAGTTGGTTTTCTAAATTTGAGACCCTGTTCTCTTTTGTAATCCAGTTCCTGTGTAGCCAAGTTTACATTCCATGTATTAGTGATATCTTATGATGTTTCTTTTCCTGTGTGACTTATTTCAGTTAGAATCATCATACCTGAATCCACTCATTATGGTGCTACGGGCCTGATGACATAGATTTCATTGCTGAGTGATATTGCATTGTACGTAAGTACCACAACTTCTTTATCCATTTTTCACTTTCTGTGATATTGAACTTGTCCCGTAAATGAGTTTCTTGTAAACAGAGCCGTCCCAAACTTAGGGGTGGCTGTGTCTTTTTGATTTTAATTTCCCTAAGCTATAGGGCCATAAGTGAAAGTGCCCTAGGCTCTGTTGCTTTGTTTTTTAGATGTTTCAGGAAACACCATACACTTCTCCCGAGTGGCTGTTGGCAATATACCTCCCACCCATCAGCATAACAAGGCTCCCAGTTCTCCATGGCCTGTCCTGCCTTTCTGGATTTTACACTTTATTCAGATGGCCCTTTTGACCGGGGGGGAAGTGAGACTTCATTGTAGTGCAGATTTCCTTTGCAAGCTTGCTTGGTTGGCCAAAAAGGGCGTATGCGTTTTTTCCTGAATATATTCAGGAAAAAACGCATACGCACCTTTTGGTCAAGTGCATCATTGTCGACGTTCTGCCTCTTTTCCTATGCTTTAAATGCAATTCCAGTCTACCTCCTGAAATTGGTTTCCTGCAATTCTGCCCCGCTTTCAAGTCCTCTTGGCAGCCTTACTTCAGTATATTTTTGGACGATAGCTGTCATTTATAACTCTGCAGGTTTGTGAATTACAGTGCCCCTGAGCTCCTTTCTTCAACTCGCTTTCTTGTGAGCTGGCTGCAACACCGCAGGATTGCTTCAGGCCCTAATCTGGTTCCGGCACGGTACGCTGAGCCTTTGGTTAATTCCTCTTCCTGGTGGGAAATGAGAGTTAAATTTGCCCGTCCAGACACCTCCAGCTAGTCTCTCATTGGTTCTCCGTATTCCTGTTCATCTTCCGCAGAAATTGCAAACTGGGACAAACAGGAGGTTAAAGGCACTGACTCTCCAAGTCGGGAGAGTGTTAGTAAAGCGTCTGGAATGTTGCACCCGAGTACCAGGGGACGAGAACTGAGACATATTGGAACACGTCTCCCGATCACACGGTTGATCATACTCTGGGTTCCACATGCATGATTTAGCTGAAGGAAGAATCCCTTAAACCTGGAGAGTTGAGACCCGTGGAATGGGTAACATGCAATATGACTTCAAAGGGTCTTCATTTGCTCACTGAACCTCTCCAATCCTATCACTGCTGCGTTTATGCCCCTGTACACACGCTTGATTCTCTTTCAGAGACATAGCAATCCATAGGTTTTAAGATACTTACTAGTCAGGTACATCCTTAGGCGTTTAATATGGGGTGTTGTTTCCAATTCGTTGAGCAAGGAGTAGCTCTTGTCTATTACATATTTGGCTTAAGGAACTTTATCTGTGCTCATTTCAATCTCTGGTTTTATGCAGCACCCCAACTCACCTTTCCCCTTAAGAAAGCATAAGTTGGTTTTCTAAATTTGAGACCCTGTTCTGTTTTGTAATCCAGTTCATGTGTAGCCAAGTTTACATTCCGTGTATTAGTGATATCTTATGATGTTTCTTTTTCTGTGTGACTTATTTCAGTTAGAATCATCATACCTGAATCCACTCTATGCTGCTACGGGCCTGATGACATAGATTTCATTGCTGAGTGATATTGCATTGTACGTAACTACCACAAATTCTTTATCCATTTTTCACTTTCTGTGATATTGAACCTGTCCCATAATAGAGTTTCTTGTAAACAGAGCCGTCCCAAACTTTGGGGTGGCTGTGTCTTTTTCATTTTAATTTCCCTAAGCTATAGGACTATAAGTGGAAGTGCCCTAGGCTCTGTTGCTTTGTTTTTTAGATGTTTCGGGAAACACCATACACTTCTCCTGAGTGGCTGTTGGCAATTTTCATCCCGCCCATCAGCATAACAAGGCTCCCAGTTCTCCATGGCCTGTCCTGCCTTTCTGGATTTTACACTTTTTTCACATGGCCCTTTTGACTGGGGGTAAGTGAGACTTCATTGTAGTGCAGATTTCCTTTGCAAGCTTGCTTGGTTGGCCAAAAAGGGCGTATGCTTCTTTTCCTGAATATATTCAGGAAAAATCGCATACGCCCTTTTTGGCCAAGTGCATCATTGTCGACGTTCTGCCTCTTTTCCTTTCCTTTAAATGCAATTCCAGTCCACCTCCTGAAATCGGTTTCCTGCAATTCTGCCCCGCTTTCAAGTCCTCTTGGCAGCCTTACTTCAGTATATTTTTGGACGATAGCTGTCATTTATAACTCTGCAGTTTTGTGAATTACAGTGTCCCTCAGCTCCTTTCTTCAACTCACTTTCTTGTGAGCTGGCCGCAACACCACAGGATTGCTTCAGGCCCTAATTTGGTTCAGGCACGGCACGCTGAGCCTTTGGTTAATTCCTCTTCTTGGTGGGAAATGACAGTTAAATTTCCTCTCCAGACACCTCCAGCTAGTTTCTCATTGGTTCTCCCTATTCCTGTTCATCTTCCGCGGAATTTGCAAACTGGGCCAGACAGGAGGTTAAAGGCACTGACTCTCCAAGTCGGGAGAGTGTTAGTAAAGCGTCTAGAATGTTGCACCCGAGTACTAGGGGATGAGAACTGAGACATATTTGAACACGTCTCCCGATCACACGGTTGATCATACTCTGGGTTCCACATGCATATTTCAGCTGAAGGAAGAATCCCTTAAACCTGGAGAGTTGAGACCCGTGGAATGGGTACCATGCAATATGACTTCAAAGGGTCTTCATTTGTTCACCGAACCTCTCCAATCCTATCACTGCTGCGTTTATGCCCCTGTACACACGCTTGATTCTCTTTCAGAGACATAGCAATCCATAGGTTTTAAGATACTTACTAGTCAGGTACATTCTTAGGCGTTTAATATGGGGTGTTGAGTCCATTTCGTTGAGCAAGGAGTAGCTCTTGTCTATTCCATATTTGGCTTAAGGAACTTTATCTGTGCTCATTTCAATCTCTGGTTTTATGCAGCACCCCAACTCACCTTTCCCCTTAAGCAAGCATAAGTTGGTTTTCTAAATTTGAGACCCTGTTCTGTTTTGTAATTCTGTTCCTGTGTAGCCAAGTTTACATTCCGTGTATTAGTGATATCTTATGATGTTTCTTCTTCTGTGTGACTTATTTCAGTTAGAATCATCATACCTGAATCCACTCATTATGCTGCTATGGGCCGATGACATAGATTTCATTGCTGAGTGATATTGCATTGTACGTAAGTACCACAACTTCTTTATCCATTTTTCGCTTTCTGCGATATTGAACTTGTACCGTAAACGAGGTTCTTGTAAACAGAGCCATCCCAAACTTTGGGGTGGCTGTGTCTTTTTGATTTTAATTTCCCTAAGCTATAGGACCATAAGTGGAAGTGCCCTAGGCTCTGTTGCTTTGTTTTGTAGATGTTTCATGAAACACCATACACTTCTCCCGAGTGGCTGTTGGCAATTTACATCCCGCCCATCAGCATAACAAGGCTCCCAGTTCTCCATGGTCTGTCCTGCATCCTGGATTTTACACTTTTTTCAGATGGCCCTTTTGACTGGGGGGAAGTGAGACTTCATTGTAGTGCAGATTTCCTTTGCAAGCTTGCTTGGTTGGCCAAAAAGGGCGTATGCGTTTTTTCCTTAATATATTCAGGAAAAAACACATACGCCCTTTTTGGCCAAGTGTATCATTGAGGACGTTCTGCCTCTTTTCCTATGTTTTAAATGCAATTCCAGTCTACCTCCTGAAATCAGTTTCCTGCAATTCTGCCCCGCTTTCAAGTCCTCTTGTCAGCCTTATTTCAGTATATATTTGGACGATAGCTGTCATTTATAACCCTGCAGGATTGTGAATTACAGTGCCCCTGAGCTCCTTTCTTCAACTCGCTTTCTTGTGAGCTGGCCGCAACACCGCAGGATTGCTTCAGGCCCTAATCTGGTTCCGGCATGGCACGCTGAGCCTTTGGATAATTCCTCTTCCTGGTGGGAAATTAGAGTTAAATTTGCCCGTCCAGACACCTCCAGCTAGTCTCTCATTGGTTCTCCCTATTCGTGTACATCTTCCGCGGAATTTGCAAACTGGGTCAAACAGGAGGTTAAAGGCACTGACTCTCCAAGTCGGGAGAGTGTTAGTAAAGCGTCTAGAATGTTGCACCCGAGTACTAGGGGATGAGAACTGAGACATATTTGAACGTGACTCACGATCACACGGTTGATTATACTCTGTGTTCCACATGCATGTTTCAGCTGAATGAAGAATCCCTTAAACCTGGAGAGTTGAGACCCGTGGAATGGGTACCATGCAATATGACTTCAAAGGGTCTTCATTTGCTCACCGAACCTCTCCAGTCCTATCACTGCTGCGTTTATGCCCCTGTACTCACGCTTGATTCTCTTTCAGAGACATAGCAAGCCATAGGTTTTAAGATACTTACTAGTCAGGTACATTATTAGTCGTTTAATATGGGGTGTTGAGTCCATTTCGTTGAGCAAGGAGTAGCTCTAGTCTATTCCATATTTGGCTTAAGGAACTTTATCTGTGCTCATTTCAATCTCTGGTTTTATGCAGCACCGCAACTCACCTTTCCCCTTAAGCAAGCATAAGTTGGTTTTCTCTCTTTGAGACCCTGTTCTGTTTTGTAATTCAGTTCCTGTGTAGCCAAGTTTACATTCCGTGTATTAGTGATATCTTATGATGTTTCTTTTTCTGTGTGACTTATTTCAGTTAGAATCATCATACCTGAATCCACTCATTATGCTGCTACGGGCCTGATGACATAGATTTCATTGCTGAGTGATATTGCATTGTACGTAAGTACCACAACTTCTTTATTGATTTTTTGCTTTCTGCGATATTGAACTTGTACCGTAAACGAGGTTCTTGTAAACAGAGCTGTCCCAAATTTTGGGGTGACTGTGTCTTTTTGATTTTAATTTCCCTAAGCTATAGGACCATAAGTGGAAGTGCCCTAGGCTCTGTTGCTTTGTTTTTTAGATGTTTCAGGAAACACCATACACTTCTCCCGAGTGGCTGTTGGCAATTTACATCCCGCCCATCAGCATAACAAGGCTCCCAGTTCTCCATGGCCTATCGTGCCTTTCTGGATTTTACACTTTTGTCCGATGGCCCTTTTGACCGGGGGGAAGTGAGACTTCATTGTAGTGCAGATTTCCTTTGCAAGCTTGCTTGGTTGGCCAAAAAGGGCGTATGCGTTTTTTCCTGAATATATTCAGGAAAAAACGCATACGCCCTTATTGGCGAAGTGCATCATTGTGGACGTTCTGCCTCTTTTCCTATGCTTTAAATGCAATTCCAGTCTACCTCCTGATATCGGTTTCCTGCAATTCTGCCCAACTTTCAAGTCCTCTTGGCAGCCTTACTTCAGTATATTTTTGGACGATAGCTGTCATTTATAACTCTGCAGTTTTGTGATTACAGTGCCCCTGAGCTCCTTTCTTCAACTCGCTTTCTTGTGAGCTGGCCGCAACACCGCAGGATTGCTTCAGGCCCTAATCTGGTTCCGGCACGGCATGCTGAGCCTTTGTTTGATTCCTCTTCCTGGTGGGAAATGAGAGTTAATTTTGCCCGTCCAGACACCTCCAGCTAGTCTCTCATTGGTTCTCCCTATTCCTGTTCATCTTCCGCAGAATTTGCAAACTGGGACAAACAGGAGGTTAAAGGCACTGACTCTCCAAGTCGGGAGAGTGTTAGTAAAGCGTCTGGAATGTTGCACCCGAGTACCAGGAGACGAGAACTGAGATATATTGGAACACGTCTCCCGATCACACGGTTGATCATATTCTGGGTTCCACATGCATGTTTTAGCTGAAGGAAGAATCCCATAAACCTGGAGAGTTGAGACCCGTGGAATGGGTACCATGCAATATGATTTCAAAGGGTCTTCGTTTGCTCACCGAACCTCTCCAATCCTAACACTGCTGCGTTTATGCCCCTGTACACATGCTTGATTCTCTTTCGGAGGCAAAGCAATCCATAGGTTTTAAGATACTTACTAGTCAGGTACATTCTTAGGCGTTTAATATGGGGTGTTGAGTCCATTTCGTTGAACAAGGAGTAGCTCTTGTCTAATACATATTTGGCTTAAGGAACTTTATCTGTGCTCATTTCAGTCTCTGGTTTTATGCAGCACCCCAACTCACCTTTCCCCTTAAGCAAGCATAAGTTGGTTTTCTAAATTTGAGACCCTCTTCTGTTTTCTAATTCAGTTCCTGTGTAGCCAAGTTTACATTCCGTGTATTAGTGATATCTTATGATGTTTCTTTTTCTGTGTGACTTATTTCAGTTAGAATCATCATACCTGAACCCACTCATTTTCTGCTACAGGCCTGTTGACATAGATTTCACTGCTGAGTGATATTGCATTGTACGTAAGTACCACAAATTCTTTATCCATTTTTCACTTTCTGCGATATTGAACTTGTACCATAAACGAGGTTCTTGTAAACAGAGCAGTCCCAAATTTTGGGTGGCTGTGTCTTTTTGATTTCAATTTCCCTAAGCTATAGGACCATAAGTGGAAGTGCCCTAGGCTCTGTTGCTTTGTTTTTTAGATGTTTCAGGAAACACCATACACTTCTCCCAAGTGGCTGTTGGCAATTTACATCCCGCCCATCAGCATAACAAGGCTCCCAGTTCTCCATGGCCTGTCCTGCCTTTTTGGATTTTACACTTTTTTCAGATGGCCCTTTTGACCGGGGGGAAGTGAGACTTCATTGTAGTGCAGATTTCCTTTGCAAGCTTGCTTGGTTGGCCAAAAAGGGCATATGCGTTTTTTCCTGAATATATTCAGGAAAAAACGCATATGCCCTTTTTGGCCAAGTGCATCATTGTGGACGTTCTGCCTCTTTTCCTATGCTTTAAATGCAATTCCAGTCTACCTCCTGAAATCGGTTTCCTGCAATTCTGCCCCACTTTCAAGTCCTCTTGGCAGCCTTACTTCAGTATATTTTTGGACGATAGCTGTCATTTATAACTCTGCAGGTTTGTGAATTACAGTGCCCCTGAGCTCCTTTCTTCAACTCGCTTTCTTGTGAGCTGGCCGCAACACCGCAGGATTGCTTCAGGCCCTAATCTGGTTCCGGCACGGCACGCTGAGCCTTTGGTTAATTCCTCTTCCTGGTGGGAAATGAGAGTTAAATTTGCCCGTCCAGACACCTCCAGCTAGTCTCTCATTCGTCCTCCCTATTCCTGTTCATCTTCCGCAGAAATTGCAAACTGGGCCAAACAGGAGGTTAAAGGCACTGACTCTCCAAGTCGGCAGAGTGTTAGTAAAGCGTCTGGAATGTTGCACCTGAGTACCAGGGGATGAAAACTGAGACATATTTGAACACGTCTCCCGATCACACGGTTGATCATACCCTGGGTTCCACATGCATGTTTCAGCTGAAGGAAGCATCCCTTAAACCTGGAGAGTTGAGACCCGTGGAATGGGTACCATGCAATATGAAATCAAAGGGTCTTCATTTGCTCACCGAACCTCTCCAATCCTATCACTTCTGCGTTTATGCCCCTGTACACACACTTGATTCTCTTTCGGAGACATAGCAATCCATAGGTTTTAAGATACTTACTAGTCAGGTACATTCTTAGGCGTTTAATATGGGGTGTTGAGTCCATTTCACTGAGCAAGGAGTAGCTCTTGGCTATTCCATATTTGGCTTAAGGAACTTTATCTGTGCTCATTTTAATCTCTGGTTTATGCAGCACCCTAACTCACCTTTCCCCTTAAGCAAGCATAAGTTGGTTTTCTAAATTTGAGACCTTATTCTGTTTTGTAATTCAGTTCCTCTGTAGCAAGTTTACATTCCGTGTATTAGTGATATCTTATGATGTTTCTTTTTCTGTGTGACTTATTTCAGTTGGAATCATCATACCTGAATCCACTCATTATGCTGCTATGGGCCTGATGACATAGATTTCATTGCTGAGTGATATTGCGTTGTACGTAAGTACCACAACTTCTTTATCCATTTTTCTCTTTCTGTGATATTGAACTTGTACCGTAAAGGAGGTTCTTGTAAACAGAGCCATCCCAAACTTTGGGGTGGCTGTGTCTTTTTGATTTTAATTTCCCTAAGCTATAGGACCATAAGTGGAAGTGCCCTAGGCTCTGTTGCTTTGTTTTTTAGATGTTTCAGGAAACACCATACACTTCTCCCCAGTGGCTGTTGGCAATTTACATCCCGCCCATCAGCATAACAAGGCTCCCAGTTCTCCATGGCCTGTCCTGCCTTTCTGGATTTTACACTTTTTTCAGATGGCCCTTTTGACCGGGGGGAAGTGAGACTTCATTGCAGTGCAGATTTCCTTTGCAAGCTTGCTTGGTTGTCCAAAAAGTGCGTATGCGTTTTTTCCTGAATATATTCAGGAAAAAACGCATACGCCCTTTTTGGCCAAGTGCATCATTGTGGACGTTCTGCCTCTTTTCCTATGCTTTAAATGCTATTCCAGTCTACCTCCTGAAATCGGTTTCCTGCAATTCTGCCCCGCTTTCAAGTCCTCTTGGCAGCCTTACTTCAGTATATTTTTGGACGATAGCTGTCATTTATAACTCTGCAGGTTTGTGAATTACAGTGCCCCTGAGCTCCTTTCTTCAACTCGCTTTCTTGTGAGCTGGCCGCAACACCGCAGGATTGCTTCAGGCCCTAATCTGGTTCCGGCACGGCACGCTGAGCCTTTGGTTAATTCCTCTTCCTGGTGGGAAATGAGAGTTAAATTTGCCCGTCCAGACACCTCCAGCTAGTCTCTCATTGGTCCTCCGTATTCCTGTTCATCTTCCACGGAAATTGCAAACTGGGCCAAACAGGAGGTTAAAGGCACTGACGCTCCAAGTCGGGAGAGTGTTAGTAAAGCGTTTGGAATGTTGCACCCGAGTACAAGAGAACGAACACTGAGACATATTTGAACACGTCTCCTGATCACACGGTTGATCATACTCTGGGTTCCACATGCATGTTTCAGCTGAAGGAAGAATCCCTTACACGTGGAGAGTTGAGACCCGTGGAATGGGTACCATGCAATATGACTTCAAAGGGTCTTCATTTGCTCACCGAACCTCTCCAATCCTATCACTGCTGCGTGTATGCCCCTGTACACACGATTGATTCTCTTTCGGAGACATAGCAATCCATAGGTTTTAAGATACTTACTAGTCAGGCACATTCTTAGGCGTTTAATATGGGGTGTTGAGTCCATTTCGTTGAGCAAGGAGTAGCTCTTGTCTATTACATATTTGGCTTAAGGAACTTTATCTGTGCTCACTTTAATCTCTGGTTTTATGCAGCACCCCAACTCACCTTTCCCCTTAAGCAAGCATAAGTTGGTTTTCTAAATTTGAGACCCTGTTCTGTTTTGTAATTCAGTTTTGTGTAGCCAAGTATACATTCCGTGTATTAGTGATATCTTATGATGTTTCTTTTTCTGTGTGACTTATTTCAGTTAGAATCATCATACCTGAATCCACTCATTATGTTGCTACGGGCCTGATGACATAGATTTCATTGCTGAGTGATATTGCATTGTACGTAAGTACCACAACTTCTTTATCCATTTTTCACTTTCTGCGATATTGAACTTGTACTGTAAATGAGGTTCTTGTAAACAGAGCTGTCCCAAACTTTCGGGTGGCTGTGTCTCTTTGCTTTTAACTTCCCTAAGCTATAGGACCATAAGTGGAAGTGCCCTAGGCTCTGTTGCTTTGTTTTTTAGATGTTTCAGGAAACACCATACACTTCTCCCGAGTGGCTGTTGGCAATTTACATCCCGCCCATCAGCATAACAAGACTCCCAGTTCTCCATGGCCTGTCCTGCCTTTCTGGATTTTACACTTTTTTCAGATGGCCCTTTTGACCAGGGGGAAGTGAGACTTCATTGTAGTGCAGATTTCCTTTGCAAGCTTGCTTGGTTGACCAAAAAGGGCGTATGCGTTTTTTCCTGAATATATTCAGGAAAAAACGCATACGCCCTTTTTGGCCAAGTGCATCATTGTCGACGTTCTGCCTCTTTTCCTATGCTTTAAATGCAATTCCAGTGTACCTCCTGAAATCGGTTTCCTGCAATTCTGCCCCGCTTTCAAGTCCTCTTGTCAGGCTTCCTTCAGTATATTTTTGGACGATAGCTGTCATTTATAACTCTGCAGGTTTGTGAATTACAGTGCCCCTAAGCTCTTTTCGTCAACTCGCTTTCTTGTGAGCTGGCCGCAACACCGCAGGACTGCTTCAGGCCCTAATCTGGTTCCGGCACGGCATGCTGAGCCTTTGGTTAATTCCTCTTCCTGGTGGGAAATGAGAGTTAAATTTGCCCGTCCAGACACCTCCAGCTAGTCTCTCATTGGTCCTACCTATTCCTGTTCATCTTCCGCAGAAATTGCAAACTGGGCCAAACAGGAAGTTAAAGGCACTGACTCTCCAAGTCGGGAGAGTGTTAGTAAAGCATCTGGAATGTTGCACCCGAGTACCAGGGGACGAGAACTGAGACATATTGGAACACGTCTCCCGATCACACGGTTGATCATACTCTGGGTTCCACATGCATGCTTTAGCTGAAGGAAGAATCCCTTAAACCTGGAGAGTTGAGACCCGTGGAATGGGTACCATGCAATATGACTTCAAAGGGTCTTCATTTGCTCACCGAACCTCTCCAATCCTATCACTGCTGCGTTTATGCCCCTGTACACATGCTTGATTCTCTTTCACAGACATAGCAATCCATAGGCTTTAAGATACTTACTAGTCAGGTACATTCTTAGGCGTTTAATATGGGGTGTTGAGTTCATTTCGTTGAGCAAGGAGTAGCTCTTGTCTATTCCATATTTGGCTTAAGGAACTTTATCTGTGCTCATTTCAATCTCTGGTTTTATGCAGCACCCCAACTCACCTTTCCCCTTAAGCAAGCATAAGTTGGTTTTCTAAATTTGAGACCCTGTTCTGTTTTGTAATCCAGTTCCTGTGTAGCCAAGTTTACATTCCGTGTATTAGTGATATCTTATGATGTTTCTTTTTCTGTGTGACTTATTTCAGTTAGAATCATCATACCTGAATCCACTCATTATGCTGCTACGGGCCTGATGACATAGATTTCATTGCTGAGTGATACTGCATTGTACGTAAGTACCACAACTTCTTTATCCATTTTTCACTTTCTGCGATATTGAACTTTTCCCGTAAACGAGGTTGTTGTCAACAGACCCGTCCCAAACTTTGGGGTGGCTGTGTCTTTTTGATTTTAATTTCCCTAAGCTATAGGACCATAAGTGGAAGTGCCCTAGGCTCTGTTGCTTTGTTTTTTAGATGTTTTAGGAAACACCATACACTTTTTCCGAGTGGCTGTTGGCAATTTACATCCCGCCCATCAGCATAACAAGGCTCCCAGTTCTCCATGGCCTGTCCTGCCTTTCTGGATTTTACACTTTTTTCAGATGGCCCTTTTGACCGGGGGGAAGTGAGACTTCATTGTAGTGCAGACTTCCTTTGCAAGCTTGCTTGGTTGGCCGAAAAGGGCGTATGCGTTTTTTCCTGAATATATTCAGGAAAAAACGCATATCCCCTTTTTGGCCAAGTGCATCATTGTGCTCGTTCTGCCTCTTTTCCTATGCTTTAAATGCAATTCCAGTCTACCTCCTGAAATCGGTTTCCTGGAATTCTGCCCCACATTCAAGTTCTCTTGGCAGCCTTACTTCAGTATATTTTTGGACGATAGCTATCATTTATAACTCTGCATGTTTGTGAATTACAGTGCCCCTGAGCTCCTTTCTTCAACTCGCTTTCTTGTGAGCTGGCCGCAACACCGCAGGATTGCTTCAGGCCCTAATCTGGTTCCGGAAAGCACGCTGAGCCTTTGGTTAATTCCTCTTCCTGGTGGGAAATGAGAGTTAAATTTGCCCGTCCAGACACCTCCAGCTAGTCTCTCATTGGTTCTCCCTATTCCTGTTCATCTTCCGCAGAAATTGCAAACTGGGCCAAACAGGAGGTTAAAGTCACTGACTCTCCAAGTCGGGAGAGTGTTAGTAAAGCGTCTGCAATGTTGCACCCGAGTACCAGGGGATCAGAACGGAGACATATTTGAAAATGACTCCCGATCACACGGTTGATCATACTCTGGGTTCCACATGCACGTTTTAGCTGAAGGAAGAATCCCTTAAACCTGGAGAGTTGAGACCCGTGGAATAGGTACCATGCAATATGACTTCAAAGGGTATTCATTTGCTCACTGAACCTCTCCAATCCTATCACTGCTGCGTTTATGCCCCTGTACACATGCTTGATTCTCTTTCCAAGACACAGCAATCCATAGGTTTTAAGATACTTACTAGTCAGGTACATTCTTAGGCATTTAATATGGGGTTTTGAGTCCATTTCGTTGAGCAAGGAGTAGCTCTTGTCTATTACATATTTGGCTTAAGGAACTTTATCTGTGCTCATTTCAATCTGTGTTTTTGTGCAGCACCCCAACTCACCTTTCCCCTTAAGAAAGCATAAGTTGGTTTTCTAAATTTGAGACCCTGTTCTGTTTTGTAATCCAGTTCCTGTGTAGCCAAGTTTACATTCTGTGTATTAGTGATATATTATGATGTTTCTTTTTCTGTGTGACTTATTTCAGTTAGAATCATCATACCTGAATCCACTCATTATGCTGCTACGGGCCTGATGACATACATTTCATTGCTGAGTGATATTGCATTGTACATAAGTACCACAACTTCTTTATCCATTTTTCACTTTCTGCGATATTGAACTTGTACCATAAACGAGGTTCTTGTAAACAGAGCCGTCCCAAACTTTGGGGTGGTTGTGTCTTTTTGATTTTAATTTCCCTAAGCTATAGGACCATAAGTGGAAGTGCCCTAGGCTCTGTTGCTTTGTTTTTTAGATGTTTCAGGAAACACCATACACTTCTCCCGAGTGGCTGTTGGCAATTTACATCCCACCCATCAGCATAACAATGCTCACAGTTCTCCATGGCCTGTCCTGCCTTTCTGGATTTTACACTTTTTTCAGATGGCCCTTTTGACCTGGGGGAAGTGAGACATCATTGTAGTGCAGATTTCCTTTGCAAGCTTGCTTGGTTGGCCAAAAAGGGCGTATGCATTTTTTCCTGAATATATTCAGGAAAAAACGCATACGCCCTTTTTGGCCAAGTGCATCATTGTCGAAATTCTGCCTCTTTTCCTATGCTTTAAATGCAATTCCAGTCTACCTCCTGAAATCAGTTGCCTGCAATTCTGCCCCGCTTTCAAGTCCTCTTGGCAGCCTTACTTCAGTATATTTTTGGACGATAGCTGTCATTTATAACTCTGCAGGTTTGTGAATTACAGTGCCCCTCAGCTCCTTTCTTCAACTCGCTTTCTTATGAGCTGGCTGCAACACCGCAGGATTGCTTCAGGCCCTAATCTGGTTCCGGCACGGCACGCTGCGCCTTTGGTTAATTCCTCTTCCTGGTGGGAAATGAGAGTTAAATTTGCCCGTCCAGACACCTCCAGCTAGTCTCTCATTGGTTCTCCCTATTCCTGTTCATCTTCCGCAGAAATTGCAAACTGGGCCAAACAGGAGGTTAAAGGCACTGACTCTCCAAGTCGGGAGAGTGTTAGTACAGTGTCTGGAATGTTGCACCCGAGTACCAGGGGACGAGAACTGAGACATATTGAAACACGTCTCCCGATCACACGGTTGATCATACTCTGGGATCCACGTGCATGTTTTAGCTGAAGGAAGAATCCCTTAAACCTGGAGAGTTGAGACCCGTGGAATGGGTACCATGAAATATGACTTCAAATGGTCTTCATTTGCTCACGGAACCTCTCCAATCCTATCACTGCTGCGTTTATGCCCCTGTACACATGCTTGATTCTCTTTCAGAGGCATAGCAATCTATAGGTTTTAACATACTTACTAGTCAGGTATATTCTTAGGCGTTTAATATGGGGTGTTGAGTCCATTTCATTGAGCAAGGAGTAGCTCTTGTCTATTCCATATTTGGCTTAAGGAACTTTATCTGTGCTCATTTCAATCTCTGGTTTTATGCAGCACCCCAACTCACCTTTCCCCTTAAGCAAGCATAAGTTGGTTTTCTAAATTTGAGACCCTCTTCTGTTTTGTAATCCAGTTCCTGTGTAGCCAAGTTTACATTCCGTGTATTAGTGATATCTTATGATGTTTCTTTTTCTGTGTGACTTATTTCAGTTAGAATCATCATACCTGAATCCACTCATTATGCTGCTACGGGCCTGATGACATAGATTTCATTGCTGAGTGATATTGCATTGTACGTAAGTACCACAAGTTCTTTATCCAGTTTTCACTTTCTGCGATATTGAACTTGTACCGTAAACGAGGTTCTTGTAAACAGAGCCATCCCAAACTTTGGGGTGGCTGTGTCTTTTTGATTTTAATTTCCCTAAGCTATAGGACCATAAGTGGAAGTGCCCTAGGCTCTGTTGCTTTGTTTTTTAGATGTTTCAGGAAACACCATACACTTCTCCCGAGTGGCTGTTGGCAAATTACATCCCGCCCATCAGCATAACAAGGCTCCCAGTTCTCCATGGCCTGTCCTGCCTTTCTGGATTTTACACTTTTTTCAGATGGCCCTTTTGACCGGAGGGAAGTGAGACTTCATTTTCGTGCAGATTTTCTTTGCAAGCTTGCTTGGTTGTCCAAAAAGGGCGTATGCGTTTTTTCCTGAATATATTCATGGAAAAACGCATACGCCCTTTTTGGCCAAGTGCATCATTGTCGACGTTCTCCCTCTTTTCCTATGCTTTAAATGCAATTCCAGTCTACCTCCTGAAATCGGTTTCCTGCAATTCTGCCCCGCTTTCAAGTCCTCTTGGCAGCCTTACTTCAGTATATTTTTGGACGATAGCTCTCATTTATAACTCTGCAGGTTTGTGATTACAGCGACCCTGAGCTCCTTTCTTCAACTCGCTTTCTTGTGAGCTGGCCGCAACACCACAGGATTTTTTCAGGCCCTAATCTGGTTCTGGCATGGCACACTGAGCCTTTGGTTAATTCCTCTTCCTGGTGGGAAATGAGAGTTAAATTTGCCCGTCCAGACACTTCCAGCTAGTCTCTCATTGGTCCTCCCTATTCCTGTTGATGTTCCGCAGAAATTGCAAAGTGGGCCAAACAGGAGGTTAAAGGCATTGACTCTCCAAGTCGGGAGAGTGTTAGTAAAGCGTCTGGAATGCTGCACCCGAGTACCAGGGGACGAAAACTGAGACATATTTGAACACGTCTCCCGATTACACAGTTGATCATACTCTGGGCTCCACATGCATGTTTCAGCTGAAGGAAGAATCCATTAAACCTGGAGAGTTGAGACCCGTGGAATGGGTACCATGCAATATGACTTCAAAGGGTCTTCATTTGCTCACCGAACCTCTCCAATCCTATCACTGCTGCGTTTATGCCCCTGTACTCATGCTTGACTCTCTTTCAGAGACATAGCAATCCATAGGTTTTAAGATACTTACTAGTCAGGTACATTCTTAGGCGTTTAATATGGGGTTTTGAGTCCATTTCATTGAGCAAGGAGTAGCTCTTGTCTATTCCATATTTGGCTTAAGGAACTTTATCTGTGCTCATTTCAATCTCTGGTTTTATGCAGCACCCCAACTCACCTTTTCCCTTAAGCAAGCATAAGTTGGTTTTCTAAATTTGAGACCATGTTCTCTTTTGTATTCCAGTTCCTGTGTAGCAAGTTTACATTCCGGGTATCAGTGATATCTTATGATGTTTCTTTTTCTGTGTGACTTATTTCAGTTAGAATCATCATACCTGAATCCACTCATTATGCTGCTACGGGCCTGATGACATAGATTTCATTGCTGAGTGATATTGCATTGTACGTAAGTACCACAACTTCTTTATCCATTTTTCGCTTTGTGCGATATTGAACTTGTACCGTAAACGAGGTTTTTGTAAACAGAGCCGTCCCAAACTTTGGGGTGGCTGTGTCTTTTTGGTTTTAATTTCCCTAAGCTATAGGACCATAAGTGGAAGTGCCCTTGGCTCTGTTGCTTTGTTTTTCAGATGTTTCAGGAAACAGCTAACACTTCTCCACAGTGGCTGTTGGCAACTTACATCCCGCCCATCAGCATAACAAGGCTCCCAGTTCTCCATGGCCTGTCCTGCCTTTCTGGATGTTACACTTTTTTCAGATGGCCCTTTTGACCGGGGGGAAGTGAGACTTCATTGTAGTGCAGATTTCCTTTGCAAGCTTGCTCGGTTGGCCAAAAAGCGCGTATGCGATTTTTCCTGAATATATTCAGGAATATATTCAGGAAAAAACGCATACGCCCTTTTTGGCCAAGTGCATCATTGTCGACGTTCTGTCTCTTTTCCTATGCTTTAAATGCAATTCCAGTCTACCTCCTGAAATTGGTTTCCTGCAATTCTGCCCCACTTTCAAGTCCTCTTGGCAGCCTTACTTCAGTATATATTTGGGTGATAACTGTCATTTATAACTCTGCAGGTTTGTGAATTACAGTGCCCCTGAGCTCCTTTCTTCAACTCGCTTTCTTTTGAGCTGGCCGCAACACTGCAGGATTGCTTCAGACCCTAATCTGGTTCCAGCACGGAATGCTGAGCGTTTGGTTAGTTCCTCTTCCTGGTGGGAAATGAGAGTTAAATTTGCCCGTCCAGACACCTCCAGCTAGTCTCTCATTGGTTCTCCCTATTCCTGTTCATCTTCCGCAGAAATTGCAAACTGGCCCAAACGGGGTTAAAGGCACTGACTCTCCAAGTCGGGAGAGTGTTAGTAAAGCATCTGGAATATTGTCCCCGACTACCAGGGGACGAGAATTGAGACATATTGGAACACGTCTCCCGATCACACGGTTGATCATACTCTGGGTTCCACATACATGTTTTAGCTGAAGGAAGAATCCCTTACCAAGTGAGCTGAGAATCGTGGAATGGGTACCATGCAATATGACATCAAGGGTCTTCATTTGCTCACCGAACCTCTCCAATCCTATCACTGCTGCCTTTATGCCCCTGTACACACGCTTGATTCTCTTTTGGACACATAGCAATCCATAGGTTTTAAGATACTTACTAGTCAGGTACATTCTTAGGCGTTTAATATGGGGTGTTGAGTCCATTTCGTTGAGCAAGGAGTAGCTCCTGTCTATTCCATATTTGGCTTAAGGAACTTTATCTGTGCTCATTTCAATCTCTGGTTTTATGCAGCCCCCCAACTCACCTTTCCCCTTAAGCAAGCATAAGTTGGTTTTCTACATTTGAGACCCTGTTCTGTTTTGTAATCCAGTTCCTGTGTAGCCAAGTTTACATTCCGTGCATTAGTGATATCTTATGATGTTTCTTTTTCTATGTGACTTATTTCAGTTAGAATCATCATACATGAATCCACTCATTATGCTGCTACAGGCCTGATGACATAGATTTCATTGCTGAGTGATATTGCATTGTACGTAAGTACCACAACTTCTTTATCCAGTTTTCACTTTCTGCGATATTGAACTTGTACCGTAAACGAGGTTCTTGTAAACAGAGCCGTCCCAAACTTTGGGGTGGCTGTGTCTTTTTGATTTTAATTTCCCTAAGCTATAGGACCATAAGTGGAAGTGCCCTAGGCTCTGTTGCTTTGTTTTTTAGATGTTTCAGGAAACACCATACACTTCTCCCGAGTGGCTGTTGGCAGTTTACATCCCACCCATCAACATAACAAGGCTCCCAGTTCTCCATGGCCTGTCCTGCCTTTCTGGATTTTACAGTTTTTTCAGATGGCCCTTTTGACCGGGGGGAAGTGAGACTTCATTGTAGTGCAGATTTCTTTTCAAGTTTGCTTGGTTGCCCAAAAAGGGCGTATGCGTTTTTTCATGAATATATTCAGGAAAAAACGCATACGCCCTTTTTGGCCAAGTGCATCATTGTCGACGTTCTGCCTCTTTTCCTATGCTTTAAATGCAATTCCAGTCTACCTCCTGAAATTGGTTTCCTGCAATTCTGCCCCGCTTTCAAGTCCTCTTGGCAGCCTTACTTCAGTATATTTTTGGACGATAGCTGTCATTTATAACTCTGCAGGTTTGTGAATTCCAGTGCCCCTGAGCTCCTTTCTTCAACTCGCTTTCTTGTGAGCTGGCCGCAGCACTGCAGGATTGCTTAAGGCCCTAATCTAGTTCTGCACGGCACGCTGATCCTTTGGTTAATTCCTGTTCCTGGTAGGAAATGAGAGTTAAATTTGCCCGTCCAGACACCTCCAGCTAGTCTCTCATTGGTTCTCCCTATTCCTGTTCATCTTCCGCAGAAATTGCAAACTGGGCCAAACAGGAGGTTAAAGGCATTGACTCTCCAAGTCGGGAGAGTGTTAGCACAGTGTCTGCAATGTTGCACCCGAGTACCAGGGGACGAAAACTGAGACATATTGGAACACGTCTCCCGATCACACGGTTGATCATACTCTGGGTTCCACATGCATGTATTAGCTGAAGGAAGAATCCCTTAAACCTGGAGAGTTGAGACCCGTGGAACGGGTATCATGCAATATGACTTCAAAGGGTCTTCATTTGCTCACCGAACCTCTCCAATCCTATCACTGCTGCTTTTATGCCCCTGTACACACGCTTGATTCTCTTTCGGAGACATAGCAATCCATAGGTTTTAAGATACTTACTAGTCAGGTACATTCTTAGGCGTTTAATATGGGGTGTTGAGCCCATTTCGTTGAGCTAGGAGTAGCTCTTGTCTATTCCATATTTGGCTTAAGGAAGTTTACCTGTGCTCATTTCAATCTCTGGTTTTATGCAGCACCCCAACTCACCTTTCCCCTTAAGCAAGCATAAGTTGGTTTTCTAAATTTGAGACCCTGTTCTGTTTTGTAATTTAGTTCCTGTGTAGCCAAGTTTACATTCCGTGTATTAGTGATATCTTATGATGTTTCTTTTTCTGTGTGACTTATTTCAGTTAGAATCATCATACCTGAATCCACTCATTATGCTGCTACGGGCCTGATGACATAGATTTCATTGCTGAGTGATATTGCATTGTACGTAAGTACCACAACTTCTTTATCCATTTTTCACTTTCTGTGATATTGAACTTGTACGGTAAACGAGGTTCTTGTAAACAGAGACGTCCCAAACTTTGGGGTGGCTGTGTCTTTTTGATTTTAATTTCCCTAAGCTATAGGACCATAAGTGGAAGTGCCCTAGGCTCTGTTGCTTTGTTTTTTAGATGTTTCAGGAAACACCATACACATCTCCCCAGTGGCTGTTGGCAATTTACATCCCGACTATCAGCATAACAAGGCTTCTAGTTCTCCATGGCCTCTCCTGCCTTTCTGGATTTTACACTTTTTTCAGATGTCCCTTTTGACCAGGGGAAAGTGAGACTTCATTGTAGTGCAGATTTCCTTTGCAAGCTTGCTTGGTTGGCCAAAAAGTGCGTATGTGTTTTTTCCTGAATATATTCAGGAAAAAACGCATACGCCCTTTTTGGCCAAGTGCATCATTGTCGACGTTCTTCCTCTATTCCTATGCTTTAAATGCAATTCCAGTCTACCTCCTGAAAGCGGTTTCCTGCAATTCTGCCCCGCTTTCAAGTCCTCTTGGCAGCCTTACTTCAGTATATTTTTGGACGATAGCTGTCATTTATAACTCTGCAGGTTTGTGATTACAGTGACCCTGAGCTCCTTTCTTCAACTCGCTTTCTTGTGAGCTGGCCGCAACACCACAGGATTTCTTCAGGCCCTAATCTGGTTCCGGCATGGCACACTGAGCCTTTGGTTAATTCCTCTTCCTGGTGGGAAATGAGAGTTAAATTTGCCCGTCCAGACACTTCCAGCTAGTCTCTCATTGGTCCTCCCTATTCCTGTTGATGTTCCGCAGAAATTGCAAACTGGGCCAAACAGGAGGTTAAAGGCACTGACTCTCCAAGTCGGGAGAGTGTTAGTAAAGCGTCTGGAATGCTGCACCCGAGTACCAGGGGACGAAAACTGAGACATATTTGAACACGTCTCCCGATTACACAGTTGATCATACTCTGGGCTCCACATGCATGTTTCAGCTGAAGGAAGAATCCATTAAACCTGGAGAGTTGAGACCCGTGGAATGGGTACCATGCAATATGACTTCAAAGGGTCTTCATTTGCTCACCGAACCTCTCCAATCCTATCACTGCTGCGTTTATGCCCCTGTACTCATGCTTGACTCTCTTTCAGAGACATAGCATTCCATAGGTTTTAAGATACTTACTAGTCAGGTACATTCTTAGGCGTTTAATATGGGGTTTTGAGTCCATTTCATTGAGCAAGGAGTAGTTCTTGTCTATTCCATATTTGGCTTAAGGAACTTTATCTGTGCTCATTTCAATCTCTGGTTTTATGCAGCACCCCAACTCACCTTTTCCCTTAAGCAAGCATAAGTTGCTTTTCTAAATTTGAGACCATGTTCTCTTTTGTAATCCAGTTCCTGTGTAGCAAGTTTACATTCCGGGTATCAGTGATATCTTATGATGTTTCTTTTTCTGTGTGACTTATTTCAGTTAGAATCATCATACCTGAATCCACTCATTATGCTGCTACGGGCCTGATGACATAGATTTCATTGCTGAGTGATATTGCATTGTACGTAAGTACCACAATTTCTTTATCCATTTTTCGCTTTGTGCGATATTGAACTTGTACCGTAAACGAGGTTCTTGTAAACAGAGCCGTCCCAAACTTTGGGGTGGCTGTGTCTTTTTGGTTTTAATTTCCCTAAGCTATAGGACCATAAGTGGAAGTGCCCTTGGCTCTGTTGCTTTGTTTTTCAGATGTTTCAGGAAACAGCTAACACTTCTCCAGAGTGGCTGTTGGCAGTTTACATCCCGCCCATCAGCATAACAAGGCTCCCAGTTCTCCATGGCCTGTCCTGCCTTTCTGGATGTTACACTTTTTTCAGATGGCCCTTTTGAACGGGGGGAAGTGAGACTTCATTGTAGTGCAGATTTCCTTTGCAAGCTTGCTCGGTTGGCCAAAAAGCGCGTATGCGATTTTTCCTGAATATATTCAGGAATATATTCAGGAAAAAACGCATACGCCCTTTTTGGCCAAGTGCATCATTGTCGACGTTCTGCCTCTTTTCCTATGCTTTAAATGCAATTCCAGTCTACCTCCTGAAATCGGTTTCCTGCAATTCTGCCCCGATTTCAAGTCCTCTTGGCAGCCTTACTTCAGTATATTTTTGGACGATAGCTGTCATTTATAACTCTGCAGCTTTGTGAATTACAGTGCCCCTGAGCTCCTTTCTTCAACTCGCTTTCTTGTGAGCTGGCCGCAACACCGCAGGATTGCTTCAGGCCCTAATCTGGTTCCGGCACGGCACGCTGAGCCTTTGGTTAATTCCTCTTCCTGGTGGGAAATGAGAGTTAAATTTGCTCATTCAGACACCTCCAGCTAGTCTCTCATTGGTTCTCCCTATTCCTGTTCATCTTCCGCAGAAATTGCAAACTGGGCCAAACAGGAGGTTAAAGGCACTGACTCCCCAAGTCGGCAGAGTGTTAGTAAAGCATCTGGAATGTTGCACCCGAGTACCAGGGGATGAAAAGTGAGACATATAGGAACACGTCTCCCGATCACACGGTTGAACATACTCTGGGTTCCACATACATGTTTTAGCTGAAGGAAGAATCCCTTAAACCTGGAGAGTTGAGACCCGTGGAATGGGTACCATGCAATATGACTTCAAAGGGTCTTCATTTGCTCACCGAACCTCTCCAATCCTATCACTGCTGCGTTTATGCCCCTGTACACATGCTTGATACTCTTTCGGAGACATAGCAATCCATAGGTTTTAAGATACTTACTTGTCAGGTACATTCTTAGGCGTTTAATATGGGGTGTTGAGTTCATTTCGTTGAGCAAGGAGTAGCTCTTGTCTATTCCATATTGGGCTCAAGGAACTTTATCTGTGCTCATTTGAATCTCTGGTTTTATGCAGCTCCCCAACTCACCTTTCCCCTTAAGCAAGCATAAGTTGGTTTTCTAAATTTGAGACCATGTTCTCTTTTGTAATCCAGTTCCTGTGTAGCCAAGTTTACATTCCGTGTATTAGTGATATCTTATGATGTTTCTTTTTCTGTGTGACTTATTTCAGTTAGAATCATCATACCTGAATCCACTCATTATGCTGCTACGGGCCTGATGACATAGATTTCATTGCTGAGAGATATTGCATTGTACGTAAATACCACAACTTCTTTATCCATTTTTCGCTTTCTGCGATATTGAACTTGTACCGTAAACAGGGTTCTTGTAAACAAAGCGGTCCCAAATTTTGGGGTGGCTGTGTCTTTTTTATTTTAATTTCCCTAAGCTATAGGACCATAAGTGGAAGTGCCCTAGGCTCTGTTGCTTTGTTTTTCAGATGTTTCAGGAAACACCATACACTTCTCAGGAGTGGCTGTTGGCAATATACATCCCGCCCATCAGCATAACAAGGCTCCCAGTTCTCCATGGCCTGTCCTGCTTTTCTGGATTTTACAGTTTTTTCAGATGGCCCTTTTGACCGGGGGGAAGTGAGACTTCATTGTAGTGCAGATTTCCTTTGCAAGCTTGCTTGGTTGGCCAAAAAGTGCGTATGCGTTTTTTCCTGAACATATTCAGGAAAAAACGCATACGCCCTTTTTGGCCAAGTGCATCATTGTCGACGTTCTGCCTCTTTTCCTATGCTTTAAATGCAATTCCAGTCTACCTCCTGAAATCGGTTGCCTGCAATTCTGCCCCGCTTTCAAGTCCTCTTGGCAGCCTTACTTCAGTATATTTTTGGACGATAGCTGTCATTTATAACTCTGCAGGTTTGTGAATTACAGTGCCCCTGAGCTCCTTTCTTCAACTCGCATTCTTGTGAGCTGGCCGCAAAACCGCTGGATTGCTTCAGGCCCTAATCTTGTTCTGGCAAGGCAGGCTGATCCTTTGGTTAATTCCTCTTCCTGTTGGGAAATGAGAGTTAAATTTGCCCGTCCCGACAGCTCCAGCTAGTCTCTCATTGGTTCTCCCTATTCCTGTACATCTTCCGCGGAATTTGAAAACTGGGCCAAACAGGAGGTTAAAGGCACTGACTCTCCAAGTCGGAGAGTGTTAGTAAAGCGTCTGGAATGTTGCACCCGAGTACCAGGGGACGAGAACTGAGACATATTTGAACACGTCTCCGGATCACACGGTTGATCATACTGTGGCTTCCACATGCTTGTTTTAGCTGAAGGAAGAATCCCTTAAACCTGTAGAGTTGAGACCCGTAGAATGGGTACCATGCAATATGATTTCAAAGGGTCTTAATTTGCTCACCGAACCTCTCCAATCCTATCACTGCTGCGTTTATGTCCCTGTACACACGCTTGATTGTCTTTCAGAGACATAGCAATCCTTTGGTTTTAAGATATTTACTAGTCAGGTATATTCTTAGGCGTTTAATATGGGGTGTTGAGTCCATTTCGTTGAGCAAGGAGTAGCTCTTGTCTATTCCATATTTGGCTTAAGGAAGTTCATCTGTGCTCATTTCAATCTCTGGTTTTATGCAGCACGCCAACTCACCTTTCCCCTTAAGCAAGCATAAGTTGGTTTTTTAAATTTGAGACCCTGTTCTGTTTTGTAATTCAGTTCCTGTGTAGCCAAGTTTACATTCCGTGTATTAGTGATATCTTATGATGTTTCTTTTTCTGTGTGACTTATTTCAGTTAGAATCATCATACCTGAATCCACTCTATGCTGCTATGGGCATGATGACATAGATTTCATTGCTGAGTGATATTGCATTGTACCTAAGTACAACAACTTCTTTATCCATTTTTCACTTTCTGCGATATTGAACTTGTACCGTAAACGAGGTTCTTGTAAACAGAGCCGTCCCAAACTTTGGGGTGGCTGTGTCTTTTTGATTTTAATTTCCCTAAGCTATAGGACCATAAGTGGAAGTGCCCTAGGCTCTGTTGCTTAATTTTTTAGATGTTTCAGGAAACACCATACACTTCTCAGGAGTCGCTGTTGGCAATTCACATCCCACCCATCAGCATAACAAGGCTCCCAGTTCTCCATGGCCTGTCCTGCCTTTCTGGATTTTACACTTTTTTCAGATGGCCCATTTGACCGGGGGGAAGTGAGAGTTCATTGTAGTGCAGATTTCCTTTGCAAGCTTGCTTGGTTGGCCAAAAAGGGCGTATGCGTTTTTTCCTGAATATATTCAGGAAAAAACGCATACGCCCTTTTTGGCCAAGTGCATCATTGTCGACGTTCTACCTCTTTTCCTAGGCTTTAAATGCAATTCCAGTCTACCTCCTGAAATCGGATGCCTGCAATTCTGCCCCGCTTTCAAGTCCTCTTGGCAGCCTTACTTCAGTATATTTTTGGATGATAGCTGTCATTTATAACTCTGCAGGTTTGTGAATTACAGTGCCCCTGAGCTCCTTTCTTCAACTCGCTTTCTTGTGAGCTGGCCGCAACACCGCAGGATTGCTTCAGGCCCTAATCTGGTTCCGGCATGGAAGGCTGAGCCTTTGGTTAATTCCTCTTCCTGGTGGGAAATGAGAATTAAATTTACCCGTCCAGACACCCCCAGCTAGTCTCCATTGGTTCTCCCTATTCCTGTTCATCTTCCGCAGAAATTGCAAACTGGGCCAAACAGGAGGTTAAAGGCACTGACTCTCCAAGTCGGGAGAGTGTTAGTAAAGCGTCTGGAATGTTGCACCCAAGTACCAGGGGATGAAAAGTGAGACATATTGGAACACGTCTCCTAATCACATGGTTGAACATACTCTGGGTTCCACATGCATGTTTTAGCTGAAGGAAGAATCCCTTAAACCTGGAGAGCTGAGACCCGTGGAATGGGTACCATGCAATGTGACTTCGAAGGGTCTTCATTTGCTCATCGAACCTCTCCAATCCTATCACTGCTGCATTTATGCACCTGTACACACGCTTGATTCTCTTTCAGAGACATAGCAATCCATAGGTTTTAAGATACTTACTAGTCAGGTACATTCTCAGGGGTTTAATATGGGGTGTGGAGTCCATTTCGTTGAGCAAGGAGTAGCTCTTGTCTATTCCATATTTGGCTTAAGGAACTTTATCTGTGCTCATTTCAATCTCTGGTTTTATGCAGCACCCCAACTCACCTTTCCCCTTAAGCAAGCATAAGTTGGTTTTCTACATTTGAGACCCTGTCCTGTTTTGTAATTCATTGCCTGTGTAGCCAAGTTTACATTCCGTGTATTAGTGATATCTTATGATATTTCTTTTTCTGTGTGACTTATTTCAGTTAGAATCATCATACCTGAATCCACTCATTATGCTGCTATGGGCATGATGACATAGATTTCATTGCTGAGTGATATTGCATTGTACCTAAGTACCACAACTTCTTTATCCATTTTTCGCTTTCTGTGATATTGAACTTGTACCGTAAACGAGGTTCTTGTAAACAGAGCCATCCCAAACTTCGGGGCGGCTGTGTCTTTTTGATTTTAATTTCCCTAAGCTATAGGACCATAAGTGGAAGTGCCCTAGGCTCTGTTGCTTTGTTTCTTAGATGTTTCAGGAAACACCATACACTTCTCCCGAGTAGCTGTTGGCAATTTAAATCCCGCCCATCAGCATAACAAGGCTCCCAGTTCTCCATTGCCTGTCCTGCCTTTCTGGATTTTACACTTTTTTCAGATGGCCCTTTTGACAGTGGGGAAGTGAGACTTCATTGTAGTGCAGATTTCCTTTGCAAGCTTGCTTGGTTGGCCAAAAAGGGCGTATGTGTTTTGTCCTGAATATATTCAGGAAAAAACGTATACGCCCTTTTTGGCCAAGTGCATCATTGTCGACGTTCTCCCTCTTTTCCTATGCTTTAAATGCAATTCCTGTCTACCTCCTGAAATAAGTTTCTTGCAATTCTGCCTTGCTTTCAATGCCTCTTTATAGCCTTACCTCAATATAGTTTTTGAAAATAGTTGGCCTTTATAACTCTGAACGTTTTTGAATTGCAGTGGCCCTTAGCTCCATTTTTCAGCTCATATTTTTGTGATCTTGCGTCATAACCACAGGATTCCTTCAGGCCCTATTCTTCTTCTGGGGCACCTTGCTGTGCCTTTGGTTTATTCTTCTTACTGATGTGAAATTAGAGTGACATGTGCCCATTGAAACCGCTACAGCTTGTTTCTCACTGGTTCCCCCTATTCCCATTCATCCTCCGCACTAACTGCAGACTGTGCGATACCAGAACTTAAAGGCATTGACTCTCCATGGGGGGATGTTGTTAGTAAAGCGGCTGGAATGTCGATCCGGAGCCCCAGGAGAGGAAAAATGAGGTGCGTTTTAGAAACCTTTCCCGATCATATGGTATACCAGTCGCTGGGTTTCCCAAGCATGGTTTAGCTGTAGGAAGATTCCCTTCAACCTGGATTGTTGGGACCCTTGGAATGAGTAGCATGAAGTATTGCATTAAACTTTTGGCAGTTGCTCACCAAAACTCACCAATCCTCTCAGCCCCAAGTGTCCAGCCTTATGTCTTATCCAGCTGTGGGTTTATATGTGGTCAATCCAGGTTGCATCACAGCCCCTGAGCAAATTTTGTAAGAATTTTTCTCTCTTTCATTGTTTCTGCATTTTGTTTTTAAAATTTATTTCTATAATGGGGTTTAGCTCATTTTCACTGCTGTGTTTGTGCCACTCTGCACACACTTGATTCCCTTATGGAGATATATCAATACATGGATTTTAAGATTCTTATTACTCAGATATATTTCTCTGCGGTTTATAAGGTGTGTTGAGGCCAGTTCATTGATCAAGGTGTAGATCTTGTCTAATATCTATTTGGTTTATTGAACGGTATCTGTGCTAATTTCAAACTCTGGTTTTATGCATCACCCCACCTCTCCTTTCCCCTTAAGCTGACATAAGTGTGTTTTCTAAATGTGAGACACTGTTCTGTTCTGTAATTCATTTCTTGTGCAGCCATATTTACCCTCCCTCTATAAGTGATATCTTATGATATGTTTCTTTTTCTGTTTGACTTATTTCAAGTAGTATTATCGGACCTAAATCCACTCTTTATCCTTCTACTAGCCTTATTACATTGATTTCATGGTGAAGAGATATTCCATTGTACATAAGTACCACATCTTCTTTATCCATTGTTCTCTTTCCTGGGATATTTAAGGTGTACTGAAGTTGAGGTTCTTGTAAACAGAGTAGCCCTAAACTGTGGTGTGCTTGTGTCTTGTTGATTTTTAGACTTCCCTAGATATACTCCCATGATTGGAAGTGTCCTATGCTCTGTAGCTCTGTTATTTAGATGATTTAGGAACCACCATACACTTCTCCAGAGTGGCTCTCGGCAGTTTACACACTGCCCATCAGCGTATAAAGGCTCCCTGTTCTCCATGGCCTGTCCTGCATTTCTGGTTTTTACAATTTTTTAGGATGGCCCTTTTGACCGGTGGGAAATGAGACTTCTTTGTTGTGCACATTTGCATTGCTTGCTTGCTTCGTTGCCCATAAAGTGCGTATGCGTTTTTTCCTGGATATAATCAGGAAAAAACGCATACGCCCTTTTGGGCCAACTGCATCATTGTCGAAATTCTGCCGCTTTTCATGTGCTTTAAAGACGAGTCCAATCTATCTCTTGAAATCTGTTTCTTGCAATTCTGTCTTGCATTCAGATCCTCTTCTTTGCCTTACCTCAACATATTTTTGGATGTTAGTTTTCATTTATAACTCTGCAGGTTTGTGAATTGCAGTGACCCTGAGCTCCATTTTTTAAGTTGCTCTTTTGTGAGCTGGCCTCAAACCCGCAGGATTGCTTCAGGCCCTATTTTGGCTCCGGCGAGGCGGGCTGAGCCTTTTTTCAATTCTTATTCTTAATGGGAAATTAGAGTGATATGTGCCCGTCCAAACCCCTACAACTATTCTCTCATTGGTTCCCCCTCTTCCCGTTCATCCTCCTCACAATTTGCAAAATGTGTGAAACAGAAGTTGAAATGTGCTGATTCTCCAAGTGGGGAGATTCTAAGTAACGTGGCTGGAATGGTGAACAGGAACACCAGGAGAGGATAAATGAGCTGCATTTTAGACACATCTCCCGATCACATGGTGTACAGTCCTCTGGGTTTCCCATGCATGTTTTAGCTGTAGGAAGATCCCTTGAACCTGCAGATTTGGGACCCATTGAATGGGTACCAGGTAGTATTACTTTAAAGGGTGTGCATTTCCTCACCCAACCTCACATTTCTCTTAGTGCAAACAGTTTCCAGCCTTATGTCTCATCCTGCTGTGGGTCTAGATGTGTTCAATCCATGTTGCATCACCGTCCCTGAGGAAAAGTTGTAAGAGGTTTTCTCTGTCTCTCTGTCGTTTATTTTTTTCAATTTGTTACTATATTGGTTACAGCTGATTTTCAAAGCTCTGTTTCTTGCTGCTGTACATCCACTTGATTCACGTACAGAGAGACATCAGTAAATTCTTTTTCAGATTCTTACCAGTCGTATATATTCTTTTCCGGTGACTTGAGTGTGCTGAGTGCAGTTCTTTTAGCTACCGTGTAAGCCTTGTTGATTATCAGTTTGGTATTTGGAATGGTATCTTTGCTAATTTCAACCTCCTGGATGATGCCTCACCCCTCCCCACCTTTCCCGTTTAGCAGCCTTATGCGTGTTTTCTACATATTTGACTATGTTTTTGTTTTGTAATTTATTTCATGTGTAGCCATTTTGGATTCCACCTTTAAGTGATATCTTATGATATGTGTCTTTTTCTTTTTGAATTATGTCACTTAGAATGATCATACGTAACTCCTCCGGAGTTGTTACAACTGGCCATAGTTCATTGATTTCCAGGCTGAATAATATTCCACTCTACCTAAGTACCACATCTCTATCCATTTTTTCTCTCCAGAGACATTTAAGTTATATCCTAGTCGAGGATCTTTTAAACAGAGAGGGGGTAAACATTGGGGTGCCTGTGTCCTCTCGATTTTTGTTTTTCCCAAGATATACGCCCATGAGTGCAAGTGCCCTATGCTCTGTAGCTCATGTTTTAGATGCTTTAGTAAACACAATACACTTCTCCAGAATGGCCGTTGGCAATATACATTTCCACTATAAGTCTCACAGGGCTCCCTCTTCTCCTTGCCCTGTCCTGCATTTCTGTTGTTTACGCTTTATGAGGATGGCTCTTCTGACTGATGCGAAGTGATATCTTTTGTAGTATTGACTTCCAGTGCCCACCTGTTTGCTTGGCTAAAAAAGTGTATGCCCTTTTCTTGAATATATACAGAAAAAAACGCATACACCCTTTTTGGCCAACTGCAATGTTGGCAATGTTCAGCTCCTTTTCTCGTGCTTAATGGCGAGTCCTTTCTACCTCCTCAGATCCCTTTCCTGCCATTCTCCCTTGCTTACAAGTCCTTTTCTCTGACTTTCCTCAAGACATTTTTCAGTGATGGATATTTTCAACTCTGCAGTTTCGTGAATTTTACTGCCCCTGAGTTCCATTGTTCAACTTGTGTTTATGGGAACTGGCCACAAAGCAGCGGGATTTCCTCAAGCCCTATACTGTTTCCATGGGCAACCCTAGCCTTTGGTCAATTCGTCTTCCTGATTGGAAATTAGAGTGACATGTGCCTGTCTGAACACCTAGGACTTGTCTCTCATTGTTCCTCATCCTTCCGCTTCATCCTCTGGACAAATTCCAAACTGTACGCAACAGGATGTTGACAGTGCTGACATCTCCAAGTGGGGAGACTGTTAGTAAAGACGCTGGAGGGGTGAACCCGAGCACCAGGAGATGAGGAGATGAGATGCCTTTTCCAAACTCTTCCCGATCAGACGGTATACCATCCTCTGGGTGTGACAGACATGTTTTAGCAGTAGGAAGAGTCCCATTCATGTAAGGAGAACACCAGGGCTTTTTCAAAATCAGTGTCTGCCCGAAACCCAAACTGGGGAATTTTTTAAGCTACGGCTACACATATGTTCATTAAGGGCCTGGGGAAGTAGGCAGAGTCCAAACTTTAGATGATTGAAGTCTTCAGGGTCAGAAGCACTCACCACCAGCTTCCCTTAGGTTACACTTTAACTGTCATTGATAGATGACAATGACCATAAAAATATCTATTCTTTTCCAGATTATTTCCCCTTATAGGTTATTGCAAAATGTTGAGTGTAGTTCCCTGTGCTATACAGTAGTTCCTTGTTGATGATCTATTTTATACATAGCAGTGTGTATGTGTTAATCCCAAACTGTTAATTTATCCCTCCTCCCACCTTTCCCCTTTGGTAATAATAAATTATAAGATTTTATACTTCTCAGAAATGGGGGAGCTGAAAGAGAGGTATCATTTTCAATGGAAAAGCATTTAAAACAAGATTGAAGCTTTAACCAAGATTATTAGATGTACATCCTTGGAAAGAAATCACTTCGTTTCTCTAATATTGACCTGACAAATAAGACAAACCTTTTCACTGAACTTGCTTATAATAAAGTGATGGAAATATCAAATGGAAGTGTTAGAAACATCTTATTTTACCCGAGCCTTATACACTGTTCTATGTTAACTACAGTTTGGCTCACACGTCTGTTCATTGAGGTTACAATAGTCTCAATTTCTGTTACTGATCCTCCAGAGTGGACCCCAACAAGTGTCCCCCTGCCCAGTGTCATTGGGGCCAACAGATCGAGACTGAGTTTGGTTCACAAGCAAAGGAAACTTTATATTTTGATCAGAGAATGGAGAGGTGAGAGCATGCACTAACCCGTGGGCTGTGGGCTGGGCTGTTGTGTAGAGATCCTGTCAGAGTCAGTGGGAGGGAGGGGGCGGAGCTCTCGAGGGCCGGGTTGGCTGCAGCTCAGGCTCTATATCGCGGAGTCTGCACTGGGCCCCAGGAGCTGAGGTGTCGTCCCAGCCATTCTGCACTAGGAAATCTGGTCTGAAGTGCCGGGTGTGGAACCTCTGCATGCGGGACCCTAGGAGCACATGAAATTAGACAAAGCACAAAGGATAAAAAAGGTTAGACTTGACTTTATTGCCCAGATTCTATTTTTATCTCCCAGGGATTTTTAATGGGCTTTGCTGGGGACAAACCCCTCCTCTGCCTTTTGTCCCGTTCCTCATTCTTGGAGTGCTGAGGGTGCAGACCCTTCTTCTGTAACTGCTGAGTGCTGAGTTGGGAGCCCTCATACCCGGGGGCGTGAGTCAGAGCTTCTCCCCAGCAGCCTCCAGGTAACGTTGATTGTCCCCAGGCCCCCTGCCTCCCTGCTCGTCCACCTGAGCACCAGCATTGGAAGTGTTATAGATTCTAATGACCTTTAAGGGTCCAGGAAAGAGATGTGCAGAGACGCTGTGGGGGCCGGTTTCACCCCGCCCCACATTTGTTCGGCCACCTTAGGCTGACCGTTTCTGCCAGCCTAGATGCTCTGACCAGTAGTCTGTGCTTTCTTCAATTACGCCCCTGAATTAATGTACAAACAGCAACAGGTGTCAGAACCCTGCCCGCTCAACTCCCAGACAGTC
Source organism: Orcinus orca (assembly GCF_937001465.1). Taxonomy (NCBI): domain Eukaryota; kingdom Metazoa; phylum Chordata; class Mammalia; order Artiodactyla; family Delphinidae; genus Orcinus; species Orcinus orca. The sequence continues at coordinate 1,050,144 of NW_026043983.1, forward strand.
CAGGGTCAGTGGTGATCAAGGACCATGATGGCCACTGAGTCAACAGCCTTTTGAAGTAAACAGGAGTCCAGCTGGTCTTATTGGTCACCATCATCATGGTGTCTGTAGGCTTTTCTATGGTGACAGTGTGATATACGGTTCCCCCGCCAAGATTATTAGCTCCCCTCTGGGTGCAGTAAGTCCTGCAAGCAGTAGTCTACTCTTTTGGGACACACTCTTGTTGTTTTATGAGAGAAACTCCAGGTCAAGTGATGTTCACACGAGTCGTCATGGTGCCCTGTTGCCCCCAGTTATCTCTCTGGATGTTGGAGTTGGAGGGCCTCCTCACTCGAGGTTGGTGTGCCCACGGAGCGAACCCTGCAACTTCAGGGCATGGTTGGTGGTTAGGATCACCACGTGGGGTCCTTTTCCCTTAGGAGGGAGGTGGCCTTTTGGGCTGCTGATTTCCAGGTTTTTAGATACTGCCAGTATCTTGGCCAGATGTGGCAGTGGGCCAAGCCCCTTGGTGCCCGTAGTTTATCCTACCTGGATGGCATTCTTGCATTGTTCCATTTCAAGTGGTCCCAGTTTTTGCACTAATTCTCCAATGGTGATTCACCTTTCACCGGGAATGTAAAGGTCAAAGGGTTTAGCTAAATTAGGGAGTTCCAGGGCAAGGGTCTGAATTGACTGCTCTTTCCATTCTTGAAAGGCCACTTCTGGATTCTATTCAAAAGGATCATCATCTTTTCCTTTCAGTGTTTCATATAGAGGCCCAGCTAGTAGACTGTAGTTAGGGATCCAGAAGCAGCAAACCCTGGCCTCTCCAGGAACCCCTAAGCTGTCTTCTAGTTTTAGAAAGGGGTAAGGCTGCAAATGGTTTCTTCCCTTTCCTGGGATGGGCTTCTCCGACCTTCTGCGAGAACGAAGCCCAGGCAGGTCACCGCAGTCTGTGATATTTGAGCTTTTTCTTGGACAACTTCTATCCTTTATTGGCTTGGTAGTTCAGAGGCCTCCTTAGTAGGGCTGGCGATCAGAATGTCGTCTGCGTACTGAAGGAGGGTTTCCTTTTCCAGAGGTAGAACTTTTAGGTCTTTAGCTAAGCTTTCCCCAAAGATGGTGTGGGAATTTTTGCACCCTTGGGGCAAGACGGCCCGGAAGTATTGTTTTAGTTGTATGTTGAGTCCTGCCACTCACAAGCCAAAATTTCTTGTGACTCTGGGACTAATGGAATACAAAAGAAGGCATCATTGAAGACTAATACAGAATACCATGTCCTGGTGGTTGGTAGAATGACCAGCAGGGTGTAGGAATTAGGAGCAGCTGGAGGTATATCCTCGGTGGCTTCACTGACTGTCCTGACATCCTTTACCAGGTCCCCAGCAGCCCATGGGGCTCTCGTGGTCAGACCAATCCCAGAATATGGAGCTCACCTGGGCAGGTACCCCACCCCCACCCCAGCCCACGGGGCTTTCGTGGTCAGGCCCCTCCCAGGATACAGAGCTACCCTTGCAGGTACCGTGGCAGGGCTGGGCACACAGGAACCGTGCACATAGCCCTCATTGCAGAGCACCCCCAGCTCACCTGTCGCTCAGAGCTGACACAGAGCACCTCAGAGCAGGACTTGAACTAACAAACAGCAGCTGCGACAGGTCTGTGACCCTGGCCATCACTCTGTGCGGCCTCCCTCCACCTGGTCTTCCAGAGACTTCCACTGCACCCGGGGCACCAGGCCTCTGTCTCCAACCACCACCCACCCCTCCTCTCCCTGACTCCTGGGTTCCTCTCATTAGGAGAGGGTTTTCTTGAAGTTGTCTCCCACTCATGGGCCAGATAAAATGATTAGAAAACAAGCCAAAGCTGCAGCCCCTTGTCTATCCTGACTCTCAGGAGCCCACACCTGTTCCTTGGACCTGGCCGGTTCAGCAAGTTCCATTTTCTGCAACTGTGAGCCCCTGAGGGGTGATGATTGGCTGACCTGGGCAGCCTTACCGTGCCGGCCAGCCCTCCCCAGGTGTGCCTGGGTTGAGATCAATATAAATACCACTCCAGGCAGCAAGAGGCCCTGCAGCCGTGCCTGATGCCATTTTCTCTGCCCTGTCAGCAGTCTCGGGGCTGGGCTGGTGGGAGGGAGTGAGAGGCCACGGCTTTGTGGGTGGCCCAGTGTGAGTGGGGCTCTGCTGGACTTTCTGCAGCAGTTGCCAGGCTGCCACCTGCTAAAGAAGAGGATGTGTCACCCATACCTGCTGCTGGAATTTCTCCCTGGGCAGAGGTGAGGAAGGAAAAAAGCAGTGGGAGGAGGGACAGGACGGGTATCTCAGGCAGGGAAATGGAAATCTTACAGAAGAGCACCCAGGGCCAGGACCATCCTGGCTGGCCTGCAGGCACCAAGTCGGCCGGCATGCTGTCACTCGTGTGGCTCTATGGCCCTTCCTCTAGGCTTTCAAGTCCTTGTATATATTCAGGTGTTTTACCTGGGACGGGTGGGAATAGTTCAGCAGCAACTGGCCTGGGGCTCAGCTCACGTTTACTCACAGATGCCTCGGCACGGTGCCCCAGCTTTGCAATGAGGACGCTTGTTGCGTGGGGGCTGCTGGCTGAATGGGAGACGATTCCCCACCACTGACCAACTTCAGAATTGTTTACAACTGGAGCAAGTGCCCTGATACGGTTTTCCTCTGTGGAACTGGTGGGTTCTGTGATTTTTTTCTCTTTTTCGTTTTTGGTTCAAGGTAGATTTTATTCCTCTTTTTTGTATTTACAGATATAAGCATGGAAATAATTTATTCATATAAATACATGTATGTGAAGGGAATAATTGTTTTTTCTGTTTTATTTTTTAAATTTTATTTCTTTTTAATTTTGAATTTTATTTTATATTTTTATACAGCAGGTTCTTATTGGTTATCTATTTTATACATATAAATGTATACATGTATATACTCAACTCCTCCCACCACCACCCCCCCAACAGCTTTCCCCCCTTGTTGTCCATACGTTTGTTGTCTACATCTGTTGCTCTATTTATGCCTTGCAAAATGGTTAATCTGTACAGTTTTTCTAGGTTCCACATATATGCATGAATATACAAGATTTGTTTTTCTCTTTCTGACTTACTTCACTCTGTATGACAGTCTCTAGATCCATCGATGTCTCTACAAATGACCTAATTTCATTCCTTTTCATGGCTTAGTAATATTCCATTTTATATATGTACCACAGCTTTATGCATTCGTCTGTCTGTGGGCATTTAGGTTGCTTCCATTACCTCGATATTGTAAAGAGTGAGGCAATGAACATTGCGGTGAATGTCTCTTTTTGATTTATGGTTTTGTCTGGGTATATGTCCAGAACTGGGATTGTTGTATCATATGGTAATTCTACTGTTAGTTTCTTAAGAAACTCCATATTGTTCTCCATAGTGACTGTATCAATTTATATTCCCAACAATAGTGGAAGAGGGTTCCTTTTCTCCACACATTTCCAGCATTTTTTGTTTGTAGATTTTCTGATGATGCCCATTCTACCAGGTGTGAGGTGATACCTCACTGTTGAGTCCATTTTGTTGAGCAAGGGGTAGGTCTTGTCTATTACATATTTAGCTTATGGAACGGTATCTGTGCTAATTTCAAACTCTGCTTTTATGCAGCACCACAACTCACCTTCCCCCTTAAGCAAGCATAAGTTGGTTTTCTAAACATGAGACCCTGTTCTGTTTTGTAATTCAGTTCATGTGTAACCAAGTTCACATTCCATGTATTAGTGATACCTTATGATGTTTCTCTTTCTGTGTGACTTTTTTCACTTAGAATCACCGTGCCTCAATCCACTCATTATGCTGGTACGGGCCTGGTGACATAGTTTTCATTGCTGAGAGGTATTCTGTTGTATGTAAGTACCGCAACTTCTTTATCCATTATTTGCTCTCTGGCATATTTAACTGGTGCTGAAGAAGAGGTTCCTGTAAAAGAGCCATCCCAAATTTTGGGGTGGCTGTGTCTTTTTGATTTTAATTTCCCTAAGCTATAGGACCATAAGTGGAAGTGCCCTAGGCTCTGTTGCTTTGTTTTTTAGATGTTTCAGGAAACACCATACACTTCTCCCGAGTGGCTGTTGGCAATTTACATCCCGCCCATCAGCATAACAAGGCTCCCAGTTCTCCATGGCCTGTCCTGCCTTTCTGGATTTTACACTTTTTTCAGATGGCCCTTTTGACTGGGGGAAGTGAGACTTCATTGTAGTGCAGATTTCCTTCGCAAGCTTGCTTGGTTGGCCAAAAAGGGCGTATGCGTTTTTTCCTGAATATATTCAGGAAAGAACGCATACGCCCTTTGTTGTCAAGTGCATCATTGTCAACATTCTGCCTCTTTTCCTATGCTGTAAATGCAATTCCAGTCTACCTCCTGAAATCGGTGGCCTGCAATTCTGCCCCGCTTTCAAGTCCTCTTGGCAGCCTTACTTCAGTATATTTTTGGATGATAGCTGTCATTTATAACTCTGCAGTTTGTGAATTACAGTGCCCCTGAGCTCCTTTCTTCAACTCGCTTTCTTGTGAGCTGGCCGCAACACCGCAGGATTGCTTCAGGCCCTAATCTGGTTCCGGCACGGCATGCTGAGCCTTTGGTTAATTCCTCTTCCTGGTGGGAAATGAGAGTTAAATTTGCCCGTCCAGACACCTCCAGCTAGTCTCTCATTGGTTCTCCCTATTCCTGTTCATCTTCCGCAGAAATTGCAAACTGGGCCAAACAGGAGGTTAAAGGCACTGACTCTCCAAGTCGGGAGAGTGTTAGTAAAGCGTCTGGAATGTTGCACCCGAGTACCAGGGGACGAGAACTGAGACATAGTTGGACACAACTCCCGATCACACGGTTGGTCATACTGTGGGTTCCAAATGCATGTTTTAGCTGAAGGAAGAATCCCTTAAACCTGGAGAGTTGAAACCCTTGGAATGGGTACCATGCAATATGACTTCAAAGGGTCTTCATTTGCTCACCGAACCTCTCCAATCCTATCACTGCTGCGTTTATGCCCCTGTACACACGCTTGATTGTCTTTCGGAGACATAGCAATCCATAGGTTTTAAGATACTTACTAGTCAGCTACATTCTTAGGCGTTTAATATGGGGTGTTGAGTCCATTTCGTTGAGCAAGGAGTAGCTCTTGTCTATTCCATATTTGGCTTAAGGAACTTTATCTGTGCTCATTTCAATCTCTGGTTTTATGCAGCACCCCAACTCACCTTTCCCCTTAAGCAAGCATAAGTTGGTTTTCTACATTTGAGACTCTGTTCTGTTTTGTAATCCAGTTCCTGTGTAGCCAAGTTTACATTCCGTGTATTGGTGATATCTTATGATGTTTTTTTTCTGTGTGACTTATGTCAGTTAGAAAGATCATACCTGAATCCACTCATTATGCTGCTACGGGCCTGATGACATAGATTTCATTGCTGAGTGATATTGCATTGTACGTAAGTACCACAACTTCTTTATCCATTTTTCACTTTCTGCGATATTGAACTTGTACCGTAAATGAGGTTCTTGTAAACAGAGCCGTCCCAAACTTTGGGGTGGCTGTGTCTTTTTGATTTTAGTTTCCCTAAGCCATAGGACCATAAGTGGAAGTGCCCTAGGCTCTGTTGCTTTGTTTTTTAGATGTTTCAGGAAACATTATACACTTCTCCCGAGTGGCTGTTGGCAATTTACATCCCGCCCATCAGCATAACAATTCTCCCAGATCTACATGGCCTGTCCTGCCTTTCTGGATTTTACACTTTTTTCAGATGGCCCTTTTGACCGGGGGGAAGTGAGACTTCATTGTAGTGCAGATTTCCTTTGCAAGCTTGCTTTGTTGGCCAAAAAGGGCGTATGCGTTTTTTCCTGAATATATTCAGGAAAAAACGCATACGCCCTTTTTGGCCAAGTGCATCATTGTCGACGTTCTGCCTCTTTTCCTATGCTTTAAATGCAATTCCAGTCTACCTCCTGAAATAGGTTTCCTGCAATTCTGCCCCGCTTTCAAGTCCTCTTGGCAGCCTTACTTCAGTATATTTTTGGACGATAGCTATCATTTATAACTCTGCATGTTTGTGAATTACAGTGCCCCTGAGCTCCTTTCTTCAACTCGCTTTCTTGTGAGCTGGCCGCAACACCGCAGGATTGCTTCAGGCCCTAATCTTGTTCTGGCATGGCCCGCTGAGCCTTTGGTTAATTCCTCTTCCTGGTGGGAAATGAGAGTTAAATTTGCCCGTCCAGACACGTCCAGGTACTCTCTCATTGGTTCTCCGTATTCTTGTTCATCTTCCGCAGAAATTGCAAACTGGGCCAAACAGGAGGTTAAAGGCACTGACTCTCCAAGTCGGGAGAGTGTTAGTAAAGCGTCTGGAATGTTGCACCCGAGTACCAGGGGACGAGAACTGAGACATAGTTGGACACAACTCCCGATCACACGGTTGGTCATACTGTGGGTTCCACATGCATGTTTTAGCTGAAGGAAGAATCCCTTAAACCTGGAGAGTTGAAACCCTTGGAATGGGTACCATGCAATATGACTTCAAAGGGTCTTCATTTGCTCACCGAACCTCTCCAATCCTATCACTGCTGCGTTTATGCCCCTGTACACATGCTTGATTGTCTTTCGGAGACATAGCAATCCATAGGTTTTAAGATACTTACTAGTCAGCTACATTCTTAGGCGTTTAATATGGGGTGTTGAGTCCATTTCGTTGAGCAAGGAGTAGCTCTTGTCTATTACATATTTGGCTTAAGGAACTTTATCTGTGCTCATTTGAATCTCTGGTTTTATGCAGCACCCCAACTCACCTTTCCCCTTAAGCAAGCATAAGTTGGTTTTCTACATTTGAGACTCTGTTCTGTTTTGTAATCCAGTTCCTGTGTAGCCAAGTTTACATTCCGTGTATTGGTGATATCTTATGATGTTTTATTTCTGTGTGACTTATGTCAGTTAGAATCATCATACCTGAATCCACTCATTATGCTGCTACGGGCCTGATGACATAGATTTCATTGCTGAGTGATATTACATTGTACGTAAGTACCACAACTTCTTTATCCATTTTTCACTTTCTGCAATATTGAACTTGTACCGTAAATGAGATTCTTGTAAACAGAGCCGTCCCAAACTTTGGGGTGGCTGTGTCTTTTTGATTTTAGTTTCCCTAAGCCATAGGACCATAAGTGGAAGTGCCCTAGGCTCTGTTGCTTTGTTTTTTAGATGTTTCAGGAAACATTATACACTTCTCCCGAGTGGCTGTTGGCAATTTACATCCCGCCCATCAGCATAACAAGGCTCCCAGTTCTCCATGGCCTGTCCTGCCTTTCTGGATTTTACACTTTTTTCAGATGGCCCTTTTGACCCCGGGGAAGGGAGACTTCATTGTAGTGCAGATTTCCTTTGCAAGCTTGCTTGGTTGGCCAAAAAGTGCGTATGCGTTTTTTCCTGAATATATTCAGGAAAAAACGCATACGCCCGTTTTGTCCAAGTGCATCATTGTCGACGTTCTGCCTCATTTCCTATGCTTTAAGTGCAATTCCAGTCTACCTCCTGAAATCGGTTTCCTGCAATTCTGCCCCGCTTTCAAGTCCTCTTGGCAGCCTTACTTCAGTATATTTTTGGACGATAGCTGTCATTTATAACTCTGCAGTTTTGTGAATTACAGTGTCCCTGAGCTCCTTTCTTCAACTCGCTTTCTTGTGAGCTGGCCGCAACACCGCAGGATTGCTTCAGGCCCTAATCTGGTTCCGGCAAGGCATGCTGTGCCTTTGGTTTATTCCTCTTCCTGATGGGAAATGAGGGTTAAATTTGCCCGTCCAGACACCTCCAGCTAGTCTCTCATTGGTTCTCCCTATTCCTGTTCATCTTCCGCAGAAATTGCGAACTGGGCCAAACAGGAGGTTAAAGGCACTGACTCTCCAAGTCGGGAGAGTGTTAGTAAAGCATCTGGAATGTTGCACCTGAGTACCAGGGGACGAGAACTGAGACATATTTGAACACGTCTCCCGATCACACGGTTGATCATACTCTGGGTTCCACATGCATGCTTTAGCTGAAGGAAGAATCCCTTAAACGTAGAGAGTTGAGACCCATGGAATGGGTACCATGCAATATGACTTCAAAGGGTCTTCATTTGCTCACCGAACCTCTCCAATCCTATCACTGCTGCGTTTATGCCCCTGTACACACGCTTGATTCTCTTTCGGAGACATAGCAATCCATAGGTTTTAAGATACTTACTAGTCAGGTACATTCTTAGGCGTTTAATATGGGGTGTTGAGTTCATTTCGTTGAGCAAGGAGTAGCTCTTGTCTATTACATATTTGGCTTAAGGAACTTTATCTGTGCTCATTTCAATCTCTGGTTTTATGCAGCACCCCAACTCACTTTTCCCCTTAAGCAAGCATAAGTTGGTTTTCTAAATTTGAGACGCTGTTCTGTTTTGTAATCCAGTTCCTGTGTAGCCAAGTTTACATTCTGTGTATTAATGATATCTTATGATGTTTCTTTTTCTTGTGACTTATTTCAGTTAGAATCATCATACCTGAATTCACTCATTATGCTGCTACGGGCCTGATGACATAGATTTCATTGCTGAGTGATATTGCATTGTACGTAATTACCAAAACTTCTTTATCCATTTTTCACTTTCTGCGATATTGAACTTGTCCCGTAAACGAGGTTCTTGTAAACAGAGCCGTACCAAACTTTGGGGTGGCTGTGTCTTTTTGATTTTCATTTCCCTACGCTATAGGACCATAAGTGGAAGTGCCCTAGGCTCTGTTGCTTTGTTTCTCAGATGTTTCAGGAAACACCATACAGTTCTCCCAAGTGGCTGTTGGCAATTTACATCCCGCCCATCAGCATAACAAGGCTCCCAGTTCTCCATTGCCTGTCCTGCTTTTCTGGATTTTACACTTTTTTCAGATGGCCCTTTTGACCGGGGTGGAAGTAAGACTTCATTGTAGTGCAGATTTCCTTTGCAAGCTTGCTTGGTTGGCCAAAAAGTGCGTATGCGTTTTTTCCTGAATATATTCAGGAAAAAACGCATACGCCCTTTTTGGCCAAGTGCATCATTGTCGACGTTCTCCCTCTTTTCCTATGCTTTAAATGCAATTCCAGTCTACCTCCTGAAATCGGTTTCCTGCAGTTCTGCCCCGCTTTCAAGTCTTCTTGGCAGCCTTACTTCAGTATATTTTTGGACGATAGCTGTCATTTATAACTCTGCAGGTTTGTGAATTACAGTGCCCCTGAGCTCCTTTCTTCAACTCGCTTTCTTGTGAGCTGGCCGCAACACCGCAGGATTGCTTCAGGCCCTAATCTGGTTCCGGCACGGCACGCTGAGCCTTCGGTTAATTCCTCTTCCTGGTGGGAAATGAGAGTTAAATTTGCCCGTCCAGGCACCTCCTGCTAGTCTCTCATTGGTTCTCCCTATTCCTGTTCATCTTCCGCAGAAATTGCAAACTGGGCCAAACAGGAGGTTAAAGGCACTGACTCTCCAAGTCGGGAGAGTGTTAGTAAAGCGTCTGGAATGTTGCACCGGAGTACCAGGGGACGAGAACTGAGACATATTGGAACAAGTCTCCCGATCACACGGTTAATCATACTCTGCGTTCCTCATGCATGTTTTAGTTGAAGGAAGAATCCCTTAAACCTGGAGAGTTGAGACCCGTGGAATGGGTACCATGCAATATGACTTCAAAGGGTCTTCATTTGCTCACCGAACCTCTCCAATCCTATCACTGCTGCGTTTATGCCCCTGTACACACGCTTGATTCTCTTTTGGAGACATAGCGATCCATAGGTTTTAAGATACTTTCTAGTCAGGTACATTCTTAGGCGTTTAATATGGGGTGTTGAGTCCATTTCGTTGAGCAAGGAGTAGCTCTTGTCTATTCCATATTTGGTTTAAGGAACTTTATCTGTGCTCATTTCAATCTCTGGTTTTATCCAGCACCCCAACTCACCTTTCCCCTTAAGCAAGCATAAGTTGGTTTTCTAAATATGAGACCCTGTTCTGTTTTGTAATCCAGTTCCTGTGTAGCCAAGTTTACATTCCATGTATTAGTGATATCTTATGATGTTTCTTTTTCTTGTGACTTATTTCAGTTAGAATCATCATACCTGAATCCACTCATTATGCTGCTACGGGCCTGATGACATAGATTTCATTGCTGAGTGATATTGCATTGTACGTAAGTACCACAACTTCTTTATCCATTTTTCACTTTCTGCGATATTGAACTTGTACCGTAAACGAGGTTCTTTTAAACAGAGCCTTCCCAAACTTTGGGGTGGCTGTGTCTTTTTGATTTTAATTTCCCTAAGCTATAGGGCCATAAGTGGAAGTGCCCTAGGCTGTGTTGCTTTGTTTTTTAGATGTTTCAGGAAACACCATACACTTCTCCCCAGTGGCTGTTGGCAATTTACATCCCGCCCATCAGCATAACAAGGCTCCAAATTCTCCATGGCCTGTCCTGCCTTTCTGGATTTTACACTTTTTTCAGATGACCCTTTTTACCGGGGGGAAGTGAGACTTCATTGTAGTGCAGATTTCCTTTGCAAGCTTGCTTGGTTGGCCAAAAAGGGCGTATGCGTTTTTTCCTGAATATATTCAGGAAAAAACGCATACGCCCTTTTTGGCCAAGTGCATCATTGTCGACGTTCTGCCTCTTTTCCTATGCTTTAAATGCAATTCCTGTCTACCTCCTGAAATAGGTTTCCTGCAATTCTGCCTTGCTTTCAATGCCTCTTCATAGCCTTACCTCAATATAGTTTTTGAAAATAGTTGGCCTTTATAACTCTGCACGTTTTTGAATTGCAGTGGCCCTTAGCTCCATTTTTCAGCTCATATTTTTGTGATCTTGCCTCATAACCACAGGATTCCTTCAGGCCCTATTCTTCTTCTGGGGCACCTTGCTGTTCCTTTGGTTTATTCTTCTTACTGATGTGAAATTAGAGTGACATGTGCCCATTGAAACCGCTACAGCTTGTTTCTCACTGGTTCCCCCTATTCCCATTCATCCTCCGCACTAACTGCAGACTGTGCGATACCAGAACTTAAAGGCATTGACTCTCCATGGGGGGATGTTGTTAGTAAAGCGGCTGGAATGTCGATCCGGAGCCCCAGGAGAGGAAAAATGAGGTGCGTTTTAGAAACCTTTCCCGATCATATGGTATACCAGTCGCTGGGTTTCCCAAGCATGGTTTAGCTGTAGGAAGATTCCCTTCAACCTGGATTGTTGGGACCCTTGGAATGAGTAGCATGAAGTATTGCATTAAACTTTTGGCAGTTGCTCACCAAAACTCACCAATCCTCTCAGCCCCAAGTGTCCAGCCTTATGTCTTATCCAGCTGTGGGTTTATATGTGGTCAATCCAGGTTGCATCACAGCCCCTGAGCAAATTTTGTAAGAATTTTTCTCTCTTTCATTGTTTCTGCATTTTGTTTTTAAAATTTATTTCTATAATGGGGTTTAGCTCATTTTCACTGCTGTGTTTGTGCCACTCTGCACACACTTGATTCCCTTATGGAGATATATCAATACATGGATTTTAAGATTCTTATTACTCAGATATATTTCTCTGCGGTTTATAAGGTGTGTTGAGGCCAGTTCATTGATCAAGGTGTAGATCTTGTCTAATATCTATTTGGTTTATTGAACGGTATCTGTGCTAATTTCAAACTCTGGTTTTATGCATCACCCCACCTCTCCTTTCCCCTTAAGCTGACATAAGTGTGTTTTCTAAATGTGAGACACTGTTCTGTTCTGTAATTCATTTCTTGTGCAGCCATATTTACCCTCCCTCTATAAGTGATATCTTATGATATGTTTCTTTTTCTGTTTGACTTATTTCAAGTAGTATTATCGGACCTAAATCCACTCTTTATCCTTCTACTAGCCTTATTACATTGATTTCATGGTGAAGAGATATTCCATTGTACATAAGTACCACATCTTCTTTATCCATTGTTCTCTTTCCTGGGATATTTAAGGTGTACTGAAGTTGAGGTTCTTGTAAACAGAGTAGCCCTAAACTGTGGTGTGCTTGTGTCTTGTTGATTTTTAGACTTCCCTAGATATACTCCCATGATTGGAAGTGTCCTATGCTCTGTAGCTCTGTTATTTAGATGATTTAGGAACCACCATACACTTCTCCAGAGTGGCTCTCGGCAGTTCACACACTGCCCATCAGCGTATAAAGGCTCCCTGTTCTCCATGGCCTGTCCTGCATTTCTGGTTTTTACAATTTTTTAGGATGGCCCTTTTGACCTGTGGGAAATGAGACTTCTTTGTTGTGCACATTTGCATTGCTTGCTTGCTTCGTTGCCCATAAAGTGCGTATGCGTTTTTTCCTGGATATAATCAGGAAAAAACGCATAGGCCCTTTTGGGCCAACTGCATCATTGTCGAAATTCTGCCGCTTTTCATGTGCTTTAAAGACGAGTCCAATCTATCTCTTGAAATCTGTTTCTTGCAATTCTGTCTTGCATTCAGATCCTCTTCTTTGCCTTACCTCAACATATTTTTGGACGTTAGTTTTCATTTATAACTCTGCAGGTTTGTGAATTGCAGTGACCCTGAGCTCCATTTTTTAAGTTGCTCTTTTGTGAGCTGGCCTCAAACCCGCAGGATTGCTTCAGGCCCTATTTTGGCTCCGGCGAGGCGGGCTGAGCCTTTTTTCAATTCTTATTCTTAATGGGAAATTAGAGTGATATGTGCCCGTCCAAACCCCTACAACTATTCTCTCATTGGTTCCCCCTCTTCCCGTTCATCCTCCTCACAATTTGCAAAATGTGTGAAACAGAAGTTGAAATGTGCTGATTCTCCAAGTGGGGAGATTCTAAGTAACGTGGCTGGAATGGTGAACAGGAACACCAGGAGAGGATAAATGAGCTGCATTTTAGACACATCTCCCGATCACATGGTGTACAGTCCTCTGGGTTTCCCATGCATGTTTTAGCTGTAGGAAGATCCCTTGAACCTGCAGATTTGGGACCCATTGAATGGGTACCAGGTAGTATTACTTTAAAGGGTGTGCATTTCCTCACCCAACCTCACATTTCTCTTAGTGCAAACAGTTTCCAGCCTTATGTCTCATCCTGCTGTGGGTCTAGATGTGTTCAATCCATGTTGCATCACCGTCCCTGAGGAAAAGTTGTAAGAGGTTTTCTCTGTCTCTCTGTCGTTTATTTTTTTCAATTTGTTACTATATTGGTTACAGCTGATTTTCAAAGCTCTGTTTCTTGCTGCTGTACATCCACTTGATTCACGTACAGAGAGACATCAGTAAATTCTTTTTCAGATTCTTACCAGTCGTATATATTCTTTTCCGGTGACTTGAGTGTGCTGAGTGCAGTTCTTTTAGCTACCGTGTAGGCCTTGTTGATTATCAGTTTGGTATTTGGAATGGTATCTTTGCTAATTTCAACCTCCTGGATGATGCCTCACCCCTCCCCACCTTTCCCGTTTAGCAGCCTTATGCGTGTTTTCTACATATTTGACTATGTTTTTGTTTTGTAATTTATTTCATGTGTAGCCATTTTGGATTCCACCTTTAAGTGATATCTTATGATATGTGTCTTTTTCTTTTTGAATTATGTCACTTAGAATGATCATACGTAACTCCTCCGGAGTTGTTACAACTGGCCATAGTTCATTGATTTCCAGGCTGAATAATATTCCACTCTACCTAAGTACCACATCTCTATCCATTTTTTCTCTCCAGAGACATTTAAGTTATATCCTAGTCGAGGATCTTTTAAACAGAGAGGGGGTAAACATTGGGGTGCCTGTGTCCTCTCGATTTTTGTTTTTCCCAAGATATACGCCCATGAGTGCAAGTGCCCTATGCTCTGTAGCTCATGTTTTAGATGCTTTAGTAAACACAATACACTTCTCCAGAATGGCCGTTGGCAATATACATTTCCACTATAAGTCTCACAGGGCTCCCTCTTCTCCTTGCCCTGTCCTGCATTTCTGTTGTTTACGCTTTATGAGGATGGCTCTTCTGACTGATGCGAAGTGATATCTTTTGTAGTATTGACTTCCAGTGCCCACCTGTTTGCTTGGCTAAAAAAGTGTATGCCCTTTTCTTGAATATATACAGAAAAAAACGCATACACCCTTTTTGGCCAACTGCAATGTTGGCAATGTTCAGCTCCTTTTCTCGTGCTTAATGGCGAGTCCTTTCTACCTCCTCAGATCCCTTTCCTGCCATTCTCCCTTGCTTACAAGTCCTTTTCTCTGACTTTCCTCAAGACATTTTTCAGTGATGGATATTTTCAACTCTGCAGTTTCGTGAATTTTACTGCCCCTGAGTTCCATTGTTCAACTTGTGTTTATGGGAACTGGCCACAAAGCAGCGGGATTTCCTCAAGCCCTATACTGTTTCCATGGGCAACCCTAGCCTTTGGTCAATTCGTCTTCCTGATTGGAAATTAGAGTGACATGTGCCTGTCTGAACACCTAGGACTTGTCTCTCATTGTTCCTCATCCTTCCGCTTCATCCTCTGGACAAATTCCAAACTGTACGCAACAGGATGTTGACAGTGCTGACATCTCCAAGTGGGGAGACTGTTAGTAAAGACGCTGGAGGGGTGAACCCGAGCACCAGGAGATGAGGAGATGAGATGCCTTTTCCAAACTCTTCCCGATCAGACGGTATACCATCCTCTGGGTGTGACAGACATGTTTTAGCAGTAGGAAGAGTCCCATTCATGTAAGGAGAACACCAGGGCTTTTTCAAAATCAGTGTCTGCCCGAAACCCAAACTGGGGAATTTTTTAAGCTACGGCTACACATATGTTCATTAAGGGCCTGGGGAAGTAGGCAGAGTCCAAACTTTAGATGATTGAAGTCTTCAGGGTCAGAAGCACTCACCACCAGCTTCCCTTAGGTTACACTTTAACTGTCATTGATAGATGACAATGACCATAAAAATATCTATTCTTTTCCAGATTATTTCCCCTTATAGGTTATTGCAAAATGTTGAGTGTAGTTCCCTGTGCTATACAGTAGTTCCTTGTTGATGATCTATTTTATACATAGCAGTGTGTATGTGTTAATCCCAAACTGTTAATTTATCCCTCCTCCCACCTTTCCCCTTTGGTAATAATAAATTATAAGATTTTATACTTCTCAGAAATGGGGGAGCTGAAAGAGAGGTATCATTTTCAATGGAAAAGCATTTAAAACAAGATTGAAGCTTTAACCAAGATTATTAGATGTACATCCTTGGAAAGAAATCACTTCGTTTCTCTAATATTGACCTGACAAATAAGACAAACCTTTTCACTGAACTTGCTTATAATAAAGTGATGGAAATATCAAATGGAAGTGTTAGAAACATCTTATTTTACCCGAGCCTTATACACTGTTCTATGTTAACTACAGTTTGGCTCACACGTCTGTTCATTGAGGTTACAATAGTCTCAATTTCTGTTACTGATCCTCCAGAGTGGACCCCAACAAGTGTCCCCCTGCCCAGTGTCATTGGGGCCAACAGATCGAGACTGAGTTTGGTTCACAAGCAAAGGAAACTTTATATTTTGATCAGAGAATGGAGAGGTGAGAGCATGCACTAACCCGTGGGCTGTGGGCTGGGCTGTTGTGTAGAGATCCTGTCAGAGTCAGTGGGAGGGAGGGGGCGGAGCTCTCGAGGGCCGGGTTGGCTGCAGCTCAGGCTCTATATCGCGGAGTCTGCACTGGGCCCCAGGAGCTGAGGTGTCGTCCCAGCCATTCTGCACTAGGAAATCTGGTCTGAAGTGCCGGGTGTGGAACCTCTGCATGCGGGACCCTAGGAGCACATGAAATTAGACAAAGCACAAAGGATAAAAAAGGTTAGACTTGACTTTATTGCCCAGATTCTATTTTTATCTCCCAGGGATTTTTAATGGGCTTTGCTGGGGACAAACCCCTCCTCTGCCTTTTGTCCCGTTCCTCATTCTTGGAGTGCTGAGGGTGCAGACTCTTCTTCTGTAACTGCTGAGTGCTGAGTTGGGAGCCCTCATACCCGGGGGCGAGGGTCAGAGCTTCTCCCCAGCAGCCTCCAGGTGACGTTGATTGTCCCCAGGCCCCCTGCCTCCCTGCTCGTCCACCTGAGCACCAGCATTGGAAGTGTTATAGATTCTAATGACCTTTAAGGGTCCAGGAAAGAGATGTGCAGAGACGCTGTGGGGGCCGGTTTCACCCCGCCCCACATTTGTTCGGCCACCTTAGGCTGACCGTTTCTGCCAGCCTAGATGCTCTGACCAGTAGTCTGCACTTTCTTCAATTAGGCCCCTGAATTAACGTACAAACAGCACCAGGTGTCAGAGCACTGCCTGCTCAACTCCCAGACAGTCCAGTGTCAGTGGTGATCAAGGACCATGATGGCCACTGAGTCAACAGCCTTTTGAAGTAAACAGGAGTCCAGCTGGTCTTATTGGCCACCATCATCATGGTGTCTGTAGGCTTTTCTATGGTGACAGTGTGATATACGGTTCCCCCGCCAAGATTATTAGCTCCCCTCTGGGTGCAGTAAGTCCTGCAAGCAGTAGTCTACTCTTTTGGGACACACTCTTGTTGTTTTATGAGAGAAACTCCAGGTCAAGTGATGTTCACACGAGTCGTCATGGTGCCCTGTTGCCCCCGGTTATCTCTCTGGATGTTGGAGTTGGAGGGCCTCCTCACTCGAGGTTGGTGTGCCCACGGAGCGAACCCTGCAACTTCAGGGCATGGTTGGTGGTTAGGATCACCACGTGGGGTCCTTTTCCCTTAGGAGGGAGGTGGCCTTTTGGGCTGCTGATTTCCAGGTTTTTAGATACTGCCAGTATCTTGGCCAGATGTGGCAGTGGGCCAAGCCCCTTGGTGCCCGTAGTTTATCCTACCTGGATGGCATTCTTGCATTGTTCCATTTCAAGTGGTCCCAGTTTTTGCACTAATTCTCCAATGGCGATTCACCTTTCACCGGGAATGTAAAGGTCAAAGGGTTTAGCTAAATTAGGGAGTTCCAGGGCAAGGGTCTGAATTGACTGCTCTTTCCATTCTTGAAAGGCCACTTCTGGATTCTATTCAAAAGGATCATCATCTTTTCCTTTCAGTGTTTCATATAGAGGCCCAGCTAGTAGACTGTAGTTAGGGATCCAGAAGCAGCAAACCCTGGCCTCCCCAGGAACCCCTAAGCTGTCTTCTAGTTTTAGAAAGGGGTAAGGCTGAAAATGGTTTCTTCCCTTTCCTGGGATGGGCTTCTCCGACCTTCTGTGAGAATGAAGCCCAGGCAGGTCACCGCAGTCTGTGATATTTGAGCTTTTTCTTGGACAACTTCTATCCTTTATTGGCTTGGTAGTTCAGAGGCCTCCTTAGTAGGGCTGGCGATCAGAATGTCGTCTGCGTACTGAAGGAGGGTTTCCTTTTCCAGAGGTAGAACTTTTAGGTCTTTAGCTAAGCTTTCCCCAAAGATGGTGTGGGAATTTTTGCACCCTTGGGGCAAGACGGCCCGGAAGTATTGTTTTAGTTGTATGTTGAGTCCTGCCACTCACAAGCCAAAATTTCTTGTGACTCTGGGACTAATGGAATACAAAAGAAGGCATCATTGAAGACTAATACAGAATACCATGTCCTGGTGGTTGGTAGAATGACCAGCAGGGTGTAGGAATTAGGAGCAGCTGGAGGTATATCCTCGGTGGCTTCACTGACTGTCCTGACATCCTTTACCAGGTCCCCAGCAGCCCATGGGGCTCTCGTGGTCAGACCAATCCCAGAATATGGAGCTCACCTGGGCAGGTACCCCACCCCCACCCCAGCCCACGGGGCTCTCGTGGTCAGGCCCCTCCCAGGATACAGAGCTACCCTTGCAGGTACCGTGGCAGGGCTGGGCACACAGGAACCGTGCACATAGCCCTCATTGCAGAGCACCCCCAGCTCACCTGTCGCTCAGAGCTGACACAGAGCACCTCAGAGCAGGACTTGAACTAACAAACAGCAGCTGCGACAGGTCTGTGACCCTGGCCATCACTCTGTGCGGCCTCCCTCTACCTGGTCTTCCAGAGACTTCCACTGCACCCGGGGCACCAGGCCTCTGTCTCCAACCACCACCCACCCCTCCTCTCCCTGACTCCTGGGTTCCTCTCATTAGGAGAGGGTTTTCTTGAAGTTGTCTCCCACTCATGGGCCAGATAAAATGATTAGAAAACAAGCCAAAGCTGCAGCCCCTTGTCTATCCTGACTCTCAGGAGCCCACACCTGTTCCTTGGACCTGGCCGGTTCAGCAAGTTCCATTTTCTGCAACTGTGAGCCCCTGAGGGGTGATGATTGGCTGACCTGGGCAGCCTTACCGTGCCGGCCAGCCCTCCCCAGGTGTGCCTGGGTTGAGATCAATATAAATACCACTCCAGGCAGCAAGAGGCCCTGCAGCCGTGCCTGATGCCATTTTCTCTGCCCTGTCAGCAGTCTCGGGGCTGGGCTGGTGGGAGGGAGTGAGAGGCCACGGCTTTGTGGGTGGCCCAGTGTGAGTGGGGCTCTGCTGGACTTTCTGCAGCAGTTGCCAGGCTGCCACCTGCTAAAGAAGAGGATGTGTCACCCATACCTGCTGCTGGAATTTCTCCCTGGGCAGAGGTGAGGAAGGAAAAAAGCAGTGGGAGGAGGGACAGGACGGGTATCTCAGGCAGGGAAATGGAAATCTTACAGAAGAGCACCCAGGGCCAGGACCATCCTGGCTGGCCTGCAAGCACCAAGTCGGCCGGTATGCTGTCACTCGTGTGGCTCTATGGCCCTTCCTCTAGGCTTTCAAGTCCTTGTATATATTCAGGTGTTTTACCTGGGACGGGTGGGAATAGTTCAGCAGCAACTGGCCTGGGGCTCAGCTCACGTTTACTCACAGATGCCTCGGCACGGTGCCCCAGCTTTGCAATGAGGACGCTTGTTGCGTGGGGGCTGCTGGCTGAATGGGAGACGATTCCCCACCACTGACCAACTTCAGAATTGTTTACAACTGGAGCAAGTGCCCTGATACGGTTTTCCTCTGTGGAACTGGTGGGTTCTGTGTTTTTTTTCTCGTTTTCGTTTTTGGTTCAAGGTAGATTTTATTCCTCTTTTTTGTATTTACAGATATAAGCATGGAAATAATTTATTCATATAAATACATGTATGTGAAGGGAATAATTGTTTTTTCTGTTTTATTTTTTAAATTTTATTTCTTTTTAATTTTGAATTTTATTTTATATTTTTATACAGCAGGTTCTTATTGGTTATCTATTTTATACATATAAATGTATACATGCCAATCCCAGTCTCTCAACTCCTCCCACCCCCACCCCCCCCAACAGCTTTCCCCCCTTGTTGTCCATACGTTTGTTGTCTACATCTGTTGCTCTATTTATGCCTTGCAAAATGGTTAATCTGTACAGTTTTTCTAGGTTCCACATATATGCATGAATATACAAGATTTGTTTTTCTCTTTCTGACTTACTTCACTCTGTATGACAGTCTCTAGATCCATCGATGTCTCTACAAATGACCTAATTTCATTCCTTTTCATGGCTTAGTAATATTCCATTTTATATATGTACCACAGCTTTATGCATTCGTCTGTCTGTGGGCATTTAGGTTGCTTCCATTACCTCGATATTGTAAAGAGTGATACAATGAACATTGCGGTGAATGTCTCTTTTTGATTTATGGTTTTGTCTGGGTATATGTCCAGAACTGGGATTGCTGTATCATATGGTAATTCTACTGTTAGTTTCTTAAGAAACTCCATATTGTTCTCCATAGTGACTGTATCAATTTATATTCCCAACAATAGTGGAAGAGGGTTCCTTTTCTCCACACATTTCCATCATTTTTTGTTTGTAGATTTTCTGATGATGCCCATTCTACCAGGTGTGAGGTGATACCTCACTGTTGAGTCCATTTTGTTGAGCAAGGGGTAGGTCTTGTCTATTACATATTTAGCTTATGGAATGGTATCTGTGCTAATTTCAAACTCTGCTTTTATGCAGCACCACAACTCACCTTCCCCCTTAAGCAAGCATAAGTTGGTTTTCTAAACATGAGACCCTGTTCTGTTTTGTAATTCAGTTCATGTGTAACCAAGTTCACATTCCATGTATTAGTGATACCTTATGATGTTTCTCTTTCTGTGTGACTTTTTTCACTTAGAATCACCGTGCCTCAATCCACTCATTATGCTGGTACGGGCCTGGTGACATAGTTTTCATTGCTGAGAGGTATTCTGTTGTACGTAAGTACCGCAACTTCTTTATCCATTATTTGCTCTCTGGCATATTTAACTGGTGCTGAAGAAGAGGTTCCTGTAAAAGAGCCATCCCAAATTTTGGGGTGGCTGTGTCTTTTTGATTTTAATTTCCCTAAGCTATAGGACCATAAGTGGAAGTGCCCTAGGCTCTGTTGCTTTGTTTTTTAGATGTTTCAGGAAACACCATACACTTCTCCCAAGGGGCTGTTGGCAATTTACATCCCGCCCATCAGCATAACAAGGCTCCCAGTTCTCCATGGCCTGTCCTGCCTTTCTGGATTTTACACTTTTTTCAGAAGGCCCTTTTGACAGGGGGAAGTGAGACTTCATTGTAGTGCAGATTTCCTTCGCAAGCTTGCTTGGATGGCCAAAAAGGGCGTATGCGTTTTTTCCTGAATATATTCAGGAAAAAACGCATACGCCCTTTGTGGTCAAGTGCATCATTGTCGACATTCTGCCTCTTTTCCTATGCTTTCAATGCAATTCCAGTCTACCTCCTGAAATCGGTTGCCTGCAATTCTGCCCCGTTTTCAAGTCCTCTTGGCAGCCTTACTTCAGTATATTTTTGGACGATAGCTGTCATTTATAACTCTGCAGGTTTGTGAATTACAGTGCCCCTGAGCTCCTTTCTTCAACTCGCTTTCTTGTGAGCTGGCCGCAACACCGCAGGATTGCTTCAGGCCCTAATCTGGTTCCGGCACGACATGCTGAGCCTTTGGTTAATTCCTCTTCCTGGTGGGAAATGAGAGTTAAATTTGCCCGTCCAGACACCTCCAGCTAGTCTCTCATTGGTTCTCCGTATTCTTGTTCATCTTCCGCAGAAATTGCAAACTGGGCCAAACAGGAGGTTAAAGGCACTGACTCTCGAAGTCGGGAGAGTGTTAGTAAAGCGTCTGGAATGTTGCACCCGGGTACCAGGGGACGAGAACTGAGACATAGTTGAACACAACTCCCGATCACACGGTTGGTCATACTGTGGGTTCCACATGCATGTTTTAGCTGAAGGAAGAATCACTTAAACCTGGAGAGTTGAAACCCTTGGAATGGGTACCATGCAATATGACTTCAAAGGGTCTTCATTTGCTCACCGAACCTCTCCAATCCTATCACTGCTGCGTTTATGCCCCTGTACACACGCTTTATTCTCTTTCGGAGACATAGCAATCCATAGGTTTTAAGATACTTACTAGTCAGCTACATTCTTAGGCGTTTTATATGGGGTGTTGAGTCCATTTCGTTGAGCAAGGAGTAGCTCTTATCTATTACATATTTGGCTTAAGGAACTTTATCTGTGCTCATTTGAATCTCTGGTTTTATGCAGCACCCCAACTCACCTTTCCCCTTAAGCAAGCATAAGTTGGTTTTCTACATTTGAGACTCTGTTCTGTTTTGTAATCCAGTTCCTGTGTAGCCAAGTTTACATTCCGTGTATTGGTGATATCTTATGATGTTTTTTTTCTGTGTGACTTATGTCAGTTAGAATCATCATACCTGAATTCACTCATTATGCTGCTACGGGCCTGATGACATAGAGTTCATTGCTGAGTGATATTGCATTGTACGTAAGTACCACAACTTCTTTATCCATTTTTCACTTTCTGCGATATTGAACTTGTACCGTAAATGAGGTTCTTGTAAACAGAGCCATCCCAAACTTTGGGGTGGCTGTGTCTTTTTGATTTTAGTTTCCCTAAGCCATAGGACCATAAGTGGAAGTGCCCTAGGCTCTGTTGCTTTGTTTTTTAGATGTTTCAGGAAACATTATACACTTCTCCCGAGTGGCTGTTGGCATTTTACATCCCGCCCATCAGCATAACAAGGCTCCCAGATCTACATGGCCTGTCCTGCCTTTCTGGATTTTACACTTTTTTCAGATGGCCCTCTTGACCGGGGGGAAGTGAGACTTCATTGTAGTGAAGATTTCCTTTGCAAGCTTGCTTGGTTGGCCAAAAAGGGCGTATGCATTTTTTCCTGAATATATTCAGGAAAAAACGCATACGCCCGTTTTGGCCAAGTGCATCATTGTCGACGTTCTCCCTCTTTTCCTATGCTTTAAGTGCAATTCCTGTCTACCTCCTGAAATCGGTTTCCTGCAATTCTGCCCCGCTTTCAAGTCCTCTTGGCAGCCTTACTTCAGTATATTTTTGGACGATAGCTGTCATTTATAACTCTGCAGTTTTGTGAATTACAATGTTCCTGAGCTCCTTTCTTCAACTTGCTTTCTTGTGAGCTGGCCGCAACACCGCAGGATTGTTTCAGGCCCTAATCTGGTTCCGGCACGGCATGCTGTGCCTTTGGTTTATTCCTCTTCCTGATGGGAAATGAGAGTTAAATTTGCCCGTCCAGACACCTCCAGCTAGTCTCTCATTGGTTCTCCCTATTCCTGTTCATCTTCCGCAGAAATTGCAAACTGGGCCAAACAGGAGGTTAAAGGCACTGACTCTCCAAGTCGGGAGAGTGTTAGTAAAGCATCTGGAATGTTGCACCCGAGTACCAGGGGACGAGAACTGAGACATATTGGAACACGTCTCCCGATCACATGGTTTATCATACTCTGGGTTCCACATGCATGCTTTAGCTGAAGGAAGAATCCCTTAAACGTAGAGAGTTGAGACCCGTGGAATGGGTACCATGCAATATGACTTCAAAGGGTCTTCATTTGCTCACCGAACCTCTCCAATCCTATCACTGCTGCGCTTATGCCCCTGTACACACGCTTGATTCTCTTTCGGAGACATAGCGATCCATAGGTTTTAAGATACTTACTAGTCAGCTACATTCTTAGGCGTTTAATATGGGGTGTTGAGTTCATTTCGTTGAGCAAGGAGTAGCTCTTGTCTATTACATATTTGGCTTAAGGAACTTTATCTGTGCTCATTTCAATCTCTGGTTTTATGCAGCACCCCAACTCACCTTTCCCCTTAAGCAAGCATAAGTTGGTTTTCTAAATTTGAGATGCTGTTCTGTTTTGTAATCCAGTTCCTGTGTAGCCAAGTTTACATTCTGTGTATTAATGATATCTTATGATGTTTCTTTTTCTTGTGACTTATTTCAGTTAGAATCATCATACCTGAATTCACTCATTATGCTGCTACGGGCCTGATGACATAGATTTCATTGCTGAGTGATATTGCCTTGTACGTAATTACCAAAACTTCTTTATCCATTTTTCACTTTCTGCGATATTAAACTTGTCCCGTAAACGAGGTTCTTGTAAACAGAGCCGTACCAAACTTTGGGGTGGCTGTGTCTTTTTGATTTTCATTTCCCTAAGCTATACGACCATAATTGGAAGTGCACTAGGCTCTGTTGCTTTGTTTCTCAGATGTTTCAGGAAACACCATACAGTTCTCCCAAGTGGCTGTTGGCAATTTACATCCCGCCCATCAGCATAACAAGGCTCCCAGTTCTCCATGGCCTGTCCTGCCTTTCTGGATTTTACACTTTTTTCAGATGGCCCTTTTGACCGGGGTGGAAGTGAGACTTCATTGTAGTGCAGATTTCCTTTGCAAGCTTGCTTGGTTGGCCAAAAAGGGCGTATGCGTTTTTTCCTGAATATATTCAGGAAAAAACGCATACGCCCTTTTTGGCCAAGTGCATCATTGTCGACGTTCTCCCTCTTTTCCTATGCTTTAAATGCAATTCCAGTCTACCTCCTGAAATCGGTTTCCCGCAATTCTGCCCCGCTTTCAAGTCCTCTTGGCAGCCTTACTTCAGTATATTTTTGGACGATAGCTGTCATTTATAACTCTGCAGTTTGTGAATTACAGTGCCCCTGAGCTCCTTTCTTCAACTCGCTTTCTTGTGAGCTGGCCGCAACACCGCAGGATTGCTTCAGGCCCTAATCTGGTTCCAGCGCGGCATGCTGAGCCTTTGGTTAATTCCTCTTCCTGGTGGGAAATGACAGTTAAATTTGCCCGTCCAGACACCTCCAGCTAGTCTCTCATTGGTTCTCCGTATTCTTGTTCATCTTCCGCAGAAATTGCAAACTGGGCCAAAGAGGAGTTTAAAGGCACTGACTCTCCATGTCGTGAGAGTGTTAGTAAAGCGTCTGGAATGTTGCACCCGAGTACCAGGGTACGAGAACTGAGACATATTGGAACACGTCTCCCGATCACACGGTTGATCATACTCTGGGTTCCACATGCATGTTTTAGCTGAAGGAAGAATCCCTTAATCCTGGAGAGTTGAGACCCGTGGAATGGGTACCATGCAATATGACTTCAAAGGGTCTTCATTTGCTCACCGAACCTCTCCAATCTTATCACTGCTGCGCTTATGCCCCTGTACACATGCTTGCTTCTCTTTCGGAGACATAGCGATCCATAGGTTTTAAGATACTTACTAGTCAGCTACATTCTTAGGCGTTTAATATGGGGTGTTGAGTTCATTTCGTTGAGCTAGGAGTAGCTCTTGTCTATTACATATTTGGCTTAAGGAACTTTATCTGTGCTCATTTCAATCTCTGGTTTTATGCAGCACCCCAACTCACCTTTCCCCTTAAGCAAGCATAAGTTGGTTTTCTAAATTTGAGACGCTGTTCTGTTTTGTAATCCAGTTCCTGTGTAGCCAAGTTTACATTCTGTGTATTAATGATATCTTATGATGTTTCTTTTTCTTGTGACTTATTTCAGTTAGAATCATCATACCTGAATTCACTCATTATGCTGTTACGGGCCTGATGACATAGATTTCATTGCTGAGTGATATTGCATTGTACGTAATTACCAAAACTTCTTTATCCATTTTTCACTTTCTGCGATATTGAACTTGTCCCGTAAACGAGGTTCTTGTAAACAGAGCCGTACCAAACTTTGGGGTGGCTGTGTCTTTTTGATTTTCATTTCCCTAAGCTATACGACCATAATTGGAAGTGCCGTAGGCTCTGTTGCTTTGTTTCTCAGATGTTTCAGGAAACACCATACAGTTCTCCCAAGTGGCTGTTGGCAATTTACATCCCGCCCATCAGCATAACAAGGCTCCCAGGTCTCCATGGCCTGTCCTGCCTTTCTGGATTTTACACTTTTTTCAGATGGCCCTTTTGACCGGGGTGGAAGTGAGACTTTATTGTAGTGCAGATTTCCTTTGCAAGCTTGCTTGGTTGGCCAAAAAGGGCGTATGCGTTTTTTCCTGAATATATTCAGGAAAAAACGCATACGCCCTTTTTGGCCAAATGCATCATTGTCGACGTTCTCCCTCTTTTCCTATGCTTTAAATGCAATTCCAGTCTACCTCCTGAAATCGGTTTCCTGCAATTCTGCCCCGCTTTCAAGTCCTCTTGGCAGCCTTACTTCAGTATATTTTTGGACGATAGCTGTCATTTCTAACTCTGCAGGTTTGTGAATTACAGTACCCCTGAGCTCCTTTCTTCAACTCGCTTTCTTGTGAGCTGGCCGCAACACGGCAGGATTGCTTCAGGCCCTAATCTGGTTCCGCCATGGCCTGCTGAGCCTTTGGTTAATTCCTCTAACTGGTGGGAAATGAGAGTTAAATTTGCCCGTCCAGACACCTCCAGCTAGTCTCTCATTGGTTCTCCCTATTCCTGTTCATCTTCCGCAGAAATTGCAAACTGGGCCAAACAGGAGGCTAAAGGCACTGACTCTCCAAGTCGGGAGAGTGTTAGTAAAGCGTCTGGAATGTTGCACCCGAGTACCAGGGGACGAGAACTGAGACATAGTGGAACACGTCTCCCGATCACACGGTTGATCATACTCCTGGTTCCACATGCATGCTTTAGCTGAAGGAAGAATCCCTTAAACCTGGAGAGTTGAGACCCGTGGAATGGGTACCATGCAATATGACTTCAAAGGGTCTTCATTTGCTCACCGAACCTCTCCAATCCTATCACTGCTGCGTTTATGCCCCTGTACTCACGCTTGATTCTCTTTC
This sequence comes from Orcinus orca, assembly GCF_937001465.1. Classification (NCBI taxonomy): domain Eukaryota; kingdom Metazoa; phylum Chordata; class Mammalia; order Artiodactyla; family Delphinidae; genus Orcinus; species Orcinus orca. The sequence goes on from NW_026043983.1 coordinate 1,076,261, forward strand.
AGAGACATAGCAATCCATAAGTTTTAAGATACTTACTAGTCAGGTACATTATTAGGTGTTTAATATGGGGTTTTGAGTCCATTTCGTTGAGCAAGGAGTAGCCCTTGTCTATTACATATTTGGCTTAAGGAACTTTATCTGTGCTCATTTCAATCTCTGGTTTTATGCAGCACCCCAACTCACCTTTCCCCTTAAGCAAGCATAAGTTGATTTTCTAAATTTGAGACCCTGTTCTGTTTTGTAATCCAGTTCCTGTGTAGCCAAGTTTACACTCCGTGTATTAGTGTTATCTTATGATGTTTCTTTTTCTGTGTGACTTATTTCAGTTAGAATCATCATACCTGAATCTACTCTATGCTTTACAGGCCTGATGACATAGATTTCATTGCTGAGTGATATTGCATTGTACGTAAGTACCACAACTTCTTTATCCATTTTTCACTTTCTGCGGTATTGAACTTGTACCGTGAATGAGGTTCTTGTAAACAGAGCTGTCCCAAACTTTGGGGTGTCTGTGTCTTTTTCATTTTAATTTCCCTAAGCTATAGGACCATAAGTGGAAGTGCCCTAGGCTCTGTTCCTCAGTTTTTTAGATGTTTCAGGAAACACCATACACTTCTCCCGAGTGGCTGTTGGCAATTTAAATCCCGCCCATCAGCATAACAAGGCTCCCTGTTCTCCATTGCCTGTCCTGCCTTTCTGGATTTTACACTTTTTTCAGATGGCCCTTTTGACCGTGGGGAAGTGAGACTTCATTGTAGTGCAGATTTCCTTTGCAAGCTTGCTTGGTTGGCCAAAAAGGGCGTATGCGTTTTGTCCTGAATATATTCAGGAAAAAACGCATACGCCCTTTTTGGCCAAGTGCATCATTGTCGACGTTCTGCCTCTTTTCCTATGCTTTAAATGCAATTCCTGTCTACCTCCTGAAATAGGTTTCCTGCAATTCTGCCTTGCTTTCAATGCCTCTTTATAGCCTTACCTCAATATAGTTTTTGAAAATAGTTGGCCTTTATAACTCTGCACGTTTTTGAATTGCAGTGGCCCTTAGCTCCATTTTTCAGCTCATATTTTTGTGATCTTGCCTCATAACCACAGGATTCCTTCAGGCCCTATTCTTCTTCTGGGGCACCTTGCTGTGCCTTTGGTTTATTCTTCTTACTGATGTGAAATTAGAGTGACATGTGCCCATTGAAACCGCTACAGCTTGTTTCTCACTGGTTCCCCCATTCCCATTCATCCTCCGCACTAACTGCAGACTGTGCGATACCAGAACTTAAAGGCATTGACTCTCCATGGGGGGATGTTGTTAGTAAAGCGGCTGGAATGTCGATCCGGAGCCCCAGGAGAGGAAAAATGAGGTGCGTTTTAGAAACCTTTCCCGATCATATGGTATACCAGTCGCTGGGTTTCCCAAGCATGGTTTAGCTGTAGGAAGATTCCCTTCAACCTGGATTGTTGGGACCCTTGGAATGAGTAGCATGAAGTATTGCATTAAACTTTTGGCAGTTGCTCAGCAAAACTCACCAATCCTCTCAGCCCCAAGTGTCCAGCCTTATGTCTTATCCAGCTGTGGGTTTATATGTGGTCAATCCAGGTTGCATCACAGCCCCTGAGCAAATTTTGTAAGAATTTTTCTCTCTTTCATTGTTTCTGCATTTTGTTTTTAAAATTTATTTCTATAATGGGGTTTAGCTCATTTTCACTGCTGTGTTTGTGCCACTCTGCACACACTTGATTCCCTTATGGAGATATATCAATACATGGATTTTAAGATTCTTATTACTCAGATATATTTCTCTGCGGTTTATAAGGTGTGTTGAGGCCAGTTCATTGATCAAGGTGTAGATCTTGTCTAATATCTATTTGGTTTATTGAACGGTATCTGTGCTAATTTCAAACTCTGGTTTTATGCATCACCCCACCTCTCCTTTCCCCTTAAGCTGACATAAGTGTGTTTTCTAAATGTGAGACACTGTTCTGTTCTGTAATTCATTTCTTGTGCAGCCATATTTACCCTCCCTCTATAAGTGATATCTTATGATATGTTTCTTTTTCTGTTTGACTTATTTCAAGTAGTATTATCGGACCTAAATCCACTCTTTATCCTTCTACTAGCCTTATTACATTGATTTCATGGTGAAGAGATATTCCATTGTACATAAGTACCACATCTTCTTTATCCATTGTTCTCTTTCCTGGGATATTTAAGGTGTACTGAAGTTGAGGTTCTTGTAAACAGAGTAGCCCTAAACTGTGGTGTGCTTGTGTCTTGTTGATTTTTAGACTTCCCTAGATATACTCCCATGATTGGAAGTGTCCTATGCTCTGTAGCTCTGTTATTTAGATGATTTAGGAACCACCATACACTTCTCCAGAGTGGCTCTCGGCAGTTCACACACTGCCCATCAGCGTATAAAGGCTCCCTGTTCTCCATGGCCTGTCCTGCATTTCTGGTTTTTACAATTTTTTAGGATGGCCCTTTTGACCTGTGGGAAATGAGACTTCTTTGTTGTGCACATTTGCATTGCTTGCTTGCTTCGTTGCCCATAAAGTGCGTATGCGTTTTTTCCTGGATATAATCAGGAAAAAACGCATAGGCCCTTTTGGGCCAACTGCATCATTGTCGAAATTCTGCCGCTTTTCATGTGCTTTAAAGACGAGTCCAATCTATCTCTTGAAATCTGTTTCTTGCAATTCTGTCTTGCATTCAGATCCTCTTCTTTGCCTTACCTCAACATATTTTTGGACGTTAGTTTTCATTTATAACTCTGCAGGTTTGTGAATTGCAGTGACCCTGAGCTCCATTTTTTAAGTTGCTCTTTTGTGAGCTGGCCTCAAACCCGCAGGATTGCTTCAGGCCCTATTTTGGCTCCGGCGAGGCGGGCTGAGCCTTTTTTCAATTCTTATTCTTAATGGGAAATTAGAGTGATATGTGCCCGTCCAAACCCCTACAACTATTCTCTCATTGGTTCCCCCTCTTCCCGTTCATCCTCCTCACAATTTGCAAAATGTGTGAAACAGAAGTTGAAATGTGCTGATTCTCCAAGTGGGGAGATTCTAAGTAACGTGGCTGGAATGTTGAACAGGAACACCAGGAGAGGATAAATGAGCTGCATTTTAGACACATCTCCCGATCACATGGTGTACAGTCCTCTGGGTTTCCCATGCATGTTTTAGCTGTAGGAAGATCCCTTGAACCTGCAGATTTGGGACCCATTGAATGGGTACCAGGTAGTATTACTTTAAAGGGTGTGCATTTCCTCACCCAACCTCACATTTCTCTTAGTGCAAACAGTTTCCAGCCTTATGTCTCATCCTGCTGTGGGTCTAGATGTGTTCAATCCATGTTGCATCACCGTCCCTGAGGAAAAGTTGTAAGAGGTTTTCTCTGTCTCTCTGTCGTTTATTTTTTTCAATTTGTTACTATATTGGTTACAGCTGATTTTCAAAGCTCTGTTTCTTGCTGCTGTACATCCACTTGATTCACGTACAGAGAGACATCAGTAAATTCTTTTTCAGATTCTTACCAGTCGTATATATTCTTTTCCGGTGACTTGAGTGTGCTGAGTGCAGTTCTTTTAGCTACCGTGTAGGCCTTGTTGATTATCAGTTTGGTATTTGGAATGGTATCTTTGCTAATTTCAACCTCCTGGATGATGCCTCACCCCTCCCCACCTTTCCCGTTTAGCAGCCTTATGCGTGTTTTCTACATATTTGACTATGTTTTTGTTTTGTAATTTATTTCATGTGTAGCCATTTTGGATTCCACCTTTAAGTGATATCTTATGATATGTGTCTTTTTCTTTTTGAATTATGTCACTTAGAATGATCATACGTAACTCCTCCGGAGTTGTTACAACTGGCCATAGTTCATTGATTTCCAGGCTGAATAATATTCCACTCTACCTAAGTACCACATCTCTATCCATTTTTTCTCTCCAGAGACATTTAAGTTATATCCTAGTCGAGGATCTTTTAAACAGAGAGGGGGTAAACATTGGGGTGTCTGTGTCCTCTCGATTTTTGTTTTTCCCAAGATATACGCCCATGAGTGCAAGTGCCCTATGCTCTGTAGCTCATGTTTTAGATGCTTTAGTAAACACAATACACTTCTCCAGAATGGCCGTTGGCAATATACATTTCCACTATAAGTCTCACAGGGCTCCCTCTTCTCCTTGCCCTGTCCTGCATTTCTGTTGTTTACGCTTTATGAGGATGGCTCTTCTGACTGATGCGAAGTGATATCTTTTGTAGTATTGACTTCCAGTGCCCACCTGTTTGCTTGGCTAAAAAAGTGTATGCCCTTTTCTTGAATATATACAGAAAAAAACGCATACACCCTTTTTGGCCAACTGCAATGTTGGCAATGTTCAGCTCCTTTTCTCGTGCTTAATGGCGAGTCCTTTCTACCTCCTCAGATCCCTTTCCTGCCATTCTCCCTTGCTTACAAGTCCTTTTCTCTGACTTTCCTCAAGACATTTTTCAGTGATGGATATTTTCAACTCTGCAGTTTCGTGAATTTTACTGCCCCTGAGTTCCATTGTTCAACTTGTGTTTATGGGAACTGGCCACAAAGCAGCGGGATTTCCTCAAGCCCTATACTGTTTCCATGGGCAACCCTAGCCTTTGGTCAATTCGTCTTCCTGATTGGAAATTAGAGTGACATGTGCCTGTCTGAACACCTAGGACTTGTCTCTCATTGTTCCTCATCCTTCCGCTTCATCCTCTGGACAAATTCCAAACTGTACGCAACAGGATGTTGACAGTGCTGACATCTCCAAGTGGGGAGACTGTTAGTAAAGACGCTGGAGGGGTGAACCCGAGCACCAGGAGATGAGGAGATGAGATGCCTTTTCCAAACTCTTCCCGATCAGACGGTATACCATCCTCTGGGTGTGACAGACATGTTTTAGCAGTAGGAAGAGTCCCATTCATGTAAGGAGAACACCAGGGCTTTTTCAAAATCAGTGTCTGCCCGAAACCCAAACTGGGGAATTTTTTAAGCTACGGCTACACATATGTTCATTAAGGGCCTGGGGAAGTAGGCAGAGTCCAAACTTTAGATGATTGAAGTCTTCAGGGTCAGAAGCACTCACCACCAGCTTCCCTTAGGTTACACTTTAACTGTCATTGATAGATGACAATGACCATAAAAATATCTATTCTTTTCCAGATTATTTCCCCTTATAGGTTATTGCAAAATGTTGAGTGTAGTTCCCTGTGCTATACAGTAGTTCCTTGTTGATGATCTATTTTATACATAGCAGTGTGTATGTGTTAATCCCAAACTGTTAATTTATCCCTCCTCCCACCTTTCCCCTTTGGTAATAATAAATTATAAGATTTTATACTTCTCAGAAATGGGGGAGCTGAAAGAGAGGTATCATTTTCAATGGAAAAGCATTTAAAACAAGATTGAAGCTTTAACCAAGATTATTAGATGTACATCCTTGGAAAGAAATCACTTCGTTTCTCTAATATTGACCTGACAAATAAGACAAACCTTTTCACTGAACTTGCTTATAATAAAGTGATGGAAATATCAAATGGAAGTGTTAGAAACATCTTATTTTACCCGAGCCTTATACACTGTTCTATGTTAACTACAGTTTGGCTCACACGTCTGTTCATTGAGGTTACAATAGTCTCAATTTCTGTTACTGATCCTCCAGAGTGGACCCCAACAAGTGTCCCCCTGCCCAGTGTCATTGGGGCCAACAGATCGAGACTGAGTTTGGTTCACAAGCAAAGGAAACTTTATATTTTGATCAGAGAATGGAGAGGTGAGAGCATGCACTAACCCGTGGGCTGTGGGCTGGGCTGTTGTGTAGAGATCCTGTCAGAGTCAGTGGGAGGGAGGGGGCGGAGCTCTCGAGGGCCGGGTTGGCTGCAGCTCAGGCTCTATATCGCGGAGTCTGCACTGGGCCCCAGGAGCTGAGGTGTCGTCCCAGCCATTCTGCACTAGGAAATCTGGTCTGAAGTGCCGGGTGTGGAACCTCTGCATGCGGGACCCTAGGAGCACATGAAATTAGACAAAGCACAAAGGATAAAAAAGGTTAGACTTGACTTTATTGCCCAGATTCTATTTTTATCTCCCAGGGATTTTTAATGGGCTTTGCTGGGGACAAACCCCTCCTCTGCCTTTTGTCCCGTTCCTCATTCTTGGAGTGCTGAGGGTGCAGACTCTTCTTCTGTAACTGCTGAGTGCTGAGTTGGGAGCCCTCATACCCGGGGGCGAGGGTCAGAGCTTCTCCCCAGCAGCCTCCAGGTGACGTTGATTGTCCCCAGGCCCCCTGCCTCCCTGCTCGTCCACCTGAGCACCAGCATTGGAAGTGTTATAGATTCTAATGACCTTTAAGGGTCCAGGAAAGAGATGTGCAGAGACGCTGTGGGGGCCGGTTTCACCCCGCCCCACATTTGTTCGGCCACCTTAGGCTGACCGTTTCTGCCAGCCTAGATGCTCTGACCAGTAGTCTGCACTTTCTTCAATTAGGCCCCTGAATTAACGTACAAACAGCACCAGGTGTCAGAGCACTGCCTGCTCAACTCCCAGACAGTCCAGTGTCAGTGGTGATCAAGGACCATGATGGCCACTGAGTCAACAGCCTTTTGAAGTAAACAGGAGTCCAGCTGGTCTTATTGGCCACCATCATCATGGTGTCTGTAGGCTTTTCTATGGTGACAGTGTGATATACGGTTCCCCCGCCAAGATTATTAGCTCCCCTCTGGGTGCAGTAAGTCCTGCAAGCAGTAGTCTACTCTTTTGGGACACACTCTTGTTGTTTTATGAGAGAAACTCCAGGTCAAGTGATGTTCACACGAGTCGTCATGGTGCCCTGTTGCCCCTGGTTATCTCTCTGGATGTTGGAGTTGGAGGGCCTCCTCACTCGAGGTTGGTGTGCCCACGGAGCGAACCCTGCAACTTCAGGGCATGGTTGGTGGTTAGGATCACCACGTGGGGTCCTTTTCCCTTAGGAGGGAGGTGGCCTTTTGGGCTGCTGATTTCCAGGTTTTTAGATACCGCCAGTATCTTGGCCAGATGTGGCAGTGGGCCAAGCCCCTTGGTGCCCGTAGTTTATCCTACCTGGATGGCATTCTTGCATTGTTCCATTTCAAGTGGTCCCAGTTTTTGCACTAATTCTCCAATGGCGATTCACCTTTCACCGGGAATGTAAAGGTCAAAGGGTTTAGCTAAATTAGGGAGTTCCAGGGCAAGGGTCTGAATTGACTGCTCTTTCCATTCTTGAAAGGCCACTTCTGGATTCTATTCAAAAGGATCATCATCTTTTCCTTTCAGTGTTTCATATAGAGGCCCAGCTAGTAGACTGTAGTTAGGGATCCAGAAGCAGCAAACCCTGGCCTCCCCAGGAACCCCTAAGCTGTCTTCTAGTTTTAGAAAGGGGTAAGGCTGAAAATGGTTTCTTCCCTTTCCTGGGATGGGCTTCTCCGACCTTCTGTGAGAATGAAGCCCAGGCAGGTCACCGCAGTCTGTGATATTTGAGCTTTTTCTTGGACAACTTCTATCCTTTATTGGCTTGGTAGTTCAGAGGCCTCCTTAGTAGGGCTGGCGATCAGAATGTCGTCTGCGTACTGAAGGAGGGTTTCCTTTTCCAGAGGTAGAACTTTTAGGTCTTTAGCTAAGCTTTCCCCAAAGATGGTGTGGGAATTTTTGCACCCTTGGGGCAAGACGGCCCGGAAGTATTGTTTTAGTTGTATGTTGAGTCCTGCCACTCACAAGCCAAAATTTCTTGTGACTCTGGGACTAATGGAATACAAAAGAAGGCATCATTGAAGACTAATACAGAATACCATGTCCTGGTGGTTGGTAGAATGACCAGCAGGGTGTAGGAATTAGGAGCAGCTGGAGGTATATCCTCGGTGGCTTCACTGACTGTCCTGACATCCTTTACCAGGTCCCCAGCAGCCCATGGGGCTCTCGTGGTCAGACCAATCCCAGAATATGGAGCTCACCTGGGCAGGTACCCCACCCCCACCCCAGCCCACGGGGCTCTCGTGGTCAGGCCCCTCCCAGGATACAGAGCTACCCTTGCAGGTACCGTGGCAGGGCTGGGCACACAGGAACCGTGCACATAGCCCTCATTGCAGAGCACCCCCAGCTCACCTGTCGCTCAGAGCTGACACAGAGCACCTCAGAGCAGGACTTGAACTAACAAACAGCAGCTGCGACAGGTCTGTGACCCTGGCCATCACTCTGTGCGGCCTCCCTCTACCTGGTCTTCCAGAGACTTCCACTGCACCCGGGGCACCAGGCCTCTGTCTCCAACCACCACCCACCCCTCCTCTCCCTGACTCCTGGGTTCCTCTCATTAGGAGAGGGTTTTCTTGAAGTTGTCTCCCACTCATGGGCCAGATAAAATGATTAGAAAACAAGCCAAAGCTGCAGTCCCTTGTCTATCCTGACTCTCAGGAGCCCACACCTGTTCCTTGGACCTGGCCGGTTCAGCAAGTTCCATTTTCTGCAACTGTGAGCCCCTGAGGGGTGATGATTGGCTGACCTGGGCAGCCTTACCGTGCCGGCCAGCCCTCCCCAGGTGTGCCTGGGTTGAGATCAATATAAATACCACTCCAGGCAGCAAGAGGCCCTGCAGCCGTGCCTGATGCCATTTTCTCTGCCCTGTCAGCAGTCTCGGGGCTGGGCTGGTGGGAGGGAGTGAGAGGCCACGGCTTTGTGGGTGGCCCAGTGTGAGTGGGGCTCTGCTGGACTTTCTGCAGCAGTTGCCAGGCTGCCACCTGCTAAAGAAGAGGATGTGTCACCCATACCTGCTGCTGGAATTTCTCCCTGGGCAGAGGTGAGGAAGGAAAAAAGCAGTGGGAGCAGGGACAGGACGGGTATCTCAGGCAGGGAAATGGAAATCTTCCAGAAGAGCACCCAGGGCCAGGACCATCCTGGCTGGCCTGCAAGCACCAAGTCGGCCGGTATGCTGTCACTCGTGTGGCTCTATGGCCCTTCCTCTAGGCTTTCAAGTCCTTGTATATATTCAGGTGTTTTACCTGGGACGGGTGGGAATAGTTCAGCAGCAACTGGCCTGGGGCTCAGCTCACGTTTACTCACAGATGCCTCGGCACGGTGCCCCAGCTTTGCAATGAGGACGCTTGTTGCGTGGGGGCTGCTGGCTGAATGGGAGACGATTCCCCACCACTGACCAACTTCAGAATTGTTTACAACTGGAGCAAGTGCCCTGATACGGTTTTCCTCTGTGGAACTGGTGGGTTCTGTGTTTTTTTTCTCTTTTTCGTTTTTGGTTCAAGGTAGATTTTATTCCTCTTTTTTGTATTTACAGATATAAGCATGGAAATAATTTATTCATATAAATACATGTATGTGAAGGGAATAATTGTTTTTTCTGTTTTATTTTTTAAATTTTATTTCTTTTTAATTTTGAATTTTATTTTATATTTTTATACAGCAGGTTCTTATTGGTTATCTATTTTATACATATAAATGTATACATGCCAATCCCAGTCTCTCAACTCCTCCCACCCCCACCCCCCCCAACAGCTTTCCCCCCTTGTTGTCCATACGTTTGTTGTCTACATCTGTTGCTCTATTTATGCCTTGCAAAATGGTTAATCTGTACAGTTTTTCTAGGTTCCACATATATGCATGAATATACAAGATTTGTTTTTCTCTTTCTGACTTACTTCACTCTGTATGACAGTCTCTAGATCCATCGATGTCTCTACAAATGACCTAATTTCATTCCTTTTCATGGCTTAGTAATATTCCATTTTATATATGTACCACAGCTTTATGCATTCGTCTGTCTGTGGGCATTTAGGTTGCTTCCATTACCTCGATATTGTAAAGAGTGATACAATGAACATTGCGGTGAATGTCTCTTTTTGATTTATGGTTTTGTCTGGGTATATGTCCAGAACTGGGATTGCTGTATCATATGGTAATTCTACTGTTAGTTTCTTAAGAAACTCCATATTGTTCTCCATAGTGACTGTATCAATTTATATTCCCAACAATAGTGGAAGAGGGTTCCTTTTCTCCACACATTTCCATCATTTTTTGTTTGTAGATTTTCTGATGATGCCCATTCTACCAGGTGTGAGGTGATACCTCACTGTTGAGTCCATTTTGTTGAGCAAGGGGTAGGTCTTGTCTATTACATATTTAGCTTATGGAATGGTATCTGTGCTAATTTCAAACTCTGCTTTTATGCAGCACCACAACTCACCTTCCCCCTTAAGCAAGCATAAGTTGGTTTTCTAAACATGAGACCCTGTTCTGTTTTGTAATTCAGTTCATGTGTAACCAAGTTCACATTCCATGCATTAGTGATACCTTATGATGTTTCTCTTTCTGTGTGACTTTTTTCACTTAGAATCACCGTGCCTCAATCCACTCATTATGCTGGTACGGGCCTGGTGACATAGTTTTCATTGCTGAGAGGTATTCTGTTGTACGTAAGTACCGCAACTTCTTTATCCATTATTTGCTCTCTGGCATATTTAACTGGTGCTGAAGAAGAGGTTCCTGTAAAAGAGCCATCCCAAATTTTGGGGTGGCTGTGTCTTTTTGATTTTAATTTCCCTAAGCTATAGGACCATAAGTGGAAGTGCCCTAGGCTCTGTTGCTTTGTTTTTTAGATGTTTCAGGAAACACCATACACTTCTCCCAAGGGGCTGTTGGCAATTTACATCCCGCCCATCAGCATAACAAGGCTCCTAGTTCTCCATGGCCTGTCCTGCCTTTCTGGATTTTACACTTTTTTCAGATGGCCCTTTTGACCGGGGGGAAGTGAGACTTCATTGTAGTGAAGATTTCCTTTGCAAGCTTGCTTGGTTGGCCAAAAAGGGCGTATGCGTTTTTTCCTGAATATATTCAGGAAAAAACGCATACGCCCTTTTTGGCCAAGTGCATCATTGTCGACGTTCTCCCTCTTTTCCTATGCTTTAAATGCAATTCCAGTCTACCTCCTGAAATCGGTTTCCCGCAATTCTGCCCCGCTTTCAAGTCCTCTTGGCAGCCTTACTTCAGTATATTTTTGGACGATAGCTGTCATTTATAACTCTGCAGTTTGTGAATTACAGTGCCCCTGAGCTCCTTTCTTCAACTCGCTTTCTTGTGAGCTGGCCGCAACACCGCAGGATTGCTTCAGGCCCTAATCTGGTTCCGGCGCGGCATGCTGAGCCTTTGGTTAATTCCTCTTCCTGGTGGGAAATGACAGTTAAATTTGCCCGTCCAGACACCTCCAGCTAGTCTCTCATTGGTTCTCCGTATTCTTGTTCATCTTCCGCAGAAATTGCAAACTGGGCCAAACAGGAGGTTAAAGGCACTGACTCTCCAAGTCGTGAGAGTGTTAGTAAAGCGTCTGGAATGTTGCACCCGAGTACCAGGGGACGAGAACTGAGACATAGTGGAACACGTCTCCCGATCACACGGTTGATCATACTCTGGGTTCCACATGCATGTTTTAGCTGAAGGAAGAATCCCTTAATCCTGGAGAGTTGAGACCCGTGGAATGGGTACCATGCAATATGACTTCAAAGGGTCTTCATTTGCTCACCGAACCTCTCCAATCTTATCACTGCTGCGCTTATGCCCCTGTACACACGCTTGCTTCTCTTTCGGAGACATAGCGATCCATAGGTTTTAAGATACTTACTAGTCAGCTACATTCTTAGGCGTTTAATATGGGGTGTTGAGTTCATTTCGTTGAGCTAGGAGTAGCTCTTGTCTATTACATATTTGGCTTAAGGAACTTTATCTGTGCTCATTTCAATCTCTGGTTTTATGCAGCACCCCAACTCACCTTTCCCCTTAAGCAAGCATAAGTTGGTTTTCTAAATTTGAGACGCTGTTCTGTTTTGTAATCCAGTTCCTGTGTAGCCAAGTTTACATTCTGTGTATTAATGATATCTTATGATGTTTCTTTTTCTTGTGACTTATTTCAGTTAGAATCATCATACCTGAATTCACTCATTATGCTGCTACGGGCCTGATGACATAGATTTCATTGCTGAGTGATATTGCATTGTACGTAATTACCAAAACTTCTTTATCCATTTTTCACTTTCTGCGATATTGAACTTGTCCCGTAAACGAGGTTCTTGTAAACAGAGCCGTACCAAACTTTGGGGTGGCTGTGCCTTTTTGATTTTCATTTCCCTAAGCTATAGGACCATAATTGGAAGTGCCGTAGGCTCTGTTGCTTTGTTTCTCAGATGTTTCAGGAAACACCATACAGTTCTCCCAAGTGGCTGTTGGCAATTTACATCCCGCCCATCAGCATAACAAGGCTCCCAGGTCTCCATGGCCTGTCCTGCCTTTCTGGATTTTACACTTTTTTCAGATGGCCCTTTTGACCGGGGTGGAAGTGAGACTTTATTGTAGTGCAGATTTCCTTTGCAAGCTTGCTTGGTTGGCCAAAAAGGGCGTATGCGTTTTTTCCTGAATATATTCAGGAAAAAACGCATACGCCCTTTTTGGCCAAATGCATCATTGTCGACGTTCTCCCTCTTTTCCTATGCTTTAAATGCAATTCCAGTCTACCTCCTGAAATCGGTTTCCTGCAATTCTGCCCCGCTTTCAAGTCCTCTTGGCAGCCTTACTTCAGTATATTTTTGGACGATAGCTGTCATTTCTAACTCTGCAGGTTTGTGAATTACAGTACCCCTGAGCTCCTTTCTTCAACTCGCTTTCTTGTGAGCTGGCCGCAACACCGCAGGATTGCTTCAGGCCCTAATCTGGTTCCGCCATGGCCTGCTGAGCCTTTGGTTAATTCCTCTAACTGGTGGGAAATGAGAGTTAAATTTGCCCGTCCAGACACCTCCAGCTAGTCTCTCATTGGTTCTCCCTATTCCTGTTCATCTTCCGCAGAAATTGCAAACTGGGCCAAACAGGAGGCTAAAGGCACTGACTCTCCAAGTCGGGAGAGTGTTAGTAAAGCGTCTGGAATGTTGCACCTGAGTACCAGGGGACGAGAACTGAGACATAGTGGAACACGTCTCCCGATCACACGGTTGATCATACTCCTGGTTCCACATGCATGCTTTAGCTGAAGGAAGAATCCCTTAAACCTGGAGAGTTGAGACCCGTGGAATGGGTACCATGCAATATGACTTCAAAGGGTCTTCATTTGCTCACCGAACCTCTCCAATCCTATCACTGCTGCGTTTATGCCCCTGTACTCACGCTTGATTCTCTTTCAGAGACATAGCAATCCATAAGTTTTAAGATACTTACTAGTCAGGTACATTATTAGGTGTTTAATATGGGGTTTTGAGTCCATTTCGTTGAGCAAGGAGTAGCCCTTGTCTATTACATATTTGGCTTAAGGAACTTTATCTGTGCTCATTTCAATCTCTGGTTTTATGCAGCACCCCAACTCACCTTTCCCCTTAAGCAAGCATAAGTTGATTTTCTAAATTTGAGACCCTGTTCTGTTTTGTAATCCAGTTCCTGTGTAGCCAAGTTTACACTCCGTGTATTAGTGTTATCTTATGATGTTTCTTTTTCTGTGTGACTTATTTCAGTTAGAATCATCATACCTGAATCCACTCTATGCTTTACAGGCCTGATGACATAGATTTCATTGCTGAGTGATATTGCATTGTACGTAAGTACCACAACTTCTTTATCCATTTTTCACTTTCTGCGGTATTGAACTTGTACCGTGAATGAGGTTCTTGTAAACAGAGCTGTCCCAAACTTTGGGGTGGCTGTGTCTTTTTCATTTTAATTTCCCTAAGCTATAGGACCATAAGTGGAAGTGCCCTAGGCTCTGTTCCTCAGTTTTTTAGATGTTTCAGGAAACACCATACACTTCTCCCGAGTGGCTGTTGGCAATTTAAATCCCGCCCATCAGCATAACAAGGCTCCCTGTTCTCCATTGCCTGTCCTGCCTTTCTGGATTTTACACTTTTTTCAGATGGCCCTTTTGACCGTGGGGAAGTGAGACTTCATTGTAGTGCAGATTTCCTTTGCAAGCTTGCTTGGTTGGCCAAAAAGTTCGTATGCGTTTTGTCCTGAATATATTCAGGAAAAAACGCATACGCCCTTTTTGGCCAAGTGCATCATTGTCGACGTTCTGCCTCTTTTCCTATGCTTTAAATGCAATTCCTGTCTACCTCCTGAAATAGGTTTCCTGCAATTCTGCCTTGCTTTCAATGCCTCTTTATAGCCTTACCTCAATATAGTTTTTGAAAATAGTTGGCCTTTATAACTCTGCACGTTTTTGAATTGCAGTGGCCCTTAGCTCCATTTTTCAGCTCATATTTTTGTGATCTTGCCTCATAACCACAGGATTCCTTCAGGCCCTATTCTTCTTCTGGGGCACCTTGCTGTGCCTTTGGTTTATTCTTCTTACTGATGTGAAATTAGAGTGACATGTGCCCATTGAAACCGCTACAGCTTGTTTCTCACTGGTTCCCCCATTCCCATTCATCCTCCGCACTAACTGCAGACTGTGCGATACCAGAACTTAAAGACATTGACTCTCCATGGGGGGATGTTGTTAGTAAAGCGGCTGGAATGTCGATCCGGAGCCCCAGGAGAGGAAAAATGAGGTGCGTTTTAGAAACCTTTCCCGATCATATGGTATACCAGTCGCTGGGTTTCCCAAGCATGGTTTAGCTGTAGGAAGATTCCCTTCAACCTGGATTGTTGGGACCCTTGGAATGAGTAGCATGAAGTATTGCATTAAACTTTTGGCAGTTGCTCACCAAAACTCACCAATCCTCTCAGCCCCAAGTGTCCAGCCTTATGTCTTATCCAGCTGTGGGTTTATATGTGGTCAATCCAGGTTGCATCACAGCCCCTGAGCAAATTTTGTAAGAATTTTTCTCTCTTTCATTGTTTCTGCATTTTGTTTTTAAAATTTATTTCTATAATGGGGTTTAGCTCATTTTCACTGCTGTGTTTGTGCCACTCTGCACACACTTGATTCCCTTATGGAGATATATCAATACATGGATTTTAAGATTCTTATTACTCAGATATATTTCTCTGCGGTTTATAAGGTGTGTTGAGGCCAGTTCATTGATCAAGGTGTAGATCTTGTCTAATATCTATTTGGTTTATTGAACGGTATCTGTGCTAATTTCAAACTCTGGTTTTATGCATCACCCCACCTCTCCTTTCCCCTTAAGCTGACATAAGTGTGTTTTCTAAATGTGAGACACTGTTCTGTTCTGTAATTCATTTCTTGTGCAGCCATATTTACCCTCCCTCTATAAGTGATATCTTATGATATGTTTCTTTTTCTGTTTGACTTATTTCAAGTAGTATTATCGGACCTAAATCCACTCTTTATCCTTCTACTAGCCTTATTACATTGATTTCATGGTGAAGAGATATTCCATTGTACATAAGTACCACATCTTCTTTATCCATTGTTCTCTTTCCTGGGATATTTAAGGTGTACTGAAGTTGAGGTTCTTGTAAACAGAGTAGCCCTAAACTGTGGTGTGCTTGTGTCTTGTTGATTTTTAGACTTCCCTAGATATACTCCCATGATTGGAAGTGTCCTATGCTCTGTAGCTCTGTTATTTAGATGATTTAGGAACCACCATACACTTCTCCAGAGTGGCTCTCGGCAGTTCACACACTGCCCATCAGCGTATAAAGGCTCCCTGTTCTCCATGGCCTGTCCTGCATTTCTGGTTTTTACAATTTTTTAGGATGGCCCTTTTGACCTGTGGGAAATGAGACTTCTTTGTTGTGCACATTTGCATTGCTTGCTTGCTTCGTTGCCCATAAAGTGCGTATGCGTTTTTTCCTGGATATAATCAGGAAAAAACGCATAGGCCCTTTTGGGCCAACTGCATCATTGTCGAAATTCTGCCGCTTTTCATGTGCTTTAAAGACGAGTCCAATCTATCTCTTGAAATCTGTTTCTTGCAATTCTGTCTTGCATTCAGATCCTCTTCTTTGCCTTACCTCAACATATTTTTGGACGTTAGTTTTCATTTATAACTCTGCAGGTTTGTGAATTGCAGTGACCCTGAGCTCCATTTTTTAAGTTGCTCTTTTGTGAGCTGGCCTCAAACCCGCAGGATTGCTTCAGGCCCTATTTTGGCTCCGGCGAGGCGGGCTGAGCCTTTTTTCAATTCTTATTCTTAATGGGAAATTAGAGTGATATGTGCCCGTCCAAACCCCTACAACTATTCTCTCATTGGTTCCCCCTCTTCCCGTTCATCCTCCTCACAATTTGCAAAATGTGTGAAACAGAAGTTGAAATGTGCTGATTCTCCAAGTGGGGAGATTCTAAGTAACGTGGCTGGAATGGTGAACAGGAACACCAGGAGAGGATAAATGAGCTGCATTTTAGACACATCTCCCGATCACATGGTGTACAGTCCTCTGGGTTTCCCATGCATGTTTTAGCTGTAGGAAGATCCCTTGAACCTGCAGATTTGGGACCCATTGAATGGGTACCAGGTAGTATTACTTTAAAGGGTGTGCATTTCCTCACCCAACCTCACATTTCTCTTAGTGCAAACAGTTTCCAGCCTTATGTCTCATCCTGCTGTGGGTCTAGATGTGTTCAATCCATGTTGCATCACCGTCCCTGAGGAAAAGTTGTAAGAGGTTTTCTCTGTCTCTCTGTCGTTTATTTTTTTCAATTTGTTACTATATTGGTTACAGCTGATTTTCAAAGCTCTGTTTCTTGCTGCTGTACATCCACTTGATTCACGTACAGAGAGACATCAGTAAATTCTTTTTCAGATTCTTACCAGTCGTATATATTCTTTTCCGGTGACTTGAGTGTGCTGAGTGCAGTTCTTTTAGCTACCGTGTAGGCCTTGTTGATTATCAGTTTGGTATTTGGAATGGTATCTTTGCTAATTTCAACCTCCTGGATGATGCCTCACCCCTCCCCACCTTTCCCGTTTAGCAGCCTTATGCGTGTTTTCTACATATTTGACTATGTTTTTGTTTTGTAATTTATTTCATGTGTAGCCATTTTGGATTCCACCTTTAAGTGATATCTTATGATATGTGTCTTTTTCTTTTTGAATTATGTCACTTAGAATGATCATACGTAACTCCTCCGGAGTTGTTACAACTGGCCATAGTTCATTGATTTCCAGGCTGAATAATATTCCACTCTACCTAAGTACCACATCTCTATCCATTTTTTCTCTCCAGAGACATTTAAGTTATATCCTAGTCGAGGATCTTTTAAACAGAGAGGGGGTAAACATTGGGGTGCCTGTGTCCTCTCGATTTTTGTTTTTCCCAAGATATACGCCCATGAGTGCAAGTGCCCTATGCTCTGTAGCTCATGTTTTAGATGCTTTAGTAAACACAATACACTTCTCCAGAATGGCCGTTGGCAATATACATTTCCACTATAAGTCTCACAGGGCTCCCTCTTCTCCTTGCCCTGTCCTGCATTTCTGTTGTTTACGCTTTATGAGGATGGCTCTTCTGACTGATGCGAAGTGATATCTTTTGTAGTATTGACTTCCAGTGCCCACCTGTTTGCTTGGCTAAAAAAGTGTATGCCCTTTTCTTGAATATATACAGAAAAAAACGCATACACCCTTTTTGGCCAACTGCAATGTTGGCAATGTTCAGCTCCTTTTCTCGTGCTTAATGGCGAGTCCTTTCTACCTCCTCAGATCCCTTTCCTGCCATTCTCCCTTGCTTACAAGTCCTTTTCTCTGACTTTCCTCAAGACATTTTTCAGTGATGGATATTTTCAACTCTGCAGTTTCGTGAATTTTACTGCCCCTGAGTTCCATTGTTCAACTTGTGTTTATGGGAACTGGCCACAAAGCAGCGGGATTTCCTCAAGCCCTATACTGTTTCCATGGGCAACCCTAGCCTTTGGTCAATTCGTCTTCCTGATTGGAAATTAGAGTGACATGTGCCTGTCTGAACACCTAGGACTTGTCTCTCATTGTTCCTCATCCTTCCGCTTCATCCTCTGGACAAATTCCAAACTGTACGCAACAGGATGTTGACAGTGCTGACATCTCCAAGTGGGGAGACTGTTAGTAAAGACGCTGGAGGGGTGAACCCGAGCACCAGGAGATGAGGAGATGAGATGCCTTTTCCAAACTCTTCCCGATCAGACGGTATACCATCCTCTGGGTGTGACAGACATGTTTTAGCAGTAGGAAGAGTCCCATTCATGTAAGGAGAACACCAGGGCTTTTTCAAAATCAGTGTCTGCCCGAAACCCAAACTGGGGAATTTTTTAAGCTACGGCTACACATATGTTCATTAAGGGCCTGGGGAAGTAGGCAGAGTCCAAACTTTAGATGATTGAAGTCTTCAGGGTCAGAAGCACTCACCACCAGCTTCCCTTAGGTTACACTTTAACTGTCATTGATAGATGACAATGACCATAAAAATATCTATTCTTTTCCAGATTATTTCCCCTTATAGGTTATTGCAAAATGTTGAGTGTAGTTCCCTGTGCTATACAGTAGTTCCTTGTTGATGATCTATTTTATACATAGCAGTGTGTATGTGTTAATCCCAAACTGTTAATTTATCCCTCCTCCCACCTTTCCCCTTTGGTAATAATAAATTATAAGATTTTATACTTCTCAGAAATGGGGGAGCTGAAAGAGAGGTATCATTTTCAATGGAAAAGCATTTAAAACAAGATTGAAGCTTTAACCAAGATTATTAGATGTACATCCTTGGAAAGAAATCACTTCGTTTCTCTAATATTGACCTGACAAATAAGACAAACCTTTTCACTGAACTTGCTTATAATAAAGTGATGGAAATATCAAATGGAAGTGTTAGAAACATCTTATTTTACCCGAGCCTTATACACTGTTCTATGTTAACTACAGTTTGGCTCACACGTCTGTTCATTGAGGTTACAATAGTCTCAATTTCTGTTACTGATCCTCCAGAGTGGACCCCAACAAGTGTCCCCCTGCCCAGTGTCATTGGGGCCAACAGATCGAGACTGAGTTTGGTTCACAAGCAAAGGAAACTTTATATTTTGATCAGAGAATGGAGAGGTGAGAGCATGCACTAACCCGTGGGCTGTGGGCTGGGCTGTTGTGTAGAGATCCTGTCAGAGTCAGTGGGAGGGAGGGGGCGGAGCTCTCGAGGGCCGGGTTGGCTGCAGCTCAGGCTCTATATCGCGGAGTCTGCACTGGGCCCCAGGAGCTGAGGTGTCGTCCCAGCCATTCTGCACTAGGAAATCTGGTCTGAAGTGCCGGGTGTGGAACCTCTGCATGCGGGACCCTAGGAGCACATGAAATTAGACAAAGCACAAAGGATAAAAAAGGTTAGACTTGACTTTATTGCCCAGATTCTATTTTTATCTCCCAGGGATTTTTAATGGGCTTTGCTGGGGACAAACCCCTCCTCTGCCTTTTGTCCCGTTCCTCATTCTTGGAGTGCTGAGGGTGCAGACTCTTCTTCTGTAACTGCTGAGTGCTGAGTTGGGAGCCCTCATACCCGGGGGCGAGGGTCAGAGCTTCTCCCCAGCAGCCTCCAGGTGACGTTGATTGTCCCCAGGCCCCCTGCCTCCCTGCTCGTCCACCTGAGCACCAGCATTGGAAGTGTTATAGATTCTAATGACCTTTAAGGGTCCAGGAAAGAGATGTGCAGAGACGCTGTGGGGGCCGGTTTCACCCCGCCCCACATTTGTTCGGCCACCTTAGGCTGACCGTTTCTGCCAGCCTAGATGCTCTGACCAGTAGTCTGCACTTTCTTCAATTAGGCCCCTGAATTAACGTACAAACAGCACCAGGTGTCAGAGCACTGCCTGCTCAACTCCCAGACAGTCCAGGGTCAGTGGTGATCAAGGACCATGATGGCCACTGAGTCAACAGCCTTTTGAAGTAAACAGGAGTCCAGCTGGTCTTATTGGCCACCATCATCATGGTGTCTGTAGGCTTTTCTATGGTGACAGTGTGATATACGGTTCCCCCGCCAAGATTATTAGCTCCCCTCTGGGTGCAGTAAGTCCTGCAAGCAGTAGTCTACTCTTTTGGGACACACTCTTGTTGTTTTATGAGAGAAACTCCAGGTCAAGTGATGTTCACACGAGTCGTCATGGTGCCCTGTTGCCCCCGGTTATCTCTCTGGATGTTGGAGTTGGAGGGCCTCCTCACTCGAGGTTGGTGTGCCCACGGAGCGAACCCTGCAACTTCAGGGCATGGTTGGTGGTTAGGATCACCACGTGGGGTCCTTTTCCCTTAGGAGGGAGGTGGCCTTTTGGGCTGCTGATTTCCAGGTTTTTAGATACCGCCAGTATCTTGGCCAGATGTGGCAGTGGGCCAAGCCCCTTGGTGCCCGTAGTTTATCCTACCTGGATGGCATTCTTGCATTGTTCCATTTCAAGTGGTCCCAGTTTTTGCACTAATTCTCCAATGGCGATTCACCTTTCACCGGGAATGTAAAGGTCAAAGGGTTTAGCTAAATTAGGGAGTTCCAGGGCAAGGGTCTGAATTGACTGCTCTTTCCATTCTTGAAAGGCCACTTCTGGATTCTATTCAAAAGGATCATCATCTTTTCCTTTCAGTGTTTCATATAGAGGCCCAGCTAGTAGACTGTAGTTAGGGATCCAGAAGCAGCAAACCCTGGCCTCCCCAGGAACCCCTAAGCTGTCTTCTAGTTTTAGAAAGGGGTAAGGCTGAAAATGGTTTCTTCCCTTTCCTGGGATGGGCTTCTCCGACCTTCTGTGAGAATGAAGCCCAGGCAGGTCACCGCAGTCTGTGATATTTGAGCTTTTTCTTGGACAACTTCTATCCTTTATTGGCTTGGTAGTTCAGAGGCCTCCTTAGTAGGGCTGGCGATCAGAATGTCGTCTGCGTACTGAAGGAGGGTTTCCTTTTCCAGAGGTAGAACTTTTAGGTCTTTAGCTAAGCTTTCCCCAAAGATGGTGTGGGAATTTTTGCACCCTTGGGGCAAGACGGCCCGGAAGTATTGTTTTAGTTGTATGTTGAGTCCTGCCACTCACAAGCCAAAATTTCTTGTGACTCTGGGACTAATGGAATACAAAAGAAGGCATCATTGAAGACTAATACAGAATACCATGTCCTGGTGGTTGGTAGAATGACCAGCAGGGTGTAGGAATTAGGAGCAGCTGGAGGTATATCCTCGGTGGCTTCACTGACTGTCCTGACATCCTTTACCAGGTCCCCAGCAGCCCATGGGGCTCTCGTGGTCAGACCAATCCCAGAATATGGAGCTCACCTGGGCAGGTACCCCACCCCCACCCCAGCCCACGGGGCTCTCGTGGTCAGGCCCCTCCCAGGATACAGAGCTACCCTTGCAGGTACCGTGGCAGGGCTGGGCACACAGGAACCGTGCACATAGCCCTCATTGCAGAGCACCCCCAGCTCACCTGTCGCTCAGAGCTGACACAGAGCACCTCAGAGCAGGACTTGAACTAACAAACAGCAGCTGCGACAGGTCTGTGACCCTGGCCATCACTCTGTGCGGCCTCCCTCTACCTGGTCTTCCAGAGACTTCCACTGCACCCGGGGCACCAGGCCTCTGTCTCCAACCACCACCCACCCCTCCTCTCCCTGACTCCTGGGTTCCTCTCATTAGGAGAGGGTTTTCTTGAAGTTGTCTCCCACTCATGGGCCAGATAAAATGATTAGAAAACAAGCCAAAGCTGCAGCCCCTTGTCTATCCTGACTCTCAGGAGCCCACACCTGTTCCTTGGACCTGGCCGGTTCAGCAAGTTCCATTTTCTGCAACTGTGAGCCCCTGAGGGGTGATGATTGGCTGACCTGGGCAGCCTTACCGTGCCGGCCAGCCCTCCCCAGGTGTGCCTGGGTTGAGATCAATATAAATACCACTCCAGGCAGCAAGAGGCCCTGCAGCCGTGCCTGATGCCATTTTCTCTGCCCTGTCAGCAGTCTCGGGGCTGGGCTGGTGGGAGGGAGTGAGAGGCCACGGCTTTGTGGGTGGCCCAGTGTGAGTGGGGCTCTGCTGGACTTTCTGCAGCAGTTGCCAGGCTGCCACCTGCTAAAGAAGAGGATGTGTCACCCATACCTGCTGCTGGAATTTCTCCCTGGGCAGAGGTGAGGAAGGAAAAAAGCAGTGGGAGCAGGGACAGGACGGGTATCTCAGGCAGGGAAATGGAAATCTTCCAGAAGAGCACCCAGGGCCAGGACCATCCTGGCTGGCCTGCAAGCACCAAGTCGGCCGGTATGCTGTCACTCGTGTGGCTCTATGGCCCTTCCTCTAGGCTTTCAAGTCCTTGTATATATTCAGGTGTTTTACCTGGGACGGGTGGGAATAGTTCAGCAGCAACTGGCCTGGGGCTCAGCTCACGTTTACTCACAGATGCCTCGGCACGGTGCCCCAGCTTTGCAATGAGGACGCTTGTTGCGTGGGGGCTGCTGGCTGAATGGGAGACGATTCCCCACCACTGACCAACTTCAGAATTGTTTACAACTGGAGCAAGTGCCCTGATACGGTTTTCCTCTGTGGAACTGGTGGGTTCTGTGTTTTTTTTCTCGTTTTCGTTTTTGGTTCAAGGTAGATTTTATTCCTCTTTTTTGTATTTACAGATATAAGCATGGAAATAATTTATTCATATAAATACATGTATGTGAAGGGAATAATTGTTTTTTCTGTTTTATTTTTTAAATTTTATTTCTTTTTAATTTTGAATTTTATTTTATATTTTTATACAGCAGGTTCTTATTGGTTATCTATTTTATACATATAAATGTATACATGCCAATCCCAGTCTCTCAACTCCTCCCACCCCCACCCCCCCCAACAGCTTTCCCCCCTTGTTGTCCATACGTTTGTTGTCTACATCTGTTGCTCTATTTATGCCTTGCAAAATGGTTAATCTGTACAGTTTTTCTAGGTTCCACATATATGCATGAATATACAAGATTTGTTTTTCTCTTTCTGACTTACTTCACTCTGTATGACAGTCTCTAGATCCATCGATGTCTCTACAAATGACCTAATTTCATTCCTTTTCATGGCTTAGTAATATTCCATTTTATATATGTACCACAGCTTTATGCATTCGTCTGTCTGTGGGCATTTAGGTTGCTTCCATTACCTCGATATTGTAAAGAGTGATACAATGAACATTGCGGTGAATGTCTCTTTTTGATTTATGGTTTTGTCTGGGTATATGTCCAGAACTGGGATTGCTGTATCATATGGTAATTCTACTGTTAGTTTCTTAAGAAACTCCATATTGTTCTCCATAGTGACTGTATCAATTTATATTCCCAACAATAGTGGAAGAGGGTTCCTTTTCTCCACACATTTCCAGCATTTTTTGTTTGTAGATTTTCTGATGATGCCCATTCTACCAGGTGTGAGGTGATACCTCACTGTTGAGTCCATTTTGTTGAGCAAGGGGTAGGTCTTGTCTATTACATATTTAGCTTATGGAATGGTATCTGTGCTAATTTCAAACTCTGCTTTTATGCAGCACCACAACTCACCTTCCCCCTTAAGCAAGCATAAGTTGGTTTTCTAAACATGAGACCCTGTTCTGTTTTGTAATTCAGTTCATGTGTAACCAAGTTCACATTCCATGTATTAGTGATACCTTATGATGTTTCTCTTTCTGTGTGACTTTTTTCACTTAGAATCACCGTGCCTCAATCCACTCATTATGCTGGTACGGGCCTGGTGACATAGTTTTCATTGCTGAGAGGTATTCTGTTGTACGTAAGTACCGCAACTTCTTTATCCATTATTTGCTCTCTGGCATATTTAACTGGTGCTGAAGAAGAGGTTCCTGTAAAAGAGCCATCCCAAATTTTGGGGTGGCTGTGTCTTTTTGATTTTAATTTCCCTAAGCTATAGGACCATAAGTGGAAGTGCCCTAGGCTCTGTTGCTTTGTTTTTTAGATGTTTCAGGAAACACCATACACTTCTCCCAAGGGGCTGTTGGCAATTTACATCCCGCCCATCAGCATAACAAGGCTCCCAGTTCTCCATGGCCTGTCCTGCCTTTCTGGATTTTACACTTTTTTCAGAAGGCCCTTTTGACAGGGGGAAGTGAGACTTCATTGTAGTGCAGATTTCCTTCCCAAGCTTGCTTGGATGGCCAAAAAGGGCGTATGCGTTTTTTCCTGAATATATTCAGGAAAAAACGCATACGCCCTTTGTGGTCAAGTGCATCATTGTCGACATTCTGCCTCTTTTCCTATGATTTAAATGCAATTCCAGTCTACCTCCTGAAATCGGTTGCATGCAATTCTGCCCCGTTTTCAAGTCCTCTTGGCAGCCTTACTTCAGTATATTTTTGGACGATAGCTGTCATTTATAACTCTGCAGTTTGTGAATTACAGTGCCCCTGAGCTCCTTTCTTCAACTCGCTTTCTTGTGAGCTGGCCGCAACACCACAGGATTGCTTCAGGCCCTAATCTGGTTCCGGCACGACATGCTGAGCCTTTGGTTAATTCCTCTTCCTGGTGGGAAATGAGAGTTAAATTTGCCCGTCCAGACACCTCCAGCTAGTCTCTCATTGGTTCTCCGTATTCTTGTTCATCTTCCGCAGAAATTGCAAACTGGGCCAAACAGGAGGTTAAAGGCACTGACTCTCGAAGTCGGGAGAGTGTTAGTAAAGCGTCTGGAATGTTGCACCCGAGTACCAGGGGACGAGAACTGAGACATAGTTGAACACAACTCCCGATCACACGGTTGGTCATACTGTGGGTTCCACATGCATGTTTTAGCTGAAGGAAGAATCACTTAAACCTGGAGAGTTGAAACCCTTGGAATGGGTACCATGCAATATGACTTCAAAGGGTCTTCATTTGCTCACCGAACCTCTCCAATCCTATCACTGCTGCGTTTATGCCCCTGTACACACGCTTTATTCTCTTTCGGAGACATAGCAATCCATAGGTTTTAAGATACTTACTAGTCAGCTACATTCTTAGGCGTTTTATATGGGGTGTTGAGTCCATTTCGTTGAGCAAGGAGTAGCTCTTATCTATTACATATTTGGCTTAAGGAACTTTATCTGTGCTCATTTGAATCTCTGGTTTTATGCAGCACCCCAACTCACCTTTCCCCTTAAGCAAGCATAAGTTGGTTTTCTACATTTGAGACTCTGTTCTGTTTTGTAATCCAGTTCCTGTGTAGCCAAGTTTACATTCCGTGTATTGGTGATATCTTATGATGTTTTTTTTCTGTGTGACTTATGTCAGTTAGAATCATCATACCTGAATTCACTCATTATGCTGCTACGGGCCTGATGACATAGAGTTCATTGCTGAGTGATATTGCATTGTACGTAAGTACCACAACTTCTTTATCCATTTTTCACTTTCTGCGATATTGAACTTGTACCGTAAATGAGGTTCTTGTAAACAGAGCCATCCCAAACTTTGGGGTGGCTGTGTCTTTTTGATTTTAGTTTCCCTAAGCCATAGGACCATAAGTGGAAGTGCCCTAGGCTCTGTTGCTTTGTTTTTTAGATGTTTCAGGAAACATTATACACTTCTCCCGAGTGGCTGTTGGCATTTTACATCCCGCCCATCAGCATAACAAGGCTCCCAGATCTACATGGCCTGTCCTGCCTTTCTGGATTTTACACTTTTTTCTGATGGCCCTTTTGACCGGGGGGAAGTGAGACTTCATTGTAGTGAAGATTTCCTTTGCAAGCTTGCTTGGTTGGCCAAAAAGGGCGTATGCATTTTTTCCTGAATATATTCAGGAAAAAACGCATACGCCTGTTTTGGCCAAGTGCATCATTGTCGACGTTCTCCCTCTTTTCCTATGCTTTAAGTGCAATTCCTGTCTACCTCCTGAAATCGGTTTCCTGCAATTCTGCCCCGCTTTCAAGTCCTCTTGGCAGCCTTACTTCAGTATATTTTTGGACGATAGCGGTCATTTATAACTCTGCAGTTTTGTGAATTACAGTGTTCCTGAGCTCCTTTCTTCAACTTGCTTTCTTGTGAGCTGGCCGCAACACCGCAGGATTGCTTCAGGCCCTAATCTGGTTCCGGCACGGCATGCTGTGCCTTTGGTTTATTCCTCTTCCTGATGGGAAATGAGAGTTAAATTTGCCCGTCCAGACACCTCCAGCTAGTCTCTCATTGGTTCTCCCTATTCCTGTTCATCTTCCGCAGAAATTGCAAACTGGGCCAAACAGGAGGTTAAAGGCACTGACTCTCCAAGTCGGGAGAGTGTTAGTAAAGCATCTGGAATGTTGCACCCGAGTACCAGGGGACAAGAACTGAGAAATATTGGAACACGTCTCCCGATCACATGGTTTATCATACTCTGGGTTCCACATGCATGCTTTAGCTGAAGGAAGAATCCCTTAAACGTAGAGAGTTGAGACCCGTGGAATGGGTACCATGCAATATGACTTCAAAGGGTCTTCATTTGCTCACTGAACCTCTCCAATCCTATCACTGCTGCGCTTATGCCCCTGTACACACGCTTGATTCTCTTTCGGAGACATAGCGATCCATAGGTTTTAAGATACTTACTAGTCAGCTACATTCTTAGGCGTTTAATATGGGGTGTTGAGTCCATTTTCTTGAGCAAGGAGTAGCTCTTGTCTATTACATATTTGGCTTAAGGAACTTTATCTGTGCTCATTTCAATCTCTGGTTTTATGCAGCACCCCAACTCACCTTTCCCCTTAAGCAAGCATAAGTTGGTTTTCTAAATTTGAGATGCTGTTCTGTTTTGTAATCCAGTTCCTGTGTAGCCAAGTTTACATTCTGTGTATTAATGATATCTTATGATGTTTCTTTTTCTTGTGACTTATTTCAGTTAGAATCATCATACCTGAATTCACTCATTATGCTGCTACGGGCCTGATGACATAGATTTCATTGCTGAGTGATATTGCCTTGTACGTAATTACCAAAACTTCTTTATCCATTTTTCACTTTCTGCGATATTAAACTTGTCCCGTAAACGAGGTTCTTGTAAACAGAGCCGTACCAAACTTTGGGGTGGCTGTGTCTTTTTGATTTTCATTTCCCTAAGCTATACGACCATAATTGGAAGTGCCCTAGGCTCTGTTGCTTTGTTTCTCAGATGTTTCAGGAAACACCATACAGTTCTCCCAAGTGGCTGTTGGCAATTTACATCCCGCCCATCAGCATAACAAGGCTCCCAGTTCTCCATGGCCTGTCCTGCCTTTCTGGATTTTACACTTTTTTCAGATGGCCCTTTTGACCGGGGTGGAAGTGAGACTTCATTGTAGTGCAGATTTCCTTTGCAAGCTTGCTTGGTTGGCCAAAAAGGGCGTATGCGTTTTTTCCTGAATATATTCAGGAAAAAACGCATACGCCCTTTTTGGCCAAGTGCATCATTGTCGACGTTCTCCCTCTTTTCCTATGCTTTAAATGCAATTCCAGTCTACCTCCTGAAATCGGTTTCCTGCAATTCTGCCCCGCTTTCAAGTCCTCTTGGCAGCCTTACTTCAGTATATTTTTGGACGATAGCTGTCATTTATAACTCTGCAGTTTGTGAATTACAGTGCCCCTGAGCTCCTTTCTTCAACTCGCTTTCTTGTGAGCTGGCCGCAACACCGCAGGATTGCTTCAGGCCCTAATCTGGTTCCAGCGCGGCATGCTGAGCCTTTGGTTAATTCCTCTTCCTGGTGGGAAATGACAGTTAAATTTGCCCGTCCAGACACCTCCAGCTAGTCTCTCATTGGTTCTCCGTATTCTTGTTCATCTTCCGCAGAAATTGCAAACTGGGCCAAAGAGGAGGTTAAAGGCACTGACTCTCCAAGTCGTGAGAGTGTTAGTAAAGCGTCTGGAATGTTGCACCCGAGTACCAGGGGACGAGAACTGAGACATATTGGAACACGTCTCCCGATCACACGGTTGATCATACTCTGGGTTCCACATGCATGTTTTAGCTGAAGGAAGAATCCCTTAATCCTGGAGAGTTGAGACCCGTGGAATGGGTACCATGCAATATGACTTCAAAGGGTCTTCATTTGCTCACCGAACCTCTCCAATCTTATCACTGCTGCGCTTATGCCCCTGTACACACGCTTGCTTCTCTTTCGGAGACATAGCGATCCATAGGTTTTAAGATACTTACTAGTCAGCTACATTCTTAGGCGTTTAATATGGGGTGTTGAGTTCATTTCGTTGAGCTAGGAGTAGCTCTTGTCTATTACATATTTGGCTTAAGGAACTTTATCTGTGCTCATTTCAATCTCTGGTTTTATGCAGCACCCCAACTCACCTTTCCCCTTAAACAAGCATAAGTTGGTTTTCTAAATTTGAGACGCTGTTCTGTTTTGTAATCCAGTTCCTGTGTAGCCAAGTTTACATTCTGTGTATTAATGATATCTTATGATGTTTCTTTTTCTTGTGACTTATTTCAGTTAGAATCATCATACCTGAATTCACTCATTATGCTGCTACGGGCCTGATGACATAGATTTCATTGCTGAGTGATATTGCATTGTACGTAATTACCAAAACTTCTTTATCCATTTTTCACTTTCTGCGATATTGAACTTGTCCCGTAAACGAGGTTCTTGTAAACAGAGCCGTACCAAACTTTGGGGTGGCTGTGCCTTTTTGATTTTCATTTCCCTAAGCTATAGGACCATAATTGGAAGTGCCGTAGGCTCTGTTGCTTTGTTTCTCAGATGTTTCAGGAAACACCATACAGTTCTCCCAAGTGGCTGTTGGCAATTTACATCCCGCCCATCAGCATAACAAGGCTCCCAGGTCTCCATGGCCTGTCCTGCCTTTCTGGATTTTACACTTTTTTCAGATGGCCCTTTTGACCGGGGTGGAAGTGAGACTTTATTGTAGTGCAGATTTCCTTTGCAAGCTTGCTTGGTTGGCCAAAAAGGGCGTATGCGTTTTTTCCTGAATATATTCAGGAAAAAACGCATACGCCCTTTTTGGCCAAATGCATCATTGTCGACGTTCTCCCTCTTTTCCTATGCTTTAAATGCAATTCCAGTCTACCTCCTGAAATCGGTTTCCTGCAATTCTGCCCCGCTTTCAAGTCCTCTTGGCAGCCTTACTTCAGTATATTTTTGGACGATAGCTGTCATTTCTAACTCTGCAGGTTTGTGAATTACAGTACCCCTGAGCTCCTTTCTTCAACTCGCTTTCTTGTGAGCTGGCCGCAACACCGCAGGATTGCTTCAGGCCCTAATCTGGTTCCGCCATGGCCTGCTGAGCCTTTGGTTAATTCCTCTAACTGGTGGGAAATGAGAGTTAAATTTGCCCGTCCAGACACCTCCAGCTAGTCTCTCATTGGTTCTCCCTATTCCTGTTCATCTTCCGCAGAAATTGCAAACTGGGCCAAACAGGAGGCTAAAGGCACTGACTCTCCAAGTCGGGAGAGTGTTAGTAAAGCGTCTGGAATGTTGCACCTGAGTACCAGGGGACGAGAACTGAGACATAGTGGAACACGTCTCCCGATCACACGGTTGATCATACTCCTGGTTCCACATGCATGCTTTAGCTGAAGGAAGAATCCCTTAAACCTGGAGAGTTGAGACCCGTGGAATGGGTACCATGCAATATGACTTCAAAGGGTCTTCATTTGCTCACCGAACCTCTCCAATCCTATCACTGCTGCGTTTATGCCCCTGTACTCACGCTTGATTCTCTTTCAGAGACATAGCAATCCATAAGTTTTAAGATACTTACTAGTCAGGTACATTATTAGGTGTTTAATATGGGGTTTTGAGTCCATTTCGTTGAGCAAGGAGTAGCCCTTGTCTATTACATATTTGGCTTAAGGAACTTTATCTGTGCTCATTTCAATCTCTGGTTTTATGCAGCACCCCAACTCACCTTTCCCCTTAAGCAAGCATAAGTTGATTTTCTAAATTTGAGACCCTGTTCTGTTTTGTAATCCAGTTCCTGTGTATCCAAGTTTACACTCCGTGTATTAGTGTTATCTTATGATGTTTCTTTTTCTGTGTGACTTATTTCAGTTAGAATCATCATACCTGAATCCACTCTATGCTTTACAGGCCTGATGACATAGATTTCATTGCTGAGTGATATTGCATTGTACGTAAGTACCACAACTTCTTTATCCATTTTTCACTTTCTGCGGTATTGAACTTGTACCGTGAATGAGGTTCTTGTAAACAGAGCTGTCCCAAACTTTGGGGTGGCTGTGTCTTTTTCATTTTAATTTCCCTAAGCTATAGGACCATAAGTGGAAGTGCCCTAGGCTCTGTTCCTCAGTTTTTTAGATGTTTCAGGAAACACCATACACTTCTCCCGAGTGGCTGTTGGCAATTTAAATCCCGCCCATCAGCATAACAAGGCTCCCAGTTCTGCATGGCCTGTCCTGCCTTTCTGGATTTTACACTTTTTTCAGATGGCCCTTTTGACCGTGGGGAAGTGAGACTTCATTGTAGTGCAGATTTCCTTTGCAAGCTTGCTTGGTTGGCCAAAAAGGGCGTATGCGTTTTGTCCTGAATATATTCAGGAAAAAACGCATACGCCCTTTTTGGCCAAGTGCATCATTGTCGACGTTCTGCCTCTTTTCCTATGCTTTAAATGCAATTCCTGTCTACCTCCTGAAATAGGTTTCCTGCAATTCTGCCTTGCTTTCAATGCCTCTTTATAGCCTTACCTCAATATAGTTTTTGAAAATAGTTGGCCTTTATAACTCTGCACGTTTTTGAATTGCAGTGGCCCTTAGCTCCATTTTTCAGCTCATATTTTTGTGATCTTGCCTCATAACCACAGGATTCCTTCAGGCCCTATTCTTCTTCTGGGGCACCTTGCTGTGCCTTTGGTTTATTCTTCTTACTGATGTGAAATTAGAGTGACATGTGCCCATTGAAACCGCTACAGCTTGTTTCTCACTGGTTCCCCCATTCCCATTCATCCTCCGCACTAACTGCAGACTGTGCGATACCAGAACTTAAAGGCATTGACTCTCCATGGGGGGATGTTGTTAGTAAAGCGGCTGGAATGTCGATCCGGAGCCCCAGGAGAGGAAAAATGAGGTGCGTTTTAGAAACCTTTCCCGATCATATGGTATACCAGTCGCTGGGTTTCCCAAGCATGGTTTAGCTGTAGGAAGATTCCCTTCAACCTGGATTGTTGGGACCCTTGGAATGAGTAGCATGAAGTATTGCATTAAACTTTTGGCAGTTGCTCAGCAAAACTCACCAATCCTCTCAGCCCCAAGTGTCCAGCCTTATGTCTTATCCAGCTGTGGGTTTATATGTGGTCAATCCAGGTTGCATCACAGCCCCTGAGCAAATTTTGTAAGAATTTTTCTCTCTTTCATTGTTTCTGCATTTTGTTTTTAAAATTTATTTCTATAATGGGGTTTAGCTCATTTTCACTGCTGTGTTTGTGCCACTCTGCACACACTTGATTCCCTTATGGAGATATATCAATACATGGATTTTAAGATTCTTATTACTCAGATATATTTCTCTGCGGTTTATAAGGTGTGTTGAGGCCAGTTCATTGATCAAGGTGTAGATCTTGTCTAATATCTATTTGGTTTATTGAACGGTATCTGTGCTAATTTCAAACTCTGGTTTTATGCATCACCCCACCTCTCCTTTCCCCTTAAGCTGACATAAGTGTGTTTTCTAAATGTGAGACACTGTTCTGTTCTGTAATTCATTTCTTGTGCAGCCATATTTACCCTCCCTCTATAAGTGATATCTTATGATATGTTTCTTTTTCTGTTTGACTTATTTCAAGTAGTATTATCGGACCTAAATCCACTCTTTATCCTTCTACTAGCCTTATTACATTGATTTCATGGTGAAGAGATATTCCATTGTACATAAGTACCACATCTTCTTTATCCATTGTTCTCTTTCCTGGGATATTTAAGGTGTACTGAAGTTGAGGTTCTTGTAAACAGAGTAGCCCTAAACTGTGGTGTGCTTGTGTCTTGTTGATTTTTAGACTTCCCTAGATATACTCCCATGATTGGAAGTGTCCTATGCTCTGTAGCTCTGTTATTTAGATGATTTAGGAACCACCATACACTTCTCCAGAGTGGCTCTCGGCAGTTCACACACTGCCCATCAGCGTATAAAGGCTCCCTGTTCTCCATGGCCTGTCCTGCATTTCTGGTTTTTACAATTTTTTAGGATGGCCCTTTTGACCTGTGGGAAATGAGACTTCTTTGTTGTGCACATTTGCATTGCTTGCTTGCTTCGTTGCCCATAAAGTGCGTATGCGTTTTTTCCTGGATATAATCAGGAAAAAACGCATAGGCCCTTTTGGGCCAACTGCATCATTGTCGAAATTCTGCCGCTTTTCATGTGCTTTAAAGACGAGTCCAATCTATCTCTTGAAATCTGTTTCTTGCAATTCTGTCTTGCATTCAGATCCTCTTCTTTGCCTTACCTCAACATATTTTTGGACGTTAGTTTTCATTTATAACTCTGCAGGTTTGTGAATTGCAGTGACCCTGAGCTCCATTTTTTAAGTTGCTCTTTTGTGAGCTGGCCTCAAACCCGCAGGATTGCTTCAGGCCCTATTTTGGCTCCGGCGAGGCGGGCTGAGCCTTTTTTCAATTCTTATTCTTAATGGGAAATTAGAGTGATATGTGCCCGTCCAAACCCCTACAACTATTCTCTCATTGGTTCCCCCTCTTCCCGTTCATCCTCCTCACAATTTGCAAAATGTGTGAAACAGAAGTTGAAATGTGCTGATTCTCCAAGTGGGGAGATTCTAAGTAACGTGGCTGGAATGGTGAACAGGAACACCAGGAGAGGATAAATGAGCTGCATTTTAGACACATCTCCCGATCACATGGTGTACAGTCCTCTGGGTTTCCCATGCATGTTTTAGCTGTAGGAAGATCCCTTGAACCTGCAGATTTGGGACCCATTGAATGGGTACCAGGTAGTATTACTTTAAAGGGTGTGCATTTCCTCACCCAACCTCACATTTCTCTTAGTGCAAACAGTTTCCAGCCTTATGTCTCATCCTGCTGTGGGTCTAGATGTGTTCAATCCATGTTGCATCACCGTCCCTGAGGAAAAGTTGTAAGAGGTTTTCTCTGTCTCTCTGTCGTTTATTTTTTTCAATTTGTTACTATATTGGTTACAGCTGATTTTCAAAGCTCTGTTTCTTGCTGCTGTACATCCACTTGATTCACGTACAGAGAGACATCAGTAAATTCTTTTTCAGATTCTTACCAGTCGTATATATTCTTTTCCGGTGACTTGAGTGTGCTGAGTGCAGTTCTTTTAGCTACCGTGTAGGCCTTGTTGATTATCAGTTTGGTATTTGGAATGGTATCTTTGCTAATTTCAACCTCCTGGATGATGCCTCACCCCTCCCCACCTTTCCCGTTTAGCAGCCTTATGCGTGTTTTCTACATATTTGACTATGTTTTTGTTTTGTAATTTATTTCATGTGTAGCCATTTTGGATTCCACCTTTAAGTGATATCTTATGATATGTGTCTTTTTCTTTTTGAATTATGTCACTTAGAATGATCATACGTAACTCCTCCGGAGTTGTTACAACTGGCCATAGTTCATTGATTTCCAGGCTGAATAATATTCCACTCTACCTAAGTACCACATCTCTATCCATTTTTTCTCTCCAGAGACATTTAAGTTATATCCTAGTCGAGGATCTTTTAAACAGAGAGGGGGTAAACATTGGGGTGCCTGTGTCCTCTCGATTTTTGTTTTTCCCAAGATATACGCCCATGAGTGCAAGTGCCCTATGCTCTGTAGCTCATGTTTTAGATGCTTTAGTAAACACAATACACTTCTCCAGAATGGCCGTTGGCAATATACATTTCCACTATAAGTCTCACAGGGCTCCCTCTTCTCCTTGCCCTGTCCTGCATTTCTGTTGTTTACGCTTTATGAGGATGGCTCTTCTGACTGATGCGAAGTGATATCTTTTGTAGTATTGACTTCCAGTGCCCACCTGTTTGCTTGGCTAAAAAAGTGTATGCCCTTTTCTTGAATATATACAGAAAAAAACGCATACACCCTTTTTGGCCAACTGCAATGTTGGCAATGTTCAGCTCCTTTTCTCGTGCTTAATGGCGAGTCCTTTCTACCTCCTCAGATCCCTTTCCTGCCATTCTCCCTTGCTTACAAGTCCTTTTCTCTGACTTTCCTCAAGACATTTTTCAGTGATGGATATTTTCAACTCTGCAGTTTCGTGAATTTTACTGCCCCTGAGTTCCATTGTTCAACTTGTGTTTATGGGAACTGGCCACAAAGCAGCGGGATTTCCTCAAGCCCTATACTGTTTCCATGGGCAACCCTAGCCTTTGGTCAATTCGTCTTCCTGATTGGAAATTAGAGTGACATGTGCCTGTCTGAACACCTAGGACTTGTCTCTCATTGTTCCTCATCCTTCCGCTTCATCCTCTGGACAAATTCCAAACTGTACGCAACAGGATGTTGACAGTGCTGACATCTCCAAGTGGGGAGACTGTTAGTAAAGACGCTGGAGGGGTGAACCCGAGCACCAGGAGATGAGGAGATGAGATGCCTTTTCCAAACTCTTCCCGATCAGACGGTATACCATCCTCTGGGTGTGACAGACATGTTTTAGCAGTAGGAAGAGTCCCATTCATGTAAGGAGAACACCAGGGCTTTTTCAAAATCAGTGTCTGCCCGAAACCCAAACTGGGGAATTTTTTAAGCTACGGCTACACATATGTTCATTAAGGGCCTGGGGAAGTAGGCAGAGTCCAAACTTTAGATGATTGAAATCTTCAGGGTCAGAAGCACTCACCACCAGCTTCCCTTAGGTTACACTTTAACTGTCATTGATAGAT
This sequence comes from Orcinus orca, assembly GCF_937001465.1. Taxonomy (NCBI): domain Eukaryota; kingdom Metazoa; phylum Chordata; class Mammalia; order Artiodactyla; family Delphinidae; genus Orcinus; species Orcinus orca. The sequence continues at coordinate 1,110,923 of NW_026043983.1, forward strand.
GACAATGACAATAAAAATATCTATTCTTTTCCAGATTATTTCCCCTTATAGGTTATTGCAAAATGTTGAGTGTAGTTCCCTGTGCTATACAGTAGTTCCTTGTTGATGATCTATTTTATACATAGCAGTGTGTATGTGTTAATCCCAAACTGTTAATTTATCCCTCCTCCCACCTTTCCCCTTTGGTAATAATAAATTATAAGATTTTATACTTCTCAGAAATGGGGGAGCTGAAAGAGAGGTATCATTTTCAATGGAAAAGCATTTAAAACAAGATTGAAGCTTTAACCAAGATTATTAGATGTACATCCTTGGAAAGAAATCACTTCGTTTCTCTAATATTGACCTGACAAATAAGACAAACCTTTTCACTGAACTTGCTTATAATAAAGTGATGGAAATATCAAATGGAAGTGTTAGAAACATCTTATTTTACCCGAGCCTTATACACTGTTCTATGTTAACTACAGTTTGGCTCACACGTCTGTTCATTGAGGTTACAATAGTCTCAATTTCTGTTACTGATCCTCCAGAGTGGACCCCAACAAGTGTCCCCCTGCCCAGTGTCATTGGGGCCAACAGATCGAGACTGAGTTTGGTTCACAAGCAAAGGAAACTTTATATTTTGATCAGAGAATGGAGAGGTGAGAGCATGCACTAACCCGTGGGCTGTGGGCTGGGCTGTTGTGTAGAGATCCTGTCAGAGTCAGTGGGAGGGAGGGGGCGGAGCTCTCGAGGGCCGGGTTGGCTGCAGCTCAGGCTCTATATCGCGGAGTCTGCACTGGGCCCCAGGAGCTGAGGTGTCGTCCCAGCCATTCTGCACTAGGAAATCTGGTCTGAAGTGCCGGGTGTGGAACCTCTGCATGCGGGACCCTAGGAGCACATGAAATTAGACAAAGCACAAAGGATAAAAAAGGTTAGACTTGACTTTATTGCCCAGATTCTATTTTTATCTCCCAGGGATTTTTAATGGGCTTTGCTGGGGACAAACCCCTCCTCTGCCTTTTGTCCCGTTCCTCATTCTTGGAGTGCTGAGGGTGCAGACTCTTCTTCTGTAACTGCTGAGTGCTGAGTTGGGGGCCCTCATACCCGGGGGCGAGGGTCAGAGCTTCTCCCCAGCAGCCTCCAGGTGACGTTGATTGTCCCCAGGCCCCCTGCCTCCCTGCTCGTCCACCTGAGCACCAGCATTGGAAGTGTTATAGATTCTAATGACCTTTAAGGGTCCAGGAAAGAGATGTGCAGAGACGCTGTGGGGGCCGGTTTCACCCCGCCCCACATTTGTTCGGCCACCTTAGGCTGACCGTTTCTGCCAGCCTAGATGCTCTGACCAGTAGTCTGCACTTTCTTCAATTAGGCCCCTGAATTAACGTACAAACAGCACCAGGTGTCAGAGCACTGCCTGCTCAACTCCCAGACAGTCCAGTGTCAGTGGTGATCAAGGACCATGATGGCCACTGAGTCAACAGCCTTTTGAAGTAAACAGGAGTCCAGCTGGTCTTATTGGCCACCATCATCATGGTGTCTGTAGGCTTTTCTATGGTGACAGTGTGATATACGGTTCCCCCGCCAAGATTATTAGCTCCCCTCTGGGTGCAGTAAGTCCTGCAAGCAGTAGTCTACTCTTTTGGGACACACTCTTGTTGTTTTATGAGAGAAACTCCAGGTCAAGTGATGTTCACACGAGTCGTCATGGTGCCCTGTTGCCCCCGGTTATCTCTCTGGATGTTGGAGTTGGAGGGCCTCCTCACTCGAGGTTGGTGTGCCCACGGAGCGAACCCTGCAACTTCAGGGCATGGTTGGTGGTTAGGATCACCACGTGGGGTCCTTTTCCCTTAGGAGGGAGGTGGCCTTTTGGGCTGCTGATTTCCAGGTTTTTAGATACTGCCAGTATCTTGGCCAGATGTGGCAGTGGGCCAAGCCCCTTGGTGCCCGTAGTTTATCCTACCTGGATGGCATTCTTGCATTGTTCCATTTCAAGTGGTCCCAGTTTTTGCACTAATTCTCCAATGGCGATTCACCTTTCACCGGGAATGTAAAGGTCAAAGGGTTTAGCTAAATTAGGGAGTTCCAGGGCAAGGGTCTGAATTGACTGCTCTTTCCATTCTTGAAAGGCCACTTCTGGATTCTATTCAAAAGGATCATCATCTTTTCCTTTCAGTGTTTCATATAGAGGCCCAGCTAGTAGACTGTAGTTAGGGATCCAGAAGCAGCAAACCCTGGCCTCCCCAGGAACCCCTAAGCTGTCTTCTAGTTTTAGAAAGGGGTAAGGCTGAAAATGGTTTCTTCCCTTTCCTGGGATGGGCTTCTCCGACCTTCTGTGAGAATGAAGCCCAGGCAGGTCACCGCAGTCTGTGATATTTGAGCTTTTTCTTGGACAACTTCTATCCTTTATTGGCTTGGTAGTTCAGAGGCCTCCTTAGTAGGGCTGGCGATCAGAATGTCGTCTGCGTACTGAAGGAGGGTTTCCTTTTCCAGAGGTAGAACTTTTAGGTCTTTAGCTAAGCTTTCCCCAAAGATGGTGTGGGAATTTTTGCACCCTTGGGGCAAGACGGCCCGGAAGTATTGTTTTAGTTGTATGTTGAGTCCTGCCACTCACAAGCCAAAATTTCTTGTGACTCTGGGACTAATGGAATACAAAAGAAGGCATCATTGAAGACTAATACAGAATACCATGTCCTGGTGGTTGGTAGAATGACCAGCAGGGTGTAGGAATTAGGAGCAGCTGGAGGTATATCCTCGGTGGCTTCACTGACTGTCCTGACATCCTTTACCAGGTCCCCAGCAGCCCATGGGGCTCTCGTGGTCAGACCAATCCCAGAATATGGAGCTCACCTGGGCAGGTACCCCACCCCCACCCCAGCCCACGGGGCTCTCGTGGTCAGGCCCCTCCCAGGATACAGAGCTACCCTTGCAGGTACCGTGGCAGGGCTGGGCACACAGGAACCGTGCACATAGCCCTCATTGCAGAGCACCCCCAGCTCACCTGTCACTCAGAGCTGACACAGAGCACCTCAGAGCAGGACTTGAACTAACAAACAGCAGCTGCGACAGGTCTGTGACCCTGGCCATCACTCTGTGCGGCCTCCCTCTACCTGGTCTTCCAGAGACTTCCACTGCACCCGGGGCACCAGGCCTCTGTCTCCAACCACCACCCACCCCTCCTCTCCCTGACTCCTGGGTTCCTCTCATTAGGAGAGGGTTTTCTTGAAGTTGTCTCCCACTCATGGGCCAGATAAAATGATTAGAAAACAAGCCAAAGCTGCAGCCCCTTGTCTATCCTGACTCTCAGGAGCCCACACCTGTTCCTTGGACCTGGCCGGTTCAGCAAGTTCCATTTTCTGCAACTGTGAGCCCCTGAGGGGTGATGATTGGCTGACCTGGGCAGCCTTACCGTGCCGGCCAGCCCTCCCCAGGTGTGCCTGGGTTGAGATCAATATAAATACCACTCCAGGCAGCAAGAGGCCCTGCAGCCGTGCCTGATGCCATTTTCTCTGCCCTGTCAGCAGTCTCGGGGCTGGGCTGGTGGGAGGGAGTGAGAGGCCACGGCTTTGTGGGTGGCCCAGTGTGAGTGGGGCTCTGCTGGACTTTCTGCAGCAGTTGCCAGGCTGCCACCTGCTAAAGAAGAGGATGTGTCACCCATACCTGCTGCTGGAATTTCTCCCTGGGCAGAGGTGAGGAAGGAAAAAAGCAGTGGGAGCAGGGACAGGACGGGTATCTCAGGCAGGGAAATGGAAATCTTCCAGAAGAGCACCCAGGGCCAGGACCATCCTGGCTGGCCTGCAAGCACCAAGTCAGCCGGTATGCTGTCACTCGTGTGGCTCTATGGCCCTTCCTCTAGGCTTTCAAGTCCTTGTATATATTCAGGTGTTTTACCTGGGACGGGTGGGAATAGTTCAGCAGCAACTGGCCTGGGGCTCAGCTCACATTTACTCACAGATGCCTCGGCACGGTGCCCCAGCTTTGCAATGAGGACGCTTGTTGCGTGGGGGCTGCTGGCTGAATGGGAGACGATTCCCCACCACTGACCAACTTCAGAATTGTTTACAACTGGAGCAAGTGCCCTGATACGGTTTTCCTCTGTGGAACTGGTGGGTTCTGTGTTTTTTTTCTCGTTTTCGTTTTTGGTTCAAGGTAGATTTTATTCCTCTTTTTTGTATTTACAGATATAAGCATGGAAATAATTTATTCATATAAATACATGTATGTGAAGGGAATAATTGTTTTTTCTGTTTTATTTTTTAAATTTTATTTCTTTTTAATTTTGAATTTTATTTTATATTTTTATACAGCAGGTTCTTATTGGTTATCTATTTTATACATATAAATGTATACATGCCAATCCCAGTCTCTCAACTCCTCCCACCCCCACCCCCCCCAACAGCTTTCCCCCCTTGTTGTCCATACGTTTGTTGTCTACATCTGTTGCTCTATTTATGCCTTGCAAAATGGTTAATCTGTACAGTTTTTCTAGGTTCCACATATATGCATGAATATACAAGATTTGTTTTTCTCTTTCTGACTTACTTCACTCTGTATGACAGTCTCTAGATCCATCGATGTCTCTACAAATGACCTAATTTCATTCCTTTTCATGGCTTAGTAATATTCCATTTTATATATGTACCACAGCTTTATGCATTCGTCTGTCTGTGGGCATTTAGGTTGCTTCCATTACCTCGATATTGTAAAGAGTGATACAATGAACATTGCGGTGAATGTCTCTTTTTGATTTATGGTTTTGTCTGGGTATATGTCCAGAACTGGGATTGCTGTATCATATGGTAATTCTACTGTTAGTTTCTTAAGAAACTCCATATTGTTCTCCATAGTGACTGTATCAATTTATATTCCCAACAATAGTGGAAGAGGTTTCCTTTTCTCCACACATTTCCAGCATTTTTTGTTTGTAGATTTTCTGATGATGCCCATTCTACCAGGTGTGAGGTGATACCTCACTGTTGAGTCCATTTTGTTGAGCAAGGGGTAGGTCTTGTCTATTACATATTTAGCTTATGGAATGGTATCTGTGCTAATTTCAAACTCTGCTTTTATGCAGCACCACAACTCACCTTCCCCCTTAAGCAAGCATAAGTTGGTTTTCTAAACATGAGACCCTGTTCTGTTTTGTAATTCAGTTCATGTGTAACCAAGTTCACATTCCATGTATTAGTGATACCTTATGATGTTTCTCTTTCTGTGTGACTTTTTTCACTTAGAATCACCGTGCCTCAATCCACTCATTATGCTGGTACGGGCCTGGTGACATAGTTTTCATTGCTGAGAGGTATTCTGTTGTACGTAAGTACCGCAACTTCTTTATCCATTATTTGCTCTCTGGCATATTTAACTGGTGCTGAAGAAGAGGTTCCTGTAAAAGAGCCATCCCAAATTTTGGGGTGGCTGTGTCTTTTTGATTTTAATTTCCCTAAGCTATAGGACCATAAGTGGAAGTGCCCTAGGCTCTGTTGCTTTGTTTTTTAGATGTTTCAGGAAACACCATACACTTCTCCCAAGGGGCTGTTGGCAATTTACATCCCGCCCATCAGCATAACAAGGCTCCCAGTTCTCCATGGCCTGTCCTGCCTTTCTGGATTTTACACTTTTTTCAGAAGGCCCTTTTGACAGGGGGAAGTGAGACTTCATTGTAGTGCAGATTTCCTTCGCAAGCTTGCTTGGATGGCCAAAAAGGGCGTATGCGTTTTTTCCTGAATATATTCAGGAAAAAACGCATACGCCCTTTGTGGTCAAGTGCATCATTGTCGACATTCTGCCTCTTTTCCTATGATTTAAATGCAATTCCAGTCTACCTCCTGAAATCGGTTGCCTGCAATTCTGCCCCGTTTTCAAGTCCTCTTGGCAGCCTTACTTCAGTATATTTTTGGACGATAGCTGTCATTTATAACTCTGCAGTTTGTGAATTACAGTGCCCCTGAGCTCCTTTCTTCAACTCGCTTTCTTGTGAGCTGGCCGCAACACCGCAGGATTGCTTCAGGCCCTAATCTGGTTCCGGCACGACATGCTGAGCCTTTTGTTAATTCCTCTTCCTGGTGGGAAATGAGAGTTAAATTTGCCCGTCCAGACACCTCCAGCTAGTCTCTCATTGGTTCTCCGTATTCTTGTTCATCTTCCGCAGAAATTGCAAACTGGGCCAAACAGGAGGTTAAAGGCACTGACTCTCCAAGTCGGGAGAGTGTTAGTAAAGCGTCTGGAATGTTGCACCCGAGTACCAGGGGACGAGAACTGAGACATAGTTGAACACAACTCCCGATCACACGGTTGGTCATACTGTGGGTTCCACATGCATGTTTTAGCTGAAGGAAGAATCACTTAAACCTGGAGAGTTGAAACCCTTGGAATGGGTACCATGCAATATGACTTCAAAGGGTCTTCATTTGCTCAACGAACCTCTCCAATCCTATCACTGCTGCGTTTATGCCCCTGTACACACGCTTTATTCTCTTTCGGAGACATAGCAATCCATAGGTTTTAAGATACTTACTAGTCAGCTACATTCTTAGGCGTTTTATATGGGGTGTTGAGTCCATTTCGTTGAGCAAGGAGTAGCTCTTATCTATTACATATTTGGCTTAAGGAACTTTATCTGTGCTCATTTGAATCTCTGGTTTTATGCAGCACCCCAACTCACCTTTCCCCTTAAGAAAGCATAAGTTGGTTTTCTACATTTGAGACTCTGTTCTGTTTTGTAATCCAGTTCCTGTGTAGCCAAGTTTACATTCCGTGTATTGGTGATATCTTATGATGTTTTTTTTCTGTGTGACTTATGTCAGTTAGAATCATCATACCTGAATTCACTCATTATGCTGCTACGGGCCTGATGACATAGAGTTCATTGCTGAGTGATATTGCATTGTACGTAAGTACCACAACTTCTTTATCCATTTTTCACTTTCTGCGATATTGAACTTGTACCGTAAATGAGGTTCTTGTAAACAGAGCCATCCCAAACTTTGGGGTGGCTGTGTCTTTTTGATTTTAGTTTCCCTAAGCCATAGGACCATAAGTGGAAGTGCCCTAGGCTCTGTTGCTTTGTTTTTTAGATGTTTCAGGAAACATTATACACTTCTCCCGAGTGGCTGTTGGCATTTTACATCCCGCCCATCAGCATAACAAGGCTCCCAGATCTACATGGCCTGTCCTGCCTTTCTGGATTTTACACTTTTTTCAGATGGCCCTTTTGACCGGGGGGAAGTGAGACTTCATTGTAGTGAAGATTTCCTTTGCAAGCTTGCTTGGTTGGCCAAAAAGGGCGTATGCATTTTTTCCTGAATATATTCAGGAAAAAACGCATACGCCCGTTTTGGCCAAGTGCATCATTGTCGACGTTCTCCCTCTTTTCCTATGCTTTAAGTGCAATTCCTGTCTACCTCCTGAAATCGGTTTCCTGCAATTCTGCCCCGCTTTCAAGTCCTCTTGGCAGCCTTACTTCAGTATATTTTTGGACGATAGCTGTCATTTATAACTCTGCAGTTTTGTGAATTACAGTGTTCCTGAGCTCCTTTCTTCAACTTGCTTTCTTGTGAGCTGGCCGCAACACCGCAGGATTGTTTCAGGCCCTAATCTGGTTCCGGCACGGCATGCTGTGCCTTTGGTTTATTCCTCTTCCTGATGGGAAATGAGAGTTAAATTTGCCCGTCCAGACACCTCCAGCTAGTCTCTCATTGGTTCTCCCTATTCCTGTTCATCTTCCGCAGAAATTGCAAACTGGGCCAAACAGGAGGTTAAAGGCACTGACTCTCCAAGTCGGGAGAGTGTTAGTAAAGCATCTGGAATGTTGCACCCCAGTACCAGGGGACGAGAACTGAGACATATTGGAACACGTCTCCCGATCACATGGTTTATCATACTCTGGGTTCCACATGCATGCTTTAGCTGAAGGAAGAATCCCTTAAACGTAGAGAGTTGAGACCCGTGGAATGGGTACCATGCAATATGACTTCAAAGGGTCTTCATTTGCTCACCGAACCTCTCCAATCCTATCACTGCTGCGCTTATGCCCCTGTACACATGCTTGATTCTCTTTCGGAGACATAGCGATCCATAGGTTTTAAGATACTTACTAGTCAGCTACATTCTTAGGCGTTTAATATGGGGTGTTGAGTTCATTTCGTTGAGCAAGGAGTAGCTCTTGTCTATTACATATTTGGCTTAAGGAACTTTATCTGTGCTCATTTCAATCTCTGGTTTTATGCAGCACCCCAACTCACCTTTCCCCTTAAGCAAGCATAAGTTGGTTTTCTAAATTTGAGATGCTGTTCTGTTTTGTAATCCAGTTCCTGTGTAACCAAGTTTACATTCTGTGTATTAATGATATCTTATGATGTTTCTTTTTCTTGTGACTTATTTCAGTTAGAATCATCATACCTGAATTCACTCATTATGCTGCTACGGGCCTGATGACATAGATTTCATTGCTGAGTGATATTGCCTTGTACGTAATTACCAAAACTTCTTTATCCATTTTTCACTTTCTGCGATATTGAACTTGTCCCGTAAACGAGGTTCTTGTAAACAGAGCCGTACCAAACTTTGGGGTGGCTGTGCCTTTTTGATTTTCATTTCCCTAAGCTATAGGACCATAATTGGAAGTGCCGTAGGCTCTGTTGCTTTGTTTCTCAGATGTTTCAGGAAACACCATACAGTTCTCCCAAGTGGCTGTTGGCAATTTACATCCCGCCCATCAGCATAACAAGGCTCCCAGGTCTCCATGGCCTGTCCTGCCTTTCTGGATTTTACACTTTTTTCAGATGGCCCTTTTGACCGGGGTGGAAGTGAGACTTTATTGTAGTGCAGATTTCCTTTGCAAGCTTGCTTGGTTGGCCAAAAAGGGCGTATGCGTTTTTTCCTGAATATATTCAGGAAAAAACGCATACGCCCTTTTTGGCCAAATGCATCATTGTCGACGTTCTCCCTCTTTTCCTATGCTTTAAATGCAATTCCAGTCTACCTCCTGAAATCGGTTTCCTGCAATTCTGCCCCGCTTTCAAGTCCTCTTGGCAGCCTTACTTCAGTATATTTTTGGACGATAGCTGTCATTTCTAACTCTGCAGGTTTGTGAATTACAGTACCCCTGAGCTCCTTTCTTCAACTCGCTTTCTTGTGAGCTGGCCGCAACACCGCAGGATTGCTTCAGGCCCTAATCTGGTTCCGCCATGGCCTGCTGAGCCTTTGGTTAATTCCTCTAACTGGTGGGAAATGAGAGTTAAATTTGCCCGTCCAGACACCTCCAGCTAGTCTCTCATTGGTTCTCCCTATTCCTGTTCATCTTCCGCAGAAATTGCAAACTGGGCCAAACAGGAGGCTAAAGGCACTGACTCTCCAAGTCGGGAGAGTGTTAGTAAAGCGTCTGGAATGTTGCACCCGAGTACCAGGGGACGAGAACTGAGACATAGTGGAACACGTCTCCCGATCACACGGTTGATCATACTCCTGGTTCCACATGCATGCTTTAGCTGAAGGAAGAATCCCTTAAACCTGGAGAGTTGAGACCCGTGGAATGGGTACCATGCAATATGACTTCAAAGGGTCTTCATTTGCTCACCGAACCTCTCCAATCCTATCACTGCTGCGTTTATGCCCCTGTACTCACGCTTGATTCTCTTTCAGAGACATAGCAATCCATAAGTTTTAAGATACTTACTAGTCAGGTACATTATTAGGTGTTTAATATGGGGTTTTGAGTCCATTTCGTTGAGCAAGGAGTAGCCCTTGTCTATTACATATTTGGCTTAAGGAACTTTATCTGTGCTCATTTCAATCTCTGGTTTTATGCAGCACCCCAACTCACCTTTCCCCTTAAGCAAGCATAAGTTGATTTTCTAAATTTGAGACCCTGTTCTGTTTTGTAATCCAGTTCCTGTGTATCCAAGTTTACACTCCGTGTATTAGTGTTATCTTATGATGTTTCTTTTTCTGTGTGACTTATTTCAGTTAGAATCATCATACCTGAATCCACTCTATGCTTTACAGGCCTGATGACATAGATTTCATTGCTGAGTGATATTGCATTGTACGTAAGTACCACAACTTCTTTATCCATTTTTCACTTTCTGCGGTATTGAACTTGTACCGTGAATGAGGTTCTTGTAAACAGAGCTGTCCCAAACTTTGGGGTGGCTGTGTCTTTTTCATTTTAATTTCCCTAAGCTATAGGACCATAAGTGGAAGTGCCCTAGGCTCTGTTCCTCAGTTTTTTAGATGTTTCAGGAAACACCATACACTTCTCCCGAGTGGCTGTTGGCAATTTAAATCCCGCCCATCAGCATAACAAGGCTCCCTGTTCTCCATTGCCTGTCCTGCCTTTCTGGATTTTACACTTTTTTCAGATGGCCCTTTTGACCGTGGGGAAGTGAGACTTCATTGTAGTGCAGATTTCCTTTGCAAGCTTGCTTGGTTGGCCAAAAAGGGCGTATGCGTTTTGTCCTGAATATATTCAGGAAAAAACGCATACGCCCTTTTTGGCCAAGTGCATCATTGTCGACGTTCTGCCTCTTTTCCTATGCTTTAAATGCAATTCCTGTCTACCTCCTGAAATAGGTTTCCTGCAATTCTGCCTTGCTTTCAATGCCTCTTTATAGCCTTACCTCAATATAGTTTTTGAAAATAGTTGGCCTTTATAACTCTGCACGTTTTTGAATTGCAGTGGCCCTTAGCTCCATTTTTCAGCTCATATTTTTGTGATCTTGCCTCATAACCACAGGATTCCTTCAGGCCCTATTCTTCTTCTGGGGCACCTTGCTGTGCCTTTGGTTTATTCTTCTTACTGATGTGAAATTAGAGTGACATGTGCCCATTGAAACCGCTACAGCTTGTTTCTCACTGGTTCCCCCATTCCCATTCATCCTCCGCACTAACTGCAGACTGTGCGATACCAGAACTTAAAGGCATTGACTCTCCATGGGGGGATGTTGTTAGTAAAGCGGCTGGAATGTCGATCCGGAGCCCCAGGAGAGGAAAAATGAGGTGCGTTTTAGAAACCTTTCCCGATCATATGGTATACCAGTCGCTGGGTTTCCCAAGCATGGTTTAGCTGTAGGAAGATTCCCTTCAACCTGGATTGTTGGGACCCTTGGAATGAGTAGCATGAAGTATTGCATTAAACTTTTGGCAGTTGCTCACCAAAACTCACCAATCCTCTCAGCCCCAGGTGTCCAGCCTTATGTCTTATCCAGCTGTGGGTTTATATGTGGTCAATCCAGGTTGCATCACAGCCCCTGAGCAAATTTTGTAAGAATTTTTCTCTCTTTCATTGTTTCTGCATTTTGTTTTTAAAATTTATTTCTATAATGGGGTTTAGCTCATTTTCACTGCTGTGTTTGTGCCACTCTGCACACACTTGATTCCCTTATGGAGATATATCAATACATGGATTTTAAGATTCTTATTACTCAGATATATTTCTCTGCGGTTTATAAGGTGTGTTGAGGCCAGTTCATTGATCAAGGTGTAGATCTTGTCTAATATCTATTTGGTTTATTGAACGGTATCTGTGCTAATTTCAAACTCTGGTTTTATGCATCACCCCACCTCTCCTTTCCCCTTAAGCTGACATAAGTGTGTTTTCTAAATGTGAGACACTGTTCTGTTCTGTAATTCATTTCTTGTGCAGCCATATTTACCCTCCCTCTATAAGTGATATCTTATGATATGTTTCTTTTTCTGTTTGACTTATTTCAAGTAGTATTATCGGACCTAAATCCACTCTTTATCCTTCTACTAGCCTTATTACATTGATTTCATGGTGAAGAGATATTCCATTGTACATAAGTACCACATCTTCTTTATCCATTGTTCTCTTTCCTGGGATATTTAAGGTGTACTGAAGTTGAGGTTCTTGTAAACAGAGTAGCCCTAAACTGTGGTGTGCTTGTGTCTTGTTGATTTTTAGACTTCCCTAGATATACTCCCATGATTGGAAGTGTCCTATGCTCTGTAGCTCTGTTATTTAGATGATTTAGGAACCACCATACACTTCTCCAGAGTGGCTCTCGGCAGTTCACACACTGCCCATCAGCGTATAAAGGCTCCCTGTTCTCCATGGCCTGTCCTGCATTTCTGGTTTTTACAATTTTTTAGGATGGCCCTTTTGACCGGTGGGAAATGAGACTTCTTTGTTGTGCACATTTGCATTGCTTGCTTGCTTCGTTGCCCATAAAGTGCGTATGCGTTTTTTCCTGGATATAATCAGGAAAAAACGCATAGGCCCTTTTGGGCCAACTGCATCATTGTCGAAATTCTGCCGCTTTTCATGTGCTTTAAAGACGAGTCCAATCTATCTCTTGAAATCTGTTTCTTGCAATTCTGTCTTGCATTCAGATCCTCTTCTTTGCCTTACCTCAACATATTTTTGGACGTTAGTTTTCATTTATAACTCTGCAGGTTTGTGAATTGCAGTGACCCTGAGCTCCATTTTTTAAGTTGCTCTTTTGTGAGCTGGCCTCAAACCCGCAGGATTGCTTCAGGCCCTATTTTGGCTCCGGCGAGGCGGGCTGAGCCTTTTTTCAATTCTTATTCTTAATGGGAAATTAGAGTGATATGTGCCCGTCCAAACCCCTACAACTATTCTCTCATTGGTTCCCCCTCTTCCCGTTCATCCTCCTCACAATTTGCAAAATGTGTGAAACAGAAGTTGAAATGTGCTGATTCTCCAAGTGGGGAGATTCTAAGTAACGTGGCTGGAATGGTGAACAGGAACACCAGGAGAGGATAAATGAGCTGCATTTTAGACACATCTCCCGATCACATGGTGTACAGTCCTCTGGGTTTCCCATGCATGTTTTAGCTGTAGGAAGATCCCTTGAACCTGCAGATTTGGGACCCATTGAATGGGTACCAGGTAGTATTACTTTAAAGGGTGTGCATTTCCTCACCCAACCTCACATTTCTCTTAGTGCAAACAGTTTCCAGCCTTATGTCTCATCCTGCTGTGGGTCTAGATGTGTTCAATCCATGTTGCATCACCGTCCCTGAGGAAAAGTTGTAAGAGGTTTTCTCTGTCTCTCTGTCGTTTATTTTTTTCAATTTGTTACTATATTGGTTACAGCTGATTTTCAAAGCTCTGTTTCTTGCTGCTGTACATCCACTTGATTCACGTACAGAGAGACATCAGTAAATTCTTTTTCAGATTCTTACCAGTCGTATATATTCTTTTCCGGTGACTTGAGTGTGCTGAGTGCAGTTCTTTTAGCTACCGTGTAGGCCTTGTTGATTATCAGTTTGGTATTTGGAATGGTATCTTTGCTAATTTCAACCTCCTGGATGATGCCTCACCCCTCCCCACCTTTCCCGTTTAGCAGCCTTATGCGTGTTTTCTACATATTTGACTATGTTTTTGTTTTGTAATTTATTTCATGTGTAGCCATTTTGGATTCCACCTTTAAGTGATATCTTATGATATGTGTCTTTTTCTTTTTGAATTATGTCACTTAGAATGATCATACGTAACTCCTCCGGAGTTGTTACAACTGGCCATAGTTCATTGATTTCCAGGCTGAATAATATTCCACTCTACCTAAGTACCACATCTCTATCCATTTTTTCTCTCCAGAGACATTTAAGTTATATCCTAGTCGAGGATCTTTTAAACAGAGAGGGGGTAAACATTGGGGTGCCTGTGTCCTCTCGATTTTTGTTTTTCCCAAGATATACGCCCATGAGTGCAAGTGCCCTATGCTCTGTAGCTCATTTTTTAGATGCTTTAGTAAACACAATACACTTCTCCAGAATGGCCGTTGGCAATATACATTTCCACTATAAGTCTCACAGGGCTCCCTCTTCTCCTTGCCCTGTCCTGCATTTCTGTTGTTTACGCTTTATGAGGATGGCTCTTCTGACTGATGCGAAGTGATATCTTTTGTAGTATTGACTTCCAGTGCCCACCTGTTTGCTTGGCTAAAAAAGTGTATGCCCTTTTCTTGAATATATACAGAAAAAAACGCATACACCCTTTTTGGCCAACTGCAATGTTGGCAATGTTCAGCTCCTTTTCTCGTGCTTAATGGCGAGTCCTTTCTACCTCCTCAGATCCCTTTCCTGCCATTCTCCCTTGCTTACAAGTCCTTTTCTCTGACTTTCCTCAAGACATTTTTCAGTGATGGATATTTTCAACTCTGCAGTTTCGTGAATTTTACTGCCCCTGAGTTCCATTGTTCAACTTGTGTTTATGGGAACTGGCCACAAAGCAGCGGGATTTCCTCAAGCCCTATACTGTTTCCATGGGCAACCCTAGCCTTTGGTCAATTCGTCTTCCTGATTGGAAATTAGAGTGACATGTGCCTGTCTGAACACATAGGACTTGTCTCTCATTGTTCCTCATCCTTCCGCTTCATCCTCTGGACAAATTCCAAACTGTACGCAACAGGATGTTGACAGTGCTGACATCTCCAAGTGGGGAGACTGTTAGTAAAGACGCTGGAGGGGTGAACCCGAGCACCAGGAGATGAGGAGATGAGATGCCTTTTCCAAACTCTTCCCGATCAGACGGTATACCATCCTCTGGGTGTGACAGACATGTTTTAGCAGTAGGAAGAGTCCCATTCATGTAAGGAGAACACCAGGGCTTTTTCAAAATCAGTGTCTGCCCGAAACCCAAACTGGGGAATTTTTTAAGCTACGGCTACACATATGTTCATTAAGGGCCTGGGGAAGTAGGCAGAGTCCAAACTTTAGATGATTGAAGTCTTCAGGGTCAGAAGCACTCACCACCAGCTTCCCTTAGGTTAAACTTTAACTGTCATTGATAGATGACAATGACAATAAAAATATCTATTCTTTTCCAGATTATTTCCCCTTATAGCTTATTGCAAAATGTTGAGTGTAGTTCCCTGTGCTATACAGTAGTTCCTTGTTGATGATCTATTTTATACATAGCAGTGTGTATGTGTTAATCCCAAACTGTTAATTTATCCCTCCTCCCACCTTTCCCCTTTGGTAATAATAAATTATAAGATTTTATACTTCTCAGAAATGGGGGAGCTGAAAGAGAGGTATCATTTTCAATGGAAAAGCATTTAAAACAAGATTGAAGCTTTAACCAAGATTATTAGATGTACATCCTTGGAAAGAAATCACTTCGTTTCTCTAATATTGACCTGACAAATAAGACAAACCTTTTCACTGAACTTGCTTATAATAAAGTGATGGAAATATCAAATGGAAGTGTTAGAAACATCTTATTTTACCCGAGCCTTATACACTGTTCTATGTTAATTACAGTTTGGCTCACACGTCTGTTCATTGAGGTTACAATAGTCTCAATTTCTGTTACTGATCCTCCAGAGTGGACCCCAACAAGTGTCCCCCTGCCCAGTGTCATTGGGGCCAACAGATCGAGACTGAGTTTGGTTCACAAGCAAAGGAAACTTTATATTTTGATCAGAGAATGGAGAGGTGAGAGCATGCACCACCCCGTGGGCTGTGGGCTGGGCTGTTGTGTAGAGATCCTGTCAGAGTCAGTGGGAGGGAGGGGGCGGAGCTCTCGAGGGCCGGGTTGGCTGCAGCTCAGGCTCTATATCGCGGAGTCTGCACTGGGCCCCAGGAGCTGAGGTGTCGTCCCAGCCATTCTGCACTAGGAAATCTGGTCTGAAGTGCCGGGTGTGGAACCTCTGCATGCGGGACCCTAGGAGCACATGAAATTAGACAAAGCACAAAGGATAAAAAAGGTTAGACTTGACTTTATTGCCCAGATTCTATTTTTATCTCCCAGGGATTTTTAATGGGCTTTGCTGGGGACAAACCCCTCCTCTGCCTTTTGTCCCGTTCCTCATTCTTGGAGTGCTGAGGGTGCAGACCCTTCTTCTGTAACTGCTGAGTGCTGAGTTGGGAGCCCTCATACCCGGGGGCGAGGGTCAGAGCTTCTCCCCAGCAGCCTCCAGGTGACGTTGATTGTCCCCAGGCCCCCTGCCTCCCTGCTCGTCCACCTGAGCACCAGCATTGGAAGTGTTATAGATTCTAATGACCTTTAAGGGTCCAGGAAAGAGATGTGCAGAGACGCTGTGGGGGCCGGTTTCACCCCGCCCCACATTTGTTCGGCCACCTTAGGCTGACCGTTTCTGCCAGCCTAGATGCTCTGACCAGTAGTCTGCGCTTTCTTCAATTAGGCCCCTGAATTAACGTACAAACAGCACCAGGTGTCAGAGCACTGCCTGCTCAACTCCCAGACAGTCCAGGGTCAGTGGTGATCAAGGACCATGATGGCCACTGAGTCAACAGCCTTTTGAAGTAAACAGGAGTCCAGCTGGTCTTATTGGCCACCATCATCATGGTGTCTGTAGGCTTTTCTATGGTGACAGTGTGATATACGGTTCCCCCGCCAAGATTATTAGCTCCCCTCTGGGTGCAGTAAGTCCTGCAAGCAGTAGTCTACTCTTTTGGGACACACTCTTGTTGTTTTATGAGAGAAACTCCAGGTCAAGTGATGTTCACACGAGTCGTCATGGTGCCCTGTTGCCCCCGGTTATCTCTCTGGATGTTGGAGTTGGAGGGCCTCCTCACTCGAGGTTGGTGTGCCCACGGAGCGAACCCTGCAACTTCAGGGCATGGTTGGTGGTTAGGATCACCACGTGGGGTCCTTTTCCCTTAGGAGGGAGGTGGCCTTTTGGGCTGCTGATTTCCAGGTTTTTAGATACCGCCAGTATCTTGGCCAGATGTGGCAGTGGGCCAAGCCCCTTGGTGCCCGTAGTTTATCCTACCTGGATGGCATTCTTGCATTGTTCCATTTCAAGTGGTCCCAGTTTTTGCACTAATTCTCCAATGGCGATTCACCTTTCACCGGGAATGTAAAGGTCAAAGGGTTTAGCTAAATTAGGGAGTTCCGGGGCAAGGGTCTGAACTGACTGCTCTTTCCATTCTTGAAAGGCCACTTCTGGATTCTATTCAAAAGGATCATCATCTTTTCCTTTCAGTGTTTCATATAGAGGCCCAGCTAGTAGACTGTAGTTAGGGATCCAGAAGCAGCAAACCCTGGCCTCCCCAGGAACCCCTAAGCTGTCTTCTAGTTTTAGAAAGGGGTAAGGCTGAAAATGGTTTCTTCCCTTTCCTGGGATGGGCTTCTCCGACCTTCTGTGAGAATGAAGCCCAGGCAGGTCACCACAGTCTGTGATATTTGAGCTTTTTCTTGGACAACTTCTATCCTTTATTGGCTTGGTAGTTCAGAGGCCTCCTTAGTAGGGCTGGCGATCAGAATGTCGTCTGCGTACTGAAGGAGGGTTTCCTTTTCCAGAGGTAGAACTTTTAGGTCTTTAGCTAAGCTTTCCCCAAAGATGGTGTGGGAATTTTTGCACCCTTGGGGCAAGACGGCCCGGAAGTATTGTTTTAGTTGTATGTTGAGTCCTGCCACTCACAAGCCAAAATTTCTTGTGACTCTGGGACTAATGGAATACAAAAGAAGGCATCATTGAAGACTAATACAGAATACCATGTCCTGGTGGTTGGTAGAATGACCAGCAGGGTGTAGGAATTAGGAGCAGCTGGAGGTATATCCTCGGTGGCTTCACTGACTGTCCTGACATCCTTTACCAGGTCCCCAGCAGCCCATGGGGCTCTCGTGGTCAGACCAATCCCAGAATATGGAGCTCACCTGGGCAGGTACCCCACCCCCACCCCAGCCCACGGGGCTCTCATGGTCAGGCCCCTCCCAGGATACAGAGCTACCCTTGCAGGTACCGTGGCAGGGCTGGGCACACAGGAACCGTGCACATAGCCCTCATTGCAGAGCACCCCCAGCTCACCTGTCGCTCAGAGCTGACACAGAGCACCTCAGAGCAGGACTTGAACTAACAAACAGCAGCTGCGACAGGTCTGTGACCCTGGCCATCACTCTGTGCGGCCTCCCTCTACCTGGTCTTCCAGAGACTTCCACTGCACCCGGGGCACAAGGCCTCTGTCTCCAACCACCACCCACCCCTCCTCTCCCTGACTCCTGGGTTCCTCTCATTAGGAGAGGGTTTTCTTGAAGTTGTCTCCCACTCATGGGCCAGATAAAATGATTAGAAAACAAGCCAAAGCTGCAGTCCCTTGTCTATCCTGACTCTCAGGAGCCCACACCTGTTCCTTGGACCTGGCCGGTTCAGCAAGTTCCATTTTCTGCAACTGTGAGCCCCTGAGGGGTGATGATTGGCTGACCTGGGCAGCCTTACCGTGCCGGCCAGCCCTCCCCAGGTGTGCCTGGGTTGAGATCAATATAAATACCACTCCAGGCAGCAAGAGGCCCTGCAGCCGTGCCTGATGCCATTTTCTCTGCCCTGTCAGCAGTCTCGGGGCTGGGCTGGTGGGAGGGAGTGAGAGGCCACGGCTTTGTGGGTGGCCCAGTGTGAGTGGGGCTCTGCTGGACTTTCTGCAGCAGTTGCCAGGCTGCCACCTGCTAAAGAAGAGGATGTGTCACCCATACCTGCTGCTGGAATTTCTCCCTGGGCAGAGGTGAGGAAGGAAAAAAGCAGTGGGGGCAGGGACAGGACGGGTATCTCAGGCAGGGAAATGGAAATCTTCCAGAAGAGCACCCAGGGCCAGGACCATCCTGGCTGGCCTGCAAGCACCAAGTCGGCCAGCATGCTGTCACTCGTGTGGCTCTATGGCCCTTCCTCTAGGCTTTCAAGTCCTTGTATATATTCAGGTGTTTTACCTGGGACGGGTGGGAATAGTTCAGCAGCAACTGGCCTGGGGCTCAGCTCACGTTTACTCACAGATGCCTCGGCACGGTGCCCCAGCTTTGCAATGAGGACGCTTGTTGCGTGGGGGCTGCTGGCTGAATGGGAGACGATTCCCCACCACTGACCAACTTCAGAATTGTTTACAACTGGAGCAAGTGCCCTGATACGGTTTTCCTCTGTGGAACTGGTGGGTTCTGTGTTTTTTTTCTCTTTTTCGTTTTTGGTTCAAGGTAGATTTTATTCCTCTTTTTTGTATTTACAGATATAAGCATGGAAATAATTTATTCATATAAATACATGTATGTGAAGGGAATAATTGTTTTTTCTGTTTTATTTTTTAAATTTTATTTCTTTTTAATTTTGAATTTTATTTTATATTTTTATACAGCAGGTTCTTATTGGTTATCTATTTTATACATATAAATGTATACATGCCAATCCCAGTCTCTCAACTCCTCCCACCACCACCCCCTCCAACAGCTTTCCCCCCTTGTTGTCCATACGTTTGTTGTCTACATCTGTTGCTCTATTTATGCCTTGCAAAATGGTTAATCTGTACAGTTTTTCTAGGTTCCACATATATGCATGAATATACAAGATTTGTTTTTCTCTTTCTGACTTACTTCACTCTGTATGACAGTCTCTAGATCCATCGATGTCTCTACAAATGACCTAATTTCATTCCTTTTCATGGCTTAGTAATATTCCATTTTATATATGTACCACAGCTTTATGCATTCGTCTGTCTGTGGGCATTTAGGTTGCTTCCATTACCTCGATATTGTAAAGAGTGATACAATGAACATTGCGGTGAATGTCTCTTTTTGATTTATGGTTTTGTCTGGGTATATGTCCAGAACTGGGATTGCTGTATCATATGGTAATTCTACTGTTAGTTTCTTAAGAAACTCCATATTGTTCTCCATAGTGACTGTATCAATTTATATTCCCAACAATAGTGGAAGAGGGTTCCTTTTCTCCACATATTTCCAGCATTTTTTGTTTGTAGATTTTCTGATGATGCCCATTCTACCAGGTGTGAGGTGATACCTCACTGTTGAGTCCATTTTGTTGAGCAAGGGGTAGGTCTTGTCTATTACATATTTAGCTTATGGAACGGTATCTGTGCTAATTTCAAACTCTGCTTTTATGCAGCACCACAACTCACCTTCCCCTTTAAGCAAGCATAAGTTGGTTTTCTAAACATGAGACCCTGTTCTGTTTTGTAATTCAGTTCATGTGTAACCAAGTTCACATTCCATGCATTAGTGATACCTTATGATGTTTCTCTTTCTGTGTGACTTTTTTCACTTAGAATCACCGTGCCTCAATCCACTCATTATGCTGGTACGGGCCTGGTGACATAGTTTTCATTGCTGAGAGGTATTCTGTTGTATGTAAGTACCGCAACTTCTTTATCCATTATTTGCTCTCTGGCATATTTAACTGGTGCTGAAGAAGAGGTTCCTGTAAAAGAGCCATCCCAAATTTTGGGGTGGCTGTGTCTTTTTGATTTTAATTTCCCTAAGCTATAGGACCATAAGTGGAAGTGCCCTAGGCTCTGTTGCTTTGTTTTTTAGATGTTTCAGGAAACACCATACACTTCTCCCAAGTGGCTGTTGGCAATTTACATCCCGCCCATCAGCATAACAAGGCTCCCAGTTCTCCATGGCCTGTCCTGCCTTTCTGGATTTTACACTTTTTTCAGATGGCCCTTTTGACTGGGGGAAGTGAGACTTCATTGTAGTGCAGATTTCCTTCGCAAGCTTGCTTGGTTGGCCAAAAAGGGCGTATGCGTTTTTTCCTGAATATATTCAGGAAAAAACGCATACGCCCTTTGTGGTCAAGTGCATCATTGTCGACATTCTGCCTCTTTTCCTATGCTTTAAATGCAATTCCAGTCTACCTCCTGAAATCGGTTTCCTGCAATTCTGCCCCGCTTTCAAGTCCTCTTGGCAGCCTTACTTCAGTATATTTTTGGACGATAGCTGTCATTTATAACTCTGCAGTTTGTGAATTACAGTGCCCCTGAGCTCCTTTCTTCAACTCGCTTTCTTGTGAGCTGGCCGCAACACTGCAGGATTGCTTCAGGCCCTAATCTGGTTCTGGCATGGCACGCTGAGCCTTTGGTTAATTCCTCTTCCTGGTGGGAAATGAGAGTTAAATTTGCCCGTCCAGACACCTCCAGCTAGTCTCTCATTGGTTCTCTCTATTCCTGTTCATCTTCCGCAAAAATTGCAAACTGGGCCAAACAGGAGGTTAAAGGCACTGACTCTCCAAGTCGGGAGAGTGTTAGTAAAGCGTCTGGAATATTGCACCCGAGTACCAGGGGATGAAAACTGAGACATACTGGAACACGTCTCCCGATCACACGGTTGATCATACTCTGGGTTCCACATGCATGTTTTAGCTGAAGGAAGAATCCCTTAAACCTGGAGAGTTGAGACCCGTGGAATGGGTACCATTCAATATGACTGCAAAGGGTCTTCATTTGCTCACCAAACCTCTCCAATCCTATCACTGCTGCGTTTATGCCCCTGTACACACGCTTGATTCTCTTTCAGAGACATAGCAATCCATAGGTTTTAAGATACTTACTAGTCAGGTACATTCTTAGGCGTTTAATATGGGGTGTTGAGTCCATTTCGTTGAGCAAGGAGTAGCTCTTGTCTATTCCATATTTGGCTTAAGGAACTTTATCTGTGCTCATTTCAATCTCTGGTTTTATGCAGCACCCCAACTCACCTTTCCCCTTAAGCAAGCATAAGTTGGTTTTCTACATTTGAGACCCTGTTCTGTTTTGTAATCCAGTTCCTGTGTAGCCAAGTTTACATTCCGTGTATTAGTGATATCTTATGATGTTTCTTTTTCGGTGTGACTCATTTCAGTTAGAATCATCATACCTGAATCCACTCATTATGCTGCTACGGGCCTGATGACAGATTTCATTGTTGAGTGATATTGCATTGTACGTAAGTACCACAACTTCTTTATCCATTTTTCACTTTCTGCGATATTGAACTTGTACCGTAAAGGAGGTTCTTGTAAACAGAGCCGTCCCAAACTTTGGGGTGGCTGTGTCTTTTTGATTTTAATTTCCCTAAGCTATAGGACCATAAGTGGAAGTGCCTTAGGCTCTGTTGCTTTGTTTTTTAGATGTTTCAGGAAACACCACACACTTATCCCGAGTGGCTGTTGGCAATTTACATCCCGCCCATCAGCATAACAAGGCTCCCAGTTCTCCATGGCCTGTCCTGCCTTTCTGGATTTTACACTTTTTTCAGATGGCCCTTTTGACCGGGAGAAGTGAGACTTCATTGTAGTGCAGATATCCTTTGCAAGCTTGCTTGGTTGGCCAAAAAGGGCGTATGCGTTTTTTCCTGAATATATTCAGGAAAAAACGCATACGCCCTTTTTGGCCAAGTGCATCATTGTGGACGTTCTGCCTGTTTTCCTATGCTTTAAATGCAAATCCAGTCTACCTCCTGAAATCGGTTTCCTGCAATTCTGCCCCGCTTTCAAGTCCTCTTGGCAGCCTTACTTCAGTATATTTTTGGACGATAGCTGTCATTTATAACTCTGCAGGTTTGTCAATTACAGTGCCCCTGATCTCCTTTCTTCAACTCGCTTTATTGTGAGCTGGCCGCAACACCGCAGAATTGCTTCAGGCCCTAATCTGATTCCCGCACGGCACGCAGAGCCTTTGGTTAATTCCTCTTCCTGGTGGGAAATGAGAGTTAAATTTGCCCGTCCAGACACCTCCAGCTAGTCTCTCATTGGTTCTCTCTATTCCTGTTCATCTTCCGCAAAAATTGCAAACTGGGCCAAACAGGAGTTTAAAGGCACTGACTCTCCAAGTCGGGAGAGTGTTAGTAAAGCGTCTGGAATATTGCACCCGAGTACCAGGGGATGAAAACTGAGACATACTGGAACACGTCTCCCGATCACACGGTTGATCATACTCTGGGTTCCACATGCATGTTTTAGCTGAAGGAAGAATCCCTTAAACCTGGAGAGTTGAGACCCGTGGAATGGGTACCATGCAATATGACTTCAAAGGGTCTTCATTTGCTCACCGAACCTCTCCAATCCTATCACTGCTGCGTTTATGTCCCTGTACACACGCTTGATTCTCTTTCAGAGAGATAGTAATCCATAGGTTTTAAGATACTTACTAGTCATGTACATTCGTAGGCGTTTAATATGGGGTGTTGAGTCCATTTCGTTGAGCAAGGAGTAGCTCTTGTCTATTCCATATTTGGCTTAAGGAACTTTATCTGTGCTCATTTCAATCTCTGGTTTTATGCAGCACCCCAACTCACCTTTCCCCTTAAGCAAGCATAAGTTGCTTTTCTACATTTGAGACCCTGTTCTGTTTTGTAATCCAGTTCCTGTGTAGCCAAGTTTACATTCCGTGTATTAGTGATATCTTATGATGTTTCTTTTTCTGTGTGACTTATTTCAGTTAGAATCATCATACCTGAATCCACTCATTATGCTGCTACGGGCCTGATGACATAGATTTCATTGCTGAGTGATATTGCATTGTACGTAAGTACCACAACTTCTTTATCCATTTTTCACTTTCTGCGATATTGAACTTGTACCGTAAAGGAGGTTCTTGTAAACAGAGCCGTCCCAAACTTTGGGGTGGCTGTGTCTTTTTGATTTTAATTTCCCTAAGCTATAGGACCATAAGTGGAAGTGCCCTAGGCTCTGTTGCTTTGTTTTTTAGATGTTTCAGGAAACACCATACACTTCTCCCCAGTGGCCGTTGGCAATTTACATCCCGCCCATCAGCATAACAAGGCTCCCAGTTCTCCATGGCCTGTCCTGCCTTTCTGGATTTTACACTTTTTTCAGATGGCCCTTTTGACCGGGGAGAAGTGAGACTTCATTGTAGTGCAGATTTCTTTTGCAAGCTTGCTTATTGGCAAAAAAGGGCGTATGCGTTTTTTCCTGAATATATTCAGGAAAAAAAGCATACGCACTGTTTGGCCAAGTGCATCATTGTGGACGTTCTGCCTCTTTTCCTATGCTTTAAATGCAATTCCAGTCTACCTCCTGAAATCGGTTTCCTGCAATTCTACCCCGCTTTCAAGTCCTCTTGGCAGCCTTACTTAAGTATATTTTTGGACGATACTGTCATTTATAACTCTGCAGGTTTGTGAATTACAGTGCCCCGAGCTCCTTTCTTCAACTCGCTTTCTTGTGGGCTGGCCGCAACACCGCAGGATTGCTTCAGGCCCTAATCTGTTTCCGGCACGGCACGCTGAGCCTTTGGTTAATTCCTCTTCCTGGTGGGAAATGAGAGTTAAGTTTGCCCGTCCAGACACCTCCAGCTAGTCTCTCATTGGTTCTCCCTATTCCTGTTCATCTTCCGCAGAAATTGCAAACTGGGCCAAACAGGAGGTTAAAGGCACTGACTCTCCAAGTAGGGAGAGTGTTAGTAAAGCATCTGGAATGTTGCACCCGAGTACCAGGGGATGAAAACAGACATATTTGAACACGTCTCCCGATCACACGGTTGATCATACTCTGGGTTCCACATGCATGTTTGAGCTGAAGGAAGAATCCCTTAAACCTGGAGAGTTGAGACCCGTGGAATTGGTACCATGCAATATGACTTCAAAGGGTCTTCATTTGCTCACCGAACTTCTCAAATCCTATCACTGCTGCGTTTATGCCCCTATACACACGCTTGATTCTCTTTCAGAGACATAGCAATCCATAGGTTTTAAGATACTTACTGGTCAGGTACATTCTTAGGCGTTTAATATGGGGTGTTGAGTCCATTTCGTTCAGCAAGGAGTAGCTCTTGTCTATTCCATATTTGGCTTAAGGAACTTTATCTGTGCTCATTTCAATCTCTCGTTTTATGCAGCACCCCAACTCACCTTTCCCCTTAAGCAAGCATAAGTTGGTTTTCTACATTTGAGACCCTGTTCTGTTTTGTAATCCAGTTCCTGTGTAGCCAAGTTTACATTCCGTGTATTAGTGATATCTTATGATGTTTCTTTTTCTGTGTGACTTATTTCAGTTAGAATGATCATACCTGAATCCACTCATTATGCTGCTACGGGCCTGATGACATAGATTTCATTGCTGAGTGATATTGCATTGTACGTAAGTACGACAACTTCTTTATCCATTTTTCACTTTCTGCGATATTGAACTTGAACTGTAAACGAGGTTCTTGTAAACAGAGCTGTCCCAAAATTTGGGGTGGCCGTGTCTTTTTGATTTTAATTTCCCTAAGCTATAGACCATAAGTGGAAGTGCCCTAGGCTCTGTTGCTTTGTTTTTTAGATGTTTCAGGAAACACCATACACTTCTCCCAAGTGGCTGTTGGCAATTTACATCCCGCCCATCAGCATAACAAGGCTCCCAGTTCTCCATGGCCTTTCCTGCCTTTCTGGATTTTACACTTTTTTCAGATGGCCCTTTTGACCGGGAGGAAGTGAGACTTCATTGTAGTGCAGATTTCCTTTGCAAGCATGCTTGGTTGGCCAAAAAGGGCGTATGCGTTTTTTCCTGAATATATTCAGGAAAAAAAGCATACGCACTGTTTGGCCAAGTGCATCATTGTGGACGTTCTGCCTCTTTTCCTATGCTTTAAATGCAATTCCAGTCTACCTCCTGAAATCGGTTTCCTGCAATTCTGCCCCGCTTTCAAGTCCTCTTGGCAGCCTTACTTCAGTATATTTTTGGACGATAGCTGTCATTTATAACTCTGCAGGTTTGTCAATTACAGTGCCCCTGATCTCCTTTCTTCAACTCACTTTCTTGTGAGCTGGCCGCAACACCACAGGATTGCTTCAGGCCCTAATCTGATTCCGGCATGGCACGCTGAGCCTTTGGTTAATTCCTCTTCCTGGTGGGAAATGAGAGTTAAATTTGCCCGTCCAGACACCTCCAGCTAGTCTCTCATTGGTTCTCTCTATTCCTGTTCATCTTCCGCAAAAATTGCAAACTGGGCCAAACAGGAGGTTAAAGGCACTGACTCTCCAAGTCGGGAGAGTGTTAGTAAAGCATCTGGAATATTGCACCCGAGTACGAGGGGATGAAAACTGAGACATACTGGAACACGTCTCCCGATCACACGGTTGATCATACTCTGGGTTCCACATGCATGTTTTAGCTGAAGGAAGAATCCCTTAAACCTGGAGAGTTGAGACCCGTGGAATGGGTATCATGCAATATGACTGCAAAGGGTCTTCATTTGGTCACCAAACCTCTCCAGTCCTATCACTGCTGCTTTTATGCCCCTGTACACACGTTTGATTCTCTTTCAGAGACATAGCAATCTATAGGTTTTAAGATTCTTACTAGTCAGGTACATTCTTAGGCGTTTAATATGTGGTGTTGAGTCCATTTCGTTGAGCAAGGAGTAGCTCTTGTCTATTCCATATTTGGCTTAAGGAACTTTATCTGTGTTCATTTCAATCTCTGGTTTTATGCAGCACCCCAACTTACCTTTCCCCTTAAGCAAGCATGTTGGTTTTCTACATTTGAGACCCTGTTCTGTTTTGTAATCCAGTTCCTGTGTAGCCAAGTTTACATTCCGTGTATTAGTGATATCTTATGATGTTTCTTTTTCTGTGTGACTTATTTCAGTTAGAATCATCATACCTGAATCCACTCATTATGCTGCTATGGGCCTGATGACATAGATTTCATTGCTGAGTGATATTGCATTGTACGTAAGTACCACAACTTCTTTATCCATTTTTCACTTTCTGTGATATTGAACTTGTACCGTAAACGAGGTTCTTGTAAACAGAGCCGTCCCAAACTTTGGGGTGGCTGTGTCTTTTTGATTTTAATTTCCCTAAGCTATAGGACCATAAGTGGAAGTGCCCTAGGCTCTGTTGCTTTGTTTTTTAGATGTTTCTGGAAACACCATACACTTCTCCCAAGTGGCTGTTGGCAATTTACATCCCGCCCATCAGCATAACAAGGCTCCCAGTTCTCCATGGCCTGTCCTGCCTTTCTGGATTTTACACTTTTTTCAGATGGCCCTTTTGACCGGGGGGAAGTGAGACTTCATTGTAGTGCAGATTTCCTTTGCAAGCTTGCTTGGTTGGCAAAAAAGTGCGTATGCGTTTTTTCCTGAATATATTCAGGAAAAAACGCATACTCCCTTTTTGGCCAAGTGCATCATTGTGGACGTTCTGCCTCTTTTCCTATGCTTTAAATGCAATTCCAGTCTACCTCCTGAAATCGGTTTCCTGCAATTCTGCCCCGCTTTCAAGTCCTCTTGGCAGCCTTACTTCAGTATATTTTTGGACGATAGCTGTCATTTATAACTCTGCAGGTTTGTGAATTACAGTGCCCCTGAGCTCCTTTCTTCAACTCGCTTTCTTGTGAGCTGGCCGCAACACCGCAGGATTGCTTCAGGCCCTAATCAGGTTCCGGCACGGAATGCTGAGCGTTTGGTTAATTCCTCTTCCTGGTGGGAAACGAGAGTTAAATTGGCCCGTCCAGAGACCTCCAGCTAGTCTCTCATTGGTTCTCTCTATTCCTGTTCATCTTGCGCAGAAATTGCAAACTGGGCCAAACAGGAGGTTAAAGGCACGGACTCTCAAAGCTGGGAGAGTGTTAGTAAAGCATCTGGAATGTTGCACCCGAGTATCAGGGGAAGAAAACTGAGACATATTTGCACACGTCTCCCAATCACACGGTTGATCATACTCTGCGTTCCACATGCATGTTTTAGCTGAAGGAAGAATCCCTTAAACCTGGAGAGTTGAGACCCGTGGAATGGGTACCATGCAATATGACTTCAAACGGTCTTCATTTGCTCACCAAACCTCAACAATCCTATCACTGCTGCGTTTATGCCCCTGTACACATGCTTGATTCTCTTTCAGAGACATAGCAATCCATAGGTTTTAAGATACTTACTAGTCAGGTACATTCTTAGGCGTTTAATATGGTGTGTTGAGTCCATTTCGTTGAGCAAGGAGTAGCTCTTGTCTATTACATATTTGGCTTAAGGAACTTTATCTGTGCTCATTTCAATCTCTGGTTTTATGCAGCACCCCAACTCACCTTTCCCCTTAAGCAAGCATAAGTTGGTTTTCTACATTTGAGACCCTGTTCTGTTTTGTAATTCAGTTCCTGTGTAGCCAAGTTTACATTCCGTGTATTAGTGATATCTTATGATGTTTCTTTTTCTGTGTGGCTTATTTCACTTAGAATCATCGTACCTGAATCCACTCATTATGCTGCTACGGGCCTGATGACATAGATTTCATTGCTGAGTGATATTGCCTTGTACGTAAGTACCACAACTTCTTTATCCATTTTTCACTTTCTGCGATATTGAACTTGTACCGTAAACGAGGTTCTTGTAAACAGAGCTGTCCCAAACTTTGGGGTGGCTGTGTCTTTTTGATTTTAATTTCCCTAAGCTATAGGACCATAAGTGGAAGTGCCCTAGGCTCTGTTGCTTTGTTTTTTAGATGTTTCAGGAAACACCATACACTTCTCCCGAGTGGCTGTTGGCAATTTACATACCGCCCATCAGCATAACAAGGCTCCCAGTTCTCCATGGCCTGTCCTGCCTTTCTGGATTTTACACATTTTTCAGATGGCCCTTTTGACCGGGGGGAAGTGAGACTTCATTGTAGTGCAGATTTCCTTTGCAAGCTTGCTTGGTTGGCCTAAAAGGGCATATGCATTTTTTCCTGAATATATTCAGGAAAAAACGCATATGCCCTTTTCGGCCAAGTGCATCATTGTCGACGTTCTGCCTCTTTTCCTATGCTTTCAATGCAATT
The DNA here is from genome assembly GCF_937001465.1 of Orcinus orca. NCBI lineage: Eukaryota > Metazoa > Chordata > Mammalia > Artiodactyla > Delphinidae > Orcinus > Orcinus orca. The sequence continues at coordinate 1,139,370 of NW_026043983.1, forward strand.
CCAGTCTACCTCCTGAAATCGGTTTCCTGCAATTCTGCCCCGTTTTCAAGTCTTCTTGGCAGCCTTACTTCAGTATATTTTTGGACGATAGCTGTCATTTATAACTCTGCAGGTCTGTGAATTACAGTGCCCCTGAGCTCCTTTCTTCAACTTGCTTTCTTGTGATCTGGCCGCAACACCGCAGGATTGCTTCAGGCCCTAATCTGGTTCCGGCACGGCACGCTGAGCCTTTGGTTAATTCCACTTCCTGGTGGGAAATGAGAGTTAAATTTGCCTGTCCAGACACCTCCAGCTAGTCTCTCATTGGTTCTCCCTATTCCTGTTCATCTTCCGCAGAAATTGCAAACTGGGCCAAACAGGAGGTTAAAGGCACTGACTCTCCAAGTCGGGAGAGTGTTAGTAAAGCGTCTGGAATGTTGCACCCGTGTACCAGGGGACGAAAACTGAGACATATTGGAACACGTCTCCCGATCACACGGTTGATCATACTCTGGGTTCCACATGCATGTTTTAGCTGAAGGAAGAATCCCTTAAACCTGGAGATTTGAGACCCGTGGAATGGGTACCATGCAATATGACTTCAAAGGGTCTTCATTTGCTCACCGAACCTCTCCAATCCTATCACTGCTGCGTTTATGCCCCTGTACCCATGCTTTATTCTCTTTCAGAGACATAGCAATCCATAGGTTTTAAGATACTTACTAGTCAGGTACATTCTTAGGCGTTTAATATGGGGTGTTGAGTCCATTTCTTTGAGCAAGGAGTAGCTCTTGTCTATTCCATATTTGGCTTAAGGAACTTTATCTGTGCTCATTTCAATCTCTGGTTTTATCCAGCACCCCAACTCACCTTTCCCCTTAAGCAAGCATAAGTTATTTTTCTAAATTTGAGACCCTCTTCTGTTTTGTAATCCAGTTCCTGTTTAGCCAAGTTTACATTCCGTGTATTAGTGATATCTTATGATGTTTCTTTTTCTGTGTGACTTATTTCAGTTAGAATCTTCATTCCTGAATCCACTCATTATGCTGCTATGGGCCTGATGACATAGATTTCATTGCTGAGTGATATTGCATTGTATGTAAGTACCACAACTTCTTTATCCATTTTTCACTTTCTGCGATATTGAACTTGTACCGTAAACGAGGTTCTTGTAAACAGAGCCGTCTCAAACTTTGGGGTGGCTGTGTCTTTTTGATTTTAATTTCCCTAAGCTATAGGACCATAAGTGGAAGTGCCCTAGGCTCTGTTGCTTTGTTTTTTAGATGTTTCAGGAAACAGCATACACTTCTCCCCAGTGGCTGTTGGCAATTTACATCCCGCCCATCAGCATAAGAAGGCTCCCAGTTTTCCATGGCCTGTCCTGCCTTTCTGGATTTTACACTTTTTTCAGATGGCCCTTTTGACCGGGGGGAAGTGAGACTTCATTGTAGTGCAGATTTCCTTTGCAAGCTTGCTTGGTTGGCCAAAAAGGGCGTATGCGTTTTTTCCTGAATATATTCAGGAAAAACCGCATACGCACTTTTTGGCCAAGTGCATCATTGTCGACGTTCTGCCTCTTTTCCTATGCTTTCAATGCAATTCCAGTCTCCCTCCTGAAATCGGTTTCCTGCAATTCTGCCCCACTTTCAAGTCCTCTTGGCAGCCTTACTTCAGTATATTTTTGGATGATAGCTGTCATTTATAACTCTGCAGGTTTGTGAATTACAGTGCCCCTGAGCTCCTTTCTTCAACTCGCTTTCTTGTGAGCTGGCCGCAACACCGCAGGATTGCTTCAGGCCCTAATCTGGTTCCGGCACGGCATGCTGAGCCTTTGGTTAATTCCTCTTCCTGGTGGGAAATGACAGTTAAATTTGCCCTTCCAGACACCTCCAGCTAGTCTCTCATTGGTTCTCCCTATTCCTTTTCATCTCCTGCAGAAATTGCAAACTGGGCTAAACAGGAGGTTAAAGGCACTGACTCTCCAAGTCAGGAGAGCGTTAGTAAAGCGTCTGGAATGTTGCACCCGACAACCAGTGGTCAAAAACTGAGACATATTTGAACACGTCTTCCGATCACACGGTTGATCATACTCTGGGTTCCACATGCATGTTTTAGCTGAAGGAAGAATCCCTTAAACCTGGAGAGTTGAGACCCGTGGAATGGGTACCATGCAATATGACTTCAAAGGGTCTTCATTTGCTCACCGAACTTCTCCAATCCTATCACTGCTGCTTTTATGCCCCTGTACACACACTTGATTCTCTTTCAGAGATATAGCAATCCATAGGTTTTAAGATACTTACTAGTCAGGTACATTCTTATGCGTTTAATATGGTGTGTTGAGTCCATTTCGTTGAGCAAGGAGTAGCTCTTGTCTATTCTATATTTGGCTTAAGGAACTTTATCTGTGCTCATTTCAATCTCTGGTTTTATGCAGCACCCCAAGTAACGTTTCCCCTTAACCAAGCATAAGTTGGTTTTCTAAATTTGAGACCCTCTTCTGTTTTGTAATCCAGTTCCTGTGTAGCCAAGTTTACATTCCGTGTATTAGTCATATCTTATGATGTTTCTTTTTCTGTGTGACTTATTTCAGTTAGAATCATCATACCTGAATCCACTCATTATGCTGCTATGGGCCTGATGACATAGATTTCGTTGCTGAGTGATATTGCATTGTACATAAGTACCACAACTTCTCTGTCCATTTTTCACTTTCTGCGATATTGAACTTGTACCGTAAAGGAGGTTCTTGTAAACAGAGCCGTCCCAAACTTTGGGGTGGCTGTGTCTTTTTGATTTTAATTTCCCTAAGCTATAGGACCATAAGTGGAAGTGCCCTAGGCTCTGTTGCTTTCTTTTTTAGATGTTTCAGGAAACACCATACACTTCTCCAGAGTGGCTGTTGGCAATTTACATCCCGCCCATCAGCATAACAAGGCTCCCAGTTCTCCATGGCCTGTCCTGCCCTTCTGGATTTTACACTTTTTTCAGATGGCCCTTTTGACCAGGGGGAAGTGAGACTTCATTGTAGTGCAGATTTCCTTTGCAAGCTTGCTTGGTTGGCCATAAAGGGCGTATGCGTTTTTTTCCTGAATATATTCAGGAAAAAACGCATATGCACTTTTTGGCCAAGTGCATCATTGTCGACGTTCTGCCTCTTTTCCTATGCTTTAAATGCAATTCCAGTCTACCTCCTGAAATCGGTTTCCTGCAATTCTGCCCCGCTTTCAAGTCCTCTTGGCAGCCTTACTTCAGTATATTTTTGGACGATAGCTGTCATTTATAACTCTGCTGGTTTGTGAATTACAGTGCCCCTGAGCTCCTTTCTTGAACTCGCTTTCTTGTGATCTGGCCGCAACACCGCAGGATTGCTTCAGGCCCTAATCTGGTTCCGGCACGGCACGCTGAGCCTTTGGTTAATTCCTCTTCCTGGTGGGAAATGAGAGTTAAATTTGGCCGTCCAGACACCTCCAGCTAGTCTCTCATTGGTTCTCCCTATTCCTTTTCATCTTCTGCAGAAATTGCAAACTGGGCCAAACAGGAGGTTAAAGGCACTGACTCTCCAAGTAGGGAGAGTGTTAGTAAAGCATCTGGAATGTTGCACCCGAGTACCAGGGGACGAAAACTGAGACATATTGGAACACGTCTCCCGATTACACAGTTGATCATACTCTGGGTTCCACATGCATGTTTTTTTTTTTTTTTTTTTTTTTTTTTTTTTTTTTTTGTAGTACGTGGGCCTCTCAGTGTTGTGGCCTCTCCCGTTGCGGAGCACAGGCTCCGGACGCGCAGGCTCAGTGGCCATGGCTCACGGGCCCAGCTGCTCCGCGGCATGTGGGATCTTCCCGGACCGGGGCACGAACCCGTGTCCCCTGCAGCGGCAGGCGGACTCTCAACCACTGCGCCACTAGGGAAGCCCCACATGCATGTTTTAGCTGAAGGAAGAATCCCTTAAAGCTGGAGAGTTGACACCCGTGGAATGGGTACCATGCAATATGACTTCAAAGGGTCTTCATTTGCTCACCGAACCTCTCCAATCCTATCACTGCTGCTTTTATGCCCCTGTACGCACGCTTGATTCTCTTTCAGAGACATAGAAATCCATAGGTTTTAAGATACTTACTAGTCAGGTACATTCTTAGGTGTTTAATATGGGCTGTTGAGTCCATTTCGTTGAGCAAGGAGTAGCTCTTGTCTATTACATATTTGGCTTAAGGAACATTATCTGTGCTCATTTCAATCTTTGGTTTTATGCAGCACCCCAACTCACCTTTCCCCTTAAGCAAGCATAAGTTGGTTTTCTAAATTGAGTCCCTATTCTGTTTTGTAATCCACTTCCTGTGTAGCCAAGTTTACATTCCGTGTATTAGTGATATCTTATGATGTTTCTTTTTCTCTGTGACTTAGTTCAGTTAGAATCATCATACCTGAATCCACTCATTATGCTGCTATGGACCTGATGACATAGATTTCATTGCTGAGTGATATTGCATTGTACGTAAGTACCACAACTTCTTTATATATTTTTCACTTTCTGCGATATTGAACTTGTACCATAAATGAGGTTCTTGTAAACAGAGCCGTCCCAAACTCTGGGGTGGCTGTGTCTTTTTGATTTTAATTTCCCTAAGCTATAGGACCATAAGTGGAAGTGCCCTAGGCTCTGTTGCTTTGTTTTTTAGATGTTTCAGGAAACACCATACACTTCTCCCCAGTGGCTGTTGGCAATTTACATCCCGCCCATCAGCATAACAAGGCTCCCAGTTCTCCATGGCCTGTCCTGCCTTTCTGGATTTTACACTTTTTTCAGATGGCCCTTTTGACCGGGGGGAAGTGAGACTTCATTGTAGTGCAGATTTCCTTTGCAAGCTTGCTTGGTTGGCCAAAAAGGGCGTATGCGTTTTTTCCTGAATATATTCAGGAAAAAACGCATACGCCCTTTTTGGCCAAGTGCATCATTGTTGACGTTCTGTCTCTTTTCCTATGCTTTAAATGCAATTCCAGTCTACCTCCTGAATTCGGTTGCCTGCAATTCTGCCCCACTTTCAAGTCCTCTTGGCAGCCTTACTTCAGTATATTTTTGGACGATAGCTGTCATTTATAACTCTGCAGGTTTGTGAATTACAGTGCCCCTGAGCTCCTTTCTTCAACTCGCTTTCTTGTGAGCTGGCCGCAACACCGCAGGATGGCTTCAGGCCCTAATCTGGTTCCGGCACGGCACGCTGAGCCTTTGGTGAATTCCTCTTCCTGGTGGGAAATGAGAGTTAAATTTGCCCGTCCAGACACCTCCAGCTAGTCTCTCATTGGTTCTCCCTATTCCTGTTCATCTTCCGCAGAAATTGCAAACTGGGCCAAACAGGAGGTTAAAGGCACTGACTCTCCAAGTGGGGATAGTGTTAGTAAAGCGTCTGGAATGTTGCACCCGAGTACCAGGGGACGAGAACTGAGACATATTTGAACACGTCTCCCGATCACACGGTTGATCATACTCTGTGTTCCACATGCATGTTTTACCTGAAGGAAGAATCCCTTAATCCTGGAGAGTTGAGACCCGTGGAATGGGTACCATGCAATATGACTTCAAAGGGTCTTCATTTGCTCACCGAACCTCTCCAATCCTATCACTGCTGCGTTTATGCCCCTGTACACACGCTTGATTCTCTTTCGGAGACATAGCAATCCATAGGTTTTAAGATACTTACTAGTCAGGTACATTCATAGCTGTTTAATATGGGGTGTTGAGTCCATTTCGTTGAGCAAGGAGTAGCTCTTGTCTATTCCATATTTGGCTTAAGGAACTTTATCTGTGCTCATTTCAATCTCTGGTTTTATGCAGCACCCCAACTCACCTTTCCCCTTAAGCCAGCATAAGTTGGTTTTCTAAATTTGAGACCCTGTTCTGTTTTGTAATCCAGTTCCTGTGTAGCCAAGTTTACATTCCGTGTATTAGTGATATCTTAAGATGTTTCTTTTTCTGTGTGACTTATTTCAGTTAGAATCATCATACCTGAATCCACTCATTATGCTGCTACGGGCCTGATTACATAGAATTCATTGCTGAGTGATATTGCATTGTACGTAAGTACCACAACTTCTTTATCCATTTTTCACTTTCTGCGATATTGAACTTGTACCGTAAACGAGGTTCTTGTAAACAGAGCCGTCCCAAACTCTGGGGTGGCTGTGTCTTTTTGATTTTAATTTCCCTAAGCTATAGGACCATAAGTGGAAGTGCCCTAGGCTCTGTTGCTTTGTTTTTTAGATGTTTCAGGAAACACCATACACTTCTCCGGAGTGGCTGTTGGCAATTTACATCCCGCCCATCAGCATAACAAGGCTCCCAGTTCTCCATGGTCTGTCCTGCCTTTCTGGATTTTACACTTTTTTCAGATGGCCCTTTTGACCGGAGGGGAAGTGAGACTTCATTGTAGTGCAGATTTCCTTTGCAAGCTTGCTTGGTTGGCCAAAAAGTGCGTATGCGTTTTTTCCTGAATATATTCAGGAAAAAACGCATACGCCCTTTTTGGCCAAGTGCATCATTGTCGAAGTTCTGCCTCTTTTCCTATGCTTTAAATGCAATTCCAGTCTACCTCCTGAAATCGGTTTTCTGCAATTCTGCCCTGCTTTCAAGTCCTCTTGGCAGCCTTACTTCAGTATATTTTTGGACGATAGGTGTCATTTATAACTCTGCAGGTTTGTGAATTACAGTGCCCCTGAGCTCCTTTCTTCAACTCGCTTTCTTGTGAGCTGGCCGCAACACTGCAAGATTGCTTCAGTCCCTAATCTGGTTCCGGCACGGCACGCTGAGCCTTTGGTTAATTCCTCTTCCTGGTGGGAAATGAGAGTTAAATTTGGCCGTCCAGACACCTCCAGCTAGTCTCTCATTGGTTCTCCCTATTCCTGTTCATCTTCCGCAGAAATTGCAAACTGGGCCAAACAGGAGGTTAAAGGCACTGACTCTCCAAGTCGGGAGAGTGTTAGTAAAGCATCTGGAATATTGCACCCAAGTACCAGGGGACGAAAAATGAGATATATTTGAACACGTCTCCCAATCACACGGTTGATCATACTCTGGGTTCCACATGCATGTTTTAGCTGAAGGAAGAATCCCTTAAACCTGGAGAGTTGAGACCCGTGGAATGGGTACCATGCAATATGATTTCAAAGGGTCTTCATTTGCTCACCGAACCTCTCCAATCCTATCACTGCTGCGTTTATGCCCCTGTACACATGCTTGATTCTCTTTCGGAGACATAGCAATCCGAGGTTTTAAGATACTTACTAGTCAGGTACATTCTTAGGTGTTTAATATGGGGTGTTGAGTCCATTTCGTTGAGCAAGGCGTAGGTCTTGTCTATTACATATTTGGCTTAAGGAACTTTATCTGTGCTCATTTCAATCGCTGGTTTTATGCAGCATCCCAACTCACCTTTCCCCATAAGCAAGCATAAGTTGGTTTTCTAAATTTGAGACCCTGTTCTGTTTTGTAATCCATTTCCTGTGTAGCCAAGTTTACATTCCGTGTATTAGTGATATCTTATGATGTTTCTTTTTCTGTGTGACTTATTTCAGTTAGAATCATCATACCTGAATCCACTCATTATGCTGCTACGGGCCTGATGACATAGATTTCATTGCTGAGTGATATTGCATTGTACGTAAGTACCACAACTTCTTTATCCATTTTTCACTTTCTGCGATATTGAACTTGTACCGTAAAGGAGGTTCTTGTAAACAGAGCCGTCCCAAACTTTGGGGTGGCTGTGTCTTTTTGATTTTAATTTCCCTAAGCTATAGGACCATAAGTGGAAGTGCCCTAGGCTCTGTTGCTTTGTTTTTTAGATGTTTCAGGAAACACCATACACTTCTCCCCAGTGGCCGTTGGCAATTTACATCCCGCCCATCAGCATAACAAGGCTCCCAGTTCTCCATGGCCTGTCCTGCCTTTCTGGATTTTACACTTTTTTCAGATGGCCCTTTTGACCGGGGAGAAGTGAGACTTCATTGTAGTGCAGATTTCTTTTGCAAGCTTGCTTATTGGCAAAAAAGGGCGTATGCGTTTTTTCCTGAATATATTCAGGAAAAAAAGCATACGCACTGTTTGGCCAAGTGCATCATTGTGGACGTTCTGCCTCTTTTCCTATGCTTTAAATGCAATTCCAGTCTACCTCCTGAAATCGGTTTCCTGCAATTCTACCCCGCTTTCAAGTCCTCTTGGCAGCCTTACTTAAGTATATTTTTGGACGATACTGTCATTTATAACTCTGCAGGTTTGTGAATTACAGTGCCCCGAGCTCCTTTCTTCAACTCGCTTTCTTGTGGGCTGGCCGCAACACCGCAGGATTGCTTCAGGCCCTAATCTGTTTCCGGCACGGCACGCTGAGCCTTTGGTTAATTCCTCTTCCTGGTGGGAAATGAGAGTTAAGTTTGCCCGTCCAGACACCTCCAGCTAGTCTCTCATTGGTTCTCCCTATTCCTGTTCATCTTCCGCAGAAATTGCAAACTGGGCCAAACAGGAGGTTAAAGGCACTGACTCTCCAAGTAGGGAGAGTGTTAGTAAAGCATCTGGAATGTTGCACCCGAGTACCAGGGGATGAAAACAGACATATTTGAACACGTCTCCCGATCACACGGTTGATCATACTCTGGGTTCCACATGCATGTTTGAGCTGAAGGAAGAATCCCTTAAACCTGGAGAGTTGAGACCCGTGGAATTGGTACCATGCAATATGACTTCAAAGGGTCTTCATTTGCTCACCGAACTTCTCAAATCCTATCACTGCTGCGTTTATGCCCCTATACACACGCTTGATTCTCTTTCAGAGACATAGCAATCCATAGGTTTTAAGATACTTACTGGTCAGGTACATTCTTAGGCGTTTAATATGGGGTGTTGAGTCCATTTCGTTCAGCAAGGAGTAGCTCTTGTCTATTCCATATTTGGCTTAAGGAACTTTATCTGTGCTCATTTCAATCTCTCGTTTTATGCAGCACCCCAACTCACCTTTCCCCTTAAGCAAGCATAAGTTGGTTTTCTACATTTGAGACCCTGTTCTGTTTTGTAATCCAGTTCCTGTGTAGCCAAGTTTACATTCCGTGTATTAGTGATATCTTATGATGTTTCTTTTTCTGTGTGACTTATTTCAGTTAGAATCATCATACCTGAATCCACTCATTATGCTGCTACGGGCCTGATGACATAGATTTCATTGCTGAGTGATATTGCATTGTACGTAAGTACGACAACTTCTTTATCCATTTTTCACTTTCTGCGATATTGAACTTGAACTGTAAACGAGGTTCTTGTAAACAGAGCTGTCCCAAAATTTGGGGTGGCCGTGTCTTTTTGATTTTAATTTCCCTAAGCTATAGGACCATAAGTGGAAGTGCCCTAGGCTCTGTTGCTTTGTTTTTTAGATGTTTCAGGAAACACCATACACTTCTCCCAAGTGGCTGTTGGCAATTTACATCCCGCCCATCAGCATAACAAGGCTCCCAGTTCTCCATGGCCTTTCCTGCCTTTCTGGATTTTACACTTTTTTCAGATGGCCCTTTTGACCGGGAGGAAGTGAGACTTCATTGTAGTGCAGATTTCCTTTGCAAGCATGCTTGGTTGGCCAAAAAGGGCGTATGCGTTTTTTCCTGAATATATTCAGGAAAAAAAGCATACGCACTGTTTGGCCAAGTGCATCATTGTGGACGTTCTGCCTCTTTTCCTATGCTTTAAATGCAATTCCAGTCTACCTCCTGAAATCGGTTTCCTGCAATTCTGCCCCGCTTTCAAGTCCTCTTGGCAGCCTTACTTCAGTATATTTTTGGACGATAGCTGTCATTTATAACTCTGCAGGTTTGTCAATTACAGTGCCCCTGATCTCCTTTCTTCAACTCACTTTCTTGTGAGCTGGCCGCAACACCACAGGATTGCTTCAGGCCCTAATCTGATTCCGGCATGGCACGCTGAGCCTTTGGTTAATTCCTCTTCCTGGTGGGAAATGAGAGTTAAATTTGCCCGTCCAGACACCTCCAGCTAGTCTCTCATTGGTTCTCTCTATTCCTGTTCATCTTCCGCAAAAATTGCAAACTGGGCCAAACAGGAGGTTAAAGGCACTGACTCTCCAAGTCGGGAGAGTGTTAGTAAAGCATCTGGAATATTGCACCCGAGTATGAGGGGATGAAAACTGAGACATACTGGAACACGTCTCCCGATCACACGGTTGATCATACTCTGGGTTCCACATGCATGTTTTAGCTGAAGGAAGAATCCCTTAAACCTGGAGAGTTGAGACCCGTGGAATGGGTATCATGCAATATGACTGCAAAGGGTCTTCATTTGGTCACCAAACCTCTCCAGTCCTATCACTGCTGCTTTTATGCCCCTGTACACACGTTTGATTCTCTTTCAGAGACATAGCAATCTATAGGTTTTAAGATTCTTACTAGTCAGGTACATTCTTAGGCGTTTAATATGTGGTGTTGAGTCCATTTCGTTGAGCAAGGAGTAGCTCTTGTCTATTCCATATTTGGCTTAAGGAACTTTATCTGTGTTCATTTCAATCTCTGGTTTTATGCAGCACCCCAACTTACCTTTCCCCTTAAGCAAGCATGTTGGTTTTCTACATTTGAGACCCTGTTCTGTTTTGTAATCCAGTTCCTGTGTAGCCAAGTTTACATTCCGTGTATTAGTGATATCTTATGATGTTTCTTTTTCTGTGTGACTTATTTCAGTTAGAATCATCATACCTGAATCCACTCATTATGCTGCTACGGGCCTGATGACATAGATTTCATTGTTGTGTGATATTGCATTGTACGTAAGTACCACAACTTCTTTATCCATTTTTCACTTTCTGCGATATTGAACTTGTACGGTAAACGAGGTTCTTGTAAACAGAGACGTCCCAAACTTTTGGGTGGCTGTGTCTTTTTGATTTTAATTTCCCTAAGCTATAGGACCATAAGTGGAAGTGCCCTAGGCTCTGTTGCTTTGTTTTTTAGATGTTTCAGGAAACACCATACACTTCTCCCGAGTGGCTGTTGGCAATTTACATCCCGCCCATCAGCATAACAAGGCTCCCTGTTCTCCATGGCCTGTCCTGCCTTTCTGGATTTTACACTTTTTTCAGATGGCCCTTTCGACCGGGGGAAGTGAGACTTCATTGTAGTGCAGATATCCTTTGCAAGCTTGCTTGGTTGGCCAAAAAGGGCGTATGCGTTTTTTCCTGAATATATTCAGGAAAAAACGCATACGCCCTTTTTGGCCAAGTGCATCATTGTGGACGTTCTGCCTCTTTTCCTATGCTTTAAATGCAATTCCAGTCTACCTCCTGAAATCGGTTTCCTGCAATTCTGCCCCGCTTTCAAGTCCTCTTGGCAGCCTTACTTCAGTATATTTTTGGACGATAGCTGTCATTTATAACTCTGCAGTTTGTGAATTACAGTGCCCCTGAGCTCCTTTCTTCAACTCGCTTTCTTGTGGGCTGGCCGCAACACCGCAGGATTGCTTCAGGCCCTAATCTGGTTCCGGCACGGCACGCTGAGCCTTTGGTTAATTCCTCTTCCTGGTGGGAAATGAGAGTTAAATTTGCCCGTCCAGACACCTCCAGCTGGTCTCTCATTGGTTCTCCCTATTCCTGTTCATCTTCCGCAGAAACTGCAAACTGGGCCAAACAGGAGGTTAAAGGCACTGACTCTCCAAGTCGGGAGAGTGTTAGTAAAGCATCTGGAATGTTGCACCCGAGTACCAGGGGACGAAAACAGACATATTTGAACACGTCTCCCGATAACACGGTTGATCATACTCTGGGTTCCACATGCATGTTTTAGCTGAAGGAAGAATCCCTTAAACCTGGAGAGTTGAGACCCGTGGAATGGGTACCATGCAATATGACTTCAAAGGGTCTTCATTTGCTCACCGAACCTCTCCAATCCTATCACTGCTGCGTTTATGCCCCTGTACCCACGCTTGATTCTCTTTCAGAGACATAGCAATCCATAGGTTTTAAGATACTTACTAGTCAGGTAAATTCTTAGGCGTTTAATATGGGGTGTTGAGTCCATTTCATTGAGCAAGGAGTAGCTCTTGTCTATTACATATTTAGCTTAAGGAACTTTATCTGTGCTCATTTCAATCTCTAGTTTTATGCAGCACCCCAACTCACCTTTCACCTTAAGCAAGCATAAGTTGGTTTTCTAAATTTGAGACCCTGTTCTGTTTTGTAATCCAGTTCCTGTGTAGCCAAGTTTACATTCCGTGTATTAGTGATATCTTATGATGTTTCTTTCTCTGTGTGACTTATTTCAGTTAGAATCATCATACCTGAATCCACTCATTATGCTGCTATGGGCCTGATGACATAGATTTCATGGCAGACTGATATTGCATTGTACGTAACTACCACAACTTCTTCATCCATTTTTCACTTTCAGCAATATTGAACTTGTACCATAAACGAGGTTCTTGTAAACAGAGCCGTCCCAAACTTTGGGGTGGCTGTGTCTTTTTGATTTTTATTTCTGTAAGATATAGGACCATAAGTGGAACTGCCCTAGGCTCTGTTGCTTTGTTTTTTAGATGTTTCAGGAAACACCATACACTTCCCCGAGTGGCTGTTGGCAATTTACATCCCGCCCATCAGCATAACAAGGCTCCCAGTTCTCCATGGTCTGTCCTGCCTTTCTGGATTTTACATTTTTTTCAGATGGCCCTTTTGACCTGGGGGAAGTGAGACTTCATTGTAGTGCAGATTTCCTTTGCAAGCTTGCTTGGTTGGCCAAAAAGGGCGTATGCGTTTTTTCCTGAATATATTCAGGAAAAAACGCATACGCCCTTTTTGGCCAAGTGCATCATTGTGGACGTTCTGCCTCTTTTCCTATGCTTTAAATGCAATTCCAGTCTACCTTCTGAAATCGGTTTCCTGCAATTCTGCCCCGCTTTCAAGTCCTCTTGGCAGCCTTTCTTCACTATATTTTTGGACGATAGCTGTCATTTATAACTCTGCAAGTTTCTGAATTACAGTGCCCCTGAGCTCCTTTCTTCAACTCGCTTTCTTGTGAGCTGGCCGCAACACTGCAGGATTGCCTCAGGCCCTAATCTGGTTCCAGCACAGCACGCTGAGTCTTTGGTTAATTCCTCTTCCTGGTGGGAAATGAGAGTTAACTTTGCCCTTCCAGACACCTCCAGCTAGTCTCTCATTGGTTCTCCCTATTCCTGTTCATCTTCCGCAAAAATTGCAAACTGGGCCAAACAGGAGGTTAAAGGCACTGACTCTCCAAGTCGGGAGAGTGTTAGTTAAGCGTCTGGAATGCTGCATCTGAGTACCAGGGGACGACAACTGAGACATATTTGAACACGTCTCCCGATCACACGGTTGATCATGCTCTGGGTTCCACATGCATGTGTTAGCTAAAGGAAGAATCCCTTAAACCTGGAGAGTTGAGACCCGTGGAATGGGTACCATGCAATATGACTTCAAACGGTCTTCATTTGCTCACCAAACCTCAACAATCCTATCACTGCTGCGTTTATGCCCCTGTACACATGCTTGATTCTCTTTCAGAGACATAGCAATCCATAGGTTTTAAGATACTTACTAGTCAGGTACATTCTTAGGCGTTTAATATGGTGTGTTGAGTCCATTTCGTTGAGCAAGGAGTAGCTCTTGTCTATTACATATTTGGCTTAAGGAACTTTATCTGTGCTCATTTCAATCTCTGGTTTTATGCAGCACCCCAACTCACCTTTCCCCTTAAGCAAGCATAAGTTGGTTTTCTACATTTGAGACCCTGTTCTGTTTTGTAATTCAGTTCCTGTGTAGCCAAGTTTACATTCCGTGTATTAGTGATATCTTATGATGTTTCTTTTTCTGTGTGGCTTATTTCACTTAGAATCATCGTACCTGAATCCACTCATTATGCTGCTACGGGCCTGATGACATAGATTTCATTGCTGAGTGATATTGCCTTGTACGTAAGTACCACAACTTCTTTATCCATTTTTCACTTTCTGCGATATTGAACTTGTACCGTAAACGAGGTTCTTGTAAACAGAGCTGTCCCAAACTTTGGGGTGGCTGTGTCTTTTTGATTTTAATTTCCCTAAGCTATAGGACCATAAGTGGAAGTGCCCTAGGCTCTGTTGCTTTGTTTTTTAGATGTTTCAGGAAACACCATACACTTCTCCCGAGTGGCTGTTGGCAATTTACATACCGCCCATCAGCATAACAAGGCTCCCAGTTCTCCATGGCCTGTCCTGCCTTTCTGGATTTTACACATTTTTCAGATGGCCCTTTTGACCGGGGGGAAGTGAGACTTCATTGTAGTGCAGATTTCCTTTGCAAGCTTGCTTGGTTGGCCTAAAAGGGCATATGCATTTTTTCCTGAATATATTCAGGAAAAAACGCATATGCCCTTTTCGGCCAAGTGCATCATTGTCGACGTTCTGCCTCTTTTCCTATGCTTTCAATGCAATTCCAGTCTACCTCCTGAAATCGGTTTCCTGCAATTCTGCCCCGTTTTCAAGTCTTCTTGGCAGCCTTACTTCAGTATATTTTTGGACGATAGCTGTCATTTATAACTCTGCAGGTCTGTGAATTACAGTGCCCCTGAGCTCCTTTCTTCAACTTGCTTTCTTGTGATCTGGCCGCAACACCGCAGGATTGCTTCAGGCCCTAATCTGGTTCCGGCACGGCACGCTGAGCCTTTGGTTAATTCCACTTCCTGGTGGGAAATGAGAGTTAAATTTGCCTGTCCAGACACCTCCAGCTAGTCTCTCATTGGTTCTCCCTATTCCTGTTCATCTTCCGCAGAAATTGCAAACTGGGCCAAACAGGAGGTTAAAGGCACTGACTCTCCAAGTCGGGAGAGTGTTAGTAAAGCGTCTGGAATGTTGCACCCGTGTACCAGGGGACGAAAACTGAGACATATTGGAACACGTCTCCCGATCACACGGTTGATCATACTCTGGGTTCCACATGCATGTTTTAGCTGAAGGAAGAATCCCTTAAACCTGGAGATTTGAGACCCGTGGAATGGGTACCATGCAATATGACTTCAAAGGGTCTTCATTTGCTCACCGAACCTCTCCAATCCTATCACTGCTGCGTTTATGCCCCTGTACCCATGCTTTATTCTCTTTCAGAGACATAGCAATGCATAGGTTTTAAGATACTTACTAGTCAGGTACATTCTTAGGCGTTTAATATGGGGTGTTGAGTCCATTTCTTTGAGCAAGGAGTAGCTCTTGTCTATTCCATATTTGGCTTAAGGAACTTTATCTGTGCTCATTTCAATCTCTGGTTTTATCCAGCACCCCAACTCACCTTTCCCCTTAAGCAAGCATAAGTTATTTTTCTAAATTTGAGACCCTCTTCTGTTTTGTAATCCAGTTCCTGTTTAGCCAAGTTTACATTCCGTGTATTAGTGATATCTTATGATGTTTCTTTTTCTGTGTGACTTATTTCAGTTAGAATCTTCATTCCTGAATCCACTCATTATGCTGCTATGGGCCTGATGACATAGATTTCATTGCTGAGTGATATTGCATTGTATGTAAGTACCACAACTTCTTTATCCATTTTTCACTTTCTGCGATATTGAACTTGTACCGTAAACGAGGTTCTTGTAAACAGAGCCGTCTCAAACTTTGGGGTGGCTGTGTCTTTTTGATTTTAATTTCCCTAAGCTATAGGACCATAAGTGGAAGTGCCCTAGGCTCTGTTGCTTTGTTTTTTAGATGTTTCAGGAAACAGCATACACTTCTCCCCAGTGGCTGTTGGCAATTTACATCCCGCCCATCAGCATAAGAAGGCTCCCAGTTTTCCATGGCCTGTCCTGCCTTTCTGGATTTTACACTTTTTTCAGATGGCCCTTTTGACCGGGGGGAAGTGAGACTTCATTGTAGTGCAGATTTCCTTTGCAAGCTTGCTTGGTTGGCCAAAAAGGGCGTATGCGTTTTTTCCTGAATATATTCAGGAAAAACCGCATACGCACTTTTTGGCCAAGTGCATCATTGTCGACGTTCTGCCTCTTTTCCTATGCTTTCAATGCAATTCCAGTCTCCCTCCTGAAATCGGTTTCCTGCAATTCTGCCCCACTTTCAAGTCCTCTTGGCAGCCTTACTTCAGTATATTTTTGGATGATAGCTGTCATTTATAACTCTGCAGGTTTGTGAATTACAGTGCCCCTGAGCTCCTTTCTTCAACTCGCTTTCTTGTGAGCTGGCCGCAACACCGCAGGATTGCTTCAGGCCCTAATCTGGTTCCGGCACGGCATGCTGAGCCTTTGGTTAATTCCTCTTCCTGGTGGGAAATGACAGTTAAATTTGCCCTTCCAGACACCTCCAGCTAGTCTCTCATTGGTTCTCCCTATTCCTTTTCATCTCCTGCAGAAATTGCAAACTGGGCTAAACAGGAGGTTAAAGGCACTGACTCTCCAAGTCAGGAGAGCGTTAGTAAAGCGTCTGGAATGTTGCACCCGACTACCAGTGGTCAAAAACTGAGACATATTTGAACACGTCTTCCGATCACACGGTTGATCATACTCTGGGTTCCACATGCATGTTTTAGCTGAAGGAAGAATCCCTTAAACCTGGAGAGTTGAGACCCGTGGAATGGGTACCATGCAATATGACTTCAAAGGGTCTTCATTTGCTCACCGAACTTCTCCAATCCTATCACTGCTGCTTTTATGCCCCTGTACACACACTTGATTCTCTTTCAGAGATATAGCAATCCATAGGTTTTAAGATACTTACTAGTCAGGTACATTCTTATGCGTTTAATATGGTGTGTTGAGTCCATTTCGTTGAGCAAGGAGTAGCTCTTGTCTATTCTATATTTGGCTTAAGGAACTTTATCTGTGCTCATTTCAATCTCTGGTTTTATGCAGCACCCCAAGTAACGTTTCCCCTTAACCAAGCATAAGTTGGTTTTCTAAATTTGAGACCCTTTTCTGTTTTGTAATCCAGTTCCTGTGTAGCCAAGTTTACATTCCGTGTATTAGTCATATCTTATGATGTTTCTTTTTCTGTGTGACTTATTTCAGTTAGAATCATCATACCTGAATCCACTCATTATGCTGCTATGGGCCTGATGACATAGATTTCATTGCTGAGTGATATTGCATTGTACATAAGTACCACAACTTCTCTGTCCATTTTTCACTTTCTGCGATATTGAACTTGTACCGTAAAGGAGGTTCTTGTAAACAGAGCCGTCCCAAACTTTGGGGTGGCTGTGTCTTTTTGATTTTAATTTCCCTAAGCTATAGGACCATAAGTGGAAGTGCCCTAGGCTCTGTTGCTTTCTTTTTTAGATGTTTCAGGAAACACCATACACTTCTCCAGAGTGGCTGTTGGCAATTTACATCCCGCCCATCAGCATAACAAGGCTCCCAGTTCTCCATGGCCTGTCCTGCCCTTCTGGATTTTACACTTTTTTCAGATGGCCCTTTTGACCAGGGGGAAGTGAGACTTCATTGTAGTGCAGATTTCCTTTGCAAGCTTGCTTGGTTGGCCATAAAGGGCGTATGCGTTTTTTTCCTGAATATATTCAGGAAAAAACGCATATGCACTTTTTGGCCAAGTGCATCATTGTCGACGTTCTGCCTCTTTTCCTATGCTTTAAATGCAATTCCAGTCTACCTCCTGAAATCGGTTTCCTGCAATTCTGCCCCGCTTTCAAGTCCTCTTGGCAGCCTTACTTCAGTATATTTTTGGACGATAGCTGTCATTTATAACTCTGCTGGTTTGTGAATTACAGTGCCCCTGAGCTCCTTTCTTGAACTCGCTTTCTTGTGATCTGGCCGCAACACCGCAGGATTGCTTCAGGCCCTAATCTGGTTCCGGCACGGCACGCTGAGCCTTTGGTTAATTCCTCTTCCTGGTGGGAAATGAGAGTTAAATTTGGCCGTCCAGACACCTCCAGCTAGTCTCTCATTGGTTCTCCCTATTCCTTTTCATCTTCTGCAGAAATTGCAAACTGGGCCAAACAGGAGGTTAAAGGCACTGACTCTCCAAGTAGGGAGAGTGTTAGTAAAGCATCTGGAATGTTGCACCCGAGTACCAGGGGACGAAAACTGAGACATATTGGAACACGTCTCTCGATTACACAGTTGATCATACTCTGGGTTCCACATGCATGTTTTTATTTTTTTTTTTTTTTTTTTTTTTTTTTTTTTTTTGTAGTACGTGGGCCTCTCAGTGTTGTGGCCTCTCCCGTTGCGGAGCACAGGCTCCGGACGCGCAGGCTCAGTGGCCATGGCTCACGGGCCCAGCTGCTCCGCGGCATGTGGGATCTTCCCGGACCGGGGCACGAACCCGTGTCCCCTGCAGCGGCAGGCGGACTCTCAACCACTGCGCCACTAGGGAAGCCCCACATGCATGTTTTAGCTGAAGGAAGAATCCCTTAAAGCTGGAGAGTTGACACCCGTGGAATGGGTACCATGCAATATGACTTCAAAGGGTCTTCATTTGCTCACCGAACCTCTCCAATCCTATCACTGCTGCTTTTATGCCCCTGTACGCACGCTTGATTCTCTTTCAGAGACATAGAAATCCATAGGTTTTAAGATATTTACTAGTCAGGTACATTCTTAGGTGTTTAATATGGGCTGTTGAGTCCATTTCGTTGAGCAAGGAGTAGCTCTTGTCTATTACATATTTGGCTTAAGGAACATTATCTGTGCTCATTTCAATCTTTGGTTTTATGCAGCACCCCAACTCACCTTTCCCCTTAAGCAAGCATAAGTTGGTTTTCTAAATTGAGTCCCTATTCTGTTTTGTATTCCACTTCCTGTGTAGCCAAGTTTACATTCCGTGTATTAGTGATATCTTATGATGTTTCTTTTTCTCTGTGACTTAGTTCAGTTAGAATCATCATACCTGAATCCACTCATTATGCTGCTATGGACCTGATGACATAGATTTCATTGCTGAGTGATATTGCATTGTACGTAAGTACCACAACTTCTTTATATATTTTTCACTTTCTGCGATATTGAACTTGTACCATAAATGAGGTTCTTGTAAACAGAGCCGTCCCAAACTCTGGGGTGGCTGTGTCTTTTTGATTTTAATTTCCCTAAGCTATAGGACCATAAGTGGAAGTGCCCTAGGCTCTGTTGCTTTGTTTTTTAGATGTTTCAGGAAACACCATACACTTCTCCCCAGTGGCTGTTGGCAATTTACATCCCGCCCATCAGCATAACAAGGCTCCCAGTTCTCCATGGCCTGTCCTGCCTTTCTGGATTTTACACTTTTTTCAGATGGCCCTTTTGACCGGGGGGAAGTGAGACTTCATTGTAGTGCAGATTTCCTTTGCAAGCTTGCTTGGTTGGCCAAAAAGGGCGTATGCGTTTTTTCCTGAATATATTCAGGAAAAAACGCATACGCCCTTTTTGGCCAAGTGCATCATTGTTGACGTTCTGTCTCTTTTCCTATGCTTTAAATGCAATTCCAGTCTACCTCCTGAATTCGGTTGCCTGCAATTCTGCCCCACTTTCAAGTCCTCTTGGCAGCCTTACTTCAGTATATTTTTGGACGATAGCTGTCATTTATAACTCTGCAGGTTTGTGAATTACAGTGCCCCTGAGCTCCTTTCTTCAACTCGCTTTCTTGTGAGCTGGCCGCAACACCGCAGGATGGCTTCAGGCCCTAATCTGGTTCCGGCACGGCACGCTGAGCCTTTGGTGAATTCCTCTTCCTGGTGGGAAATGAGAGTTAAATTTGCCCGTCCAGACACCTCCAGCTAGTCTCTCATTGGTTCTCCCTATTCCTGTTCATCTTCCGCAGAAATTGCAAACTGGGCCAAACAGGAGGTTAAAGGCACTGACTCTCCAAGTGGGGATAGTGTTAGTAAAGCGTCTGGAATGTTGCACCCGAGTACCAGGGGACGAGAACTGAGACATATTTGAACACGTCTCCCGATCACACGGTTGATCATACTCTGTGTTCCACATGCATGTTTTACCTGAAGGAAGAATCCCTTAATCCTGGAGAGTTGAGACCCGTGGAATGGGTACCATGCAATATGACTTCAAAGGGTTTTCATTTGCTCACCGAACCTCTCCAATCCTATCACTGCTGCGTTTATGCCCCTGTACACACGCTTGATTCTCTTTCGGAGACATAGCAATCCATAGGTTTTAAGATACTTACTAGTCAGGTACATTCATAGCTGTTTAATATGGGGTGTTGAGTCCATTTCGTTGAGCAAGGAGTAGCTCTTGTCTATTCCATATTTGGCTTAAGGAACTTTATCTGTGCTCATTTCAATCTCTGGTTTTATGCAGCACCCCAACTCACCTTTCCCCTTAAGCCAGCATAAGTTGGTTTTCTAAATTTGAGACCCTGTTCTGTTTTGTAATCCAGTTCCTGTGTAGCCAAGTTTACATTCCGTGTATTAGTGATATCTTAAGATGTTTCTTTTTCTGTGTGACTTATTTCAGTTAGAATCATCATACCTGAATCCACTCATTATGCTGCTACGGGCCTGATTACATAGAATTCATTGCTGAGTGATATTGCATTGTACGTAAGTACCACAACTTCTTTATCCATTTTTCACTTTCTGCGATATTGAACTTGTACCGTAAACGAGGTTCTTGTAAACAGAGCCATCCCAAACTTTGGGGTGGCTGTGTCTTTTTGATTTTAATTTCCCTAAGCTATAGGACCATAAGTGGAAGTGCCCTAGGCTCTGTTGCTTTGTTTTTTAGATGTTTCAGGAAACACCATACACTTCTCCGGAGTGGCTGTTGGCAATTTACATCCCGCCCATCAGCATAACAAGGCTCCCAGTTCTCCATGGTCTGTCCTGCCTTTCTGGATTTTACACTTTTTTCAGATGGCCCTTTTGACCGGAGGGGAAGTGAGACTTCATTGTAGTGCAGATTTCCTTTGCAAGCTTGCTTGGTTGGCCAAAAAGTGCGTATGCGTTTTTTCCTGAATATATTCAGGAAAAAACGCATACGCCCTTTTTGGCCAAGTGCATCATTGTCGAAGTTCTGCCTCTTTTCCTATGCTTTAAATGCAATTCCAGTCTACCTCCTGAAATCGGTTTTCTGCAATTCTGCCCTGCTTTCAAGTCCTCTTGGCAGCCTTACTTCAGTATATTTTTGGACGATAGGTGTCATTTATAACTCTGCAGGTTTGTGAATTACAGTGCCCCTGAGCTCCTTTCTTCAACTCGCTTTCTTGTGAGCTGGCCGCAACACTGCAAGATTGCTTCAGTCCCTAATCTGGTTCCGGCACGGCACGCTGAGCCTTTGGTTAATTCCTCTTCCTGGTGGGAAATGAGAGTTAAATTTGGCCGTCCAGACACCTCCAGCTAGTCTCTCATTGGTTCTCCCTATTCCTGTTCATCTTCCGCAGAAATTGCAAACTGGGCCAAACAGGAGGTTAAAGGCACTGACTCTCCAAGTCGGGAGAGTGTTAGTAAAGCATCTGGAATATTGCACCCAAGTACCAGGGGACGAAAAATGAGATATATTTGAACACGTCTCCCAATCACACGGTTGATCATACTCTGGGTTCCACATGCATGTTTTAGCTGAAGGAAGAATCCCTTAAACCTGGAGAGTTGAGACCCGTGGAATGGGTACCATGCAATATGATTTCAAAGGGTCTTCATTTGCTCACCGAACCTCTCCAATCCTATCACTGCTGCGTTTATGCCCCTGTACACATGCTTGATTCTCTTTCGGAGACATAGCAATCCGAGGTTTTAAGATACTTACTAGTCAGGTACATTCTTAGGTGTTTAATATGGGGTGTTGAGTCCATTTCGTTGAGCAAGGCGTAGGTCTTGTCTATTACATATTTGGCTTAAGGAACTTTATCTGTTCTCATTTCAATCGCTGGTTTTATGCAGCATCCCAACTCACCTTTCCCCTTAAGCAAGCATAAGTTGGTTTTCTAAATTTGAGACCCTGTTCTGTTTTGTAATCCATTTCCTGTGTAGCCAAGATTACATTCCGTGTATTAGTGATATCTTATGATGTTTCTTTTTCTGTGTGACTTATATCAGTTAGAATCATCATACCTGAATCCACTCATTATGCTGCTATGGGCCTGATGACGTAGATTTCATTTCTGAGTGATATTGCATTGGAAGTAATTACCACAACTTCTTTATCCATTTTTCTCTTTCTGCTATATTGACTTGTACTGAAAACGAGGTTCTTGTAAACAGAGCCGTCCCAAACATTGGGGTGGCTGTGTCTTTTTGATTTTAATGTCCCTAAGCTATAGGACCATAAGTGGAAGTGCCCTAGGATCTGTTGCTTTGTTTTTTAGATGTTTCCGGAAACACCATACACTTCTCCCAAGTGGCTGTTGGCAATTTACATCCCGCCCATCAGCATAACAAGGCTCTCAGTTCTCCATGGCCTGTCCTGCCTTTCTGGATTTTACACTTTTTTTCAGATGGCCCTTTTGACCAGGGGGAAGTTAGACTTCATTTTAGTGCAGATTTCCTTTGCAAGCTTGCTTGGTTGGCCAAAAAGGGCGTATGCGTTTTTTCCTGAATATATTCAGGAAAAAACGCATACGCCCTTTTTGTCCTAGTGCATCATTGTCGACGTTCTGCCTCTTTTCTTGTGCTTTAAATGCAGTTCCAGTCTACCTCCTGAAATCGGTTGCCTGCAATTCTGCCCTGCTTTCAAGTCCTCTTGGCAGCCTTACTTCAGTATATTTTAGGACGATAGCTGTCATTTATAACTCTGCATGTTTGTGAATTACAGTGCCCCTGAGCTCCTTTCTTCAACTCGCTTTCTTGTGAGCTGGCCGCAACACTGCAAGATTGCTTCAGGCCCTAATCTGGTTCCGGCACGGCACGCTGAGCCTTTGGTTAATTCCTCTTCCTGGTGGGAAATGAGAGTTAAATTTGCCCGTCCTGACACCTCCAGCTAGTCTCTCATTGGTTCTCCCTATTCCTGTTCATCTTCCGCAGAAATTGCAAACTGGGCCAAACAGGAGGTTAAAGGCACTGACTCTCCAAGTCTGGAGAGTGTTAGTAAAGCATCTGGAATGTTGCACCCGAGATTCAGGGGACGAGAACTGAGACATATTGGAACACGTCTCCCGATCACACGGTTGATCATACTCTGGGTTCCACATGGATGTTTTAGCTGAAGGAAGAATCCCTTAAACCTGGAGAGTTGAGACCCGTGGAATGGGTACCATGCAATATGACTTCAAAGGGTCTTCATTTGCTCACCGAACCTCTCCAATCCTATCACTGCTGCGTTTATGCCCCTGTACACATGCTTGATTCTCTTTCGGAGACATAGCAATCCATAGGTTTTAAGATACTTACTAGTCAGGTACATTCTTAGGCGTTTAATATGGGTTGTTGAGTCCATTTCGTTGAGCAAGGAGTAGCTCTTGTCTATTACATATTTGGCTTAAGGAACTTTATCTGTGCTCATTTCAATCTCTGGTTTTATCCAGCACCCAAACTCACCTTTCCCCTTAAGCAAGCATAAGTTGGTTTTCTAAATTTGAGACCCTCTTCTCTTTTGTAATCCAGTTCCTGTGTAGTCAAGGTTACATTCTGTGTATTAGTGATATCTTATGATGTTTCTTTTTCTGTGTGACTTATTTCAGTTAGAATCATCATACCTGAATCCACTCATTATGCTGCTACAGGCCTGATGAAATAGATTTCATTGCTGAGTGATATTGCATTGTACGTAAGTACCACAACTTCTTTATCCATTTTTCACTTTCTGCGATATTGAACTTGTACCGTAAACGAGGTTCTTTTAAACAGAACCGTCCCAAACTTTGGGGTGGCTGTGTCTTTTTGATTTTAATTTCCCTAAGCTATAGGACCATAAGTGGAAGTGCCCTAGGCTCTGTTGCTTTGTTTTTTAGATGTTTCAGGAAACACCATACACTTCTCTAGTGTGGCTCTTGGCAATTTACATCCCGCCCATCAGCATAACAAGGCTCCCAGTTCTCCATGGCCTGTCCTGCCTTTCTGGATTTTACACTTTTTTCATATGGCCCTTTTGACCGGGGGAAGTGAGACTTCATTGTAGTGCAGATTTCCTTTGCAAGCTTGCTTGGTTGGCCAAAAAGTGCGTATGCGTTTTTTCCTGAATATATTCAGGAAAAAACGCATACACCCTTTTTGTCCAAGTGCATCATTGTCGACGTTCTGCCTCTTTTCCTATGCTTTAAATGCAATTCCAGTCTACCTCCTGAAATCGGTTTCGTGCAATTCTGCCTTGGTTTCAATGCTTCTTCATAGCCTTACCTGAATATATTTTTTGACAATAGTTGGCCTTTATAACTCTGCAGGTTTTTGAATTGCAGTGGCCCTTAGCTCCATTTTTCAGCTGTTATTTTTGTGATCTTGCCTCATAACCACAGGATTCCTTCAGGCCCTATTCTTCTTCTGGGGCACCTTGCTATGCCTTTGGTTTATTCTTCTTACTGATGTGAAATTAGAGTGACATGTCCCCATTGAAACCGCTACAGCTAGTTTCTCACTGGTTCCCCCTCTTCCCGTTCATCCTCCTCACAATTTGCAAAATGTGTGAAACAGAAGTTGAAATGTGCTGATTCTCCAAGTGGGGAGATTCTAAGTAACGTGGCTGGAATGGTGAACAGGAGCACCAGGAGAGGATAAATGAGCTGCATTTTAGACACATCTCCCGATCACATGGTGTACAGTCCTCTGGGTTTTCCATGCATATTTTAGCTGTAGGAAGATCCCTTGAACCTGCAGATTTGGGACCCATTGAATGGGTACCAGGTAGTATTACTTTAAAGGGTGTGCATTTCCTCACCCAACCTCACATTTCTCTTAGTGCAAACAGTTTCCAGCCTTATGTCTCATCCTGCTGTGGGTCTAGATGTGTTCAATCCATGTTGCATCACCGTCCCTGAGGAAAAGTTGTAAGAGGTTTTCTCTGTCTCTCTGTCGTTTATTTTTTTCAATTTATTACTATATTGGTTACAGCTGATTTTCAAAGCTCTGTTTCTTGCTGCTGTACATCCACTTGATTCACGTACAGAGAGACATCAGTAAATTCTTTTTCAGATTCTTACCAGTCATATATATTCTTTTCCGGTGACTTGAGTGTGCTGAGTGCAGTTCTTTTAGCTACCGTGTAGGCCTTGTTGATTATCAGTTTGGTATTTGGAATGGTATCTTTGCTAATTTCAACCTCCTGGATGATGCCTCACCCCTCCCCACCTTTCCCGTTTAGCAGCCTTATGCGTGTTTTCTACATATTTGACTATGTTTTTGTTTTGTAATTTATTTCATGTGTAGCCATTTTGGATTCCACCTTTAAGTGATATCTTATGATATGTGTCTTTTTCTTTTTGAATTATGTCACTTAGAAAGATCATACGTAACTCCTCCGGAGTTGTTACAACTGGCCATAGTTCATTGATTTCCAGGCTGAATAATATTCCACTCTACCTAAGTACCACATCTCTAACCATTTTTTCTCTCCAGAGGCATTTAAGTTATATCCTAGTCGAGGATCTTTTAAACAGAGAGGGGGTAAACATTGGGGTGCCTGTGTCCTCTCGATTTTTGTTTTTCCCAAGATATACGCCCATGAGTGCAAGT
This sequence comes from Orcinus orca, assembly GCF_937001465.1. Lineage (NCBI taxonomy): Eukaryota > Metazoa > Chordata > Mammalia > Artiodactyla > Delphinidae > Orcinus > Orcinus orca. Next base: position 1,164,935 of record NW_026043983.1, read on the forward strand.
GCCCTATGCTCTGTAGCTCATGTTTTAGATGCTTTAGTAAACACAATACACTTCTCCAGAATGGCCGTTGGCAATATACATTTCCACTATAAGTCTCACAGGGCTCCCTCTTCTCCTTGCCCTGTCCTGCATTTCTGTTGTTTACGCTTTATGAGGATGGCTCTTCTGACTGATGCGAAGTGATATCTTTTGTAGTATTGACTTCCAGTGCCCACCTGTTTGGTTGGCTAAAAAAGTGTATGCCCTTTTCTTGAATATATACAGAAAAAAACGCATACACCCTTTTTGGCCAACTGCAATGTTGGCAATGTTCAGCTCCTTTTCTTGTGCTTAATGGCGAGTCCTTTCTACCTCCTCAAATCCCTTTCCTGCCATTCTCCCTTGCTTACAAGTCCTTTCCTCTGACTTTCCTCAAGACATTTTTCAGTGATGGATATTTTCAACTCTGCAGTTTCGTGAATTTTACTGCCCCTGAGTTCCATTGTTCAACTTGTGTTTATGGGAACTGGCCACAAAGCAGCGGGATTTCCTCAAGCCCTATACTGTTTCCATGGGCAACCCTAACCTTTGGTCAATTCGTCTTCCTGATTGGAAATTAGAGTGACATGTGCCTGTCTGAACACCTAGGACTTGTCTCTCATTGTTCCTCATCCTTCCGCTTCATCCTCTGGACAAAATCCAAACTGTACGCAACAGGATGTTGACAGTGCTGACATCTCCAAGTGGGGAGAGTGTTAGTAAAGACGCTGGAGGGGTGAACCCGAGCACCAGGAGATGAGGAGTTGAGATGCCTTTTCCAAACTCTTCCCGATCAGACGGTATACCATCCTCTGGGTGTGACAGACATGTTTTAGCAGTAGGAAGAGTCCCATTCATGTAAGGAGAACACCAGGGCATTTTCAAAATCAGTGTCTCCCCGAAACCCAAACTGGGGAATTTTTTAAGCTACGGCTACACATATGTTCATTAAGGGCCTTGGGAAGTAGGCAGAGTCCAAACTTTAGATGATTGAAGTCTTCAGGGTCAGAAGCACTCACCACCAGCTTCCCTTAGGTTACACTTTAACTGTCATTGATAGATGATGTCAATAAAAATATCTATTCTTTTTCAGATTATTTCCCCTTATAGGTTATTGCAAAATGTTGAGTGTAGTTCCCTGTGCTATACAGTAGTTCCTTGTTGATGATATATTTTATACATAGCAGTGTGTATGTGTTAATCCCAAACTGTTAATTTATCCCTCCTCCCACCTTTCCCCTTTGGTAATAATAAATTATAAGACTTTATACTTCTCAGAAATGGGGGAGCTGAAAGAGAGGTATCATTTTCAATGGAAAAGCATTTAAAACAAGATTGAAGCTTTAACCAAGATTATTAGATGTACATACTTGGAAAGAAATCACTTCGTTTCTCTAATATTGACCTGACAAATAAGACAAACCTTTTCACTGAACTTGCTTATAATAAAGTGATGGAAATATCAAATGGAAGTGTTAGAAACATCTTATTTTACCCGAGCCTTATACACTGTTCTATGTTAACTACAGTTTGGCTCACACATCTGTTCATTGAGGTTACAATACTCTCAATTTCTGTTACTGATCCTCCAGAGTGGGCCCCAACAAGTGTCCCCCTGCCCAGTGTCATTGGGGCCAACAGATCGAGACTGAGTTTGGTTCACAAGCAAAGGAAACTTTATATTTTGATCAGAGAATGGAGAGGTGAGAGCATGCACTACCCCGTGGGCTGTGGGCTGGTCTGCTGTGTAGAGATCCTGTCATTGTCAGTGGGAGGGAGGGGGCGGAGCTCTCGAGGGCCGGGTTGGCTGCAGCTCAGGCTCTATATCGCGGAGTCTGCACTGGGCCCCAGGAGCTGAGGTGTCGACCCAGCCATTCTGCACTAGGAAATCTGGTCTGAAGTGCCAGGTGTGGAACCTCTGCATGCGGGACCCTAGGAGCACATGAAATTAGACAAAGCACAAAGGATAAAAAAGGTTAGACTTGACTTTATTGCCCAGATTCTATTTTTATCTCCCAGGGATTTTTAATGGGCTTTGCTGGGGACAAACCCCTCCTCTGTCTTTTGTCCCGTTCCTCATTCTTGGAGTGCTGAGGGTGCAGACCCTTCTTCTGTAACTGCTGAGTGCTGAGTTGGGAGCCCTCATACCCGGGGGCGAGGGTCAGAGCTTCTTCCCAGCAGTCTCCAGGTGACGTTGATTGTCCCCAGGCCCCCTGCCTCCCTGCTCGTCCACCTGAGCACCAGCATTGGAAGTGTTATAGATTCTAATGACCTTTAAGGGTCCAGGAAAGAGATGTGCAGAGACGTTGTGGGGGCCGGTTTCACCCCACCCCACATTTGTTCGGCCACCTTAGGCTGACCGTTTCTGCCAGCCTAGATGCTCTGACCAGTAGTCTGTGCTTTCTTCAATTAGGCCCCTGAATTAATGTACAAACAGCACCAGGTGTCAGAGCCCTGCCCGCTCAACTCCCAGACAGTCCAGGGTCAGTGGTGATCAAGGACCATGATGGCCACTGAGTCAACAGCCTTTTGAAGTAAACAGGAGTCCAGCCGGTCTTATTGGACACCATCATCACGGTGTCTGTAAGCTTTTCTATGGTGACAGTGTGATATACGGTTCCCCCGCCAAGATTATTAGCTCCCCTCTGGGTGCAGTAAGTCCTGCAAGCAGTAGTCTACTCTTTTGGGACACACTCTTGTTGTTTTATGAGAGAAACTCCAGGTCAAGTGATGTTCACATGAGTCGTCATGGTGCCCTGTTGCCCCCGGTTATCTCTCTGGATGTTGGAGTTGGAGGGCCTCCTCACTCGAGGTTGGTGTGCCCACGGAGCGAACCCTGCAACTTCAGGGCATGGTTGGTGGTTAGGATCACCACGTGGGGTCCTTTTCCCTTAGGAGGGAGGTGGCCTTTTGGGCTGCTGATTTCCAGGTTTTTAGATACTGCCAGTATCTTGGCCAGATGTGGCAGTGGGCCAAGCCCCTTGGTGACCGTAGTTTATCCTACCTGGATGGCATTCTTGCATTGTTCCATTTCAAGTGGTCCAGTTTTTGCACTAATTCTCCAATGGCGATTCACCTTTCACTGGGAATGTAAAGGTCAAAGGGTTTAGCTAAATTAGGGAGTTCCAGGGCAAGGGTCTGAATTGACTGCTCTTTCCATTCTTGAAAGGCCACTTCTGGATTCTATTCAAAAGGATCATCATCTTTTCCTTTCAGTGTTTCATATAGAGGCCCAGCTAGTAGACTGTAGTTAGGGATCCAGAAGCAGCAAACCCTGGCCTCCCCAGGAACCCCTAAGCTGTCTTCTAGTTTTAGAAAGGGGTAAGGCTGAAAATGGTTTCTTCCCTTTCCTGGGATGGGCTTCTCCGACCTTCTGTGAGAATGAAGCCCAGGCAGGTCACCGCAGTCTGTGATATTTGAGCTTTTTCTTGGACAACTTCTATCCTTTATTGGCTTGGTAGTTCAGAGGCCTCCTTAGTAGGGCTGGCGATCAGAATGTCGTCTGCGTACTGAAGGAGGGTTTCCTTTTCCAGAGGTAGAACTTTTAGGTCTTTAGCTAAGCTTTCCCCAAAGATGGTGTGGGAATTTTTGCACCCTTGGGGCAAGACGGCCCGGAAGTATTGTTTTAGTTGTACGTTGAGTCCTGCCACTCACAAGCCAAAATTTCTTGTGACTCTGGGACTAATGGAATGCAAAAGAAGGCATCATTGAAGACTAATACAGAATACCATGTCCTGGTGGTTGGTAGAATGACCAGCAGGGTGTAGGAATTAGGAGCAGCTGGAGGTATATCCTCGGTGGCTTCACTGACTGTCCTGACATCCTTTACCAGGTCCCCAGCAGCCCATGGGGCTCTCGTGGTCAGACTAATCCCAGAATATGGAGCTCACCTGGGCAGGTACCCCACCCCCACCTCAGCCCACGGGGCTCTCGTGGTCAGGCCCCTCCCAGGATACAGAGCTACCCTTGCAGGTACTGTGGCAGGGCTGGGCACAGAGGAACCGTGCACATAGCCCTCATTGCAGAGCACCCCCATCTCACCTGTCGCTCAGAGCTGACACAGAGCACCTCAGAGCAGGACTTGAACTAACAAACAGCAGCTGGGACAGGTCTGTGACCCTGGGCATCACTCTGTGCGGCCTCCCTCCACCTGGTCTTCCAGAGACTTCCACTGCACCCGGGGCACCAGGCCTCTGTCTCCAACCACCACCCACCCCTCCTCTCCCTGACTCCTGGGTTCCTCTCATTAGGAGAGGGTTTTCTTGAAGTTGTCTCCCACTCATGGGCCAGATAAAATGATTAGAAAACAAACCAAAGCTGCAGCCCCTTGTCTATCCTGACTCTCAGGAGCCCACACCTGTTCCTTGGACCTGGCCGGTTCAGCAAGTTCCATTTTCTGCAACTGTGAGCCCCTGAGGGGTGATGATTGGCTGACCTGGGCAGCCTTACTGTGCCGGCCAGCCCTCCCCAGGTGTGCCTGGGTTGAGATCAATATAAATACCACTCCAGGCAGCAAGAGGCCCTGCAGCCGTGCCTGATGCCATTTTCTCTGCCCTGTCAGCAGTCTCGGGGCTGGGCTGGTGGGAGGGAGTGAGAGGCCATGGCTTTGTGGGTGGCCCAGTGTGAGTGGGGCTCTGCTGGACTTTCTGCAGCAGTTGCCAGGCTGCCACCTGCTAAAGAAGAGGATGTGTCACCCATACCTGCTGCTGGAATTTCTCCCTGGGCAGAGGTGAGGAAGGAAAAAAGCAGTGGGGGCAGGGACAGGATGGGTATCTCAGGCAGGGAAATGGAAATCTTCCAGAAGAGCACCCAGGGCCAGGAGCATCCTGGCTGGCCTGCAGGCACCAAGTCGGCCGGCATGCTGTCACTCGTGTGGCTCTATGGCCCTTCCTCTAGGCCTTCAAGTCCTTGTATATATTCAGGTGTTTTACCTGGGACGGGTGGGAATAGTTCAGCAGCAACTGGCCTGGGGCTCAGCTCACGTTTACTCACAGATGCCTCGGCACGGTGCCCCAGCTTTGCAATGAGGACGCTTGTTGCGTGGGGGCTGCTGGCTGAATGGGAGACGATTCCCCACCACTGACCAACTTCAGAATTGTTTACAACTGGAGCAAGTGCCCTGATACGGTTTTCCTCTGTGGAACTGGTGGGTTCTGTGTTTTTTTTCTCTTTTTCGTTTTTGGTTCAAGGTAGATTTTATTCCTCTTTTTTGTATTTACAGATATAAGCATGGAAATAATTTATTCATATAAATACATGTATGTGAAGGGAATAATTGTTTTTTCTGTTTTATTTTTTAAATTTTATTTCTTTTTAATTTTGAATTTTACTTTATATTTTTATACAGCAGGTTCTTATTGGTTATCTATTTTATACATATAAATGTATACATGCTAATCCCAGTCTCTCAACTCCTCCCACCACCACCCCCCAACAGCTTTCCCCCCTTGTTGTCCATACGTTTGTTGTCTACATCTGTTGCTCTATTTATGCCTTGCAAAATGGTTAATCTGTACAGTTTTTCTAGGTTCCACATATATGCATGAATATACAAGATTTGTTTTTCTCTTTCTGACTTACTTCACTCTGTATGACAGTCTCTAGATCCATCGACGTCTACAAATGACCCAATTTCATTCCTTTTCATGGCTTAGTAATATTCCATTTTATATATATACCACAGCTTTATGCATTCGTCTGTCTGTGTGCATTTAGGTTGCTTCCATTACCTCGATATTGTAAAGAGTGAGGCAATGAACATTGCGGTGAATGTCTCTTTTTGATTTATGGTTTTGTCTGGGTATATGTCCAGAACTGGGATTGCTGTATCCTATGGTAATTCTACTGTTAGTTTCTTAAGAAATTCCATATTGTTCTCCATAGTGACTGTATCAATTTATATTCCCAACAATAGTGGAAGAGGGTTCCTTTTCTCCACACCCTTTCCAGCATTTTTTGTTTGTAGATTTTCTGATGATGCCCATTCTACCAGGTGTGAGGTGATACCTCATTGTTGAGTCCATTTCCTTGAGCAAGGGGTAGGTCTGGTCTATTACATATTTAGCTTATGGAACACTATCTGTGCTAATTTCAAACTCTGGTTTTATGCAGCACCCCAACTCACCTTCCCCCTTAAGCAAGCATAAGTTGGTTTTCTAAACATGAGACCCTGCTCTATTTTGTAATTCAGTTCATGTGTAGCCACGTTCACATTCCATGTATTAGTGATACCTTATGATGTTTCATTTTCTGTGTGACTTTTTTCACTTAGAATCATCGTGCCTCAATCCACTCATTATGCTGGTACGGGCCTGGTGACATAGTTTTCATTGATGAGAGGTATTCTGTTGTACGTAAGTACCGCAACTTCTTTATCCATTATTTGCTCTCTGGCATATTTAACTTGTGCTACAGAAGAGGTTCCTGTAAACAGAGCCGTCCCAAATTTTGGGGTGGCTGTGTCTTTTTGATTTTAATTTCCCTAAGCTATAGGACCATAAGTGGAAGTGCCCTAGGCTCTGTTGCTTTGTTTTTTAGATGTTTCAGGAAACACCATACACTTCTCCCGAGTGGCTGTGGGAAATTTACATCCGGCCCATCAGCATAACAAGGCTCCCAGTTCTCCATGGCCTATCCTGCCTTTCTGGATTTTACACATTTTTCAGATGGCCCTTTTGACGGGGGAAGTGAGACTTCATTGTAGTACAGATTTCCTTTGCAAGCTTGCTTGGTTGGCCAAAAAGGGCATATGCGTTTTTTCCTGAATATATTCAGGAAAAAACGCATACGCCCTTTTTGGCCAAGTGCATCATTGTCGACGTCCTGCCTCTTTTCCTATGCTTTAAATGCAATTCCAGTCTACCTCCTGAAATCGGTTTCCTGCAATTCTGCCCCACATTCAAGTCCTCTTGGCAGCCTTACTTCAGTATATTTTTGGACGATAGCTGCCATTTATAACTCTGCAAGTTTGTGAATTACAGTGCCCCTGAGCTCCTTTCTTCAACTCGCTTTCTTGTGAGCTGGCCGCAACACCGCAGGATTGCTTCAGGCCCTAATCTGGTTCCAGCACGGCACGCTGAGCCTTTGGTTAATTCCTCTTCCTGGTGGGTAATGAGAGTTAAATTTGCCCGTTCAGACACCTCCAGCTAGTCTCTCATTGGTTTTCCCTATTCCTGTTCATCTTGCGCAGAAATTGCAAACTGGGCCAAATAGGAGGTTAAAGGCACTGGCTCTCCAAGTTGGGAGAGTCTTAGGAAAGTGTCTGGAATGTTGAATCCGAGTACCAGGGGACGAGAACTGAGACATATTTGAACACGTCTCCCTATCACATGGTTGATCATACTCTGAGTTCCACATGCATGTTTTAGCTGAAGGAAGAATCCCTTAAACTGGAGAGTTGAGACCCGTGGAATGGGTACCATGCAATATGACTTCAAAGGGTCTTCATTTGCTCACCGAACCTCTCCAATCCTATCACTGCTGCGTTTATGCCTCTGTACACATGCTTGATTCTCTTTCGGAGACATAGCAATCCATAGGTTTTAAGATACTTACTAGTCAGGTACATTCTTAGGCGTTTAATATGGGGTGTTGAGTCCATTTCGTTGAGCAAGGAGTAGCTCTTGTCTATTACATATTTGGCTTAAGGAACCTTATCTGTGCTCATTTCAATCTCTGGTTTTATGCAGCACCCCAACTCACCTTTCCCCTTAAGCAAGCATAAGTTGGTTTTTTAAATTTGAGACCCTGTTCTGTTTTGTAATCCAGTTCCTGTGTAGCCAAGTTTACATTCCGTGTATTACTGATATCTCATGATGTTTCTCTTTCTGTGTGACTTATTTCAGTTAGAATCATCATACCTGAATGCACTCATTATGCTGCTATGGGCCTGATGACATAGATTTCATTGCTGAGTGATATTGCATTGTACGTAAGTACCACAACTTCTTTATCCATTTTTCGCTTTCTGCGATATTGAACGTGTTACGTAAACGAGGTTCTTGTAAACAGAGCCATCCCAAACTTTGGGGTGGCTGTGTCTTTTTGATTTTAATTTTCCTAAGCTATAGTACCATAAGTGGAAGTGCCCTAGGCTCTGTTGCTTTGTTTTTTAGATGTTTCAGGAAACACCATACACTTCTCCCGAGTGGCTGTTGGCAGTTTACATCCCGCCCATCAGCATAACAAGCCTCCCAGTTCTCCATGGCCTGTCCTGCCTTTCTGGATTTTACACTTTTTTCAGATGGCCCTTTTGACCGGGGGGAAGTGAGACTTCATTGTAGTGCAGATATCCTTTACAACCTTGCTTGGTTAGCCAAAAAGCGCGTATGCGTTTTTTCCTGAACATATTCAGGAAAAAACGCATACGCCCTTTTTGGCCAAGTGCATCATTGTCGACGTTCTGCCCATTTTCCTATGCTTTAAAAGCAATTCCAGTCTACCTCCTGATATCGGTTTCCTGCAATTCTGCCCCGCTTTCAAGTCCTCTTGGCAGCCTTACTTCAGTATATTTTTGGACGATAGCTGTCATTTATAACTCTGCAAGTTTGTGAATTACAGTGTCCCTTAGCTCCTTTCTTCAACTCGCTTTCTTGTGAGCTGGCCGAAACACCGCATGATTGCTTCAGCCCCTAATCTGGTTCCGGCAAAGCACGCAGAGCTTTTGGTTAATTCCTCTTCCTGGTGGGAAATGAGAGTTAAATTTGCCCGTCCAGACACCTCCAGCTTTTATCTCATTGGTTCTCCCTATTCCTGTTCATCTTGCGCAGAAATTGCAAACTGGGCCAAACAGGAGGTTAAAGGCACTGACTCTCCAAGTTGGGAGAGTGTTAGTAAAGCATCTGGAATGTTGAACCCGAGTAGCAGTGGAGGAAAACTGAGACATATTGGAACACGTCTCCCGATCACACAGTTGATCATACTCTGGGTTCCACATGCATGTTTTAGCTGAAGGAAGAATCCCTTAAACCTGGAGAGTTGACACCCGTGGAATGGGTACCATGCAATATGACTTCAAAGGGTCTTCATTTGCTCACCAAACCTCTCCAATCCTATCACTGCTGCGTTTATGCCCCTGTACGCATGCTTGATTCTCTTTCGGAGACATAGCAATCCATAGGTTTTAAGATACTTACTAGTCAGGTACATTCTTAGGCGTTTAATATGGGGTGTTGAGTCCATTTCGTTGAGCAAGGAGTAGCTCTTGTCTATTCCATATTTGGCTTAAGGAACTTTATCTGTGCTCATTTCAATCTCTGGTTTTATGCAGCACCCCAACTCACCTTTCCCCATAAGCAAGCATAAGTTGGTTTTCTACATTTGAGACCCTGTTCTGTTTTGTAATCCAGTTCCTGTGTAGCCAAGTTTACATTCCGTGTATTAGTGATATCTTATGATGTTTCTTTTTCTGTGTGACTTATTTCAGTTAGAATCATCATACCTGAATCCACTCATTATGCTGCTACGGGCCTGATGACATAGATTTCATTGCTGAGTGATATTGCATTGTACGTAAGTACCACAATTTCTTTATCCGTTTTTCACTTTCTGCGATATTGAACTTGTACCGTAAACGAGGTTCTTGTAAACAGAGCCATCCCAAACTTTGGGGTGGCTGTGTCTTTTTGATTTTAATTTCCCTAAGCTATAGGACCATAAGTGGAAGTGCCCTAGGCTCTGTTGCTTTGTTTTTTAGATGTTTCAGGAAACACCATACACTTCTCCGGAGTGGCTGTTGGCAATTTACATCCCGCCCATAAGCATAACAAGGCTCCCAGTTCTCCATGGCCTGTCCTGCCTTTCTGGATTTTACACTTTTTTCAGATGGCCCTTTTGACCGGGGGGAAGTGAGACTTCATTGTAGTACAGATTTCCTTTGCAAGCTTGCTTGGTTGGCCAAAAAGGGCGTATGCGTTTTTTCCTGAATATATTCAGGAAAAAACGCATACTTCCTTTTTGGCCAAGTGCATCATTGTCGACGTTCTGCCTCTTTTCCTATGCTTTAAATGCAATTCCAGTCTACCTCCTGAAATCAGTTGCCTGCAATTCTGCCCCGCTTTCAAGTCCTCTTGGCAGTCTTACTTCAGTATATTTTTGGACGATAGCTGTCATTTATAACTCTGCAGGTTTGTGAATTACAGTGCCCCTGAGCACCTTTCTTCAACTCGCTTTCTTGTGAGCTGGCCGCAACACCACAGGATTGCTTCAGGCCCTAATCTGGTTCCGGCACGGCACGCTGAGCCTTTGGTTAATTCCTCTTCCTGGTGGGAAATGAGAGTTAAATTTGCCCGTCCAGACACCTCCAGCTAGTCTCTCATTGGTTCTCCCTATTCCTGTTCATCTTCCACAGAAATTTCAAACTGGGCCAAACAGGAGGTTAAAGGCACTGACTCTCCAAGTCGGGAGAGTGTTAGTAAAGCATCTGGAATGTTGCACCCGAGTACCAGGGGATCAAAACTAAGACATATTGGAACACGTCTCCCGATCACACGGTTGATCATACTCTGGGTTCCACATGTATGTTTTAGCTGAAGGAAGAATCCCTTAAACCTGGAGAGTTGAGACCCGTGGAATGGGTACCATGCAATATGACTTCAAAGGGTCTTCATTTGCTCACCGAACCTCTCCAATCCTATCACTGCTGCGTTTATGTCCCTGTACACACGCTTGATTCTCTTTCGGAGACATAGCAATCCATAGGTTTTAAGATACTTACTAGTCAGGTACATTCTTAGGCGTTTAATATGGGGTGTTGAGTCCATTTCGTTGAGCAAGGAATAGCTCTTGTCTATTCCATATTTGGCTTAAGGAACTTTATCTGTGCTCATTTCAATCTCTGGTTTTATGCAGCACCCCAACTCACCTTTCCCCTTAAGCAAGCATAAGTTGGTTTTCTACATTTGAGACCCTGTTCTGTTTTGTAATCCAGTTCCTGTGTAGCCAAGTTTACATTCCGTGTATTAGTGATATCTTATGATGTTTCTTTTTCTGTGTGACTTATTTCAGTTAGAATCATCATACCTGAATCTACTCATTATGCTGCTACGGCCTGATGACATAGATTTCATTGCTGAGTGATATTGCATTGTACGTAAGTACCACAACTTCTTGATCCATTTTTCACTTTCTGCGATATTGAACTTGTACAGTAAACGAGGTTTTTGTAAACAGAGCCGTCCGCAACTTTGGGGTGGCTGTGTCTTTTTGATTTTAATTTCCCTAAGCTATAGGACCATAAGTGGAAGTGCCATAGGCTCTGTTGCTTTGTTTTTTAGATGTTTCAGGAAACACCATACAGTTCTACCGAGTGGCTGTTGGCAATTTTCATCCCGCCCTTCAGCATAACAAGGCTCCCAGTTCTCCATGGCCTGTCCTGCCTTTCTGGTTTTACACTTTTTTCGGATGGCCCTTTTGAGCAGGTGGAAGTGAGACTTCATTGTAGTGCAGATTTCCTTTGCAAGCTTGCTTGGTTGGCCAAAAAGGGCGTATGCGTTTTTTCCTGAATATATTCAGGAAAAAACGCATATGCCCTTTATGGCCAAGTACATCATTGTGGACTTTCTGCCCCTTTTCCTATGCTTTAAATGCAATTCCAGTCTACCTCCTAAAATCGGTTTCCTGCAATTCTGCCCCGCTTTAAAGTCCTCTTGGCAGCCTTACTTCAGTATATTTTTGGACGATAGCTGTCATTTATAACTCTGCAGGTTTGTGAATTACAGTGCCCCTGAGCTCCTTTCTTCAACTCGCTTTCTTGTGAGCTGGCCGCAACACCGCAGGATTGCTTCAGGCCCTAATCTGGTTCCGGCACGGCATGATGAGGCTTTGATTAATTCCTCTTCCTGGTGGGAAATGAGAGTTAAATTTGCCCGTCCAGACACCTCCAGCTAGTCTCTCATTGGTTCTTCCTATTCCTGTTCATCTTCCGCAGAAATTGCAAACTGGGCCAAACAGGAGGTTAAAGGCACTCACTCTCCAAGTTGGGAGAGTGTTAGTAAAGCATCTGGAATGTTGCACCCGAGTACCAGGGGACGAAAACTGAGACATATTTCAACACGTCTCCCGATCACACGGTTGATCATACTCTGGGTTCCACATGCATGTTTTAGCTGAAGGAAGAATCCCTTAAACCTAGAGAGTTGAGACCCGTGGAATGGGTACCATGCAATATGACTTCAAAGGGTCTTCATTTGCTCACCGAACCTCTCCAATCCTATCACTGCTGCGTTTATGCCCCTGTACACACGCTTGATTCTCTTTCAGAGACATAGCAATCCATAGGTTTTAAGATACTTACTAGTCAGGTTCATTCTTAGGCGTTTAATATGGGGTGTTGAGTCCATTTCATTGAGCAAGGAGTAGCTCTAGTCTATTCCATATTTGGCTTAAGGAATTTTATCTGTGCTCATTTCAATCTCTGGTTTTATGCAGCACCCCACCTCACCTTTCCCCTTAAGCCAGCATAAGTTGGTTTTCTACATTTGAGACCCTGTTCTGTTTTGTAATTCAGTTCCTGTATAGCCAAGTTTACATTCCGTGTATTAGTGATATCTTATGATGTTTCTTTTTCTGTGTGACTTATTTCCGTTAGAATCATCATACCTGAATCCACTCATTATGCTGCTACGGGCCTGATGACATAGATTTCATTGCTGAGTGATATTGCATTGTACGTAAGTACGACAACTTCTTTATCCATTTTTCACTTTCTGCGATATTGAACTTGTACCGTAAACGAGGTTCTTGTAAACAGAGCAGTCCCAAATTTGGGGTGGCTGTGTCTTTTTGATTTTAATTTTCCTAAGCTATAGGACCATAAGTGTAAGTGCCCTAGGCTCTGTTGCTTTGTTTTTTAGATGTTTCAGGAAACACCATACACTTCTCCCTAGTGGCTATTGGCAATTTACATCCCGCCCATCAGCATAACAAGGCTCCCAGTTCTCCATGGCCTGTCCTGCCTTTCTGGATTTTATACTTTTTTCAGATTGCCCTTTTGACCGGGGGGAAGTGAGACTTCATTGTAGTGCAGATTTCCTTTGCAAGCTTGCTTGGTTGGCCAAAAAGGGCGTATGCGTTTTTTCCTGAATATATTCAGGAAAAAACGCATACGCCCTTTTGGCCAAGTGCATCATTGTGGACGTTCTGCCTCTTTTCCTATGCTTTCAATGCAATTCCAGTCTACCTCCTGAAATCGGTTTCCTTCAATTCTGCCCCGCTTTCAAGTCCTCTTCACAGCCTTACTTCAGTATATTTTTGGACGATAGCTGTCATTTATAACTCTGCAGGTTTGTGAATTACAGTGCCCCTGAGCTCCTTTCTTCAACTCGCTTTCTTGTGAGCTGGCTGCAACACCGCAGGATTGCTTCAGGCCCTAATCTGATTCCGGCACGGCACGCTGAGCCTTTGGTTAATTCCTCTTCCTGGTGGGAAATGAGAGTTAAATTTGCCCGTCCAGACACCTCCAGCTAATCTCTCATTGGTTCTCCCTATTCCTGTTCATCTTCCGCAGAAATTGCAAACTGGGCCAAACAGGAGGTTAAAGGCACTGACTCTCCAAGTCGGGAGAGTGTTAGTAAAGCATCTGGAATTTTGCACCCGAGTACCAGGGGACGAAAACTGAGACATATTTGAACACGTCTCCTGATCACACGGTCGATCATACTCTGGGTTCCACATGCATGTTTTAGCTGAAGGAAGAATCCCTTAAACCTGGAGAGTTGAGACCCGTGGAATGGGTACCATGCAATATGACTTCAAAGGGTCTTCATTTGCTCACCGAACCTCTCCAATCCTATCACTGCTGCGTTTATGCCCCTGTACACACGCTTGATTCTCTTTCGGAGACATAGCAATGCATAGGTTTTAAGATACTTACTCGTCAGGTACATTCTTAGGCGTTTAATATGGGGTGTTGAGTCCATGTTGTTGAGCAAGGAGTAGCTCTTGTCTATTACATATTTGGCTTAAGGAACTTTATCTGTGCTCATTTCAATCTCTGGTTTTATGCAGCACCCCACCTCACCTTTCCCCTTAAGCCAGCATAAGTTGGTTTTCTACATTTGAGACCCTGTTCTGTTTTGTATTCCAGTTCCTGTGTAGCCAAGTTTACATTCCGTGTATTAGTGATATCTTATGATGTTTCTTTTTCTGTGTGACTTATTTCAGTTAGAATCATCATACCTGAATCCACTCATTATGCTGCTACGGGCCTGATGACATAGATTTCATTGCTGAGTGATATTGCATTGTACGTAAGTACCACAACTTCTTTATCCATTTTTCACTTTCTGCGATATTGAACTTGTACCGTAAACGAGGTTCTTGTAAACAGAGCGGTTCCAAATTTTGGGGTGGCTGTGTCTTTTTGATTTTAATTTTCCTAAGCTATAGGACCATAAGTGGAAGTGCCCTAGGCTCTGTTGCTTTGTTTTTTAGATGTTTCAGGAAACACCATACACTTCTCCCGAGTGGCTGTTGGCAATTTACATCCCGCCCATCAGCATAACAAGGCTCCCAGTTCTCCATGGCCTGTCCTGCCTTTCTGGATTTTATACTTTTTTCAGATGGCCCTTTTGACCGGGGGGAAGTGAGACTTCATTGTAGTGCAGATTTCCTTTGCAAGCTTGCTTGGTTGGCCAAATAGGGCGTATGCGTTTTTTCCTGAATATATTCAGGAAAAAACGCATACGCCCTTTTTGGCCAAGTGCATCATTGTGGACGTTCTGCCTCTTTTCCTATGCTTTCAATGCAATTCCAGTCTACCTCCTGAAATCGGTTTCCTTCAATTCTGCCCCGCTTTCAAGTCCTCTTGACAACCTTACTTCAGTATATTTTTGGAAGATAGCTGTCATTTATAACTCTGCAGATTTGTGAATTACAGTGCTCCTGAGCTCCGTTCTTCAACTCGCTTTCTTGTGAGCTGGCTGCAACACCGCAGGATTGCTTCAGGCCCTAATCTGATTCCGGCACGGCACGCTGAGCCTTTGGTTAATTCCTCTTCCTGGTGGGAAATGAGAGTTAAATTTGCCCGTCCAGACACCTCCAGCTAGTCTCTCATTGGTTCTCCCTATTCCTGTTCATCTTCCGCAGAAATTGCAAACTGGGCCAAACAGGAGGTTAAAGGCACTGACTCTCCAAGTCGGGAGAGTGTTAGTAAAGCATCTGGAATTTTGCACCCGAGTACCAGGGGATGAAAACTGAGACATATTTGAACAGGTCTCCCGATCACACGGTTGATCATACTCTGGGTTCCACATGCATGTTTTAGCTGAAGGAAGAATCCCTTAAACCTGGAGAGTTGAGACCCGTGGAATGGGTACCATGCAATATGACTTCAAAGGGTCTTCATTTGCTCACCAAACCTCTCCAATCCTATCACTGCTGTGTTTATGCCCCTGTACACACGCTTGATTCTCTTTTGGAGACATAGCAATCCATAGGTTTTAAGATACTTACTAGTCAGGTACATTCTTAGGCGTTTAATATGGGGTGTTGAGTCCATTTCGTTGAGCAAGGAGTAGCTCTTGTCTATTCCATATTTGGCTTAAGGAACTTTATCTGTGCTCATTTCAATCTCTGGTTTTATGCAGCACCCCACCTCTCCTTTCCCCTTAAGCCAGCATAAGTTGTTTTTCTACATTTGAGACCCTGTTCTGTTTTGTAATCCAGTTCCTGTGTAGCCAAGTTTACATTCCATGTATTAGTGATATCTTATGATGTTTCTATTTCTGTGTGACTTATTTCAGTTAGAGTCATCATACCTGAATCCACTCATTATGCTGCTACGGGCCTGATGACATAGATTTCATTGCTGAATGATATTGCATTGTACGTAAGTACCACAACTTCTTTATCCATTTTTCACTTTCTGCGATATTGAACTTGTACCATAAATGAGGTTCTTGTAAACAGAGCTGTCCGAAACTTTGGGGTGGCTGTGTCATTTTGATTTTAATTTCCCTAAGCTATAGGACCATAAGTGGAAGTGCCCTAGGCTCTGTTGCTTTGTTTTTTAGATGTTTCAGGAAACACCATACACTTCTCCCGAGTGGCTGTTGGCAATTTACATCCCGCCCATCAGCATAGCAAGGCTCCCAGTTCTCCATGGCCTGTCCTGCCTTTCTGGATTTTACACTTATTTCAGATGTCCCTTTTGACCGGGGGGAAGTGAGACTTCATTGCAGTGCAGGTTTCCTTTGCAAGCTTGCTTGGTTGGCCAAAAAGGGCGTATGCGTTTTTTCCTGAATATATTCAGGAGAAAACGCATACGCCCTTTTTGGCCAAATGCATCATTGTGGACGTTCTGCCTCTTTTCCTATGCTTTAAATGCAATTCCAGTCTGCCTCCTGAAATCGGTTTCCTGCAATTCTGCCCCGCTTTCAAGTCTTCTTGGCAGCCTTACTTCAGTATATTTTTGGACGATAGCTGTCATTTATAACTCTGCAGGTTTGTGAATTACAGTGCCCCTGAGCTCCTTTCTTCAACTCGCTTTCTTGTGAGCTGGCCGCAACACCGCACGATTGCTTCAGGCCCTAATCTGGTTCCGGCACGGCACGCTGAGCCTTTGGTTAATTCCACTTCCTGGTGGGAAATGAGAGTTAAATTTGCCCGTATAGTCACCTCCAGCTAGTCTCTCATTGGTTCTCCCTATTCCTGTTTATCTTCCGCAGAAATTGCAAACTGGGCCAAACAGGAGGTTAAAGGCACTGACTCTCCAAGTCGGGAGAGTGTTAGTAAAGCATCTGGAATGTTGCACCCGAGTACCAGGGGACGAAAACTGAGACATATTGGAACAGGTCTCCCGATCACACGGTTGATCATACTCTGGGTTCCACATGCATGTTTTAGCTGAAGGAAGAATCCCTTAAACCTGGAGAGTTGAGACCCGTGGAATGGGTACCATGCAATATGACTTCAAAGGGTCTTCATTTGCTCACCAAACCTCTCCAATCCTATCACTGCTGTGTTTATGCCCCTGTACACACGCTTGATTCTCTTTTGGAGACATAGCAATCCATAGGTTTTAAGATACTTACTAGTCAGGTACATTCTTAGGCGTTTAATATGGGGTGTTGAGTCCATTTCGTTGAGCAAGGAGTAGCTCTTGTCTATTCCATATTTGGCTTAAGGAACTTTATCTGTGCTCATTTCAATCTCTGGTTTTATGCAGCACCCCAACTCACCTTTCCCTTTAAGCAAGCATATGTTGGTTTTCTAAATTTGAGACCCTGTTCTGTTTTGTAATCCACTTCCTGTTTAGCCAAGTTTACATTCCGTGTATTAGTGATATCTTATGATGTTTCTTTTTCTGTGTGACTTATTTCAGTTAGAATCATCATACCTGAATCCACTCATTATGCTGCTACGGGACTGATGACATAGATTTCATTGCTGAGTGATATTGCATTGTACGTAAGTACCACAACTTCTTTATCCATTTTTCCCTTTCTGCTATATTGAACTTGTACGGTAAACGAGGTTCTTGTAAACAGAGCCGTCCCAAACTTTGGGGTGGCTGTGTCTTTTTGATTTTAATTTCCCTAAGCAATAGGACCATAAGTGGAAGTGCCCTAGGCTCTGTTGCTTTGTTTTTTAGATGTTTCAGGAAACACCATACACTTCTCCCTAGTGGCTGTTGGCAATTTACATCCCGCCCATCAGCATAACAAGGCTCCCAGTTCTCCATGGCCTGTCCTGCCTTTCTGGATTTTACACTTTTTTCAGATGGCCCTTTTGACCGGGGGGAAGTGAGACTTCATTGTAGTGCAGATTTCCTTTGCAAGCTTGCTTGGTTGGCCAAAAAGGGCATATGCGTTTTTTTCTGAATATATTCAGGAATATAGTTGGCCTTTATAACTTTGCAGGTTTTTGAATTGCAGTGGCCCTTATCTCCATTTTTCAGCTCTTATTTTTGTGATCTTGCCTCATAACCACAGGATTCCTTCAGGCCCTACTCTTCTTCTGGGGCACCTTGCTGTGCCTTTAGTTTATTCTTCTTACTGATGTGAAATTAGAGTGACATTTGCCCATTGAAACCGCTACAGCTAGTTTCTCACTGGTTCCCCCTATTCCCATTCATCGTCCGCACTAACATCAGACTGTGCGATACCAGAACTTAAAGGCATTGACTCTCCATGTGGAGATGTTTTTAGTAAAGCTCCTGGAATGTCGATCCGGAGTCCCAGGAGAGGAAAAATGAGGTGCATTTTAGAAACCTTTCCCGATCATATGGTATACCAGTCGCTGGGTTTCCCAAGCATGGTTTAGCTGTAGGAAGATTCCCTTCAACCTGGAGTGTTGGGACCCTTGGAATGAGTAGCATGAAGTATTGCATTAAACTTTTGGCAGTTGCTCACCAAAGCTCACCAATCCTCTCATCCCCAAGTGTCCAGCCTTATGTCTTATCCAGCTGTGGGTTTATATGTGGTCAATCCAGGTTGCATCACAGCCCCTGAGCGAATTTTGTAAGAATTTTTCTCTCTTTCATTGTTTCTGTGTTTTGTTTTTAAAATTTATTTCTATAATGGGGTTTAGCTCACTTTCACTTCTGTGTTTGTGCCGCTCTGCACACACTTGATTCCCTTATGGAGATATATCAATACATGGGTTTTAAGATTCTTATTACTCAGATATATTTCTCTGCGGTGTATAGGGTGTGTTGAGGCCAGTTCATTGAGCAAGGTGTAGATCTTGTCTAATATCTATTTGGTTTATTGAACGGTATCTGTGCTAATTTCAAACTCTGGTTTTATGCATCACCCCACCTCTCCTTTCCCCTTAAGCTGACATAAGTGTGTTTTCTAAATGTGAGACACTGTTCTGTTCTGTAATTCATTTCTTGTGCAGCCATATTTACCCTCCCTCTATAAGTGATATCTTATGATATGTTTCTTTTTCTGTTTGACTTATTTCAAGTAGTATTATCAGACCTAAATCCACTCTTTATCCTTCTACTAACCTTATTACATTGATTTCATGGTGAAGAGATATTCCATTGTACATGAGTACCACATCTTCTTTATCCATTGTTCTCTTTCCTGGGATATTGAAGGTGTACTGAAGTTGAGGTTCTTGTAAACAGAGTAGCCCTAAACTGTGGTGTGCTTGTGTCTTGTTGATTTTTAGACTTCTCTAGATATACTCCCATGATTGGAAGTGTCCTATGCTCTGTAGCTCTGTTTTTTAGATGATTTAGGAACCACCATACACTTCTCCAGAGTGGCTCTCGGCAGT
This sequence comes from Orcinus orca, assembly GCF_937001465.1. Lineage (NCBI taxonomy): Eukaryota > Metazoa > Chordata > Mammalia > Artiodactyla > Delphinidae > Orcinus > Orcinus orca. The sequence goes on from NW_026043983.1 coordinate 1,184,180, forward strand.
TCACACACTGCCCATCAGCGTATAAAGGCTCCCTCTTCTCCATGGCCTGTCCTGCATTTCTGGTTTTTACAATTTTTTAGGATGGCCCTTTTGACCGGTGGGAAATGAGACTTCTTTGTTGTGCACATTTGCATTGCTTGCTTGCTTCGTTGCCCATAAAGTGCGTATGCGTTTTTTCCTGGATATAATCAGGAAAAAACGCATACGCCCTTTTGGGCCAACTGCATCATTGTCGAAATTCTGCCGCTTTTCATGTGCTTTAAAGATGAGTCCAATCTATCTCTTGAAATCTGTTTCTTGCAATTCTGTCTTGCATTCAGATCCTCTTCTTTGCCTTACCTCAACATATTTTTGGACGTTAGTTTTCATTTATAACTCTGCAGGTTTGTGAATTGCAGTGACCCTGAGCTCCATTTTTTAAGTTGCTCTTTTGTGAGCTGGCCTCAAACCCGCAGGATTGCTTCAGGCCCTATTTTGGCTCCGGCGAGGCGGGCTGAGCCTTTTTTCAATTCTTATTCTTAATGGGAAATTAGAGTGATATGTGCCCGTCCAAACCCCTACAACTATTCTCTCATTGGTTCCCCCTCTTCCCGTTCATCCTCCTCACAATTTGCAAAATGTGTGAAACAGAAGTTGAAATGTGTTGATTCTCCAAGTGGGGAGATTCTAAGTAACGTGGCTGGAATGGTGAACAGGAGCACCAGGAGAGGATAAATGAGCTGCATTTTAGACACATCTCCCAATCACATGGTGTACAGTCCTCTGGGTTTTCCATGCATGTTTTAGCTGTAGGAAGATCCCTTGAACCTGCAGATTTGGGACCCATTGAATGGGTACCAGGTAGTATTACTTTAAAGGGTGTGCATTTCCTCACCCAACCTCACATTTCTCTTAGTGCAAACAGTTTCCAGCCTTATGTCTCATCCTGCTGTGGGTCTAGATGTGTTCAATCCATGTTGCATCACCGTCCCTGAGGAAAAGTTGTAAGAGGTTTTCTCTGTCTCTCTGTCGTTTATTTTTTCAATTTATTACTATATTGGTTACAGCTGATTTTCAAAGCTCTGTTTCTTGCTGCTGTACATCCACTTGATTCACGTACAGAGAGACATCAGTAAATTCTTTTTCAGATTCTTACCAGTCGTATATATTCTTTTCCGGTGACTTGAGTGTGCTGAGTGCAGTTCTTTCAGCTACCGTGTAGGTCTTGTTGATTATCAGTTTGGTATTTGGAATGGTATCTTTGCTAATTTCAACCTCCTGGATGATGCCTCACCCCTCCCCACCTTTCCCGTTTAGCAGCCTTATGCGTGTTTTCTACATATTTGACTATGTTTTTGTTTTGTAATTTATTTCATGTGTAGCCATTTTGGATTCCACCTTTAAGTGATATCTTATGATATGTGTGTTTTTCTTTTTGAATTATGTCACTTAGAATGATCATACATAACTCCTCCAGAGTTGTTACAACTGGCCATATTTCATTGATTTCCAGGCTGAATAATATTCCACTCTACCTAAGTACCACATCTCTACCCATTTTTTCTCTCCAGAGACATTTAAGTTATATCCTAGTCGAGGATCTTTTAAACAGAGAGGGGGTAAACATTGGGGTGCCTGTGTCCTCTCGATTTTTGTTTTTCCCAAGATATACGCCCATGAGTGCAAGTGCCCTATGCTCTGTAGCTCATGTTTTAGATGCTTTAGTAAACACAATACACTTCTCCAGAATGGCCGTTGGCAATATACATTTCCACTATAAGTCTCACAGGGCTCCCTCTTCTCCTTGCCCTGTCCTGCATTTCTGTTGTTTACGCTTTATGAGGTTGGCTCTTCTGACTGATGCGAAGTGATATCTTTTGTAGTATTGACTTCCAGTGCCCACCTGTTTGCTTGGCTAAAAAAGTGTATGCCCTTTTCTTGAATATATACAGAAAAAAACGCATACACCCTTTTTGGCCAACTGCAATGTTGGCAATGTTCAGCTCCTTTTCTTGTGCTTAATGGCGAGTCCTTTCTACCTCCTCAAATCCCTTTCCTGCCATTCTCCCTTGCTTACAAGTCCTTTTCTCTGACTTTCCTCAAGACATTTTTCAGTGATGGATATTTTCAACTCTGCAGTTTCGTGAATTTTACTGCCCCTGAGTTCCATTGTTCAACTTGTGTTTATGGGAACTGGCCACAAAGCAGCGGGATTTCCTCAAGCCCTATACTGTTTCCATGGGCAACCCTAGCCTTTGGTCAATTCGTCTTCCTGATTGGAAATTAGAGTGACATGTGCCTGTCTGAACACCTAGGACTTGTCTCTCATTGTTCCTCATCCTTCCGCTTCATCCTCTGGACAAATTCCAAACTGTACGCAACAGGATGTTGACAGTGCTGACATCTGCAAGTGGGGAGACTGTTAGTAAAGACGCTGGAGGGGTGAACCCGAGCACCAGGAGATGAGGAGATGAGATGCCTTTTCCAAACTCTTCCCGATCAGACGGTATACCATCCTCTGGGTGTGACAGACATGTTTTAGCAGTAGGAAGAGTCCCATTCATGTAAGGAGAACACCAGGGCTTTTTCAAAATCAGTGTCTCCCCGAAACCCAAACTGGGGAATTTTTTAAGCTACGGTTACACATATGTTCATTAAGGGCCTTGGGAAGTAGGCAGAATCCAAACTTTAGATGATTGAAGTCTTCAGGGTCAGAAGCACTCACCACCAGCTTCCCTTAGGTTACACTTTAACTGTCATTGATAGATGATGTCAATAAAAATATCTATTCTTTTTCAGATTATTTCCCCTTATAGGTTATTGCAAAATGTTGAGTGTAGTTCCCTGTGCTATACAGTAGTTCCTTGTTGATGATCTATTTTATACATAGCAGTGTGTATGTGTTAATCCCAAACTGTTAATTTATCCCTCCTCCCACCTTTCCCCTTTGGTAATAATAAATTATAAGATTTTATACTTCTCAGAAATGGGGGAGCTGAAAGAGAGGTAGCATTTTCAATGGAAAAGCATTTAAAACAAGATTGAAGCTTTAACCAAGATTATTAGATGTACATCCTTGGAAAGAAATCACTTCGTTTCTCTAATATTGACCTGACAAATAAGACAAACCTTTTCACTGAACTTGCTTATAATAAAGTGATGGAAATATCAAATGGAAGTGTTAGAAACATCTTATTTTACCCGAGCCTTATACACTGTTCTATGTTAACTACAGTTTGGCTCACACATCTGTTCATTGAGGTTACAATAGTCTCAATTTCTGTTACTGATCTTCCAGAGTGGACCCCAACAAGTGTCCCCCTGCCCAGTGTCATTGGGGCCAACAGATCGAGACTGAGTTTGGTTCACAAGCAAAGGAAACTTTATATTTTGATCAGAGAATGGAGAGGTGAGAGCATGCACTACCCCGTGGGCTGTGGGCTGGGCTGCTGTGTAGAGATCCTGTCAGAGTCAGTGGGAAGGAGGGGGCGGAGCTCTCGAGGGCCAGGTTGGCTGCAGCTCAGGCTCTATATCGCGGAGTCTGCACTGGGCCCCAGGAGCTGAGGTGTCGACCCAGCCATTCTGCACTAGGAAATCTGGTCTGAAGTGCCGGGTGTGGAACCTCTGCATGCGGGACCCTAGGAGCACATGAAATTAGACAAAGCACAAAGGATAAAAAAGGTTAGACTTGACTTTATTGCCCAGATTCTATTTTTATCTCCCAGGGATTTTTAATGGGCTTTGCTGGGGACAAACCCCTCCTCTGCCTTTTGTCCCATTCCTCATTCTTGGAGTGCTGAGGGTGCAGACCCTTCTTCTGTAACTGCTGAGTGCTGAGTTGGGAGCCCTCATACCCGGGGGCGAGGGTCAGAGCTTCTCCCCAGCAGCCTCCAGGTGACGTTGATTGTCCCCAGGCCCCCTGCCTCCCTGCTCGTCCACCTGAGCACCAGCATTGGAAGTGTTATAGATTCTAATGACCTTTAAGGGTCCAGGAAAGAGATGTGCAGAGACGCTGTGGGGGCCGGTTTCACCCCACCCCACATTTGTTCGGCCACCTTAGGCTGACCGTTTCTGCCAGCCTAGATGCTCTGACCAGTAGTCTGTGCTTTCTTCAATTAGGCACCTGAATTAACGTACAAACAGCACCAGGTGTCAGAGCCCTGCCCGCTCAACTCCCAGACAGTCCAGGGTCAGTGGTGATCAAGGACCATGATGGCCACTGAGTCAACAGCCTTTTGAAGTAAACAGGAGTCCAGCCGGTCTTGTTGGCCACCATCATCACGGTGTCTGTAGGCTTTTCTATGGTGACAGTGTGATATATGGTTCCCCCGCCAAGATTATTAGCTCCCCTCTGGGTGCAGTAAGTCCTGCAAGCAGTAGTCTACTCTTTTGGAACACACTCTTGTTGTTTTATGAGAGAAACTCCAGGTCAAGTGATGTTCACACGAGTCGTCATGGTGCCCTCTTGCCCCCAGTTATCTCTCTGGATGTTGGAGTTGGAGGGCCTCCTCACTCGAGGTTGGTGTGCCCACGGAGCGAACCCTGCAACTTCAGGGCATGGTTGGTGGTTAGAATCACCACGTGGGGTCCTTTTCCCTTAGGAGGGAGGTGGCCTTTTGGGCTGCTGATTTCCAGGTTTTTAGATACTGCCAGTATCTTGGCCAGATGTGGCAGTGGGCCAAACCCCTTGGTGACCGTAGTTTATCCTACCTGGATGGCATTCTTGCATTGTTCCATTTCAAGTGGTCTCAGTTTTTGCACTAATTCTCCAGTGGCGATTCACATTTCAATGGGAATGTAAAGGTCAAAGGGTTTAGCTAAATTAGGGAGTTCCAGGGCAAGGGTCTGAATTGACTGCTCTTTCCATTCTTGAAAGGCCACTTCTGGATTCTATTCAAAAGGATCATCATCTTTTCCTTTCAGTGTTTCATATAGAGGCCCAGCTAGTAGACTGTAGTTAGGGATCCAGAAGCAGCAAACCCTGGCCTCCCCAGGAACCCCTAAGCTGTCTTCTAGTTTTAGAAAGGGGTAAGGCTGCAAATGGTTTCTTCCCTTTCCTGGGATGGGCTTCTCCGACCTTCTGTGAGAATGAAGCCCAGGCAGGTCACCGCAGTCTGTGATATTTGAGCTTTTTCTTGGACAACTTCTATCCTTTATTGGTTTGGTAGTTCAGAGGCCTCCTTAGTAGGGCTGGCGATCAGAATGTCGTCTGCGTACTGAAGGAGGATTTCCTTTTCCAGAGGTAGAACTTTTAGGTCTTTAGCTAAGCTTTCCCCAAAGATGGTGTGGGAATTTTTGCACCCTTGGGGCAAGACGGCCCGGAAGTATTGTTTTAGTTGTATGTTGAGTCCTGCCACTCACAAGCCAAAATTTCTTGTGACTCTGGGACTAATGGAATACAAAAGAAGGCATCATTGAAGACTAATACAGAATACCATGTCCTGGTGGTTGGTAGAATGACCAGCAGGGTGTAGGAATTAGGAGCAGCTGGAGGTATATCCTCGGTGGCTTCACTGACTGTCCTGACATCCTTTACCAGGTCCCCAGCAGCCCATGGGGCTCTCGTGGTCAGACTAATCCCAGAATATGGAGCTCACCTGGGCAGGTACCCCACCCCCACCCCAGCCCACGGGGCTCTCGTGGTCAGGCCCCTCCCAGGATACAGAGCTACCCTTGCAGGTACCATGGCAGGGCTGGGCACACAGGAACTGTGCACATAGCCCTCATTGCAGAGCACCCCCAGCTCACCTGTCGCTCAGAGCTGATACAGAGCACCTCAGAGCAGGACTTGAACTAACAAACAGCAGCTGGGACAGGTCTGTGACCCTGGGCATCACTCTGTGCGGTCTCCCTCCACCTGGTCTTCCAGAGACTTCCACTGCACCCGGGGCACCAGGCCTCTGTCTCCAACCACCACCCACCCCTCCTCTCCCTGACTCCTGGGTTCCTCTCATTAGGAGAGGGTTTTCTTGAAGTTGTCTCCCACTCATGGGCCAGATAAAATGATTAGAAAACAAGCCAAAGCTGCAGCCCCTTGTCTATCCTGACTCTCAGGAGCCCACACCTGTTCCTTGGACCTGGCCGGTTCAGCAAGTTCCATTTTCTGCAACTGTGAGCCCCTGAGGGGTGATGATTGGCTGACCTGGGCAGCCTTACCGTGCCAGCCAGCCCTCCCCAGGTGTGCCTGGGTTGAGATCAATATAAATACCACTCCAGGCAGCAAGAGCCCCTGCAGCTGTGCCTGACGCCATTTTCTCTGCCCTGTCAGCAGTCTCGGGGCTGGGCTGGTGGGAGGGAGTGAGAGGCCACGGCTTTGTGGGTGGCCCAGTGTGTGTGGGGCTCTGCTGGACTTTCTGCAGCAGTTGCCAGGCTGCCACCTGCTAAAGAAGAGGATGTGTCACCCATACCTGCTGCTGGAATTTCTCCCTGGGCAGAGGTGGGGAAGGAAAAAAGCAGTGGGGGCAGGGACAGGACGGGTATCTCAGGCAGGGAAATGGAAATCTTCCAGAAGAGCACCCAGGGCCAGGACCATCCTGGCTGGCCTGCAGGCACCAAGTCGGCCGGTATGCTGTCACTCGTGTGGCTCTATGGCCCTTCCTCTAGGCTTTCAAGTCCTTGTATATATTCAGGTGTTTTACCTGGGATGGGTGGGAATAGTTCAGCAGCAACTGTTCTGGGGCTCAGCTCACGTTTACTCACAGATGCCTCGGCACGGTGCCCCAGCTTTGCAATGAGGACGCTTGTTGCGTGGGGGCTGCTGGTTGAATGGGAGACGATTCCCCACCATTGACCAACTTCAGAATTGTTTACAACTGGAGCAAGTGCCCTGATACGGTTTTCCTCTGTGGAACTGGTGGGTTCTGTGTTTTTTTTCTCTTTTTCGTTTTTGGTTCAAGGTAGATTTTATTCCTCTTTTTTGTATTTACAGATATAAGCATGGAAATAATTTATTCATATAAATACATGTATGTGAAGGGAATAATTGTTTTTTCTGTTTTATTTTTTAAATTTTATTTCTTTTTAATTTTGAATTTTATTTTATATTTTTATACAGCAGGTTCTTATTGGTTATCTATTTTATACATATAAATGTATACATGCCAATCCCAGTCTCTCAACTCCTCCCACCACCACCCCCCCAACAGCTTTCCCCCCTTGTTGTCCATACGTTTGTTGTCTACATCTGTTGCTCTATTTATGCCTTGCAAAATGGTTAATCTGTACAGTTTTTCTAGGTTCCACATATATGCATGAATATACAAGATTTGTTTTTCTCTTTCTGACTTACTTCACTCTGTATGACAGTCTCTAGATCCATCGACGTCTCTACAAAAGACCCAATTTCATTCCTTTTCATGGCTTAGTAATATTCCATTTTATATATATACCACAGCTTTATGCATTCGTCTGTCTGTGGGCATTTAGGTTGCTTCCATTACCTCGATATTGTAAAGAGTGAGGCAATGAACATTGCGGTGAACGTCTCTTTTTGATTTATGGTTTTGTCTGGGTATATGTCCAGTACAGGTATTGCTGTATCCTATGGTAATTCTACTGTTAGTTTCTTAAGAAACTCCATATTGTTCTCCATAGTGACTGTATCAATTTATATTCCCAACAATAGTGGAAGACGGTTCCTTTTCTCCACACCCTTTCTAGCATTTTTTGTTTGTAGATTTTCTGATGATGCCCATTCTACCAGGTGTGAGGTGATACCTCATTGTTGAGTCCATTTCCTTGAGCAAGGGGTAGGTCTTGTCTATTACATATTTAGCTTATGGAACGGTATCTGTGCTAATTTCAAACTCTGGTTTTATGCAGCACCCCAACTCACCTTCCCCCTTAAGCAAGCATAAGATGTTTTTCTAAACATGAGACCCTGTTCTGTTTTGTAATTCAGTTCATGTGTAGCCAAGTTCACATTCCATGTATTAGTGATACCTTATGATGTTTCTTTTTCTGTGTGATATTTTTCACTTAGAATCACCGTGCCTCAATCCACTCATTATGCTGGTATGGGCCTGGTGACATAGTTTTCATTGCTGAGAGGTATTCTGTTGTATGTAAGTACCGCAACATCTTTATCCATTATTTGCTCTCTGGCATATTTAACTTGTGCTACAGAAGAGGTTCCTGTAAACAGAGCTGTCCCAAATTTTGGGGTGGCTGTGTCTTTTTGATTTTAATTTCCCTAAGCTATAGTACCATAAGTGGAAGTGCCCTAGGCTCTGTTGCTTTGTTTTTTAGATGTTTCAGGAAACACCATACACTTCTTCCGAGTGGCTGTTGGCAATTTACCTCCCGCCCATCAGCATAACAAGGCTCCCAGTTCTCCATGGCTTGTCCTGCCTTTCTGGATTTTACACTTTTTTCAGATGGCCCTTTTGACCGGGGAAGTGAGACTTCATTGTAGTGCAGATTTCCTTTGCAAGCTTGGTTGGTTGGCCAAAAAGGGCGTATGTGTTTTTTCCTGAATATATTCAAGAAAAAACGCATACGCCCTTTTTGGCCAAGTGCATCATTGTGGACGTTCTGCCTCTTTTCCTATGCTTTAAATGCAATTCTAGTCTACCTCCTGAAATCGGTTTCCTGCAATTCTGCCCCGCTTTCAAGTCCTCTTGGCAGCCTTACTTCAGTATATTTTTGGACGATAGCTGTCATTTATAACTCTGCAGGTTTGTTAATTACACTGTCCCTGAGCTCCTTTCTTCAACTCGCTTTCTTGTGAGCTGGCAGCAACACCGAAGGATTGCTTCAGGCCCTAATCTCGTTCCGGCATGGCACGCTGAGCCTTTGGTTAATTCCTCTTCCTGGTGGGAAATGAGAGTTAAATTTGCCCGTCCAGACACCTCCAGCTAGTCTCTCATTGGTTTTCCCTATTCCTGTTCATCTTCCGCAGAAATTGCAAACTGGGCCAAACAGGAGGTTAAAGGCACTGACTCTCCAAGTCGGGAGAGTGTTAGTAAAGCATCTGGAATATTGCACCCGAGTACCAGGGGACGAAAACTGAGATATATTTGAACAGGTCTCCCGATCACACGGTTGATCATACTCTGGGTTCCACATGCATGTTTTAGCTGAAGGAAGAATCCCTTAATCCTGGAGAGTTGAGACCCGTGGAATGGGTACCATGCAATATGACTTCAAAGGGTCTTCATTTGCTCACTGAACCTCTCCAATCCTATCACTGCTGCGTTTATGCTCCTGTACACACGCTTGATTCTCTTTCAGAGACATAGCAATCCATAGGTTTTAAGATACTTACTAGTCAGGTACATTCTTAGGCGTTTAATATGGGGTGTTGAGTCCATTTCGTTGAGCAAGGACTAGCTCTTGTCTATTCCATATTTGGCTTAAGGAACTTTATCTGTGCTCATTTCAATCTCTGGTTTTATGCAGCACCCCAACTCACCTTTCCCCTTAAGCCAGCATAAGTTGGTTTTCTAAATTTGAGACCCTCTTCTGTTTTGTAATCCAGTTCCTGTGTAGCCAAGTTTACATTCCGTGTATTAGTGATATCTTATGATGTTTCTTTTTCTCTGTGACTTATTTCACTTAGAATCATCATACCTGAATCCACTCATTATGCTGCTACGGGCCTGATGACATAGATTTCATTGCTGAGTGATATTGCATTGTACGTAAGTACCACAACTTCTTTATCCATTTTTCACTTTCTGCGATATTGAACTTGTATCGTAAATGAGGTTCTTGTAAACAGAGCCGTCCCAAACTTTGGGTGGCTGTGTCTTTTTGATTTTAATTTCCCTAAGCTATAGGACCATAAGTGGAAGTGCCCTAGGCTCTGTTGCTTTGTTTTTTAGATGTTTCAGGAAACACCATACACTTCTCCCAAGTGGCTGTTGGCAATTTACATCCCGCCCATCAGCAAAACAAGGCTCCCAGTTCTCCATGGTCTGTCCTGCCTTTCTGGATTTTACACTTTTTTCAGATGGCCCTTTTGACCGGGGGGAAGTGAGACTTCATTGTAGTGCAGATTTCCTTTGCAAGCTTGCTTGGTTGGCCAAAAAGGGCGTATGCGTTTTTTCCTGAATATATTCAGGAAAAAACGCATACGCCCTTTTTGGCCAAGTGCATCATTGTCGACGTTCTGTCTCTTTTCCTATGCTTTAAATGCAATTCCAGTCTACCTCCTGAATTCGGTTGCCTGCAATTCTGCCCCGCTTTCAAGTCCTCTTGGCAGCCTTACTTCAGTATATTTTTGGACGATAGCTGTCATTTATAACTCTGCAGGTTTGTGAATTACAGTGCCCCTGAGCTCCTTTCTTCAACTCGCTTTCTTGTGAGCTGGCCGCAACACCGCACGATTGCTTCAGGCCCTAATCTGGTTCCGGCACGGCACGCTGAGCCTTTGGTTAATTCCTCTTCCTGGTGGGAAATGAGAGTTAAATTTGCCCGTCCAGACACCTCCAGCTAGTCTCTCATTGGTTCTCCCTATTCCTGTTCATCTTCCGCAGAAATTGCAAACTGGGCCAAACAGGAGGTTAAAGGCACTGACTCTCCAAGTCGGGAGAGTGTTAGTAAAGCATCTGGAATGTTCCACCCGAGTACCAGGGGACGAAAACTGAGACATGTTTGAACACGTCTCCCAATCACACGGTTGATCATACTCTGGGTTCCACATGCATGTTTTAGCTGAAGGAAGAATCCCTTAATCCTGGAGAGTTGAGACCCGTGGAATGGGTACCATGCAATAGGACTTCAAAGGGTCTTCTTTTGCTCACTGAACCTCTCCAATCCTATCACTGCTGCGTTTATGCCCCTGTACACACGCTTGATTCTCTTTCGGAGACATAGCAATCCATAGGTTTTAAGATACTTACTAGTCAGGTACATTCTTAGGCGTTTAATATGTGGTGTTGAGTCCATTTCGTTGAGCAAGGAGTAGCTCTTGTCTATTCCATATTTTGCTTAAGGAACTTTATCTGTGCTCATTTCAATCTCTGGTTTTATGCAGCACCCCAACTCACCTTTCCCCTTAAGCCAGCATAAGTTGGTTTTCTAAATTTGAGACCCTCTTCTGTTTTGTAATCCAGTTCCTGTGTAGCCAAGTTTACATTCCGTGTATTAGTGATATCTTATGATGTTTCTTTTTCTGTGTGACTTATTTCACTTAGAATCATCATACCTGAATCCACTCATTATGCTGCTACGGGCCTGATGACATAGATTTCATTGCTGAGTGATATTGCATTGTACGTAAGTACCACAACTTCTTTATCCATTTTTCACTTTCTGCGATATTGAACTTGTACCGTAAACGAGGTTCTTGTAAACAGAGCCGTCCCAAACTTTGGGGTGGCTGTGTCTTTTTGATTTTAATTTCCCTAAGCTATAGGACCATAAGTGGAAGTGCCCTAGGCTCTGTTGCTTTGTTTTTCAGATGTTTCAGGAAACACCATACACTTCTCCCAAGTGGCTGTTGGCAATTTACATCCCGCCCATCAGCATAACAAGGCTCCCAGTTCTCCCTGGCCTGTCCTGCCTTTCTGGATTTTACACTTTTTTCAGATGGTCCTTTTGACCAGGGGGAAGTGAGACTTCATTGTAGTGCAGATTTCCTTTGCAAGCTTGCTTGGTTGGCCAAAAATGGGCGTATGCGTTTTTTCCTGAATATATTCAGGAAAAAACGCTTACGCCCTTTTTGGCCAAGTGCATCATTGTTGACGTTCTGACTCTTTTCCTATGCTTTAAATGCAATTCCAGTCTACCTCCTGAATTCGGTTGCCTGCAATTCTGCCCCGCTTTCAAGTCCTCTTGGCAGCCTTACTTCAGTATATTTTTGGACGATAGCTGTCATTTATAACTCTGCAGGTTTGTGAATTACAGTGCCCCTGAGCTCCTTTCTTCAACTCGCTTTCTTGTGAGCTGGCCGCAACACCGCACGATTGCTTCAGGCCCTAATCTGGTTCCGGCACGGCACGCTGAGCCTTTGGTTAATTCCTCTTCCTGGTGGGAAATGAGAGTTAAATTTGCCCGTCCAGACACCTCCAGCTAGTCTCTCATTGGTTCTCCCTATTCCTGTTCATCTTCCACAGAAATTGCAAACTGGGCCAAACAGGAGGTTAAAGGCACTGACTCTCCAAGTCGGGAGAGTGTTAGTAAAGCATCTGGAATGTTGCACCGGAGTACCAGCAGACGAAAACTGAGACATATTTGAACACGTCTCCCGATCACACGGTTGATCATACTCTGGGTTCCACATGCATGTTTTAGCTGAAGGAAGAATCCCTTAATCCTGGAGAGTTGAGACCCGTGGAATGGGTACCATGCAATATGACTTCAAAGGGTCTTCTTTTGCTCACTGAACCTCTCCAATCCTATCACTGCTGCGTTTATGCCCCTGTATACACGCTTGATTCTCTTTCGGAGACATAGCAATCCATAGGTTTTAAGATACTTACTAGTCAGGTACATTCTTAGGCGTTTAATATGGGGTGTTGAGTCCATTTCGTTGAGCAAGGAGTAGCTCTTGTCTATTCCATATTTGGCTTAAGGAACTTTATCTGTGCTCATTTCAATCTCTGGTTTTATGCAGCACCCCAACTCACCTTTCCCCTTAAGCCAGCATAAGTTGGTTTTCTAAATTTGAGACCCTCTTCTGTTTTGTAATCCAGTTCCTGTGTAGCCAAGTTTACATTCCGTGTATTAGTGATATCTTATGATGTTTCTTTTTCTGTGTGACTTATTTCAGTTAGAATCATCATACCTGAATCCACTCATTATTCTGCTACGGGCCTGATGACATAGATTTCATTGCTGAGTGATATTGCATTGTACGTAAGTACCACAACTTCTTTATCCATTTTTCACTTTCTGCGATATTGAACTTGTACCGTAAACGAGGTTCTTGTAAACAGAGCCGTCCCAAACTTTGGGGTGGCTGTGTCTTTTTGATTTTAATTTCCCTAAGCTATAGGACCATAAGTGGAAGTGCCCTAGGCTCTGTTGCTTTGTTTTTCAGATGTTTCAGGAAACACCATACACTTCTCCCAAGTGGCTGTTGGCAATTTACATCCCGCCCATCAGCATAACAAGGCTCCCAGTTCTCCCTGGCCTGTCCTGACTTTTTGGATTTTACACTTTATTCAGATGGCCCTTTTGACCGGGGGGAAGTGAGACTTCATTGTAGTGCAGATTTCCTTTGCAAGCTTGCTTGGTTGGCCAAAAATGGGCGTATGCGTTTTTTCCTGAATATATTCAGGAAAAAACGCTTACGCCCTTTTTGGCCAAGTGCATCATTGTTGACGTTCTGACTCTTTTCCTATGCTTTAAATGCAATTCCAGTCTACCTCCTGAATTCGGTTGCCTGCAATTCTGCCCCGCTTTCAAGTCCTCTTGGCAGCCTTACTTCAGTATATTTTTGGACGATAGCTGTCATTTATAACTCTGCAGGTTTGTGAATTACAGTGCCCCTGAGCTCCTTTCTTCAACTCGCTTTCTTGTGAGCTGGCCGCAACACCGCACGATTGCTTCAGGCCCTAATCTGGTTCCGGCACGGCACGCTGAGCCTTTGGTTAATTCCTCTTCCTGGTGGGAAATGAGAGTTAAATTTGCCCGTCCAGACACCTGCAGCTAGTCTCTCATTGGTTCTCCCTATTCCTGTTCATCTTCCGCAGAAATTGCAAACTGGGCCAAACAGGAGGTTAAAGGCACTGACTCTCCAAGTCGGGAGAGTGTTAGTAAAGCATCTGGAATGTTGCACCGGAGTACCAGCAGACGAAAACTGAGACATATTTGAACACGTCTCCCGATCACACGGTTGATCATACTCTGGGTTCCACATGCATGTTTTAGCTGAAGGAAGAATCCCTTAATCCTGGAGAGTTGAGACCCGTGGAATGGGTACCATGCAATATGACTTCAAAGGGTCTTCTTTTGCTCACTGAACCTCTCCAATCCTATCACTGCTGCGTTTATGCCCCTGTACACACGCTTGATTCTCTTTCGGAGACATAGCAATCCATAGGTTTTAAGATACTTACTAGTCAGGTACATTCTTAGGCGTTTAATATGGGGTGTTGAGTCCATTTCGTTGAGCAAGGAGTAGCTCTTGTCTATTCCATATTTGGCTTAAGGAACTTTATCTGTGCTCATTTCAATCTCTGGTTTTATGCAGCACCCCAACTCACCTTTCCCCTTAAGCCAGCATAAGTTGGTTTTCTAAATTTGAGACCCTCTTCTGTTTTGTAATCCAGTTCCTGTGTAGCCAAGTTTACATTCCGTGTATTAGTGATATCTTATGATGTTTCTTTTTCTGTGTGACTTATTTCACTTAGAATCATCATACCTGAATCCACTCATTATGCTGCTACGGGCTTGATGACATAGATTTCATTGCTGAGTGATATTTCATTGTACGTAAGTACCACAACTTCTTTATCCATTTTTCACTTTCTGCGATATTGAACTTGTACCGTAAACGAGGTTCTTGTAAACAGAGCCGTCCCAAACTTTGGGGTGGCTGTGTCTTTTTGATTTTAATTTCCCTAAGCTATAGGACCATAAGTGGAAGTGTCCTAGGCTCTGTTGCTTTGTTTTTTAGATGTTTCAGGAAACACCATACACTTCTCCCGAGTGGCTGTTGGCAATTTACATCCCGCCCATCAGCATAACAAGGCTCCCAGTTCTCCATGGCCTGTCCTGCCTTTCTGGATTTTAAACTTTTTTCAGATGGCCCTTTTGACCGGGGGGAAGTGAGACTTCATTGTAGTGCAGATTTCCTTTGCAAGCTTGCTTGGTTGGCCAAAAAGGGCGTATGCGTTTTTACCTGAATATATTCAGGAAAAAACGCATACGCCCTTTTTGGCCAAGTGCATCATTGTTGACGTTCTGTCTCTTTTCCTATGCTTTAAATGCAATTCCAGTCTACCTCCTGAATTTGGTTGCCTGCATTTCTGCCCCGCTTTCAAGTCCTCTTGGCAGCCTTACTTCAGTATATTTTTGGACGATAGCTGTCATTTATAACTCTGCAGGTTTGTGAATTACAGTGCCCCTGAGCTCCTTTCTTCAACTCGCTTTCTTGTGAGCTGGCCGCAACACCGCAGGATTGCTTCAGGCCGTAATCTGGTTCCGGCACGGCACGCTGAGCCTTTGGTTAATTCCTCTTCCTGGTGGGAAATGAGAGTTAAATTTGCCCGTTCAGACACCTCCAGCTAGTCTCTCATTGGTTCTCCCTATTCCTGTTCATCTTCCGCAGAAATTGCAAACTGGGCCAAACAGGAGGTTAAAGGCACTGACTCTCCAAGTCGGGAGAGTGTTAGTAAAGCATCTGGAATGTTGCACCCGAGTACCAGGGGACGAAAACTGAGACATATTTGAACACGTCTCCCGATCACACGGTTGATCATACTCTGGGTTCCACATGCATGTTTTAGCTGAAGGAAGAATCCCTTAATCCTGGAGAGTTGAGACCCGTGGAATGGGTACCATGCAATATGACTTCAAAGGGTCTTCTTTTGCTCACTGAACCTCTCCAATCCTATCACTGCTGTGTTTATGCCCCTGTACACACGCTTGATTCTCTTTCAGAGACATAGCAATCCATAGGTTTTAAGATACTTACTAGTCAGGTACATTCTTAGGCGTTTAATATGGGGTGTTGAGTCCATTTCGTTGAGCAAGGAGTAGCTCTTGTCTATTCCATATTTGGCTTAAGGAACTTTATCTGTGCTCATTTCAATCTCTGGTTTTATGCAGCACCCCAACTCACCTTTCCCCTTAAGCCAGCATAAGTTGGTTTTCTAAATTTGAGACCCTCTTCTGTTTTGTAATCCAGTTCCTGTGTAGCCAAGTTTACATTCCGTGTATTAGTGATATCTTATGATGTTTCTTTTTCTGTGTGACTTATTTCAGTTAGAATCATCATACCTGAATCCACTCATTATGCTGCTTTGGGCCTGATGACATAGATTTCATTGCTGAGTGATATTGCATTGTACGTAAGTACCACAACTTCTTTATCCATTTTTCACTTTCTGCGATATTGAACTTGTACCATAAATGAGGTTCTTGTAAACAGAGCCGTCCCAAACTCTGGGGTGGCTGTGTCTTTTTTATTTTAATTTCCCTAAGCTATAGGACCATAAGTGGAAGTGCCCTAGGCTCTGTTGCTTTGTTTTTTAGATGTTTCAGGAAACACCATACACTTCTCCGGAGTGGCTGTTGGCAATTTACATCCCGCCCATCAGCATAACAAGGCTCCCAGTTCTCCATGGCCTGTCCTGCCTTTCTGGATTTTACACTTTTTTCAGATGGCCCTTTTGACCGGGGGGAAGTGAGACTTCATTTTAGTGCAGATTTCCTTTGCAAGCTTGCTTGGTTGGCCAAAAAGTGCGTATGCGTTTTTTCGTGAATATATTCAGGAAAAAACGCATCTGCCCTTTTTGGCCAAGTGCATCATTGTTGACGTTCTGTCTCTTTTCCTATGCTTTAAATGCAATTCCAGTCTACCTCCTGAATTCGGTTGCCTGCAATTGTGCCCCGCTTTCAAGTCCTCTTGGCAGCCTTACTTCAGTATATTTTTGGACGATAGCTGTCATTTATAACTCTGCAGGTTTGTGAATTACAGTGCCCCTGAGCTCCTTTCTTCAACTCGCTTTCTTGTGAGCTTGCCGCAACACCGCAGGATTGCTTCAGGCCGTAATCTGGTTCCGGCACGGCACGCTGAGCCTTTGGTTAATTCCTCTTCCTGGTGGGAAATGAGAGTTAAATTTGCCCGTCCAGACACCTCCAGCTAGTCTCTCATTGGTTCTCCCTATTCCTGTTCATCTTCCGCAGAAATTGCAAACTGGGCCAAACAGGAGGTTAAAGGCACTGACTCTCCAAGTCGGGAGAGTGTTAGTAAAGCATCTGGAATGTTGCACCCGAGTACCAGGGGACGAAAACTGAGACATATTTGAACACGTCTCCCGATCACATGGTTGATCATACTCTGGGTTCCACATGCATGTTTTAGCTGAAGGAAGAATCCCTTAATCCTGGAGAGTTGAGACCCGTGGAATGGGTACCATGCAATATGACTTCAAAGGGTCTTCTTTTGCTCACTGAACCTCTCCAATCCTATCACTGCTGTGTTTATGCCCCTGTACACACGCTTGATTCTCTTTCAGAGACATAGCAATCCATAGGTTTTAAGATACTTACTAGTCAGGTACATTCTTAGGCGTTTAATATGGGGTGTTGAGTCCATTTCGTTGAGCAAGGAGTAGCTCTTGTCTATTCCATATTTGGCTTAAGGAACTTTATCTGTGCTCATTTCAATCTCTGGTTTTATGCAGCACCCCAACTCACCTTTCCCCTTAAGCCAGCATAAGTTGGTTTTCTAAATTTGAGACCCTCTTCTGTTTTGTAATCCAGTTCCTGTGTAGCCAAGTTTACATTCCGTGTATTAGTGATATCTTATGATGTTTCTTTTTCTGTGTGACTTATTTCACTTAGAATCATCATACCTGAATCCACTCATTATGCTGCTACAGGCCTGATGACATAGATTTCATTGCTGAGTGATATTGCATTGTACGTAAGTACCACAACTTCTTTATCCATTTTTCACTTTCTGCGATATTGAACTTGTACCGTAAACGAGGTTCTTGTAAACAGAGCCGTCCCAAACTTTGGGGTGGCTGTGTCTTTTTGATTTTAATTTCCCTAAGCTATAGGACCATAAGTGGAAGTGCCCTAGGCTCTGTTGCTTTGTTTTTCAGATGTTTCAGGAAACACCATACACTTCTCCCAAGTGGCTGTTGGCAATTTACATCCCGCCCATCAGCATAACAAGGCTCCCAGTTCTCCCTGGCCTGTCCTGCCTTTTTGGATTTTACACTTTATTCAGATGGCCCTTTTGACCGGGGGGAAGTGAGACTTCATTGTAGTGCAGATTTCCTTTGCAAGCTTGCTTGGTTGGCCAAAAATGGGCGTATGCGTTTTTTCCTGAATATATTCAGGAAAAAACGCTTACGCCCTTTTCGGCCAAGTGCATCATTGTTGACGTTCTGACTCTTTTCCTATGCTTTAAATGCAATTCCAGTCTACCTCCTGAATTCGGTTGCCTGCAATTGTGCCCCGCTTTCAAGTCCTCTTGGCAGCCTTACTTCCGTATATTTTTGGACGATAGCTGTCATTTATAACTCTGCAGGTTTGTGAATTACAGTGCCCCTGAGCTCCTTTCTTCAACTCGCTTTCTTGTGAGCTTGCCGCAACACCGCAGGATTGCTTCAGGCCCTAATCTGGTTCCGGCACGGCACGCTGAGCCTTTGGTTAATTCCTCTTCCTGGTGGGAAATGAGAGTTAAATTTGCCCGTCCAGACACCTCCAGCTAGTCTCTCATTGGTTCTCCCTATTCCTGTTCATCTTCCGCAGAAATTGCAAACTGGGCCAAACAGGAGGTTAAAGGCACTGACTCTCCAAGTCGGGAGAGTGTTAGTAAAGCATCTGGAATGTTGCACCCGAGTACCAGGGGACGAAAACTGAGACATATTTGAACACGTCTCCCGATCACACGGTTGATCATACTCTGGGTTCCACATGCATGTTTTAGCTGAAGGAAGAATCCCTTAATCCTGGAGAGTTGAGACCCGTGGAATGGGTACCATGCAATATGACTTCAAAGGGTCTTCTTTTGCTCACTGAACCTCTCCAATCCTATCACTGCTGTGTTTATGCCCCTGTACACACGCTTGATTCTCTTTCGCAGACATAGCAATCCATAGGTTTTAATATACTTACTAGTCAGGTACATTCTTAGGCGTTTAATATGGGGTGTTGAGTCCATTTCGTTGAGCAAGGAGTAGCTCTTGTCTATTCCATATTTGGCTTAAGGAACTTTATCTGTGCTCATTTCAATCTCTGGTTTTATGCAGCACCCCAACTCACCTTTCCCCTTTAGCCAGCATAAGTTGGTTTTCTAAATTTGAGACCCTCTTCTGTTTTGTAATCCAGTTCCTGTGTAGCCAAGTTTACATTCTGTGTATTAGTGATATCTTATGATGTTTCTTTTTCTGTGTGACTTATTTCAGTTAGAATCATCATACCTGAATCCACTCATTATGCTGCTATGGGCCTGATGACATAGATTTCATTGCTGAGTGATATTGCATTGTACGTATGTACCACAACTTCTTTATCCATTTTTCACTTTCTGCGATATTGAACTTGTACCATAAATGAGGTTCTTGTAAACAGAGCCGTCCCAAACTTTGGGGTGGCTGTGTCTTTTTGATTTTCATTTCCCTAAGCTATAGGACCATAAGTGGAAGTGCCCTAGGCTCTGTTGCTTTGTTTTTTAGATGTTTCAGGAAACACCATACACTTCTCCCGAGTGGCTGTTGGCAATTTACATCCCGCCCATCAGCATAACAAGGCTCCCAGTTCTCCATGGCCTGTCCTGCCTTTCTGGATTTTACACTTTTTTCAGATGGCCCTTTTGACCGGGGGGAAGTGAGACTTCATTGTAGTGCAGATTTCCTTTGCAAGCTTGCTTGGTTGGCCAAAAAGGGCGTATGCGTTTTTTCCTGAATATATTCAGGAAAAAACGCATACGCCCTTTTTGGCCAAGTGCATCATTGTCCACGTTCTGCCTCTTTTCCTATGCTTTAAATGCAATTCCAGTCTACCTCCTGAATTCGGTTGCCTGCAATTCTGCCCCGCTTTCAAGTCCTCTTGGCAGCCTTACTTCAGTATATTTTTGGACGATAGCTGTCATTTATAACTCTGCAGGTTTGTGAATTACAGTGCCCCTGAGCTCCTTTCTTCAACTCGCTTTCTTGTGAGCTGGCCGCAACACCGCAGGATTGCTTCAGGCCCTAATCTGGTTCCGGCACGGCACGCTGAGCCTTTGGTTAATTCCTCTTCCTGGTGGGAAATGAGAGTTAAATTTGCCCGTCCAGACACCTCCAGCTAGTCTTTCATTTGTTCTCCCTATTCCTGTTCATCTTCGTCAGAAATTGCAAACTGGGCCAAACAGGAGGTTAAAGGCACTGACTCTCCAAGTCGGGAGAGTGTTAGTAAAGCATCTGGAATGTTGCACCCGAGTACCAGGGAACGAAAACTGAGACATATTTGAACACGTCTCCCGATCACATGGTTAATCATACTCTGGGTTCCACATGCATGTTTTAGCTGAAGGAAGAATCCCTTAATCCTGGAGAGTTGAGACCCGTGGAATGGGTACCATGCAATATGACTTCAAAGTGTCTTCTTTTGCTCACTGAACCTCTCCAATCCTATCACTGCTGCGTTTATGCCCCTGTACACACGCTTGATTCTCTTTCGGAGACATAGCAATCCATAGGTTTTAAGATACTTACTAGTCAGGTACATTCTTAGGCGTTTAATATGGGGTGTTGAGTCCATTTCGTTGAGCAAGGACTAGCTCTTGTCTATTCCATATTTGGCTTAAGGAACTTTATCTGTGCTCATTTCAATCTCTGGTTTTATGCAGCACCCCAACTCACCTTTCCCCTTAAGCCAGCATAAGTTGCTTTTCTAAATTTGAGACCCTCTTCTGTTTTGTAATCCAGTTCCTGTGTAGCCAAGTTTACATTCCGTGTATTAGTGATATCTTATGATGTTTCTTTTTCTGTGTGACTTATTTCAGTTAGAATCATCATACCTGAATCCACTCATTATGCTGCTACGGGCCTGATGACATAGATGTCATTGCTGAGTGATATTGCATTGTACGTAAGTACCACAACTTCTTTATCCATTTTTCACTTTCTGCGATATTGAACTTGTACTGTAAACGAGGTTCTCGTAAACAGAGTCGTCCCAAACTTTGGGGTGGCTGTGTCTTTTTGATTTTAATTTCCCTAAGCTATAGGTCCATAAGTGGAAGTGCCCTAGGCTCTGTTGCTTTGTTTTTTAGATGTTTCAGGAAACACCATACACTTCTCCCTAGTGGCTGTTGGCAATTTACATCCGGCCCATCAGCATAACAAGGCTCCCAGTTCTCCATGGCCTGTCCTGCCTTTCTGGATTTTACACATTTTTCAGATGGCCCTTTTGACTGGGGGGAAGTGAGACTTCATTGTACTGCAGACTTCCTTTGCAAGCTTGCTTGGTTGGCCAAAAAGGGCATATGCGTTTTTTCCTGAATATATTCAGGAAAAAACGCATACGCCCCTTTTGGCCAAGTGCATCATTGTCGACGTTCTGTCTCTTTTCCTATGCTTTAAATGCAATTCCAGTCTACCTCCTGAATTCGGTTGCCTGCAATTCTGCCCCGCTTTCAAGTCCTCTTGGCAGCCTTACTTCAGTATATTTTTGGACGATAGCTGTCATTTATAACTCTGCAGGTTTGTGAATTACAGTGCCCCTGAGCTCCTTTCTTCAACTCGCTTTCTTGTGAGCTGGCCGCAACACCGCACGATTGCTTCAGGCCCTAATCTGGTTCCGGCACGGCACGCTGAGCCTTTGGTTAATTCCTCTTCCTGGTGGGAAATGAGAGTTAAATTTGCCCGTCCAGACACCTCCAGCTAGTCTCTCATTGGTTCTCCCTATTCCTGTTCATCTTCCGCAGAAATTGCAAACTGGGCCAAACAGGAGGTTAAAGGCACTGACTCTCCAAGTCGGGAGAGTGTTAGTAAAGCATCTGGAATGTTGCACCCGAGTACCAGGGGACGAAAACTGAGACATGTTTGAACACGTCTCCCAATCACACGGTTGATCATATTCTGGGTTCCACATGCATGTTTTAGCTGAAGGAAGAATCCCTTAATCCTGGAGAGTTGAGACCCGTGGAATGGGTACCATGCAATATGACTTCAAAGGGTCTTCATTTGCTCACTGAACCTCTCCAATCCTATCACTGCTGCGTTTATGCCCCTGTACACACGCTTGATTCTCTTTCACAGACATAGCAATCTATAGGTTTTAAGATACTTACTAGTCAGGTACATTCTTAGGCGTTTAATATGGGGTGTTGAGTCCATTTTGTTGAGCAAGGAGTAGCTCTTGTCTATTCCATATTTGGCTTAAGGAACTTTATCTGTGCTCATTTCAATCTCTGGTTTTATGCAGCACCCCAACTCACCTTTCCCCTTAAGCCAGCATAAGTTGGTTTTCTAAATTTGAGACCCTCTTCTGTTTTGTAATCCAGTTCCTGTGTAGCCAAGTTTACATTCCGTGTATTAGTGATATCTTATGATGTTTCTTTTTCTGTGTGACTTATTTCAGTTAGAATCATCATACCTGAATCCACTCATTATGCTGCTACGGGCCTGATGACATAGATTTCATTGCTGAGTGATATTGCATTGTACGTAAGTACCACAACTTCTTTATCCATTTTTCACTTTCTGCGATATTGAACTTGTACCGTAAACGAGGTTCTTGTAAACAGAGCCGTCCCAAACTTTGGGGTGGCTGTGTCTTTTTGATTTTCATTTCCCTAAGCTATAGGACCATAAGTGGAAGTGCCCTAGGCTCTGTTGCTTTGTTTTTTAGATGTTTCAGGAAACACCATACACTTCTCCCGAGTGGCTGTTGGCAATTTACATCCCGCCCATCAGCATAACAAGGCTCCCAGTTCTCCATGGCCTGTCCTGCCTTTCTGGATTTTACACTTTTTTCAGATGGCCCTTTTGACCGGGGGGAAGTGAGACTTCATTGTAGTGCAGATTTCCTTTGCAAGCTTGCTTGGTTGGCCAAAAAGGGCGTATGCGTTTTTTCCTGAATATATTCAGGAAAAAACGCATACGCCCTTTTTGGCCAAGTGCATCATTGTGGACGTTCTGTCTCTTTTCCTATGCTTTAAATGCAATTCCAGTCTACCTCCTGAATTCGGTTGCCTGCAATTCTGCCCCGCTTTCAAGTCCTCTTGGCAGCCTTACTTCAGTATATTTTTGGACGATAGCTGTCATTTATAACTCTGCATGTTTGTGAATTACAGTGCCCCTGAGCTCCTTTCTTCAACTCGCTTTCTTGTGAGCTGGCCGCAACACCGCAGGATTGCTTCAGGCCCTAATCTGGTTCCAGCACGGCACGCTGAGCCTTTGGTTAATTCCTCTTCCTGGTGGGAAATGAGAGTTAAATTTGCCCGTCCAGACACCTCCAGCTAGTCTCTCATTGGTTCTCCGTATTCTTGTTCATCTTCCGCAGAAATTGCAAACTGGGCCAAACAGGAGGTTAAAGGCACTGACTCTCCAAGTCGGGAGAGTGTTAGTAAAGTGTCTGGAATGTTACACCCGAGTACCAGGGGACGAGAACTGAGACATATTGGAACACATCTCTCGATCACACGGTTGATCATACTCTGGGTTCCACATGCATGTTTTAGCTGAAGGAAGAATCCCTTAATCCTGGTGAGTTGAGACCCATGGAATGGGTACCATGCAATATGACTTCAAAGGGTCTTCTTTTGCTCACTGAACCTCTCCAATCCTATCACTGCTGCGTTTATGCCCCTGTACACACGCTTGATTCTCTTTCGCAGACATAGCAATCCATAGGTTTTAAGATACTTACTAGTCAGGTACATTCTTAGGCGTTTAATATGGGGTGTTGAGTCCATTTCGTTGAGCAAGGACTAGCTCTTGTCTATTCCATATTTGGCTTAAGGAACTTTATCTGTGCTCATTTCAATCTCTGGTTTTATGCAGCCCCCCAACTCACCTTTCCCCTTAAGCCAGCATAAGTTGCTTTTCTAAATTTGAGACCCTCTTCTGTTTTGTAATCCAGTTCCTGTGTAGCCAAGTTTACATTCCGTGTATTAGTGATATCTTATGATGTTTCTTTTTCTGTGTGACTTATTTCAGTTAGAATCATCATACCTGAATCCACTCATTATGCTGCTACGGGCCTGATGACATAGATGTCATTGCTGAGTGATATTGCATTGTACGTAAGTACCACAACTTCTTTATCCATTTTTCACTTTCTGCGATATTGAACTTGTACTGTAAACGAGGTTCTCGTAAACAGAGCCGTCCCAAACTTTGGGGTGGCTGTGTCTTTTTGATTTTAATTTCCCTAAGCTATAGGTCCATAAGTGGAAGTGCCCTAGGCTCTGTTGCTTTGTTTTTTAGATGTTTCAGGAAACACCATACACTTCTCCCTAGTGGCTGTTGGCAATTTACATCCGGCCCATCAGCATAACAAGGCTCCCAGTTCTCCATGGCCTGTCCTGCCTTTCTGGATTTTACACTTTTTTCAGATGGCCCTTTTGACCGGGGGGAAGTGAGACTTCATTGTACTGCAGATTTCCTTTGCAAGCTTGCTTGGTTGGCCAAAAAGGGTGTATGCGTTTTTTCCTGAATATATTCAGGAAAATATATTTCCTGAATATATTCAGGAAAAAACGCATACGCCCTTTTTGGCCAAGTGCATCATTGTGGATGTTCTGTCTCTTTTCCTATGCTTTAAATGCAATTCCAGTCTACCTCCTGAATTCGGTTGCCTGCAATTCTGCCCCGCTTTCAAGTCCTCTTGGCAGCCTTACTTCAGTATATTTTTGGACGATAGCTGTCATTTATAACTCTGCAGGTTTGTGAATTACAGTGCCCCTGAGCTCCTTTCTTCAACTCGCTTTCTTGTGAGCTGGCCGCAACACCGCAGGATTGCTTCAGGCCCTAATCTGGTTCCGGCACGGCACGCTGAGCCTTTGGTTAATTCCTCTTCCTGGTGGGAAATGAGAGTTAAATTTGCCCGTCCAGACACCTCCAGCTAGTCTCTCATTGGTTCTCCCTATTCCTGTTCATCTTCCGCAGAAATTGCAAACTGGGCCAAACAGGAGGTTAAAGGCACTGACTCTCCAAGTCGGGAGAGTGTTAGTAAAGCATCTGGAATGTTGCACCCGAGTACCAGGGGACGAAAACTGAGACATATTTGAACACGTCCCGATCACACGGTTGATCATACTCTGGGTTCCACATGCATGTTTTAGCTGAAGGAAGAATCCCTTAATCCTGGAGAGTTGAGACCCGTGGAATGGGTACCATGCAATATGACTTCAAAGGGTCTTCTTTTGCTCACCGAACCTCTCCACTCCTATCACTGCTGCGTTTATGCCCCTGTACACACGCTTGATTCTCTTTCACAGACATAGCAATCTATAGGTTTTAAGATACTTACTAGTCAGGTACATTCTTAGGCGTTTAATATGGGGTGTTGAGTCCATTTTGTTGAGCAAGGAGTAGCTCTTGTCTATTCCATATTTGGCTTAAGGAACTTTATCTGTGCTCATTTCAATCTCTGGTTTTATGCAGCACCCCAACTCACCTTTCCCCTTAAGCCAGCATAAGTTGGTTTTCTAAATTTGAGACCCTCTTCTGTTTTGTAATCCAGTTCCTGTGTAGCCAAGTTTACATTCCGTGTATTAGTGATATCTTATGATGTTTCTTTTTCTGTGTGACTTATTTCAGTTAGAATCATCATACCTGAATCCACTCATTATGCTGCTACGGGCCTGATGACATAGATTTCATTGCTGAGTGATATTGCATTGTACGTAAGTACCACAACTTCTTTATCCATTTTTCACTTTCTGCGATATTGAACTTGTACCGTAAACGAGGTTCTTGTAAACAGAGCCGTCCCAAACTTTGGGGTGGCTGTGTCTTTTTGATTTTCATTTCCCTAAGCTATAGGACCATAAGTGGAAGTGCCCTAGGCTCTGTTGCTTTGTTTTTTAGATGTTTCTGGAAACACCATACACTTCTCCCGAGTGGCTGTTGGCAATTTACATCCCGCCCATCAGCATAACAAGGCTCCCAGTTCTCCATGGCCTGTCCTGCCTTTCTGGATTTTACACTTTTTTCAGATGGCCCTTTTGACCGGGGGGAAGTGAGACTTCATTGTAGTGCAGATTTCCTTTGCAAGCTTGCTTGGTTGGCCAAAAAGGGCGTATGCGTTTTTTCCTGAATATATTCAGGAAAAAACGCATACGCCCTTTTTGGCCAAGTGCATCATTGTCCACGTTCTGCCTCTTTTCCTATGCTTTAAATGCAATTCCAGTCTACCTCCTGAATTCGGTTGCCTGCAATTCTGCCCCGCTTTCAAGTCCTCTTGGCAGCCTTACTTCAGTATATTTTTGGACGATAGCTGTCATTTATAACTCTGCAGGTTTGTGAATTACAGTGCCCCTGAGCTCCTTTCTTCAACTCGCTTTCTTGTGAGCTGGCCGCAACACCGCAGGATTGCTTCAGGCCCTAATCTGGTTCCGGCACGGCACGCTGAGCCTTTGGTTAATTCCTCTTCCTGGTGGGAAATGAGAGTTAAATTTGCCCGTCCAGACACCTCCAGCTAGTCTTTCATTTGTTCTCCCTATTCCTGTTCATCTTCGTCAGAAATTGCAAACTGGGCCAAACAGGAGGTTAAAGGCACTGACTCTCCAAGTCGGGAGAGTGTTAGTAAAGCATCTGGAATGTTGCACCCGAGTACCAGGGAACGAAAACTGAGACATATTTGAACACGTCTCCCGATCACATGGTTAATCATACTCTGGGTTCCACATGCATGTTTTAGCTGAAGGAAGAATCCCTTAATCCTGGAGAGTTGAGACCCGTGGAATGGGTACCATGCAATATGACTTCAAAGTGTCTTCTTTTGCTCACTGAACCTCTCCAATCCTATCACTGCTGCGTTTATGCCCCTGTACACACGCTTGATTCTCTTTCGGAGACATAGCAATCCATAGGTTTTAAGATACTTACTAGTCAGGTACATTCTTAGGCGTTTAATATGGGGTGTTGAGTCCATTTCGTTGAGCAAGGACTAGCTCTTGTCTATTCCATATTTGGCTTAAGGAACTTTATCTGTGCTCATTTCAATCTCTGGTTTTATGCAGCACCCCAACTCACCTTTCCCCTTAAGCCAGCATAAGTTGCTTTTCTAAATTTGAGACCCTCTTCTGTTTTGTAATCCAGTTCCTGTGTAGCCAAGTTTACATTCCGTGTATTAGTGATATCTTATGATGTTTCTTTTTCTGTGTGACTTATTTCACTTAGAATCATCATACCTGAATCCACTCATTATGCTGCTACGGGCCTGATGACATAGATGTCATTGCTGAGTGATATTGCATTGTACGTAAGTACCACAACTTCTTTATCCATTTTTCACTTTCTGCGATATTGAACTTGTACTGTAAACGAGGTTCTCGTAAACAGAGTCGTCCCAAACTTTGGGGTGGCTGTGTCTTTTTGATTTTAATTTCCCTAAGCTATAGGTCCATAAGTGGAAGTGCCCTAGGCTCTGTTGCTTTGTTTTTTAGATGTTTCTGGAAACACCATACACTTCTCCCTAGTGGCTGTTGGCAATTTACATCCGGCCCATCAGCATAACAAGGCTCCCAGTTCTCCATGGCCTGTCCTGCCTTTCTGGATTTTACACATTTTTCAGATGGCCCTTTTGACTGGGAGGAAGTGAGACTTCATTGTACTGCAGATTTCCTTTGCAAGCTTGCTTGGTTGGCCAAAAAGGGCATATGCGTTTTTTCCTGAATATATTCAGGAAAAAACGCATACGCCCTTTTTGGCCAAGTGCATCATTGTCGACGTTCTGTCTCTTTTCCTATGCTTTAAATGCAATTCCAGTCTACCTCCTGAATTCGGTTGCCTGCAATTCTGCCCCGCTTTCAAGTCCTCTTGGCAGCCTTACTTCAGTATATTTTTGGACGATAGCTGTCATTTATAACTCTGCAGGTTTGTGAATTACAGTGCCCCTGAGCTCCTTTCTTCAACTCGCTTTCTTGTGAGCTTGCCGCAACACCGCACGATTGCTTCAGGCCCTAATCTGGTTCCGGCACGGCACGCTGAGCCTTTGGTTAATTCCTCTTCCTGGTGGGAAATGAGAGTTAAATTTGCCCGTCCAGACACCTCCAGCTAGTCTCTCATTGGTTCTCCCTATTCCTGTTCATCTTCCGCAGAATTTGCAAACTGGGCCAAACAGGAGGTTAAAGGCACTGACTCTCCAAGTCGGGAGAGTGTTAGTAAAGCATCTGGAATGTTGCACCCGAGTACCAGGGGACGAAAACTGAGACATGTTTGAACACGTCTCCCAATCACACGGTTGATCATATTCTGGGTTCCACATGCATGTTTTAGCTGAAGGAAGAATCCCTTAATCCTGGAGAGTTGAGACCCGTGGAATGGGTACCATGCAATATGACTTCAAAGGGTCTTCATTTGCTCACTGAACCTCTCCAATCCTATCACTGCTGCGTTTATGCCCCTGTACACACGCTTGATTCTCTTTCAGAGACATAGCAATCCATAGGTTTTAAGATACTTACTAGTCAGGTACATTCTTAGGCGTTTAATATGGGGTGTTGAGTCCATTTCGTTGAGCAAGGAGTAGCTCTTGTCTATTCCATATTTGGCTTAAGGAACTTTATCTGTGCTCATTTCAATCTCTGGTTTTATGCAGCACCCCAACTCACCTTTCCCCTTAAGCCAGCATAAGTTGGTTTTCTAAATTTGAGACCCTCTTCTGTTTTGTAAACCAGTTCCTGTGTAGCCAAGTTTACATTCCGTGTATTAGTGATATCTTATGATGTTTCTTTTTCTGTGTGACTTATTTCACTTAGAATCATCATACCTGAATCCACTCATTATGCTGCTACGGACCTGATGACATAGATTTCATTGCTGAGTGATATTGCATTGTACGTAAGTACCACAACTTCTTTATCCATTTTTCACTTTCTGCGATATTGAACTTGTACCGTAAACGAGGTTCTTGTAAACAGAGCCGTCCCAAACTTTGGGGTGGCTGTGTCTTTTTGATTTTAATTTCCCTAAGCTATAGGACCATAAGTGGAAGTGCCCTAGGCTCTGTTGCTTTGTTTTTTAGATGTTTCAGGAAACACCATACACTTCTCCCGAGTGGCTGTTGGCAATTTACATCCCGCCCATCAGCATAACAAGGCTCCCAGTTCTCCATGGCCTGTCCTGCCTTTCTGGATTTTACACTTTTTTCAGATGGCCCTTTTGACCGGGGGGAAGTGAGACTTCATTGTAGTGCAGATTTCCTTTGCAAGCTTGCTTGGTTGGCCAAAAAGTGCGTATGCGTTTTTTCCTGAATATATTCAGGAAAAAACACATACGCCCTTTTTGGCCAAGTGCATCATTGTTGACGTTCTGACTCTTTCCCTATGCTTTAAATGCAATTCCTGTCTACCTCCTGAATTCGGTTGCCTGCAATTCTGCCCCGCTTTCAAGTCCTCTTGGCAGCCTTACTTCAGTATATTTTTGGACGATAGCTGTCATTTATAACTCTGCAGGTTTGTGAATTACAGTGCCCCTGAGCTCCTTTCTTCAACTCGCTTTCTTGTGAGCTGGCCGCAACACCGCAGGATTGCTTCAGGCCCTAATCTGGTTCCGGCACGGCACGCTGAGCCTTTGGTTAATTCCTCTTCCTGGTGGGAAATGAGAGTTAAATTTGCCCGTCCAGACACCTCCAGCTAGTCTCTCATTGGTTCTCCCTATTCCTGTTCATCTTCCGCAGAAATTGCAAACTGGGCCAAACAGGAGGTTAAAGGCACTGACTCTCCAAGTCGGGAGAGTGTTAGTAAAGCATCTGGAATGTTGCACCGGAGTACCAGCGGACGAAAACTGAGACATATTTCAACACGTCTCCCGATCACACGGTTGATCATACTCTGGGTTCCACATGCATGTTTTAGCTGAAGGAAGAATCCCTTAATCCTGGAGAGTTGAGACCCGTGGAATGGGTACCATGCAATATGACTTCAAAGGGTCTTCTTTTGCTCACTGAACCTCTCCAATCCTATCACTGCTGCGTTTATGCCCCTGTACACACGCTTGATTCTCTTTCGGAGACATAGCAATCCATAGGTTTTAAGATACTTACTAGTCAGGTACATTCTTAGGCGTTTAATATGGGGTGTTGAGTCCATTTCGTTGAGCAAGGAGTAGCTCTTGTCTATTCCATATTTGGCTTAAGGAACTTTATCTGTGCTCATTTCAATCTCTGGTTTTATGCAGCACCCCAACTCACCTTTCCCCTTAAGCCAGCATAAGTTGGTTTTCTAAATTTGAGACCCTCTTCTGTTTTGTAATCCAGTTCCTGTGTAGCCAAGTTTACATTCCGTGTATTAGTGATATCTTATGATGTTTCTTTTTCTGTGTGACTTATTTCACTTAGAATCATCATACCTGAATCCACTCATTATGCTGCTACGGGCCTGATGACATAGATTTCATTGCTGAGTGATATTGCATTGTACGTAAGTACCACAACTTCTTTATCCATTTTTCACTTTCTGCGATATTGAACTTGTACCGTAAACGAGGTTCTTGTAAACAGAGCCGTCCCAAACTTTGGGGTGGCTGTGTCTTTTTGATTTTAATTTCCCTAAGCTATAGGACCATAAGTGGAAGTGCCCTAGGCTCTGTTGCTTTGTTTTTTAGATGTTTCAGGAAACACCATACACTTCTCCCAAGTGGCTGTTGGCAATTTACATCCCGCCCATCAGCATAACAAGGCTCCCAGTTCTCCATGGCCTGTCCTGCCTTTCTGGATTTTACACTTTTTTCAGATGGCCCTTTTGACCGGGGGGAAGTGAGACTTCATTGTAGTGCAGATTTCCTTTGCAAGCTTGCTTGGTTGGCCAAAAAGGGCGTATGCGTTTTTTCCTGAATGTATTCAGGAAAAAACGCATACGCCCTTTTTGGCCAAGTGCATCATTGTCGACGTTCTGTCTCTTTTCCTATGCTTTAAATGCAACTCCAGTCTACCTCCTGAATTCGGTTGCCTGCAATTCTGCCCCGCTTTCAAGTCCTCTTGGCAGCCTTACTTCAGTATATTTTTGGACGATAGCTGTCATTTATAACTCTGCAGGTTTGTTAATTACAGTGCCCCTGAGCTCCTTTCTTCAACTCGCTTTCTTGTGAGCTGGCCGCAACACCGCAGGATTGCTTCAGGCCCTAATCTGGTTCCGGCACGGCACGCTGAGCCTTTGGTTAATTCCTCTTCCTGGTGGGAAATGAGAGTTAAATTTGCCCGTCCAGACACCTCCAGCTAGTCTTTCATTGGTTCTCCCTATTCCTGTTCATCTTCGTCAGAAATTGCAAACTGGGCCAAACAGGAGGTTAAAGGCACTGACTC
This sequence comes from Orcinus orca, assembly GCF_937001465.1. Classification (NCBI taxonomy): domain Eukaryota; kingdom Metazoa; phylum Chordata; class Mammalia; order Artiodactyla; family Delphinidae; genus Orcinus; species Orcinus orca. The sequence goes on from NW_026043983.1 coordinate 1,215,248, forward strand.
TCTAAGTCGGGAGAGTGTTAGTAAAGCATCTGGAATGTTGCACCCGAGTACCAGGGAACGAAAACTGAGACATATTTGAACACGTCTCCCGATCACATGGTTGATCATACTCTGGGTTCCACATGCATGTTTTAGCTGAAGGAAGAATCCCTTAATCCTGGAGAGTTGAGACCCGTGGAATGGGTACCATGCAATATGACTTCAAAGGGTCTTCTTTTGCTCACCGAACCTCTCCACTCCTATCACTGCTGCGTTTATTCCCCTGTACACACGCTTGATTCTCTTTCACAGACATAGCAATCTATAGGTTTTAAGATACTTACTAGTCAGGTACATTCTTAGGCGTTTAATATGGGGTGTTGAGTCCATTTTGTTGAGCAAGGAGTAGCTCTTGTCTATTCCATATTTGGCTTAAGGAACTTTATCTGTGCTCATTTCAATCTCTGGTTTTATGCAGCACCCCAACTCACCTTTCCCCTTAAGCCAGCATAAGTTGGTTTTCTAAATTTGAGACCCTCTTCTGTTTTGTAATCCAGTTCCTGTGTAGCCAAGTTTACATTCCGTGTATTAGTGATATCTTATGATGTTTCTTTTTCTGTGTGACTTATTTCAGTTAGAATCATCATACCTGAATCCACTCATTATGCTGCTACGGGCCTGATGACATAGATTTCATTGCTGAGTGATATTGCATTGTACGTAAGTACCACAACTTCTTTATCCATTTTTCACTTTCTGCGATATTGAACTTGTACCGTAAACGAGGTTCTTGTAAACAGAGCCGTCCCAAACTTTGGGGTGGCTGTGTCTTTTTGATTTTTATTTCCCTAAGCTATAGGACCATAAGTGGAAGTGCCCTAGGCTCTGTTGCTTTGTTTTTTAGATGTTTCAGGAAACACCATACACTTCTCCCGAGTGGCTGTTGGCAATTTACATCCCGCCCATCAGCATAACAAGGCTCCCAGTTCTCCATGGCCTGTTCTGCCTTTCTGGATTTTACACTTTTTTCAGATGGCCCTTTTGACCGGGGGGAAGTGAGACTTCATTGTACTGCAGATTTCCTTTGCAAGCTTGCTTGGTTGGCCAAAAAGGGCGTATGCGTTTTTTCCTGAATATATTCAGGAAAAAACGCATACGCCCTTTTTGGCCAAGTGTATCATTGTGGACGTTCTGCCTCTTTTCCTATGCTTTAAATGCAATTCCAGTCTACCTCCTGAATTCGGTTGCCTGCAATTCTGCCCCGCTTTCAAGTCCTCTTGGCAGCCTTACTTCAGTATATTTTTGGACGATAGCTGTCATTTATAACTCTGCAGGTTTGTGAATTACAGTGCCCCTGAGCTCCTTTCTTCAACTCGCTTTCTTGTGAGCTGGCCGCAACACTGCAGGATTGCTTCAGGCCCTAATCTGGTTCCGGCATGGCACGCTGAGCCTTTGGTTAATTCCTCTTCCTGGTGGGAAATGAGAGTTAAATTTGCCCGTCCAGACACCTCCAGCTAGTCTTTCATTTGTTCTCCCTATTCCTGTTTATCTTCGTCAGAAATTGCAAACTGGGCCAAACAGGAGGTTAAAGGCACTGACTCTCCAAGTCGGGAGAATGTTAGTAAAGCATCTGGAATGTTGCACCCGAGTACCAGGGAACGAAAACTGAGACATATTTGAACACGTCTCCCGATCACATGGTTAATCATACTCTGGGTTCCACATGCATGTTTTAGCTGAAGGAAGAATCCCTTAATCCTGGAGAGTTGAGACCCGTGGAATGGGTACCATGCAATATGACTTCAAAGTGTCTTCTTTTGCTCACTGAACCTCTCCAATCCTATCACTATCACTGCTGCGTTTATGCCCCTGTTCACACGCTTGATTCTCTTTCAGAGACATAGCAATCCATAGGTTTTAAGATACTTACTAGTCAGGTACATTCTTAGGCGTTTAATATGGGGTGTTGATTCCATTTCGTTGAGCAAGGAGTAGCTGTTGTCTATTCCATATTTGGCTTAAGGAACTTTATCTGTGCTCATTTCAATCTCTGGTTTTATGCAGCACCCCAACTCACCTTTCCCCTTAAGCAAGCATAAGTTGGTTTCCTAAATTTGAGACCCTGTACTCTTTTGTAATTCAGTTCCTGTGTAGCCAAGTTTACATTCCGTGTATTAGTGATATCTTATGATGTTTCTTTTTCTGTGTGACTTATTTCAGTTAGAATCATCATACCTGAATCCACTCATTATGCTGCTACGGGCCTTATGACATAGATTTCATTGCTGAGTGATATTGCATTGTACGTAAGTACCACAACTTCTTTATCCATTTTTCACTTTCTGCGATATTGAACTTGTACCGTAAACGAGGTTCTTGTAAACAGAGCCATACCAAACATTGGGGTGGCTGTGTCTTTTTGATTTTAATTTCCCTAAGCTATAGGACCATAAGTGGAAGTGCCCTAGGCTCTGTTGCTTTGTTTTTTAGATATTTCGGAAACACCATACACTTCTCCCTAGTGTCTGTTGGCAATTTACATCCCGCCCATCAGCATAACAAGGCTCCCAGTTCTCCATGGCCTGTCCTGCCTTTCTGGATTTTACACTTTTTTCAAATGGCCCTTTTGACCGGGGGGAAGTGAGACATCATTGTAGTGCAGATTTCCTTTGCAAGCTTGCTTGGTTGGCCAAAAAGGGCGTATGCGTTTTTTCCTGAATATATTCAGGAAAAAACGCATACGCCCTTTTTCGCCAAGTGCATCATTGTCGACGTTCTGCCTCTTTTCCTATGCTTTAAATGCCATTCCAGTCTACCTCCTGAATTCGGTTGCCTGCAATTCTGCCCCGCTTTCAAGTCCTCTTGGCAGCCTTACTTCAGTATATTTTTGGACGAGAGCTGTTATTTATAACTCTGCAGGTTTGTGAATTACAGTGCCCCTGAGCTCCTTTCTTCAACTCGCTTTCTTGTGAGCTGGCTGTAGCACCGCAGGATTGCTTCAATCACTAAAATGGTTTGGCACGGCACGCTGAGCCTTTGGTTATTTCCTCTTCCTGGTGGGAAATGAGAGTTAAATTTGCCCGTCCAGACACCTCCAGCTAGTCTCTCATTGGTTCTCCCTATTCCTGTTCATCTTCCGCAGAAATTGCAAACTGGGCCAAACAGGAGGTTAAAGGCACTGACTCTCCAAGTCGGGAGAGTGTTAGTAAAGCATCTGGAATGTTGCACCCGAGTACCAGCGGACGAGAACTGAGACATATTGGAACACGTCTCCCGATCACATGGTTGATCATACTCTGGGTTCCACATGCATGTTTTAGCTGAAGGAAGAATCCCTTAAACCTGGAGAGTTGAGACCCGTGGAATGGGTACAATGCAATATGACTTCAAAGGGTCTTCATTTGCTCACCGAACCTCTCCAATCCTATCACTGCTGCGTTTATGCCCCTGTACACACGCTTGATTCTCTTTCAGAGACATAGCAATCCATAGGTTTTAAGATACTTACTAGTCAGGTACATTGTTAGGCGTTTAATATGGGGTGTTGAGTCCATTTCGTTGAGCAAGGAGTAGCTCTTCTCTATTACATATTTGGCTTAAGGAACTTTATCTGTGCTCATTTCAATCTCTGGTTTTATGCACCACACCAACTCACCTTTCCCCTTAAGCAAGCATGTTGGTTTTCTATTTTGAGACCCTGTTCTGTTTTATAATTCAGTTCCTGGGTAGCCAAGTTTACATTCCGTGTATTAGTGATATCTTATGATGTTTCTTTTTGTGTGTGACTTATTTCAGTTAGAATCATCATACGTGAATTCACTCCTTATGCTGCTATGGGCCTGATGACATAGATTTCATTGCTGAGTGATATTGCATTGTACGTAAGTACCACAACTTCTTTATCCATTTTTCACTTTCTGCGATATTGAACTTGTACCATAAATGAGGTTCTTGTAAACAGAGCCGTCCCAAAAATTGGGGTGGCTGTGTCTTTCTTATTTTAATTTCCCTAAGCTATAGGACCATAAGTGGAAGTGCCCTAGGCTCTGTTGCTTTGTTTTTTAGATGTTTCAGGAAACACCATACACTTCTCCAGAGTGCCTCTTCTGAATTCACATCCCGCCCATCAGCATAACAAGGCTCCCAGTTCTCCATGGCCTGTCCTGCCTTTCTGGATTTTACACTTTTTTCAGATGGCCCTTTTGAGTGGAGGTGAAGTGAGACTTCATTGTAGTGCAGATTTCTTTGGAAGCTTGCTTGGTTGGCCAAAAAGGGCGTCTGCGTTTTTTCCTGAATATATTCAGGAAAAAACGCATACGCCCTTTTTGGCCAAGTGCATCATTGTCGACGTTCTGCCTCTTTTCCTATGCTTTAAATGCAATTCCAGTCTACCTCCTGAAATCGGTTTCCTGTAACTCTGCCTCACTTTCAAGTCCTCTTGGCAGCCTTACTTCCGTATATTTTTGGACGATAGCTGTCATTTATAACTCTGCAGGTTTGTGAATTACAGTGCCCCTGAGCTCCTTTCTTCAACTCGCTCTCTTGTGAGCTGGCTGCAACACCGCAGGATTGCTTCAGACACTAAAATGGTTTGGCATGGCACGCTGAGCCTTTGGTTATTTCCTCTTCCTGGTGGGAAATGAGAGTTAAATTTGCCCGTCCAGACACCTCCAGCTAGTCTCTCATTGGTTCTCCCTATTCCTGTTCATCTTCCGCAGAAATTGCAAACTGGGCCAAACAGGAGGTTAAAGGCACTGATTCTCCAAGTCGGGAGAGTGTTAGTAAAGCGTCTGGAATGTTGCACCCGAGTACCAGGGGACGAGAACTGAGACATATTGGAACACGTCTCCCGATCACACGGTTGATCATACTCTGGGTTCCACATGCATGTTTTAGCTGAAGGAAGAATCCCTTAAACCTGGAGAGTTGAGACCCGTGGAATGGGTTCCATGCAATATGACTTCAAAGGGTCTTCATTTGCTCACCGAACCTCTCCAATCCTATCACTGCTGTGTTTATGCCCCTGTACACACGCTTGATTCTCTTTCAGAGACATAGCAATCCATAGGTTTTAAGATACTTACTAGTCAGGTACATTGTTAGGCGTTTAATATGGGGTGTTGAGTCCATTTCGTTGAGCAAGGAGTAGCTCTTCTCTATTACATATTTGGTTTAAGGAACTTTATCTGTGCTCATTTCAATCTCTGGTTTTATGCACCACACCAACTCACCTTTCCCCTTAAGCAAGCATGTTGGTTTTCTAAATTTGAGACCCTGTTCTGTTTTATAATTCAGTTCCTGGGTAGCCAAGTTTACATTCCGTGTATTAGTGATATCTTATGATGTTTCTTTTTGTGTGTGACTTATTTCAGTTAGAATCATCATACGTGAATTCACTCCTTATGCTGCTATGGGCCTGATGACATAGATTTCATTGCTGAGTGATATTGCATTGTACGTAAGTACCACAACTTCTTTATCCATTTTTCACTTTCTGCGATATTGAACTTGTACCATAAATGAGGTTCTTGTAAACAGAGCCGTCCCAAAAATTGGGGTGGCTGTGTCTTTCTTATTTTAATTTCCCTAAGCTATAGGACCATAAGTGGAAGTGCCCTAGGCTCTGTTGCTTTGTTTTTTAGATGTTTCAGGAAACACCATACACTTCTCCAGAGTGGCTCTTCTGAATTCACATCCCGCCCATCAGCATAACAAGGCTCCCAGTTCTCCATGGCCTGTCCTGCCTTTCTGGATTTTACACTTTTTTCAGATGGCCCTTTTGAGTGGAGGTGAAGTGAGACTTCATTGTAGTGCAGATTTCTTTGGAAGCTTGCTTGGTTGGCCAAAAAGGGCGTCTGCGTTTTTTCCTGAATATATTCAGGAAAAAACGCATACGCCCTTTTTGGCCAAGTGCATCATTGTCGACGTTCTGCCTCTTTTCCTATGCTTTAAATGCAATTCCAGTCTACCTCCTGAAATCGGTTTCCTGTAACTCTGCCTCACTTTCAAGTCCTCTTGGCAGCCTTACTTCCGTATATTTTTGGACGATAGCTGTCATTTATAACTCTGCAGGTTTGTGAATTACAGTGCCCCTGAGCTCCTTTCTTCAACTCGCTCTCTTGTGAGCTGGCTGCAACACCGCAGGATTGCTTCAGACACTAAAATGGTTTGGCATGGCACGCTGAGCCTTTGGTTATTTCCTCTTCCTGGTGGGAAATGAGAGTTAAATTTGCCCGTCCAGACACCTCCAGCTAGTCTCTCATTGGTTCTCCCTATTCCTGTTCATCTTCCGCAGAAATTGCAAACTGGGCCAAACAGGAGGTTAAAGGCACTGATTCTCCAAGTCGGGAGAGTGTTAGTAAAGCGTCTGGAATGTTGCACCCGAGTACCAGGGGACGAGAACTGAGACATATTGGAACACGTCTCCCGATCACACGGTTGATCATACTCTGGGTTCCACATGCATGTTTTAGCTGAAGGAAGAATCCCTTAAACCTGGAGAGTTGAGACCCGTGGAATGGGTACCATGCAATATGACTTCAAAGGGTCTTCATTTGCTCAACGAACCTCTACAATCCTATCACTGCTGCTTTTATGCCCCTGTACACACGCTTGATTCTCTTTCAGAGACATAGCAATCCATAGGTTTTAAGATACTTACTAGTCAGGTACATTCTTAGGCGTTTAATATGGGGTGTTTAGTCCATTTCGTTGAGCAAGGTGTCGCTCTTGTCTATTCCATATCTGGCTTAAGGAACTTTATCTGTGCTCATTTCAATCTCTGGTTTTATGCAGCACCCCAACTCACCTTTCGCCTTAAGCAAGCATAAGTTGGTTTTCTAAATTTGAGACCCTGTTCTGTTTTGTAATTCAGTTCCTGTGTAGCCAAGTTTACATTCCGTGTATTAGTGATATCTTATGATGTTTCTTTTTCTGTGTGACTTATTTCACTTAGAATCATCATACGTGAATTCACTCCTTATGCTGCTATGGGCCTGATGACATAGATTTCATTGCTGAGTGATATTGCATTGTACGTAAGTACCACAACTTCTTTATCCATTTTTCACTTTCTGCGATATTGAACTTATACCATAAATGAGGTTCTTGTAAACAGAGCCGTCCCAAACTTTGGGGTTGCTGTGTCTTTCTTATTTTAATTTCCCTAAGCTATAGGACCATAAGTGGAAGTGCCCTAGGCTCTGTTGCTTTGTTTTTTAGATGTTTCAGGAAACACCATACACTTCTCCCGAGTGGCTCTTCTGAATTCTCATCCCGCCCATCAGCATAACAAGGCTCCCAGTTCTCCATGGCCTGTCCTGCCTTTCTGGATTTTACACTTTTTTCAGATGGCCCTTTTGACCGGAGGGGAAGTGAGACTTCATTGTAGTGCAGATTTCTTTGGAAGCTTGCTTGGTTGGCCAAAAAGGGCGTCTGCGTTTTTTCCTGAATATATTCAGGAAAAAACGCATACGCCCTTTTTGGCCAAGTGCATCATTGTCGACGTTCTTCCTCTTTTCCTATGCTTTAAATGCAATTCCAGTGTACCTCCTGAAATCGGTTTCCTGTAACTCTGCCTCACTTTCAAGTCCTCTTGGCAGCCTTACTTCCATATATTTTTGGACGATAGCTGTCATTTATAACTCTGCAGGTTTGTGAATTACAGTGCCCCTGAGCTCCTTTCTTCAACTCGCTCTCTTGTGAGCTGGCTGCAACACCGCAGGATTGCTTCAGACACTAAAATGGTTTGGCATGGCACGCTGAGCCTTTGGTTATTTCCTCTTCTTGGTGGGAAATGAGAGTTAAATTTGCCCGTCCAGACACCTCCAGCTAGTCTCTCATTGGTTCTCCCTATTCCTGTTCATCTTCCGCAGAAATTGCAAACTGGGCCAAACAGGAGGTTAAAGGCACTGATTCTCCAAGTCGGGAGAGTGTTAGTAAAGCATCTGGAATGTTGCACCCGAGTACCAGGGGACGAGAACTGAGACATCTTGGAACACGTCTCCCGATCACACGGTTGATCATACTCTGGGTTCCACATGCATGTTTTAGCTGAAGGAAGAATCCCTTAAACCTGGAGAGTTGAGACCCGTGGAATGGGTACCATGCAATATGACTTCAAAGGGTCTTCATTTGCACAACGAACCTCTCCAATCCTATCACTGCTGCTTTTATGCCCCTGTACACACGCTTGATTCTCTTTCAGAGACATAGCAATCCATAGGTTTTAAGATACTTACTAGTCAGGTACATTCTTAGGCGTTTAATATGGGGTGTTGAGTCCATTTCGTTGAGCAAGGTGTAGCTCTTGTCTATTCCATATCTGGCTTAAGGAACTTTATCTGTGCTCATTTCAATCTCTGGTTTTATGCAGCACCCCAACTCACCTTTCGCCTTAAGCAAGCATAAGTTGGTTTTCTAAATTTGAGACCCTGTTCTGTTTTGTAATTCAGTTCCTGTGTAGCCAAGTTTACATTCCGTGTATTAGTGATATCTTATGATGTTTCTTTTTCTGTGTGACTTATTTCACTTAGAATCATCATACCTGTATCCACTCATTATGCTGCTACGGGCCTGATGACATAGATTTCATTGCTGAGTGATATTGCATTGTACGTAAGTACCACAACTTCTTTATCCATTTTTCACTTTCTGCGATATTGAACTTATACCATAAATGAGGTTCTTGTAAACAGAGCCGTCCCAAACTTTGGGGTTGCTGTGTCTTTTTTATTTTAATTTCCCTAAGCTATAGGACCATAAGTGGAAGTGCCCTAGGCTCTGTTGCTTTGTTTTTTAGATGTTTCAGGAAACACCATACACTTCTCCCGAGTGGCTCTTCTGAATTCTCATCCCGCCCATCAGCATAACAAGGCTCCCAGTTCTCCATGGCCTGTCCTGCCTTTCTGGATTTTACACTTTTTTCAGATGGCCCTTTTGACCGGAGGGGAAGTGAGACTTCATTGTAGTGCAGATTTCTTTGGAAGCTTGCTTGGTTGGCCAAAAAGGGCGTATGCGTTTTTTCCTGAATATATTCAGGAAAAAACGCATACGCCCTTTTTGGCCAAGTGCATCATTGTCGACGTTCTTCCTCTTTTCCTATGCTTTAAATGCAATTCCAGTCTACCTCCTGAAATCGGTTTCCTGTAACTCTGCCCCACTTTCAAGTCCTCTTGGCAGCCTTACTTCCATATATTTTTGGACGATAGCTGTCATTTATAACTCTGCAGGTTTGTGAATTACAGTGCCCCTGAGCTCCTTTCTTCAACTCGCTCTCTTGTGAGCTGGCTGCAACACCGCAGGATTGCTTCAGACACTAAAATGGTTTGGCATGGCACGCTGAGCCTTTGGTTATTTCCTCTTCCTGGTGGGAAATGAGAGTTAAATTTGCCCGTCCAGACACCTCCAGCTAGTCTCTCATTGGTCCTCCCTATTCCTGTTCATCTTCCGCAGAAATTGCAAACTGTGCCAAACAGGAGGTTAAAGGCACTGACTCTCCAAGTCGGGAGAGTGTTAGTAAAGCGTCTGGAATGTTGCACCCGAGTACCAGGGGACGAGAACTGAGACATCTTGGAACACGTCTCCCGATCACACTGTTGATCATACTCTGGGTTCCACATGCATGTTTTAGCTGAAGGAAGAATCCCTTAAACCTGGAGAGTTGAGACCCGTGGAATGGGTACCATGCAATATGACTTCAAAGGGTCTTCATTTGCTCACCGAACCTCTACAATCCTATCACTGCTGCTTTTATGCCCCTGTACACACGCTTGATTCTCTTTCAGAGACATAGCAATCCATAGGTTTTAAGATACTTACTAGTCAGGTACATTCTTAGGCGTTTAATATGGGGTGTTGAGTCCATTTCGTTGAGCAAGGTGTAGCTCTTGTCTATTCCATATCTGGCTTAAGGAACTTTATCTGTGCTCATTTCAATCTCTGGTTTTATGCAGCACCCCAACTCACCTTTCCCCTTAAGCAAGCATAAGTTGGTTTTCTAAATTTGAGACCCTGTTCTGTTTTGTAATTCAGTTCCTGTGTAGCCAAGTTTACATTCCGTGTATTAGTGATATCTTATGATGTTTCTTTTTCTGTGTGACTTATTTCAGTTAGAATCATCATACCTGTATTCACTCATTATGCTGGTACGGGCGTGATGACATAGATTTCATTGCTGAGTGATATTGCATTGTACGTAAGTACCACAACTTCTTTATCCATTTTTCACTTTCTGCGATATTGAACTTGTACCGTAAACGAGGTTCTTGTAAACAGAGCCGTCCCAAACTTTGGGGTGGCTGTGTCTTTTTGATTTTAATTTCCCTAAGCTATAGGACCATAAGTGGAAGTGCCCTAGGCTCTGTTGCTTTGTTTTTTAGATGTTTCAGGAAACACCATACACTTCTCCCGAGTGGCTGTTGGCAATTTACATCCTGCCCATCAGCATAACAAGGCTCCCAGTTCTCCATGGCCTGTCCTGCCTTTCTGGATTTTACACTTTTTTCAGATGGCCCTTTTGACCGGGGGGAAGTGAGACTTCATTGTAGTGCAGATTTCCTTTGCAAGCTTGCTTGGTTGGCCAAAAAGGGCGTATGCGTTTTTTTATGAATATATTCAGGATTATAGTTTGCCTTTATAACTTTGCAGGTTTTTGAATTGCAGTGGCCCTTGTCTCCATTTTTCAGCTCTTATTTTTGTGATCTTGCCTCATAACCACAGGATTCCTTCAGGCCCTACTCTTCTTCTGGGGCACCTTGCTGTGCCTTTAGTTTATTCTTCTTACTGATGTGAAATTAGAGTGACATTTGCCCATTGAAACCGCTACAGCTAGTTTCTCACTGGTTCCCCCTATTCCCATTCATCCTCCGCACTAACTTCAGACTGTGCGATACCAGAACTTAAAGGCATTGACTCTCCATGTGGAGATGTTTTTAGTAAAGCGGCTGGAATGTCGATCCGGAGTCCCAGGAGAGGAAAAATGAGGTGCATTTTAGAAACCTTTCCCGATCATATGGTATACCAGTCGCTGGGTTTCCCAAGCATGGTTTAGCTGTAGGAAGATTCCCTTCAACCTGGAGTGTTGGGACCCTTGGAATGAGTAGCATGAAGTATTGCATTAAACTTTTGGCAGTTGCTCACCAAAGCTCACCAATCCTCTCATCCCCAAGTGTCCAGCCTTATGTCTTATCCAGCTGTGGGTTTATATGTGGTCAATCCAGGTTGCATCACAGCCCCTGAGCGAATTTTGTAAGAATTTTTCTCTCTTTCATTGTTTCTGTGTTTTGTTTTTAAAATTTATTTCTATAATGGGGTTTAGCTCACTTTCACTGCTGTGTTTGTGCCGCTCTGCACACACTTGATTCCCTTATGGAGATATATCAATACATGGGTTTTAAGATTCTTATTACTCAGATATATTTCTCTGCGGTGTATAGGGTGTGTTGAGGCCAGTTCATTGAGCAAGGTGTAGATCTTGTCTAATATCTATTTGGTTTATTGAACGGTATCTGTGCTAATTTCAAACTCTGGTTTTATGCATCACCCCACCTCTCCTTTCCCCTTAAGCTGACATAAGTGTGTTTTCTAAATGTGAGACACTGTTCTGTTCTGTAATTCATTTCTTGTGCAGCCATATTTACCCTCCCTCTATAAGTGATATCTTATGATATGTTTCTTTTTCTGTTTGACTTATTTCAAGTAGTATTATCAGACCTAAATCCACTCTTTATCCTTCTACTAACCTTATTACATTGATTTCATGGTGAAGAGATATTCCATTGTACATAAGTACCACATCTTCTTTATCCATTGTTCTCTTTCCTGGGATATTTAAGGTGTACTGAAGTTGAGGTTCTTGTAAACAGAGTAGCCCTAAACTGTGGTGTGCTTGTGTCTTGTTGATTTTTAGACTTCTCTAGATATACTCCCATGATTGGAAGTGTCCTATGCTCTGTAGCTCTGTTTTTTAGATGATTTAGGAACCACCATACACTTCTCCAGAGTGGCTCTCGGCAGTTCACACACTGCCCATCAGCGTATAAAGGCTCCCTCTTCTCCATGGCCTGTCCTGCATTTCTGGTTTTTACAATTTTTTAGGATGGCCCTTTTGACCGGTGGGAAATGAGACTTCTTTGTTGTGCACATTTGCATTGCTTGCTTGCTTCGTTGCCCATAAAGTGCGTATGCGTTTTTTCCTGGATATAATCAGGAAAAAACGCATACGCCCTTTTGGGCCAACTGCATCATTGTCGAAATTCTGCCGCTTTTCATGTGCTTTAAAGACGAGTCCAATCTATCTCTTGAAATCTGTTTCTTGCAATTCTGTCTTGCATTCAGATCCTCTTCTTTGCCTTACCTCAACATATTTTTGGACGTTAGTTTTCATTTATAACTCTGCAGGTTTGTGAATTGCAGTGACCCTGAGCTCCATTTTTTAAGTTGCTCTTTTGTGAGCTGGCCTCAAACCCGCAGGATTGCTTCAGGCCCTATTTTGGCTCCGGCGAGGTGGGCTGAGCCTTTTTTCAATTCTTATTCTTAATGGGAAATTAGAGTGATATGTGTCCGTCCAAACCCCTACAACTATTCTCTCATTGGTTCCCCCTCTTCCCGTTCATCCTCCTCACAATTTGCAAAATGTGTGAAACAGAAGTTGAAATGTGTTGATTCTCCAAGTGGGGAGATTCTAAGTAACGTGGCTGGAATGGTGAACAGGAGCACCAGGAGAGGATAAATGAGCTGCATTTTAGACACATCTCCCAATCACATGGTGTACAGTCCTCTGGGTTTTCCATGCATGTTTTAGCTGTAGGAAGATCCCTTGAACCTGCAGATTTGGGACCCATTGAATGGGTACCAGGTAATATTACTTTAAATGGGTGTGCATTTCCTCACCCAACCTCACATTTCTCTTAGTGCAAACAGTTTCCAGCCTTATGTCTCATCCTGCTGTGGGTCTAGATGTGTTCAATCCATGTTGCATCACCGTCCCTGAGGAAAAGTTGTAAGAGGTTTTCTCTGTCTCTCTGTCGTTTATTTTTTCAATTTATTACTATATTGGTTACAGCTGATTTTCAAAGCTCTGTTTCTTGCTGCTGTACATCCACTTGATTCACGTACAGAGAGACATCAGTAAATTCTTTTTCAGATTCTTACCAGTCGTATATATTCTTTTCCGGTGACTTGAGTGTGCTGAGTGCAGTTCTTTCAGCTACCGTGTAGGTCTTGTTGATTATCAGTTTGGTATTTGGAATGGTATCTTTGCTAATTTCAACCTCCTGGATGATGCCTCACCCCTCCCCACCTTTCCCGTTTAGCAGCCTTATGCGTGTTTTCTACATATTTGACTATGTTTTTGTTTTGTAATTTATTTCATGTGTAGCCATTTTGGATTCCACCTTTAAGTGATATCTTATGATATGTGTCTTTTTCTTTTTGAATTATGTCACTTAGAATGATCATACATAACTCCTCCGGAGTTGTTACAACTGGCCATATTTCATTGATTTCCAGGCTGAATAATATTCCACTCTACCTAAGTACCACATCTCTATCCATTTTTTCTCTCCAGAGACATTTAAGTTATATCCTAGTCGAGGATCTTTTAAACAGAGAGGGGGTAAACATTGGGGTGCCTGTGTCCTCTCGATTTTTGTTTTTCCCAAGATATACGCCCATGAGTGCAAGTGCCCTATGCTCTGTAGCTCATTTTTTAGATGCTTTAGTAAACACAGTACACTTCTCCAGAATGGCCGTTGGCAATATACATTTCCACTATAAGTCTCACAGGGCTCCCTCTTCTCCTTGCCCTGTCCTGCATTTCTGTTGTTTACGCTTTATGAGGATGGCTCTTCTGACTGATGCGAAGTGATATCTTTTGTAGTATTGACTTCCAGTGCCCACCTGTTTGGTTGGCTAAAAAAGTGTATGCCCTTTTCTTGAATATATACAGAAAAAAACGCATACACCCTTTTTGGCCAACTGCAATGTTGGCAATGTTCAGCTCCTTTTCTTGTGCTTAATGGCGAGTCCTTTCTACCTCCTCAAATCCCTTTCCTGCCATTCTCCCTTGCTTACAAGTCCTTTTCTCTGACTTTCCTCAAGACATTTTTCAGTGATGGATATTTTCAACTCTGCAGTTTCGTGAATTTTACTGCCCCTGAGTTCCATTGTTCAACTTGTGTTTATGGGAACTGGCCACAAAGCAGCGGGATTTCCTCAAGCCCTATACTGTTTCCATGGGCAACCCTAGCCTTTGGTCAATTCGTCTTCCTGATTGGAAATTAGAGTGACATGTGCCTGTCTGAACACCTAGGACTTGTCTCTCATTGTTCCTCATCCTTCCGCTTCATCCTCTGGACAAATTCCAAACTGTACGCAACAGGATGTTGACAGTGCTGACATCTGCAAGTGGGGAGACTGTTAGTAAAGACGCTGGAGGGGTGAACCCGAGCACCAGGAGATGAGGAGATGAGATGCCTTTTCCAAATTCTTCCCGATCAGACGGTATACCATCCTCTGGGTGTGACAGACATGTTTTAGCAGTAGGAAGAGTCCCATTCATGTAAGGAGAACACCAGGGCTTTTTCAAAATCAGTGTCTCCCCGAAACCCCAACTGGGGAATTTTTTAAGCTACGGCTACACATATGTTCATTAAGGGCCTTGGGAAGTAGGCAGAGTCCAAACTTTAGATGATTGAAGTCTTCAGGGTCAGAAGCACTCACCACCAGCTTCCCTTAGGTTACACTTTAACTGTCATTGATAGATGATGTCAATAAAAATATCTATTCTTTTTCAGATTATTTCCCCTTATAGGTTATTGCAAAATGTTGAGTGTAGTTCCCTGTGCTATACAGTAGTTCCTTGTTGATGATCTATTTTATACATAGCAGTGTGTATGTGTTAATCCCAAACTGTTAATTTATCCCTCCTCCCACCTTTCCCCTTTGGTAATAATAAATTATAAGATTTTATACTTCTCAGAAATGGGGGAGCTGAAAGAGAGGTATCATTTTCAATGGAAAAGCATTTAAAACAAGATTGAAGCTTTAACCAAGATTATTAGATGTACATCCTTGGAAAGAAATCACTTCGTTTCTCTAATATTGACCTGACAAATAAGACAAACCTTTTCACTGAACTTGCTTATAATAAAGTGATGGAAATATCAAATGGAAGTGTTAGAAACATCTTATTTTACCCGAGCCTTCTACACTGTTCTATGTTAACTACAGTTTGGCTCACTCATCTGTTCATTGAGGTTACAATAGTCTCAATTTCTGTCACTGATCCTCCAGAGTGGACCCCAACAAGTGTTCCCCTGCCCAGTGTCATTGGGGCCAACAGATCGAGACTGAGTTTGGTTCACAAGCAAAGGAAACTTTATATTTTGATCAGAGAATGGAGAGGTGAGAGCATGCACTACCCCGTGGGCTGTGGGCTGGGCTGCTGTGTAGAGATCCTGTCAGAGTCAGTGGGAGGGAGGGGGCGGAGCTCTCGAGGGCCGGGTTGGCTGCAGCTCAGGCTCTATATCACGGAGTCTGCACTGGGCCCCAGGAGCTGAGGTGTCGACCCAGCCATTCTGCACTAGGAAATCTGGTCTGAAGTGCCGGGTGTGGAACCTCTGCATGCGGGACCCTAGGAGCACATGAAATTAGACAAAGCACAAAGGATAAAAAAGGTTAGACTTGACTTTATTGCCCAGATTCTATTTTTATCTCCCAGGGATTTTTAATGGGCTTTGCTGGGGACAAACCCCTCCTCTGCCTTTTGTCCCGTTCCTCATTCTTGGATTGCTGAAGGTGCAGACCCTTCTTCTGTAACTGCTGAGTGCTGAGTTGGGAGCCCTCATACCCGGGGGCGAGGGTCAGAGCTTCTCCCCAGCAGCCTCTGGGTGATGTTGATTGTCCCCAGGCCCCCTGCCTCCCTGCTCGTCCACCTGAGCACCAGCATTGGAAGTGTTATAGATTCTAATGACCTTTAAGGGTCCAGGAAAGAGATGTGCAGAGACGCTGTGGGGGCCGGTTTCACCCCGCCCCACATTTGTTCGGCCACCTTAGGCTGACCGTTTCTGCCAGCCTAGATGCTCTGACCAGTAGTCTGTGCTTTCTTCAATTAGGTCCCTGAATTAACGTACAAACAGCACCAGGTGTCAGAGCCCTGCCCGCTCAACTCCCAGACAGTCCAGGGTCAGTGGTGATCAAGGACCATGATGGCCACTGAGTCAACAGCCTTTTGAAGTAAACAGGAGTCCAGCCGGTCTTATTGGCCACCATCATCACGGTGTCTGTAGGCTTTTCTATGTTGACAGTGTGATATATGGTTCCCCCGCCAAGATTATTAGCTCCCCTCTGGGTGCAGTAAGTCCTGCAAGCAGTAGTCTACTCTTTTGGAACACACTCTTGTTGTTTTATGAGAGAAACTCCAGGTCAAGTGATGTTCACACGAGTCGTCATGGTGCCCTCTTGCCCCCAGTTATCTCTCTGGATGTTGGAGTTGGAGGGCCTCCTCACTCGAGGTTGGTGTGCCCACGGAGCGAACCCTGCAACTTCAGGGCATGGTTGGTGGTTAGGATCACCACGTGGGGTCCTTTTCCCTTAGGAGGGAGGTGGCCTTTTGGGCTGCTGATTTCCAGGTTTTTAGATACCGCCAGTATCTTGGCCAGATGTGGCAGTGGGCCAAGCCCCTTGGTGACCGTAGTTTATCCTACCTGGATGGCATTCTTGCATTGTTCCATTTCAAGTGGTCCCAGTTTTTGCACTAATTCTCCAATAGCGATTCACCTTTCACCAGGAATGTAAAGGTCAAAGGGTTTAGCTAAATTAGGGAGTTCCAGGGCAAGGGTCTGAATTGACTGCTCTTTCCATTCTTGAAAGGCCACTTCTGGATTCTATTCAAAAGGATCATCATCTTTTCCTTTCAGTGTTTCATATAGAGGCCCAGCTAGTAGACTGTAGTTAGGGATCCAGAAGCAGCAAACCCTGGCCTCCCCAGGAACCCCTAAGCTGTCTTCTAGTTTTAGAAAGGGGTAAGTCTGCAAATGGTTTCTTCCCTTTCCTGGGATGGGCTTCTCTGACCTTCTGTGAGAATGAAGCCCAGGCAGGTCACCGCAGTCTGTGATATTTGAGCTTTTTCTTGGACAACTTCTATCCTTTATTGGCTTGGTAGTTCAGAGGCCTCCTTAGTAGGGCTGGCGATCAGAATGTCGTCTGCGTACTGAAGGAGGATTTCCTTTTCCAGAGGTAGAACTTTTAGGTCTTTAGCTAAGGTTTCCCCAAAGTTGGTGTGGGAATTTTTGCACCCTTGGGGCAAGACGGCCCGGAAGTATTGTTTTAGTTGTATGTTGAGTCCTGCCACTCACAAGCCAAAATTTCTTGTGACTCTGGGACTAATGGAATGCAAAAGAAGGCATCATTGAAGACTAATACGGAATACCATGTCCTGGTGGTTGGTAGAATGCCCAGCAGGCTGTAGGAATTAGGAACAACTGGAGGTATATCCTCGGTGGCTTCACTGACTGTCCTGACATCCTTTACCAGGTCCCCAGCAGCCCATGGGGCTCTCGTGGTCAGACCAATCCCAGAATATGGAGCTCACCTGGGCAGGTACCCCACCCCCACCCCAGCCCACGGGGCTCTCGTGGTCAGGCCCCTCCCAGGATACAGAGCTACCCTTGCAGGTACCGTGACAGGGCTGGGCACACAGGAACCGTGCACATAGCCCTCATTGCAGAGCACCCCCAGCTCACTTGTCACTCAGAGCTGACACAGAACACCTCAGAGCAGGACTTGAACTAACAAACAGCAGCTGGGACAGGTCTGTGACCCTGGGCATCACTCTGTGCGGCCTCCCTCCACCTGGTCTTCCAGAGACTTCCACTGCACCCGGGGCACCAGGCCTCTGTCTCCAACCACCACCCACCCCTCCTCTCCCTGACTCCTGGGTTCCTCTCATTAGGAGAGGGTTTTCTTGAAGTTGTCTCCCACTCATGGGCCAGATAAAATGATTAGAAAACAAGCCAAAGCTGCAGCCCCTTGTCTATCCTGACTCTCAGGAGCCCACACCTGTTCCTTGGACCTGGCCGGTTCAGCAAGTTCCATTTTCTGCAACTGTGAGCCCCTGAGGGGTGATGATTGGCTGACCTGGGCAGCCTTACCGTGCCGGCCAGCCCTCCCCAGGTGTGCCTGGGTTGAGATCAATATAAATACCACTCCAGGCAGCAAGAGCCCCTGCAGCCGTGCCTGACGCCATTTTCTCTGCCCTGTCAGCAGTCTCGGGGCTGGGCTGGTGGGAGGGAGTGAGAGGCCATGGCTTTGTGGGTGGCCCAGTGTGAGTGGGGCTCTGCTGGACTTTCTGCAGCAGTTGCCAGACTGCCACCTGCTAAAGAAGAGGATGTGTCACCCATACCTGCTGCTGGAATTTCTCCCTGGGCAGAGGTGTGGAAGGAAAAAAGCAGTGGGGGCAGGGACAGGACGGGTATCTCAGGCAGGGAAATGGAAATCTTCCAGAAGAGCACCCAGGGCCAGGACCATCCTGGCTGGCCTGCAGGCACCAAGTCGGCCGGCATGCTGTCACTCATGTGGCTCTATGGCCCTTCCTCTAGGCTTTCAAGTCCTTGTATATATTCAGGTGTTTTACCTGGGATGGGTGGGAATAGTTCAGCAGCAACTGGCCTGGGGCTCAGCTCATGTTTACTCACAGATGCCTCAGCACGGTGCCCCAGCTTTGCAATGAGGACGCTTGTTGCGTGGGGGCTGCTGGCTGAATGGGAGACGATTCCCCACCACTGACCAACTTCAGAATTGTTTACAACTGGAGCAAGTGCCCTGATACGGTTTTCCTCTGTGGAACTGGTGGGTTCTGTGTTTTTTTTCTCTTTTTCGTTTTTGGTTCAAGGTAGATTTTATTCCTCTTTTTTGTATTTACAGATATAAGCATGGAAATAATATATTCATATAAATACATGTATGTGAAGGGAATAATTGTTTTTTCTGTTTTATTTTTTAAATTTTATTTCTTTTTAATTTTGAATTTTATTTTATATTTTTATACAGCAGGTTCTTATTGGTTATCTATTTTATACATATAAATGTATACAGGCCAATCCCAGTCTCTCAACTCCTCCCACAACCACCCCCCCAACAGCTTTCCCCCCTTGTTGTCCATACATTTGTTGTCTACATCTGTTGCTCTATTTATGCCTTGCAAAATGGTTAATCTGTACAGTTTTTCTAGGTTCCACATATATGCATGAATATACAAGATTTGTTTCTCTCTTTCTGACTTACTTCACTCTGTATGACAGTCTCTAGATCCATCGACGTCTCTACAAATGACCCAATTTCATTCCTTTTCATGGCTTAGTAATATTCCATTTTATATATGTACCACAGCTTTATGCATTCGTCTGTCTGTGGGCATTTAGGTTGCTTCCATTACCTCGATATTGTAAAGAGTGAGGCAATGAACATTGCGGTGAATGTTTCTTTTTGATTTCTGGTTTTGTCTGGGTATATGTCCAGTACTGGGATTGCTGTATCATATGGTAATTCTATTGTTAGTTTCTTAAGAAACTCCATATTGTTCTCCATAGTGACTGTATCAATTTATATTCCCAACAATAGTGGAAGAGGGTTCCTTTTCTCCACACTCTTTCCAGCATTTTTTGTTTGTAGATTTTCTGATGATGCCCATTCTATCAGGTGTATGGTGATACCTCATTGTGGAGTCCATTTTGTTGAGCAAGGGGTAGGTCTTGTCTATTACATATTTGGCTTATGGAATGGTATCTGTGCTAAATTCAAACTATGGTTTTATGCAGCACCCCAACTCACCTTTCCCCTTAAGCAAGCATAAGTTGGTTTTCTAAACTTGAGACCCTGTTCTGTTTTGTAACTCAGTTCATGTGTAGCCAAGTTCACATTCCGTGTATTAGTGATATCTTATGATGTTTCTTTTTCTGTGTCACTTTTTTCACTTAGAATCACCGTGCCTCAATCCACTCATTATGCTGGTACGGGCCTGATGACATAGATTTCATTGCTGAGTGATATTGCATTCTATGTAAGTACCACAACTTCTTTATCCATTTTTCACTTTCTGCGATATTGAACTTGTACCGTAAACGAGGTTCTTGTAAACAGAGCCATCCCAAACTTTGGGGTGGCTGTGTCTTTTTGATTTTAATTTCCCTAAGCTATAGGACCATAAGTGGAAGTGCCCTAGGCTCTGTTGCTTTGTTTTTTAGATGTTTCAGGAAACACCATACACTTCTCCCGAGTGGCTGTCGGCAATTTACATCCCGCCCATCAGCATAACAAGGCTCCCAGTTCTCCATGGCCTGTCCTGCCTTTCTGGATTTTACACTTTTTTCAGATGGCCCTTTTGCCCTGGGGGAAGTGAGACATCATTGTAGTGCAGATTTCCTTTGCAAGCTTGCTTGGTTGGCCAATAAGGGCGTATGCGTTTTTTCCTGAATAGATTCAGGAAAAAACGCATACGCCCTTTTTGGCCAAGTGCATCATTATCAACGTTCTGCCTCATTTCCTATGCTTTAAATGCAATTCCAGTCTACCTCCTGAATTCGGTTGCCTGCAATTCTGCCCCGCTTTCAAGTCCTCTTGGCAGCCTTACTTCAGTATATTTTTGGACGATAGCTGTCATTTATAACTCTGCAGGTTTGTGAATTACAGTGCCCCTGAGCTCCTTTCTTCAACTCGCTTTCTTGTGAGCTGGCCGCAACACCGCAGGATTGCTTCAGGCCCTAATCTGGTTCCAGCACGGCACGCTGAGCCTTTGGTTATTTCCTCTTCCTGGTGGGAAATGAGAGTTAAATTTGCCCGTCCAGACACCTCCAGCTAGTCTCTCATTGGTTCTCCCTATTCCTGTTCATCTTCCGCAGAAATTGCAAACTGGGCCAAACAGGAGGTTAAAGACACTGACTCTCCAAGTTGGGAGAGTTTTAGTAAAGCATCTGGAATGTTGCACCCGAGTACCAGGGGACGAGAACTGAGACATATTGGAACACGTCTCCCGATCACACGGTTGATCATACTCTGGGTTCCACATGCATGTTTTAGCTGAAGGAAGAATCCCTTAAACCTGGAGAGTTGAGACCCGTGGAATGGGTACCATGCAATATGACTTCAAAGGGTTTTCATTTGCTCACCGAACCTCTCCAATCCTATCACTGCTGCGTTTATGCCACTGTACACACGCTTGATTCTCTTTCAGAGACATAGCAATCCACAGGTTTTAAGATACTTACTAGTCAGGTACATTCTTAGGCGTTTAATATGGGGTGTTGAGTCCATTTCGTTGAGCAAGGAGTAGCTCTTGTCTATTCCATATTTGGCTTAAGGAACTTTATCTGTGCTCATTTCAATCTCTGGTTTTATGCAGCACCCCAACTCACCTTTCCCCTTAAGCAAGCATAAGTTGGTTTTCTAAATTTGAGACCCTGTTCTGTTCTGTAATCCAGTTGCTGTGTAGCCATGTTTACATTCTGTGTATTAGTGATATCTTATGATGTTTCTTTTTCTGTGTGACTTATTTCAGTTAGAATCATCATACGTGAATTCACTCCTTATGCTGCTATGGGTCTGATGACATAGATTTCATTGCTGAGTGATATTGCATTGTACGTAAGTACCACAACTTCTTTATCCATTTTTCACTTTCTGCGATATTGAACTTGTACCATAAATGAGGTTCTTGTAAACAGAGCCGTCCCAAAAATTGGGGTGGCTGTGTCTTTTTGATTTTAATTTCCCTAAGCTATAGGACCATAAGTGGAAGTGCCCTAGGCTCTGTTGCTTTGTTTTTTAGATGTTTCAGGAAACACCATACACTTCTCCCGAGTGGCTCTTCTGAATTCACATCCCACCCATCAGCATAACAAGGCTCCCAGTTCTCCATGGCCTGTCCTGCCTTTCTGGATTTTACACTTTTTTCAGATGGCCCTTTTGACCGGAGGGGAAGTGAGACTTCATTGTAGTGCAGATTTCTTTGGAAGCTTGCTTGGTTGGCCAAAAAGGGCGTCTGCGTTTTTTCCTGAATATATTCAGGAAAAAACGCATACGCCCTTTTTGGCCAAGTGCATCATTGTCGACGTTCTGCCTCTTTTCCTATGCTTTAAATGCAATTCCAGTCTACCTCCTGAAATCGGTTTCCTGTAACTCTGCCCCACTTTCAAGTCCTCTTGGCAGCCTTACTTCCATATATTTTTGGACGATAGCTGTCATTTATAACTCTGCAGGTTTGTGAATTACAGTGCCCCTGAGCTCCTTTCTTCAACTCGCTCTCTTGTGAGCTGGCTGCAACACCGCAGGATTGCTTCAGACACTAAAATGGTTTGGCATGGCACGCTGAGCCTTTGGTTATTTCCTCTTACTGGTGGGAAATGAGAGTTAAATTTGCCCGTCCAGACACCTCCAGCTAGTCTCTCATTGGTTCTCCCTATTCCTGTTCATCTTCCGCAGAAATTGCAAACTGGGCCAAACAGGAGGTTAAAGGCACTGACTCTCCAAGTCGGGAGAGTGTTAGTAAAGCGTCTGGAACGTTGCACCCGAGTACCAGGGGACGAGAACTGAGACATATTGGAACACGTCTCCCGATCACACGGTTGATCATACTCTGGGTTCCACATGCATGTTTTAGCTGAAGGAAGAATCCCTTAAACCTGGAGAGTTGAGACCCGTGGAATGGGTACCATGCAATATGACTTCAAAGGGTCTTCATTTGCTCACCGAACCTCTCCAATCCTATCACTGCTGCTTTTATGCCCCTGTACACACGCTTGATTCTCTTTCAGAGACATAGCAATCCATAGGTTTTAAGATACTTACTAGTCAGGTACATTCTTAGGCGTTTAATATGGGGTGTTGAGTCCATTTCGTTGAGCAAGGTGTAGCTCTTGTCTATTCCATATCTGGCTTAAGGAACTTTTTCTGTGCTCATTTCAATCTCTGGTTTATGCAGCACCCCTACTCACCTTTCGCCTTAAGCAAGCATAAGTTGGTTTTCTAAATTTGAGACCCTGTTGTGTTTTGTAATCCAGTTCCTGTGTAGCCAAGTTTACATTCCGTGTATTAGTGATATCTTATGATGTTTCTTTTTCTGTGTGACTTATTTCAGTTAGAATCATCATACCTGTATCCACTCATTATGCTGCTACGGGCCTGATGACATAGATTTCATTGCTGAGTGATATTGCATTGTATGTAAGTACCACAACTTCTTTATCCATTTTTCACTTTCTGCGATATTGAACTTGTACCGTAAACGAGGTTCTTGTAAAGAGAGAAGTCCCAAACTTTGGGTGGCTGTGTCTTTTTGATTTAATTTCCCTAAGCTATAGGACCATAAGTGGAAGTGCCCTAGGCTCTGTTGCTTTGTTTTTTAGATGTTTCTGGAAACACCATACACTTCTCCCCAGTGGCTGTTGGCAATTTACATCCCACCCATCAGCATAACAAGGCTCCCAGTTCTCCATGGCCTGTCCTGCCTTTCTGGATTTTACACTTTTTTCAGATGGCCCTTTTGACCGGGGGGAAGTGAGACTTCATTGTAGTGCAGATTTCCTTTGCAAGCTTGCTTGGTTGGCCAAAAAGGGCGTATGCGTTTTTTCCTGAATATATTCAGGAATATAGTTGGCCTTTATAACTCTGCAGGTTTTTGAATTGCAGTGCCCCTTATCTCCATTTTTCAGCTCTTATTTTTGTGATCTTGCCTCATAACCACAGGATTCCTTCAGGCCCTACTCTTCTTCTGGGACACCTTGCTGTGCCTTTAGTTTATTCTTCTTACTGATGTGAAATTAGAGTGACATTTGCCCATTGAAACCGCTACAGCTAGTTTCTCACTGGTTCCCCCTATTCCCATTCATCCTCCGCACTAACTTCAGACTGTGCGATACCAGAACTTAAAGGCATTGACTCTCCATGTGGGGATGTTTTTAGTAAAGCGGCTGGAATGTCGATCCGGAGTCCCAGGAGAGGAAAAATGAGGTGCATTTTAGAAACCTTTCCCGATCATATGGTATACCAGTCGCTGGGTTTCCCAAGCATGGTTTAGCTGTAGGAAGATTCCCTTCAACCTGGAGTGTTGGGACCCTTGGAATGAGTAGCATGAAGTATTGCATTAAACTTTTGGCAGTTGCTCACCAAAGCTCACCAATCCTCTCATCCCCAAGTGTCCAGCCTTATGTCTTATCCAGCTGTGGGTTTATATGTGGTCAATCCAGGTTGCATCACAGCCCCTGAGCGAATTTTGTAAGAATTTTTCTCTCTTTCATTGTTTCTGTGTTTTGTTTTTAAAATTTATTTCTATAATGGGGTTTAGCTCACTTTCACTGCTGTGTTTGTGCCGCTCTGCACACACTTGATTCCCTTATGGAGATATATCAATACATGGGTTTTAAGATTCTTATTACTCAGATATATTTCTCTGCGGTGTATAGGGTGTGTTGAGGCCAGTTCATTGAGCAAGGTGTAGATCTTGTCTAATATCTATTTGGTTTATTGAACGGTATCTGTGCTAATTTCAAACTCTGGTTTTATGCATCACCCCACCTCTCCTTTCCCCTTAAGCTGACATAAGTGTGTTTTCTAAATGTGAGACACTGTTCTGTTCTGTAATTCATTTCTTGTGCAGCCATATTTACCCTCCCTCTATAAGTGATATCTTATGATATGTTTCTTTTTCTGTTTGACTTATTTCAAGTAGTATTATCAGACCTAAATCCACTCTTTATCCTTCTACTAACCTTATTACATTGATTTCATGGTGAAGAGATATTCCATTGTACATAAGTACCACATCTTCTTTATCCATTGTTCTCTTTCCTGGGATATTTAAGGTGTACTGAAGTTGAGGTTCTTGTAAACAGAGTAGCCCTAAACTGTGGTGTGCTTGTGTCTTGTTGATTTTTAGACTTCCCTAGATATACTCCCATGATTGGAAGTGTCCTATGCTCTGTAGCTCTGTTTTTTAGATGATTTAGGAACCACCATACACTTCTCCAGAGTGGCTCTCGGCAGTTCACACACTGCCCATCAGCGTATAAAGGCTCCCTCTTCTCCATGGCCTGTCCTGCATTTCTGGTTTTTACAATTTTTTAGGATGGCCCTTTTGACCGGTGGGAAATGAGACTTCTTTGTTGTGCACATTTGCATTGCTTGCTTGCTTCGTTGCCCATAAAGTGCGTATGCGTTTTTTCCTGGATATAATCAGGAAAAAACGCATACGCCCTTTTGGGCCAACTGCATCATTGTTGAAATTCTGCCGCTTTTCATGTGCTTTAAAGATGAGTCCAATCTATCTCTTGAAATCTGTTTCTTGCAATTCTGTCTTGCATTCAGATCCTCTTCTTTGCCTTACCTCAACATATTTTTGGATGTTAGTTTTCATTTATAACTCTGCAGGTTTGTGAATTGCAGTGACCCTGAGCTCCATTTTTTAAGTTGCTCTTTTGTGAGCTGGCCTCAAACCCGCAGGATTGCTTCAGGCCCTATTTTGGCTCCGGCGAGGTGGGCTGAGCCTTTTTTCAATTCTTATTCTTAATGGGAAATTAGAGTGATATGTGTCCGTCCAAACCCCTACAACTATTCTCTCATTGGTTCCCCCTCTTCCCGTTCATCCTCCTCACAATTTGCAAAATGTGTGAAACAGAATTTGAAATGTGTTGATTCTCCAAGTGGGGAGATTCTAAGTAACGTGGCTGGAATGGTGAACAGGAGCACCAGGAGAGGATAAATGAGCTGCATTTTAGACACATCTCCCAATCACATGGTGTACAGTCCTCTGGGTTTTCCATGCATGTTTTAGCTGTAGGAAGATCCCTTGAACCTGCAGATTTGGGACCCATTGAATGGGTACCAGGTAGTATTACTTTAAAGGGTGTGCATTTCCTCACCCAACCTCACATTTCTCTTAGTGCAAACAGTTTCCAGCCTTATGTCTCATCCTGCTGTGGGTCTAGATGTGTTCAATCCATGTTGCATCACCGTCCCTGAGGAAAAGTTGTAAGAGGTTTTCTCTGTCTCTCTGTCGTTTATTTTTTCAATTTATTACTATATTGGTTACAGCTGATTTTCAAAGCTCTGTTTCTTGCTGCTGTACATCCACTTGATTCACGTACAGAGAGACATCAGTAAATTCTTTTTCAGATTCTTACTAGTCGTATATATTCTTTTCCGGTGACTTGAGTGTGCTGAGTGCAGTTCTTTCAGCTACCGTGTAGGTCTTGTTGATTATCAGTTTGGTATTTGGAATGGTATCTTTGCTAATTTCAACCTCCTGGATGATGCCTCACCCCTCCCCACCTTTCCCGTTTAGCAGCCTTATGCGTGTTTTCTACATATTTGACTATGTTTTTGTTTTGTAATTTATTTCATGTGTAGCCATTTTGGATTCCACCTTTAAGTGATATCTTATGATATGTGTGTTTTTCTTTTTGAATTATGTCACTTAGAATGATCATACATAACTCCTCCGGAGTTGTTACAACTGGCCATATTTCATTGATTTCCAGGCTGAATAATATTCCACTCTACCTAAGTACCACATCTCTACCCATTTTTTCTCTCCAGAGACATTTAAGTTATATCCTAGTCGAGGATCTTTTAAACAGAGAGGGGGTAAACATTGGGGTGCCTGTGTCCTCTCGATTTTTGTTTTTCCCAAGATATACGCCCATGAGTGCAAGTGCCCTATGCTCTGTAGCTCATTTTTTAGATGCTTTAGTAAACACAATACACTTCTCCAGAATGGCCGTTGGCAATGTACATTTCCACTATAAGTCTCACAGGGCTCCCTCTTCTCCTTGCCCTGTCCTGCATTTCTGTTGTTTACGCTTTATGAGGATGGCTCTTCTGACTGATGCGAAGTGATATCTTTTGTAGTATTGACTTCCAGTGCCCACCTGTTTGGTTGGCTAAAAAAGTGTATGCCCTTTTCTTGAATATATACAGAAAAAAACGCATACACCCTTTTTGGCCAACTGCAATGTTGTCAATGTTCAGCTCCTTTTCTTGTGCTTAATGGCGAGTCCTTTCTACCTCCTCAAATCCCTTTCCTGCCATTCTCCCTTGCTTACAAGTCCTTTTCTCTGACTTTCCTCAAGACATTTTTCAGTGATGGATATTTTCAACTCTGCAGTTTCGTGAATTTTACTGCCCCTGAGTTCCATTGTTCAACTTGTGTTTATGGGAACTGGCCACAAAGCAGCGGGATTTCCTCAAGCCCTATACTGTTTCCATGGGCAACCCTAGCCTTTGGTCAATTCGTCTTCCTGATTGGAAATTAGAGTGACATGTGCCTGTCTGAACACCTAGGACTTGTCTCTCATTGTTCCTCATCCTTCCGCTTCATCCTCTGGACAAATTCCAAACTGTACACAACAGGATGTTGACAGTGCTGACATCTGCAAGTGGGGAGACTGTTAGTAAAGACGCTGGAGGGGTGAACCCGAGCACCAGGAGATGAGGAGATGAGATGCCTTTTCCAAACTCTTACCGATCAGACGGTATACCATCCTCTGGGTGTGACAGACATGTTTTAGCAGTAGGAAGAGTCCCATTCATGTAAGGAGAACACCAGGGCTTTTTCAAAATCAGTGTCTCCCCGAAACCCAAACTGGGGAATTTTTTAAGCTACGGCTACACATATGTTCATTAAGGGCCTTGGGAAGTAGGCAGAATCCAAACTTTAGATGATTGAAGTCTTCAGGGTCAGAAGCACTCACCACCAGCTTCCCTTAGGTTACACTTTAACTGTCATTGATAGATGATGTCAATAAAAATATCTATTCTTTTCCAGATTATTTCCCCTTATAGGTTATTGCAAAATGTTGAGTGTAGTTCCCTGTGCTATACAGTAGTTCCTTGTTGATGATCTATTTTATACATAGCAGTGTGTATGTGTTAATCCCAAACTGTTAATTTATCCCTCCTCCCACCTTTCCCCTTTGGTAATAAAAAATTATAAGATTTTATACTTCTCAGAAATGGGGGAGCTGAAAGAGAGGTATCATTTTCAATGGAAAAGCATTTAAAACAAGATTGAAGCTTTAACCAAGATTATTAGATGTACATCCTTAGAAAGAAATCACTTCGTTTCTCTAATATTGACCTGACAAATAAGACAAACCTTTTCACTGAACTTGCTTATAATAAAGTGATGGAAATATCAAATGGAAGTGTTAGAAACATCTTATTTTACCCGAGCCTTATACACTGTTCTATGTTAACTACAGTTTGGCTCACACATCTGTTCATTGAGGTTACAATAGTCTCAATTTCTGTTACTGATCCTCCAGAGTGGACCCCAACAAGTGTCCCCTTGCCCAGTGTCATTGGGGCCAACAGATCGAGACTGAGTTTGGTTCACAAGCAAAGGAAACTTTATATTTTGATCAGAGAATGGAGAGGTGAGAGCATGCACTACCCCATGGGCTGTGGGCTGGGCTGCTGTGTAGAGATCCTGTCAGAGTCAGTGGGAGGGAGGGGGCGGAGCTCTCGAGGGCCGGGTTGGCTGCAGCTCAGGCTCTATATCGCGGAGTCTGCACTGGGCCCCAGGAGCTGAGGTGTCGACCCAGCCATTCTGCAGTAGGAAATCTGGTCTGAAGTGCCGGGTGTGGAACCTCTGCATGCGGGACCCTAGGAGCACATGAAATTAGACAAAGCACCAAGGATAAAAAAGGTTAGACTTGACTTTATTGCCCAGATTCTATTTTTATCTCCCAGGGATTTTTAATGGGCTTTGCTGGGGACAAACCCCTCCTCTGCCTTTTGTCCCGTTCCTCATTCTTGGAGTGCTGAGGGTGCAGACCCTTCTTCTGTAACTGCTGAGTGCTGAGTTGGGAGCCCTCATACACGGGGGCGAGGGTCAGAGCTTCTCCCCAGCAGCCTCCAGGTGACGTTGATTGTCCCCAGGCCCCCTGCCTCCCTGCTCGTCCACCTGAGCACCAGCATTGGAAGTGTTATAGATTCTAATGACCTTTAAGGGTCCAGGAAAGAGATGTGCAGAGACGCTGTGGGGGCCGGTTTCACCCCGCCCCACATTTGTTCGGCCACCTTAGGCTGACCGTTTCTGCCAGCCTAGATGCTCTGACCAGTAGTCTGCGCTTTCTTCAATTAGGCACCTGAATTAACGTACAAACAGCACCAGGTGTCAGAGCCCTGCCCGCTCAACTCCCAGACAGTCCAGGGTCAGTGGTGATCAAGGACCATGATGGCCACTGAGTCAACAGCCTATTGAAGTAAACAGGAGTCCAGCCGGTCTTATTGGCCACCATCATCACGGTGTCTGTAGGCTTTTCTATGTTGACAGTGTGATATATGGTTCCCCCGCCAAGATTATTAGCTCCCCTCTGGGTGCAGTAAGTCCTGCAAGCAGTAGTCTACTCTTTTGGAACACACTCTTGTTGTTTTATGAGAGAAACTCCAGGTCAAGTGATGTTCACACGAGTCGTCATGGTGCCCTCTTGCCCCCAGTTATCTCTCTGGATGTTGGAGTTGGAGGGCCTCCTCACTCGAGGTTGGTGTGCCCACGGAGCGAACCCTGCAACTTCAGGGCATGGTTGGTGGTTAGGATCACCACGTGGGGTCCTTTTCCCTTAGGAGGGAGGTGGCCTTTTGGGCTGCTGATTTCCAGGTTTTTAGATACTGCCAGTATCTTGGCCAGATGTGGCAGTGGGCCAAACCCCTTGGTGACCGTAGTTTATCCTACCTGGATGGCATTCTTGCATTGTTCCATTTCAAGTGGTCTCAGTTTTTGCACTAATTCTCCAGTGGCGATTCACATTTCACCGGGAATGTAAAGGTCAAAGGGTTTAGCTAAATTAGGGAGTTCCAGGGCAAGGGTCTGAATTGACTGCTCTTTCCATTCTTGAAAGGCCACTTCTGGATTCTATTCAAAAGGATCATCATCTTTTCCTTTCAGTGTTTCATATAGAGGCCCAGCTAGTAGACTGTAGTTAGGGATCCAGAAGCAGCAAACCCTGGCCTCCCCAGGAACCCCTAAGCTGTCTTCTAGTTTTAGAAAGGGGTAAGTCTGCAAATGGTTTCTTCCCTTTCCTGGGATGGGCTTCTCCGACCTTCTGTGAGAATGAAGCCCAGGCAGGTCACCGCAGTCTGTGATATTTGAGCTTTTTCTTGGACAACTTCTATCCTTTATTGGCTTGGTAGTTCAGAGGCCTCCTTAGTAGGGCTGGCGATCAGAATGTCATCTGCGTACTGAAGGAGGATTTCCTTTTCCAGAGGTAGAACTTTTAGGTCTTTAGCTAAGCTTTCCCCAAAGATGGTGTGGGAATTTTTGCACCCTTGGGGCAAGACGGCCCGGAAGTATTGTTTTAGTTGTATTTTGAGTCCTGCAACTCACAAGCCAAAATTTCTTGCGACTCTGGGACTAATGGAATACAAAAGAAGGCATCATTGAAGACTAATACAGAATACCATGTCCTGGTGGTTGGTAGAATGACCAGCAGGGTGTAGGAATTAGGAGCAGCTGGAGGTATATCCTCGGTGGCTTCACTGACTGTCCTGACATCCTTTACCAGGTCCCCAGCAGCCCATGGGGCTCTCGTGGTCAGACCAATCCCAGAATATGGAGCTCACCTGGGCAGGTACCCCACCCCCACCCCAGCCCACGGGGCTCTTGTGGTCAGGTCCCTCCCAGGATACAGAGCTACCGTTGCAGGTACCATGGCAGGGCTGGGCACACAGGAACTGTGCACATAGCCCTCATTGCAGAGCACCCCCAGCTCACCTGTCGCTCAGAGCTGACACAGAGCACCTCAGAGCAGGACTTGAACTAACAAACAGCAGCTGGGACAGGTCTGTGACCCTGGGCATCACTCTGTGCGGCCTCCCTCCACCTGGTCTTCCAGAGACTTCCACTGCACCCGGGGCACCAGGCCTCTGTCTCCAACCACCACCCACCCCTCCTCTCCCTGACTCCTGGGTTCCTCTCATTAGGAGAGGGTTTTCTTGAAGTTGTCTCCCACTCATGGGCCAGATAAAATGATTAGAAAACAAGCCAAAGCTGCAGCCCCTTGTCTATCCTGACTCTCAGGAGCCCACACCTGTTCCTTGGACCTGGCCGGTTCAGCAAGTTCCATTTTCTGCAACTGTGAGCCCCTGAGGGGTGATGATTGGCTGACCTGGGCAGCCTTACCGTGCCAGCCAGCCCTCCCCAGGTGTGCCTGGGTTGAGATCAATATAAATACCACTCCAGGCAGCAAGAGCCCCTGCAGCCGTGCCTGACGTCATTTTCTCTGCCCTGTCAGCAGTCTCGGGGCTGGGCTGGTGGGAGGGAGTGAGAGGCCATGGCTTTGTGGGTGGCCCAGTGTGAGTGGGGCTCTGCTGGACTTTCTGCAGCAGTTGCCAGGCTGCCACCTGCTAAAGAAGAGGATGTGTCACCCATACCTGCTGCTGGAATTTCTCCCTGGGCAGAGGTGAGGAAGGAAAAAAGCAGTGGGGGCAGGGACAGGACGGGTATCTCAGGCAGGGAAATGGAAATCTTCCAGAAGAGCACCCAGGGCCAGGACCATCCTGGCTGGCCTGCAGGCACCAAGTTGGTCGACATGCTGTCACTCGTGTGGCTCTATGGCCCTTCCTCTAGGCTTTCAAGTCCTTGTATATATTCAGGTGTTTTACCTGGGATGGGTGGGAATAGTTCAGCGGCAACTGTTCTGGGGCTCAGCTCACGTTTACTCACAGATGCCTCGGCACGGTGCCCCAGCTTTGCAATGAGGACGCTTGTTGCGTGGGGGCTGCTGGTTGAATGGGAGACGATTCCCCACCATTGACCAACTTCAGAATTGTTTACAACTGGAGCAAGTGCCCTGATACGGTTTTCCTCTGTGGAACTGGTGGGTTCTGTGTTTTTTTTCTCTTTTTCGTTTTTGGTTCAAGGTAGATTTTATTCCTCTTTTTTGTATTTACAGATATAAGCATGGAAATAATTTATTCATATAAATACATGTATGTGAAGGGAATAATTGTTTTTTCTGTTTTATTTTTTAAATTTTATTTCTTTTTAATTTTGAATTTTATTTTATATTTTTATACAGCACGTTCTTATTGGTTATCTATTTTATACATATAAATGTATACATGCCAATCCCAGTCTCTCAACTCCTCCCACCACCACCCCCCCAACAGCTTTCCCCCCTTGTTGTCCATACGTTTGTTGTCTACATCTGTTGCTCTATTTGTGCCTTGCAAAATGGTTAATCTGTACAGTTTTTCTAGGTTCCACATATATGCATGAATATACAAGATTTGTTTTTCTCTTTCTGACTTACTTCACTCTGTATGACAGTCTCTAGATCCATCGACGTCTCTACAAAAGACCCAATTTCATTCCTTTTCATGGCTTAGTAATATTCCATTTTATATATGTACCACAGCTTTATGCATTCGTCTGTCTGTGGGCATTTAGGTTGCTTCCATTACCTCGATATTGTAAAGAGTGAGGCAATGAACATTGCGGTGAACGTCTCTTTTTGATTTATGGTTTTGTCTGGGTATATGTCCAGTACTGGTATTGCTGTATCCTATGGTAATTCTACTGTTAGTTTCTTAAGAAACTCCATATTGTTCTCCATAGTGACTGTATCAATTTATATTCCCAACAATAGTGGAAGACGGTTCCTTTTCTCCACACCCTTTCTAGCATTTTTTGTTTGTAGATTTTCTGATGATGCCCATTCTACCAGGTGTGAGGTGATACCTCATTGGTGAGTCCATTTCCTTGAGCAAGGGGTAGGTCTTGTCTATTACATATTGAGCTTATGGAACGGTATCTGTGCTAATTTCAAACTCTGGTTTTATGCAGCACCCCAACTCACCTTCCCCCTTAAGCAAGCATAAGTTGGTTTTCTAAACATGAGACCCTGTTCTGTTTTGTAATTCAGTTCATGTGTAGCCAAGTTCACATTCCATGTATTAGTGATACCTTATGATGTTTCTTTTTCTGTGTGACATTTTTCACTTAGAATCACCGTGCCTCAATCCACTCATTATGCTGGTACGGGCCTGGTGACATAGTTTTCATTGCTGAGAGGTATTCTGTTGTATGTAAGTACCGCAACATCTTTATCCATTATTTGCTCTCTGGCATATTTAACTTGTGCTACAGAAGAGGTTCCTGTAAACAGAGCTGTCCCAAATTTTGGGGTGGCTGTGTCTTTTTGATTTTAATTTCCCTAAGCTATAGTACCATAAGTGGAAGTGCCCTAAGCTCTGTTGCTTTGTTTTTTAGATGTTTCAGGAAACAGCATACACTTCTTCCGAGTGGCTGTTGGCAATTTACCTCCCGCCCATCAGCATAACAAGGCTCCCAGTTCTCCATGGCCTGTCCTGCCTTTCTGGATTTTACACTTTTTTCAGATGGCCCTTTTGACCGGGGAAGTGAGACTTCATTGTAGTGCAGATTTCCTTTGCAAGCTTGCTTGGTTGGCCAAAAAGGGCGTATGTGTTTTTTCCTGAATATATTCAGGAAAAAACGCATACGCCCTTTTTGGCCAAGTGCATCATTGTGGACGTTCTGCCTCTTTTCCTATGCTTTAAATGCAATTCCAGTCTACCTCCTGAAATCGGTTTCCTGCAATTCTGCCCCGCTTTCAAGTCCTCTTGGCAGCCTTACTTCAGTATATTTTTGGACGATAGCTGTCATTTATAACTCTGCAGGTTTGTGAATTACAGTGTCCCTGAGCTCCTTTCTTCAACTCGCTTTCTTGTGAGCTGGCAGCAACACCGAAGGATTGCTTCAGGCCCTAATCTCGTTCCAGCATGGCACGCTGAGCCTTTGGTTAATTCCTCTTCCTGGTAGGAAATGAGAGTTAAATTTGCCCGTCCAGACACCTCCAGCTAGTCTCTCATTGGTTTTCCCTATTCCTGTTCATCTTCCGCAGAAATTGCAAACTGGGCCAAACAGGAGGTTAAAGGCACTGACTCTCCAAGTCGGGAGAGTGTTAGTAAAGCATCGGGAATATTGCACCCGAGTACCAGGGGACGAAAACTGAGATATATTTGAACAGGTCTCCCGATCACATGGTTGATCATACTCTGGGTTCCACATGCATGTTTTAGCTGAAGGAAGAATCCCTTAAACCTGGAGAGTTGAGACCCGTGGAATGGGTACCATGCAATATGACTTCAAAGGGTCTTCATTTGCTCACTGAACCTCTCCAATCCTATCACTGCTGCGTTTATGCCCCTGTACACACGCTTGATTCTCTTTCAGAGACATAGCAATCCATAGGTTTTAAGATACTTACTAGTCAGGTACATTCTTAGGCGTTTAATATGGGGTGTTGAGTCCATTTCGTTGAGCAAGGAGTAGCTCTTGTCTATTCCATATTTGGCTTAAGGAACTTTATCTGTGCTCATTTCAATCTCTGGTTTTATGCAGCACCCCAACTCACCTTTCCCCTTAAGCCAGCATAAGTTGGTTTTCTAAATTTGAGACCCTCTTCTGTTTTGTAATCCAGTTCCTGTGTAGCCAAGTTTACATTCCGTGTATTAGTGATATCTTATGATGTTTCTTTTTCTGTGTGACTTATTTCACTTAGAATCATCATACCTGAATCCACTCATTATGCTGCTACGGGCCTGATGACATAGATTTCATTGCTGAGTGATATTGCATTGTACGTAAGTACCACAACTTCTTTATCCATTTTTCACTTTCTGCGATATTGAACTTGTACCGTAAACGAGGTTCTTGTAAACAGAGCCGTCCCAAACTTTGGGGTGGCTGTGTCTTTTTGATTTTAATTTCCCTAAGCTATAGGACCATAAGTGGAAGTGCCCTAGGCTCTGTTGCTTTGTTTTTTAGATGTTTCAGGAAACACCATACACTTCTCCCGAGTGGCTGTTGGCAATTTACATCCCGCCCATCAGCATAACAAGGCTCCCAGTTCTCCATGGCCTGTCCTGCCTTTCTGGATTTTAAACTTTTTTCAGATGGCCCTTTTGACCGGGGGGAAGTGAGACTTCATTGTAGTGCAGATTTCCTTTGCAAGCTTGCTTGGTTGGCCAAAAAGGGCGTATGCGTTTTTTCCTGAATATATTCAGGAAAAAACGCATACGCCCTTTTTGGCCAAGTGCATCATTGTCGACGTTCTGCCTCTTTTCCTATGCTTTAAATGCCATTCCAGTCTACCTCCTGAATTCGGTTGCCTGCAATTCTGCCCCGCTTTCAAGTCCTCTTGGCAGCCTTACTTCAGTATATTTTTGGACGATAGCTGTCATTTATAACTGTGCAGGTTTGTGAGTTACAGTGCCCCTGAGCTCCTTTCTTCAACTCGCTTTCTTGTGAGCTGGCCGCAACACCGCAGGATTGCTTCAGGCCCTAATCTGGTTCCGGCACGGCACGCTGAGCCTTTGGTTAATTCCTCTTCCTGGTGGGAAATGAGAGTTAAATTTGCCCGTCCAGACACCTCCAGCTAGTCTCTCATTGGTTCTCCCTATTCCTGTTCATCTTCCGCAGAAATTGCAAACTGGGCCAAACAGGAGGTTAAAGGCACTGACTCTCCAAGTCGGGAGAGTGTTAGTAAAGCATCTGGAATGTTGCACCCGAGTACCAGGGGACGAAAACTGAGACATATTTGAACACGTCTCCCGATCACACGGTTGATCATACTCTGGGTTCCACATGCATGTTTTAGCTGAAAGAAGAATCCCTTAATCCTGGAGAGTTGAGACCCGTGGAATGGGTACCATGCAATATGACTTCAAAGGGTCTTCATTTGCTCACTGAATCTCTCCAATCCTATCACTGCTGCGTTTATGCCCCTGTACACACGCTTGATTCTCTTTCAGAGACATAGCAATCCATAGGTTTTAAGATACTTACTAGTCAGGTACATTCTTAGGCGTTTAATATGGGGTGTTCAGTCCATTTCGTTGAGCAAGGAGTAGCTCTTGTCTATTCCATATTTGGCTTAAGGAACTTTATCTGTGCTCATTTCAATCTCTGGTTTTATGCAGCACCCCAACTCACCTTTCCCCTTAAGCCAGCATAAGTTGGTTTTCTAAATTTGAGACCCTCTTCTGTTTTGTAATCCAGTTCCTGTGTAGCCAAGTTTACATTCCGTGTATTAGTGATATCTTATGATGTTTCTTTTTCTGTGTGACTTATTTCAGTTAGAATCATCAT
This sequence comes from Orcinus orca, assembly GCF_937001465.1. Classification (NCBI taxonomy): domain Eukaryota; kingdom Metazoa; phylum Chordata; class Mammalia; order Artiodactyla; family Delphinidae; genus Orcinus; species Orcinus orca. The sequence continues at coordinate 1,251,390 of NW_026043983.1, forward strand.
ACCTGAATCCACTCATTATGCTGCTACGGACCTGATGACATAGATTTCATTGCTGAGTGATATTGCATTGTACGTAAGTACCACAACTTCTTTATCCATTTTTCACTTTCTGCGATATTGAACTTGTACCGTAAACGAGGTTCTTGTAAACAGAGCCGTCCCAAACTTTGGGGTGGCTGTGTCTTTTTGATTTTAATTTCCCTAAGCTATAGGACCATAAGTGGAAGTGCCCTAGGCTCTGTTTCTTTGTTTTTTAGATGTTTCAGGAAACACCATACACTTCTCCCGAGTGGCTGTTGGCAATTTACATCCCGCCCATCAGCATAAAAAGGCTCCCAGTTCTCCATGGCCTGTCCTGCCTTTCTGGATTTTAAACTTTTTTCAGATGGCCCTTTTGACCGGGGGGAAGTGAGACTTCATTGTAGTGCAGATTTCCTTTGCAAGCTTGCTTGGTTGGCCAAAAAGGGCGTATGCGTTTTTTCCTGAATATATTCAGGAAAAAACGCATACGCCCTTTTTGGCCAAGTGCATCATTGTCGACGTTCTGCCTCTTTTCCTATGCTTTAAATGCCATTCCAGTCTACCTCCTGAATTCGGTTGCCTGCAATTCTGCCCCGCTTTCAAGTCCTCTTGGCAGCCTTACTTCAGTATATTTTTGGACGATAGCTGTCATTTATAACTGTGCAGGTTTGTGAGTTACAGTGCCCCTGAGCTCCTTTCTTCAACTCGCTTTCTTGTGAGCTGGCCGCAACACCGCAGGATTGCTTCAGGCCCTAATCTGGTTCCGGCACGGCACGCTGAGCCTTTGGTTAATTCCTCTTCCTGGTGGGAAATGAGAGTTAAATTTGCCCGTCCAGACACCTCCAGCTAGTCTCTCATTGGTTCTCCCTATTCCTGTTCATCTTCCGCAGAAATTGCAAACTGGGCCAAACAGGAGGTTAAAGGCACTGACTCTCCAAGTCGGGAGAGTGTTAGTAAAGCATCTGGAATGTTGCACCCGAGTACCAGGGGACGAAAACTGAGACATATTTGAACACGTCTCCCGATCACACGGTTGATCATACTCTGGGTTCCACATGCATGTTTTAGCTGAAAGAAGAATCCCTTAATCCTGGAGAGTTGAGACCCGTGGAATGGGTACCATGCAATATGACTTCAAAGGGTCTTCATTTGCTCACTGAATCTCTCCAATCCTATCACTGCTGCGTTTATGCCCCTGTACACACGCTTGATTCTCTTTCAGAGACATAGCAATCCATAGGTTTTAAGATACTTACTAGTCAGGTACATTCTTAGGCGTTTAATATGGGGTGTTCAGTCCATTTCGTTGAGCAAGGAGTAGCTCTTGTCTATTCCATATTTGGCTTAAGGAACTTTATCTGTGCTCATTTCAATCTCTGGTTTTATGCAGCACCCCAACTCACCTTTCCCCTTAAGCCAGCATAAGTTGGTTTTCTAAATTTGAGACCCTCTTCTGTTTTGTAATCCAGTTCCTGTGTAGCCAAGTTTACATTCCGTGTATTAGTGATATCTTATGATGTTTCTTTTTCTGTGTGACTTATTTCAGTTAGAATCATCATACCTGAATCCACTCATTATGCTGCTACGGACCTGATGACATAGATTTCATTGCTGAGTGATATTGCATTGTACGTAAGTACCACAACTTCTTTATCCATTTTTCACTTTCTGCGATATTGAACTTGTACCTTAAACGAGGTTCTTGTAAACAGAGCCGTCCCAAACTTTGGGGTGGCTGTGTCTTTTTGATTTTAATTTCCCTAAGCTATAGGACCATAAGTGGAAGTGCCCTAGGCTCTGTTGTTTTGTTTTTTAGATGTTTCAGGAAACACCATACACTTCTCCCGAGTGGCTGTTGGCAATTTACATCCCGCCCATCAGCATAACAAGGCTCCCAGTTCTCCATGGCCTGTCCTGCCTTTCTGGATTTTACACTTTTTTCAGATGGCCCTTTTGACCGGGGGGAAGTGAGACTTCATTGTAGTGCAGATTTCCTTTGCAAGCTTGCTTGGTTGGCCAAAAAGGGCGTATGCGTTTTTTCCTGAATATATTCAGGAAAAAACGCATACGCCCTTTTTGGCCAAGTTCCTCATTGTCGACGTTCTGTCTCTTTTCCTATGCTTTAAATGCAATTCCAGTCTACCTCCTGAATTCAGTTGCCTGCAATTCTGCCCTGCTTTCAAGTCCTCTTGGCAGCCTTACTTCAGTATATTTTTGGAAGATAGCTGTCATTTATAACTCTGCAGGTTTGTGAATTACTGTGCCCCTGAGCTCCTTTCTTCAACTCGCTTTCTTGTGAGCTTGCCGCAACACTGCAGGATTGCTTTAGGCCGTAATCTGGTTCCGGCATGGCACGCTGAGCCTTTGGTTAATTCCTCTTCCTGGTGGGAAATGAGAGTTAAATTTGCCCGTCCAGACACCTCCAGCTAGTCTCTCATTGGTTCTCCCTATTCCTGTTCATCTTCCGCAGAAATTGCAAACTGGGCCAAACAGGAGGTTAAAGGCACTGACTCTCCAAGTCGGGAGAGTGTTAGTAAAGCATCTGGAATGTTGCACCCGAGTACCAGGGGACGAAAACTGAGACATATTTGAACACGTCTCCCGATCACACGGTTGATCATACTCTGGGTTCCACATGCATGTTTTAGCTGAAGGAAGAATCCCTTAATCCTGGAGAGTTGAGACCCGTGGAATGGGTACCATGCAATATGACTTCAAAGGGTCTTCATTTGCTCACTGAACCTCTCCAATCCTATCACTGCTGCGTTTATGCCCCTGTACACACGCTTGATTCTCTTTCAGAGACATAGCAATCCATAGGTTTTAAGATACTTACTAGTCAGGTACATTCTTAGGCTTTTAATATGGGGTGTTGAGTCCATTTCGTTGAGCAAGGAGTAGCTGTTGTCTATTCCATATTTGGCTTAAGGAACTTTATCTGTGCTCATTTCAATCTCTGGTTTTATGCAGCACCCCAACTCACCTTTCCCCTTAAGCCAGCATAAGTTGGTTTTCTAAATTTGAGACCCTCTTCTGTTTTGTAATCCAGTTCCTGTGTAGCCAAGTTTACATTCCGTGTATTAGTGATATCTTATGATGTTTCTTTTTCTGTGTGACTTATTTCACTTAGAATCATCATACCTGAATCCACTCATTATGCTGCTACGGGCCTGATGACATACATTTCACTGCTGAGTGATATTGCATTGTACGTAAGTACCACAACTTCTTTATCCATTTTTCACTTTCTGCGATATTGAACTTGTACCATAAATGAGGTTCTTGTAAACAGAGCCGTCCCAAACTTTGGGGTGGCTGTGTCTTTTTGATTTTAATTTCCCTAAGCTATAGGACCATAAGTGGAAGTGCCCTAGGCTCTGTTGCTTTGTTTTTTAGATGTTTCAGGAAACATCATACACTTCTCCCGAGTGGCTGTTGGCAATTTACATCCCGCGCATCAGCATAACAAGGCTCCCAGTTCTCCATGGCCTGGCCTGCCTTTCTGGATTTTACACTTTTTTCAGATGGCCCTTTTGACCGGGGGGAAGTGAGACTTCATTGTAGTGCAGATTTCCTTTGCAAGCTTGCTTGGTTGGCCAAAAAGGGCGTATGCGTTTTTTCCTGAATATATTCAGGAAAAAATGCATACGCCCTTTTTGGCCAAGTGCATCATTGTCGACGTTCTGTCTCTTTTCCTATGCTTTAAATGCAATTCCAGTCTACCTCCTGAATTCGGTTGCCTGCAATTCTGCCCCGCTTTCAAGTCCTCTTGGCAGCCTTACTTCAGTATATTTTTGGACGATAGCTGTCATTTATAACTCTGCAGGTTTGTGAATTACAGTGCCCCTGAGCTCCTTTCTTCAACTCGCTTTCTTGTGAGCTGGCCGCAACACCGCAGGATTGCTTCAGGCCCTAATCTGGTTCCGGCACGGCACGCTGAGCCTTTGGTTAATTCCTCTTCCTGGTGGGAAATGAGAGTTAAATTTGCCCGTCCAGACACCTCCAGCTAGTCTCTCATTGGTTCTCCCTATTCCTGTTCATCTTCCGCAGAAATTGCAAACTGGGCCAAACAGGAGGTTAAAGGCACTGACTCTCCAAGTCGGGAGAGTGTTAGTAAAGCATCTGGAATGTTGCACCCGAGTACCAGGGGACGAAAACTGAGACATATTTGAACACGTGTCCCGATCACACGGTTGATCATACTCTGGGTTCCACATGCATGTTTTAGCTGAAGGAAGAATCCCTTAATCCTGGAGAGTTGAGATCCGTGGAATGGGTACCATGCAATATGACTTCAAAGGGTCTTCTTTTGCTCACTGAACCTCTCCAATCCTATCACTGCTGCGTTTATGCCCCTGTACACACGCTTGATTCTCTTTCAGAGAGATAGCAATCCATAGGTTTTAAGATACTTACTAGTCAGGTACATTCTTAGGCGTTTAATATGGGGTGTTGAGTCCATTTCGTTGAGCAAGGAATAGCTGTTGTCTATTCCATATTTGGCTTAAGGAACTTTATCTGTGCTCATTTCAATCTCTGGTTTTATGCAGCACCCCAACTCACCTTTCCCCTTAAGCAAGCATAAGTTGGTTTTCTAAATTTGAGACCCTGTTCTGTTCTGTAATCCAGTTCCTGTGTAGCCAAGTTTACATTCTGTGTATTAGTGATATCTTATGATGTTTCTTTTTGTGTGTGACTTATTTCAGTTAGAATCATCATACGTGAATTCACTCCTTATGCTGCTATGGGCCTCATGACATAGATTTTATTGCTGAGTGATATTGCATTGTACGTAAGTACCACAACTTCTTTATCCATTTTTCACTTTCTGCGATATTGAACTTATACCATAAATGAGGTTCTTGTAAACAGAGCCGTCCCAAACTTTGGGGTTGCTGTGTCTTTTTGATTTTAATTTCCCTAAGCTATAGGACCATAAGTGGAAGTGCCCTAGGCTCTGTTGCTTTGTTTTTTAGATGTTTCAGGAAACACCATACACTTCTCCCGAGTGGCTCTTCTGAATTCTCATCCCGCCCATCAGCATAACAAGGCTCCCAGTTCTCCATGGCCTGTCCTGCCTTTCTGGATTTTACACTTTTTTCAGATGGCCCTTTTGACCGGAGGGGAAGTGAGACTTCATTGTAGTGCAGATTTCTTTGGAAGCTTGCTTGGTTGGCCAAAAAGGGCGTATGCGTTTTTTCCTGAATATATTCAGGAAAAAACGCATACGCCCTTTTTGGCCAAGTGCATCATTGTCGACGTTCTTCCTCTTTTCCTATGCTTTAAATGCAATTCCAGTCTACCTCCTGAAATCGGTTTCCTGTAACTCTGCCCCACTTTCAAGTCCTCTTGGCAGCCTTACTTCCATATATTTTTGGACGATAACTGTCATTTATAACTCTGCAGGTTTGTGAATTACAGTGCCCCTGAGCTCCTTTCTTCAACTCGCTCTCTTGTGAGCTGGCTGCAACACCGCAGGATTGCTTCAGACACTAAAATGGTTTGGCATGGCACGCTGAGCCTTTGGTTATTTCCTCTTCCTGGTGGGAAATGAGAGTTAAATTTGCCCGTCCAGACACCTCCAGCTAGTCTCTCATTGGTCCTCCCTATTCCTGTTCATCTTCCGCAGAAATTGCAAACTGTGCCAAACAGGAGGTTAAAGGCACTGACTCTCCAAGTCGGGAGAGTGTTAGTAAAGCGTCTGGAATGTTGCACCCGAGTACCAGGGGACGAGAACTGAGACATCTTGGAACACGTCTCCCGATCACACTGTTGATCATACTCTGGGTTCCACATGCATGTTTTAGCTGAAGGAAGAATCCCTTAAACCTGGAGAGTTGAGACCCGTGGAATGGGTACCATGCAATATGACTTCAAAGGGTCTTCATTTGCTCACCGAACCTCTACAATCCTATCACTGCTGCTTTTATGCCCCTGTACACACGCTTGATTCTCTTTCAGAGACATAGCAATCCATAGGTTTTAAGATACTTACTAGTCAGGTACATTCTTAGGCGTTTAATATGGGGTGTTGAGTCCATTTCGTTGAGCAAGGTGTAGCTCTTGTCTATTCCATATCTGGCTTAAGGAACTTTATCTGTGCTCATTTCAATCTCTGGTTTTATGCAGCACCCCAACTCACCTTTCCCCTTAAGCAAGCATAAGTTGGTTTTCTAAATTTGAGACCCTGTTCTGTTTTGTAATTCAGTTCCTGTGTAGCCAAGTTTACATTCCGTGTATTAGTGATATCTTATGATGTTTCTTTTTCTGTGTGACTTATTTCAGTTAGAATCATCATACCTGTATTCACTCATTATGCTGGTACGGGCCTGATGACATAGATTTCATTGCTGAGTGATATTGCATTGTACGTAAGTACCACAACTTCTTTATCCATTTTTCGCTTTATGCGATATTGAACTTGTACCGTAAACGAGTTTCTTGTAAACAGAGCCATCCCAAACTTTGGGGTGGCTGTGTCTTTTTGATTTTAATTTCCCTAAGCTATAGGACCATAAGTGGAAGTGCCCTAGGCTCTGTTGCTTTGTTTTTTAGATGTTTCAGGAAACACCATACACTTCTCCGGAGTGGCTGTTGGCAATTTACATCCCGCCCATCAGCATAACAAGGCTCCCAGTTCTCCATGGCCTGTCCTGCCTTTCTGGATTTTACACTTTTTTCAGATGGCCCTTTTGACGGGGGGGAAGTGAGACTTCATTGTAGTGCAGATTTCCTTTGCAAGCTTGCTTGGTTGGCCAAAAAGGGCGTATGCGTTTTTTCCTGAATATATTCAGGAAAAAACGCATACGCCCTTTTTGGCCAAGTGCATCATTGTCGACCTTCTGCCTCTTTTCCTATGCTTTAAATGCAATTCCAGTCTACCTCCTGAAATCGGTTTCCTGCAATTCTGCCCGGCTTTCAAGTCCTCTTGGCAGCCTTACTTCAGTATATTTTTGGATGATAGCTGTCATTTATAACTCTGCAGGTTTGTGAATTACAGTGCCCCTGAGCTCCTTTCTTCAACTCGCTTTCTTGTGAGCTGGCCGCAACACCGCAGGATTGCTTCAGGCCCTAATCTGGTTCCGGCATGGCACGCTGAGCCTTTGGTTAATTCCTCTTCCTGGTGGGAAATGAGAGTTAAATTTTCCCGTCCAGACACCTCCAGCTAGTCTCTCATTGGTTCTCCCTATTCCTGTTCATCTTCCGTGGAATTTGCAAACTGGGCCAAAGAGGAGGTTAAAGGCACTGACTCTCCAAGTCGGGAGAGTGTTAGTAAAGCATCTGGAATGTTGCACCCGAGTACCAGGGGACGAGAACTGAGACATATTTCAACACGTCTCCCGATCACACGGTTGATCATACTCTGGGTTCCACATGCATGTTTTAGCTGAAGAAAGAATCCCTTAAACCTGGAGAGTTGAGACCCGTGGAATGGGTACCATGCAATATGACTTCAAAGGGTCTTCATTTGCTCACCAAAACTCTCCAATCCTATCACTGCTGCGTTTTTGCCCCTGTACTCACGATTGATTCACTTTCAGAGACATAGCAATCCATAGGTTTTAAGATACTTACTAGTCAGGTACATTATTAGGCGTTTAATATGGGGTTTTGAGTCCATTTCGTTGAGCAAGGAGTAGCTCTTGTCTATTACATATTTGGCTTAAGGAACTTTATCTGTGCTCATTTCAATCTCTGGTTTTATGCAGCACCCCAACTCACCTTTCCCCTTAAGCAAGCATAAGTTGGTTTTCTAAATTTGGGACCATGTTCTGTTTTCAAATTCAGTTCCTGTGTAGCCAAGTTTACATTCCGTGTATTAGTGATATCTTATGATGTTTCTTTTTCTGTGTGACTTATTTCAGTTAGAATCATCATACCTGAATCCACTCATTATGCTGCTATGGGCTTGATGACATAGATGTCATTGCTGAGTGATATTGCATTGTACGTAAGTACCACAACTTCTTTATCCATTTTTCGCTTTATGCGATATTGAACTTGTACCGTAAACGAGTTTCTTGTAAACAGAGCCATCCCAAACTTTGGGGTGGCTGTGTCTTTTTGATTTTAATTTCCCTAAGCTATAGGACCATAAGTGGAAGTGCCCTAGGCTCTGTTGCTTTGTTTTTTAGATGTTTCAGGAAACACCATACACTTCTCCGGAGTGGCTGTTGGCAATTTACATCCCGCCCATCAGCATAACAAGGCTCCCAGTTCTCCATGGCCTGTCCTGCCTTTCTGGATTTTACACTTTTTTCAGATGGCCCTTTTGACGGGGGGGAAGTGAGACTTCATTGTAGTGCAGATTTCCTTTGCAAGCTTGCTTGGTTGGCCAAAAAGGGCGTATGCGTTTTTTCCTGAATATATTCAGGAAAAAACGCATACGCCCTTTTTGGCCAAGTGCATCATTGTCGACCTTCTGCCTCTTTTCCTATGCTTTAAATGCAATTCCAGTCTACCTCCTGAAATCGGTTTCCTGCAATTCTGCCCGGCTTTCAAGTCCTCTTGGCAGCCTTACTTCAGTATATTTTTGGATGATAGCTGTCATTTATAACTCTGCAGGTTTGTGAATTACAGTGCCCCTGAGCTCCTTTCTTCAACTCGCTTTCTTGTGAGCTGGCCGCAACACCGCAGGATTGCTTCAGGCCCTAATCTGGTTCCGGCATGGCACGCTGAGGCTTTGGTTAATTCCTCTTCCTGGTGGGAAATGAGAGTTAAATTTTCCCGTCCAGACACCTCCAGCTAGTCTCTCATTGGTTCTCCCTATTCCTGTTCATCTTCCGTGGAATTTGCAAACTGGGCCAAAGAGGAGGTTAAAGGCACTGACTCTCCAAGTCGGGAGAGTGTTAGTAAAGCATCTGGAATGTTGCACCCGAGTACCAGGGGACGAGAACTGAGACATATTTCAACACGTCTCCCGATCACACGGTTGATCATACTCTGGGTTCCACATGCATGTTTTAGCTGAAGAAAGAATCCCTTAAACCTGGAGAGTTGAGACCCGTGGAATGGGTACCATGCAATATGACTTCAAAGGGTCTTCATTTGCTCACCAAAACTCTCCAATCCTATCACTGCTGCGTTTTTGCCCCTGTACTCACGATTGATTCACTTTCAGAGACATAGCAATCCATAGGTTTTAAGATACTTACTAGTCAGGTACATTATTAGGCGTTTAATATGGGGTTTTGAGTCCATTTCGTTGAGCAAGGAGTAGCTCTTGTCTATTCCATATTTGGCTTAAGGAACTTTATCTGTGCTCATTTCAATCTCTGGTTTTATGCAGCACCCCAACTCACCTTTCCCCTTAAGCAAGCATAAGTTGATTTTCTAAATTTGGGACCATGTTCTGTTTTGAAATTCAGTTCCTGTGTAGCCAAGTTTACATTCCGTGTATTAGTGATATCTTATGATGTTTCTTTTTCTGTGTGACTTATTTCAGTTAGAATCATCGTACCTGAATCCACTCATTATGCTGCTATGGACCTGATGACATAGATGTCATTGCTGAGTGATATTGCATTGTACGTAAGTACCACAACTTCTTTATCCATTTTTCGCTTTATGCGATATTGAACTTGTACCGTAAACGAGTTTCTTGTAAACAGAGCCATCCCAAACTTTGGGGTGGCTGTGTCTTTTTGATTTTAATTTCCCTAAGCTATAGGACCATAAGTGGAAGTGCCCTAGGCTCTGTTGCTTTGTTTTTTAGATGTTTCAGGAAACACCATACACTTCTCTCGAGCGGCTGTTGGCAATTTACATCCCGCCCATCAGCATAACAAGGCTCCCAGTTCTCCATGGCCTGTCCTGCCTTTCTGGATTTTACACTTTTTTCAGATGGCCCTTTTGACGGGGGGGAAGTGAGACTTCATTGTAGTGCAGATTTCCTTTGCAAGCTTGCTTGGTTGGCCAAAAAGGGCGTATGCGTTTTTTCCTGAATATATTCAGGAAAAAACGCATACGCCCTTTTTGGCCAAGTGCATCATTGTCGACCTTCTGCCTCTTTTCCTATGCTTTAAATGCAATTCCAGTCTACCTCCTGAAATCGGTTTCCTGCAATTCTGCCCGGCTTTCAAGTCCTCTTGGCAGCCTTACTTCAGTATATTTTTGGATGATAGCTGTCATTTATAACTCTGAAGGTTTGTGAATTACAGTGCCCCTGAGCTCCTTTCTTCAACTCGCTTTCTTGTGAGCTGGCCGCAACACCGCAGGATTGCTTCAGGCCCTAATCTGGTTCCGGCATGGCACGCTGAGCCTTTGGTTAATTCCTCTTCCTGGTGGGAAATGAGAGTTAAATTTTCCCGTCCAGACACCTCCAGCTAGTCTCTCATTGGTTCTCCCTATTCCTGTTCATCTTCCGCGGAATTTGCAAACTGGGCCAAACAGGAGGTTAAAGGCACTGACTCTCCAAGTCGGGAGAGTGTTAGTAAAGCATCTGGAATGTTGTACCCGAGTACCAGGGGACGAGAACTGAGACATATTTCAACACGTCTCCCGATCACACGGTTGATCATACTCTGGGTTCCACATGCATGTTTTAGCTGAAGGAAGAGTCCCTTAAACCTGGAGAGTTGAGACCCGTGGAATGGGTACCATGCAATATGACTTCAAAGGGTCTTCATTTGCTCACCAAAACTCTCCAATCCTATCACTGCTGCGTTTTTGCCCCTGTACTCACGATTGATTCACTTTCAGAGACATAGCAATCCATAGGTTTTAAGATACTTACTAGTCAGGTACATTATTAGGCGTTTAATATGGGGTTTTGAGTCCATTTCGTTGAGCAAGGAGTAGCTCTTGTCTATTACATATCTGGCTTAAGGAACTTTATCTGTGCTCATTTCAATCTCTGGTTTTATGCAGCACCCCAACTCACCTTTCCCCTTAAGCCAGCATAAGTTGGTTTTCTAAATTTGAGACCCTGTTCTGTTTTGTAATTCAGTTCCTGTGTAGCCAAGTTTACATTCCGTGTATTAGTGATATCTTATGATGTTTCTTTTTCTGTGTGACTTATTTCAGTTAGAATCATCATACCTGTATTCACTCATTATGCTGGTACGGGCCTGATGACATAGATTTCATTGCTGAGTGATATTGCATTGTACGTAAGTACCACAACTTCTTTATCCATTTTTCACTTTCTGCGATATTGAACTTGTACCGTAAACGAGGTTCTTGTAAACAGAGCCGTCCCAAACTTTGGGGTGGCTGTGTCTTTTTGATTTTAATTTCCCTAACCTATAGGACCATAAGTGGAAGTGCCCTAGGCTCTGTTGTTTTGTTTTTTAGATGTTTCAGGAAACACCATACACTTCTCCCGAGTGGCTGTTGGCAATTTACATCCCGCCCATCAGCATAACAAGGCTCCCAGTTCTCCATGGCCTGTCCTGCCTTTCTGGATTTTACACTTTTTTCAGATGGCCCTTTTGACCGGGGGGAAGTGAGACTTCATTGTAGTGCAGATTTCCTTTGCAAGCTTGCTTGGTTGGCCAAAAAGGGCATATGCGTTTTTTTATGAATATATTCAGGATTATAGTTTGCCTTTATAACTTTGCAGGTTTTTGAATTGCAGTGGCCCTTGTCTCCATTTTTCAGCTCTTATTTTTGTGATCTTGCCTCATAACCACAGGATTCCTTCAGGCCCTACTCTTCTTCTGGGGCACCTTGCTGTGCCTTTAGTTTATTCTTCTTACTGATGTGAAATTAGAGTGACATTTGCCCATTGAAACCGCTACAGCTAGTTTCTCACTGGTTCCCCCTATTCCCATTCATCCTCCGCACTAACTTCAGACTGTGCGATACCAGAACTTAAAGGCATTGACTCTCCATGTGGGGATGTTTTTAGTAAAGCGGCTGGAATGTCGATCCGGAGTCCCAGGAGAGGAAAAATGAGGTGCATTTTAGAAACCTTTCCCGATCATATGGTATACCAGTCGCTGGGTTTCCCAAGCATGGTTTAGCTGTAGGAAGATTCCCTTCAACCTGGAGTGTTGGGACCCTTGGAATGAGTAGCATGAAGTATTGCATTAAACTTTTGGCAGTTGCTCACCAAAGCTCACCAATCCTCTCATCCCCAAGTGTCCAGCCTTATGTCTTATCCAGCTGTGGGTTTATATGTGGTCAATCCAGGTTGCATCACAGCCCCTGAGCGAATTTTGTAAGAATTTTTCTCTCTTTCATTGTTTCTGTGTTTTGTTTTTAAAATTTATTTCTATAATGGGGTTTAGCTCACTTTCACTGCTGTGTTTGTGCCGCTCTGCACACACTTGATTCCCTTATGGAGATATATCAATACATGGGTTTTAAGATTCTTATTACTCAGATATATTTCTCTGCGGTGTATAGGGTGTGTTGAGGCCAGTTCATTGAGCAAGGTGTAGATCTTGTCTAATATCTATTTGGTTTATTGAACGGTATCTGTGCTAATTTCAAACTCTGGTTTTATGCATCACCCCACCTCTCCTTTCCCCTTAAGCTGACATAAGTGTGTTTTCTAAATGTGAGACACTGTTCTGTTCTGTAATTCATTTCTTGTGCAGCCATATTTACCCTCCCTCTATAAGTGATATCTTATGATATGTTTCTTTTTCTGTTTGACTTATTTCAAGTAGTATTATCAGACCTAAATCCACTCTTTATCCTTCTACTAACCTTATTACATTGATTTCATGGTGAAGAGATATTCCATTGTACATAAGTACCACATCTTCTTTATCCATTGTTCTCTTTCCTGGGATATTTAAGGTGTACTGAAGTTGAGGTTCTTGTAAACAGAGTAGCCCTAAACTGTGGTGTGCTTGTGTCTTGTTGATTTTTAGACTTCTCTAGATATACTCCCATGATTGGAAGTGTCCTATGCTCTGTAGCTCTGTTTTTTAGATGATTTAGGAACCACCATACACTTCTCCAGAGTGGCTCTCGGCAGTTCACACACTGCCCATCAGCGTATAAAGGCTCCCTCTTCTCCATGGCCTGTCCTGCATTTCTGGTTTTTACAATTTTTTAGGATGGCCCTTTTGACCGGTGGGAAATGAGACTTCTTTGTTGTGCACATTTGCATTGCTTGCTTGCTTCGTTGCCCATAAAGTGCGTATGCGTTTTTTCCTGGATATAATCAGGAAAAAACGCATACGCCCTTTTGGGCCAACTGCATCATTGTCGAAATTCTGCCGCTTTTCATGTGCTTTAAAGACGAGTCCAATCTATCTCTTGAAATCTGTTTCTTGCAATTCTGTCTTGCATTCAGATCCTCTTCTTTGCCTTACCTCAACATATTTTTGGACGTTAGTTTTCATTTATAACTCTGCAGGTTTGTGAATTGCAGTGACCCTGAGCTCCATTTTTTAAGTTGCTCTTTTGTGAGCTGGCCTCAAACCCACAGGATTGCTTCAGGCCCTATTTTGGCTCCGGCGAGGTGGGCTGAGCCTTTTTTCAATTCTTATTCTTAATGGGAAATTAGAGTGATATGTGCCCGTCCAAACCCCTACAACTATTCTCTCATTGGTTCCCCCTCTTCCCGTTCATCCTCCTCACAATTTGCAAAATGTGTGAAACAGAAGTTGAAATGTGTTGATTCTCCAAGTGGGGAGATTCTAAGTAACGTGGCTGGAATGGTGAACAGGAGCACCAGGAGAGGATAAATGAGCTGCATTTTAGACACATCTCCCAATCACATGGTGTACAGTCCTCTGGGTTTTCCATGCATGTTTTAGCTGTAGGAAGATCCCTTGAACCTGCAGATTTGGGACCCATTGAATGGGTACCAGGTAATATTACTTTAAATGGGTGTGCATTTCCTCACCCAACCTCACATTTCTCTTAGTGCAAACAGTTTCCAGCCTTATGTCTCATCCTGCTGTGGGTCTAGATGTGTTCAATCCATGTTGCATCACCGTCCCTGAGGAAAAGTTGTAAGAGGTTTTCTCTGTCTCTCTGTCGTTTATTTTTTCAATTTATTACTATATTGGTTACAGCTGATTTTCAAAGCTCTGTTTCTTGCTGCTGTACATCCACTTGATTCACGTACAGAGAGACATTAGTAAATTCTTTTTCAGATTCTTACCAGTCGTATATATTCTTTTCCGGTGACTTGAGTGTGCTGAGTGCAGTTCTTTCAGCTACCGTGTAGGTCTTGTTGATTATCAGTTTGGTATTTGGAATGGTATCTTTGCTAATTTCAACCTCCTGGATGATGCCTCACCCCTCCCCACCTTTCCCGTTTAGCAGCCTTATGCGTGTTTTCTACATATTTGACTATGTTTTTGTTTTGTAATTTATTTCATGTGTAGCCATTTTGGATTCCACCTTTAAGTGATATCTTATGATATGTGTCTTTTTCTTTTTGAATTATGTCACTTAGAATGATCATACATAACTCCTCCGGAGTTGTTACAACTGGCCATATTTCATTGATTTCCAGGCTGAATAATATTCCACTCTACCTAAGTACCACATCTCTATCCATTTTTTCTCTCCAGAGACATTTAAGTTATATCCTAGTCGAGGATCTTTTAAACAGAGAGGGGGTAAACATTGGGGTGCCTGTGTCCTCTCGATTTTTGTTTTTCCCAAGATATACGCCCATGAGTGCAAGTGCCCTATGCTCTGTAGCTCATTTTTTAGATGCTTTAGTAAACACAGTACACTTCTCCAGAATGGCCGTTGGCAATATACATTTCCACTATAAGTCTCACAGGGCTCCCTCTTCTCCTTGCCCTGTCCTGCATTTCTGTTGTTTACGCTTTATGAGGATGGCTCTTCTGACTGATGCGAAGTGATATCTTTTGTAGTATTGACTTCCAGTGCCCACCTGTTTGGTTGGCTAAAAAAGTGTATGCCCTTTTCTTGAATATATACAGAAAAAAACGCATACACCCTTTTTGGCCAACTGCAATGTTGGCAATGTTCAGCTCCTTTTCTTGTGCTTAATGGCGAGTCCTTTCTACCTCCTCAAATCCCTTTCCTGCCATTCTCCCTTGCTTACAAGTCCTTTTCTCTGACTTTCCTCAAGACATTTTTCAGTGATGGATATTTTCAACTCTGCAGTTTCGTGAATTTTACTGCCCCTGAGTTCCATTGTTCAACTTGTGTTTATGGGAACTGGCCACAAAGCAGCGGGATTTCCTCAAGCCCTATACTGTTTCCATGGGCAACCCTAGCCTTTGGTCAATTCGTCTTCCTGATTGGAAATTAGAGTGACATGTGCCTGTCTGAACACCTAGGACTTGTCTCTCATTGTTCCTCATCCTTCCGCTTCATCCTCTGGACAAATTCCAAACTGTACGCAACAGGATGTTGACAGTGCTGACATCTGCAAGTGGGGAGACTGTTAGTAAAGACGCTGGAGGGGTGAACCCGAGCACCAGGAGATGAGGAGATGAGATGCCTTTTCCAAACTCTTCCCGATCAGACGGTATACCATCCTCTGGGTGTGACAGACATGTTTTAGCAGTAGGAAGAGTCCCATTCATGTAAGGAGAACACCAGGGCTTTTTCAAAATCAGTGTCTCCCCGAAACCCCAACTGGGGAATTTTTTAAGCTACGGCTACACATATGTTCATTAAGGGCCTTGGGAAGTAGGCAGAGTCCAAACTTTAGATGATTGAAGTCTTCAGGGTCAGAAGCACTCACCACCAGCTTCCCTTAGGTTACACTTTAACTGTCATTGATAGATGATGTCAATAAAAATATCTATTCTTTTTCAGATTATTTCCCCTTATAGGTTATTGCAAAATGTTGAGTGTAGTTCCCTGTGCTATACAGTAGTTCCTTGTTGATGATCTATTTTATACATAGCAGTGTGTATGTGTTAATCCCAAACTGTTAATTTATCCCTCCTCCCACCTTTCCCCTTTGGTAATAATAAATTATAAGATTTTATACTTCTCAGAAATGGGGGAGCTGAAAGAGAGGTATCATTTTCAATGGAAAAGCATTTAAAACAAGATTGAAGCTTTAACCAAGATTATTAGATGTACATCCTTGGAAAGAAATCACTTCGTTTCTCTAATATTGACCTGACAAATAAGACAAACCTTTTCACTGAACTTGCTTATAATAAAGTGATGGAAATATCAAATGGAAGTGTTAGAAACATCTTATTTTACCCGAGCCTTCTACACTGTTCTATGTTAACTACAGTTTGGCTCACTCATCTGTTCATTGAGGTTACAATAGTCTCAATTTCTGTCACTGATCCTCCAGAGTGGACCCCAACAAGTGTTCCCCTGCCCAGTGTCATTGGGGCCAACAGATCGAGACTGAGTTTGGTTCACAAGCAAAGGAAACTTTATATTTTGATCAGAGAATGGAGAGGTGAGAGCATGCACTACCCCGTGGGCTGTGGGCTGGGCTGCTGTGTAGAGATCCTGTCAGAGTCAGTGGGAGGGAGGGGGCGGAGCTCTCGAGGGCCGGGTTGGCTGCAGCTCAGGCTCTATATCACGGAGTCTGCACTGGGCCCCAGGAGCTGAGGTGTCGACCCAGCCATTCTGCACTAGGAAATCTGGTCTGAAGTGCCGGGTGTGGAACCTCTGCATGCGGGACCCTAGGAGCACATGAAATTAGACAAAGCACCAAGGATAAAAAAGGTTAGACTTGACTTTATTGCCCAGATTCTATTTTTATCTCCCAGGGATTTTTAATGGGCTTTGCTGGGGACAAACCCCTCCTCTGCCTTTTGTCCCGTTCCTCATTCTTGGAGTGCTGAAGGTGCAGACCCTTCTTCTGTAACTGCTGAGTGCTGAGTTGGGAGCCCTCATACCCGGGGGCGAGGGTCAGAGCTTCTCCCCAGCAGCCTCTGGGTGATGTTGATTGTCCCCAGGCCCCCTGCCTCCCTGCTCGTCCACCTGAGCACCAGCATTGGAAGTGTTATAGATTCTAATGACCTTTAAGGGTCCAGGAAAGAGATGTGCAGAGACGCTGTGGGGGCCGGTTACACCCCGCCCCACATTTGTTCGGCCACCTTAGGCTGACCGTTTCTGCCAGCCTAGATGCTCTGACCAGTAGTCTGTGCTTTCTTCAATTAGGTCCCTGAATTAACGTACAAACAGCACCAGGTGTCAGAGCCCTGCCCGCTCAACTCCCAGACAGTCCAGGGTCAGTGGTGATCAAGGACCATGATGGCCACTGAGTCAACAGCCTTTTGAAGTAAACAGGAGTCCAGCCGGTCTTATTGGCCACCATCATCACGGTGTCTGTAGGCTTTTCTATGTTGACAGTGTGATATATGGTTCCCCCGCCAAGATTATTAGCTCCCCTCTGGGTGCAGTAAGTCCTGCAAGCAGTAGTCTACTCTTTTGGAACACACTCTTGTTGTTTTATGAGAGAAACTCCAGGTCAAGTGATGTTCACACGAGTCGTCATGGTGCCCTCTTGCCCCCAGTTATCTCTCTGGATGTTGGAGTTGGAGGGCCTCCTCACTCGAGGTTGGTGTGCCCACGGAGCGAACCCTGCAACTTCAGGGCATGGTTGGTGGTTAGGATCACCACGTGGGGTCCTTTTCCCTTAGGAGGGAGGTGGCCTTTTGGGCTGCTGATTTCCAGGTTTTTAGATACCGCCAGTATCTTGGCCAGATGTGGCAGTGGGCCAAACCCCTTGGTGACCGTAGTTTATCCTACCTGGATGGCATTCTTGCATTGTTCCATTTCAAGTGGTCCCAGTTTTTGCACTAATTCTCCAATAGCGATTCACCTTTCACCAGGAATGTAAAGGTCAAAGGGTTTAGCTAAATTAGGGAGTTCCAGGGCAAGGGTCTGAATTGACTGCTCTTTCCATTCTTGAAAGGCCACTTCTGGATTCTATTCAAAAGGATCATCATCTTTTCCTTTCAGTGTTTCATATAGAGGCCCAGCTAGTAGACTGTAGTTAGGGATCCAGAAGCAGCAAACCCTGGCCTCCCCAGGAACCCCTAAGCTGTCTTCTAGTTTTAGAAAGGGGTAAGTCTGCAAATGGTTTCTTCCCTTTCCTGGGATGGGCTTCTCTGACCTTCTGTGAGAATGAAGCCCAGGCAGGTCACCGCAGTCTGTGATATTTGAGCTTTTTCTTGGACAACTTCTATCCTTTATTGGCTTGGTAGTTCAGAGGCCTCCTTAGTAGGGCTGGCGATCAGAATGTCGTCTGCGTACTGAAGGAGGATTTCCTTTTCCAGAGGTAGAACTTTTAGGTCTTTAGCTAAGCTTTCCCCAAAGATGGTGTGGGAATTTTTGCACCCTTGGGGCAAGACGGCCCGGAAGTATTGTTTTAGTTGTATGTTGAGTCCTGCCACTCACAAGCCAAAATTTCTTGTGACTCTGGGACTAATGGAATGCAAAAGAAGGCATCATTGAAGACTAATACGGAATACCATGTCCTGGTGGTTGGTAGAATGCCCAGCAGGCTGTAGGAATTAGGAACAACTGGAGGTATATCCTCGGTGGCTTCACTGACTGTCCTGACATCCTTTACCAGGTCCCCAGCAGCCCATGGGGCTCTCGTGGTCAGACCAATCCCAGAATATGGAGCTCACCTGGGCAGGTACCCCACCCCCACCCCAGCCCACGGGGCTCTCGTGGTCAGGCCCCTCCCAGGATACAGAGCTACCCTTGCAGGTACCGTGACAGGGCTGGGCACACAGGAACCGTGCACATAGCCCTCATTGCAGAGCACCCCCAGCTCACTTGTCACTCAGAGCTGACACAGAGCACCTCAGAGCAGGACTTGAACTAACAAACAGCAGCTGGGACAGGTCTGTGACCCTGGGCATCACTCTGTGCGGCCTCCCTCCATCTGGTCTTCCAGAGACTTCCACTGCACCCGGGGCACCAGGCCTCTGTCTCCAACCACCACCCACCCCTCCTCTCCCTGACTCCTGGGTTCCTCTCATTAGGAGAGGGTTTTCTTGAAGTTGTCTCCCACTCATGGGCCAGATAAAATGATTAGAAAACAAGCCAAAGCTGCAGCCCCTTGTCTATCCTGACTCTCAGGAGCCCACACCTGTTCCTTGGACCTGGCCGGTTCAGCAAGTTCCATTTTCTGCAACTGTGAGCCCCTGAGGGGTGATGATTGGCTGACCTGGGCAGCCTTACCGTGCCGGCCAGCCCTCCCCAGGTGTGCCTGGGTTGAGATCAATATAAATACCACTCCAGGCAGCAAGAGCCCCTGCAGCCGTGCCTGACGCCATTTTCTCTGCCCTGTCAGCAGTCTCGGGGCTGGGCTGGTGGGAGGGAGTGAGAGGCCATGGCTTTGTGGGTGGCCCAGTGTGAGTGGGGCTCTGCTGGACTTTCTGCAGCAGTTGCCAGACTGCCACCTGCTAAAGAAGAGGATGTGTCACCCATACCTGCTGCTGGAATTTCTCCCTGGGCAGAGGTGTGGAAGGAAAAAAGCAGTGGGGGCAGGGACAGGACGGGTATCTCAGGCAGGGAAATGGAAATCTTCCAGAAGAGCACCCAGGGCCAGGACCATCCTGGCTGGCCTGCAGGCACCAAGTCGGCCGGCATGCTGTCACTCATGTGGCTCTATGGCCCTTCCTCTAGGCTTTCAAGTCCTTGTATATATTCAGGTGTTTTACCTGGGATGGGTGGGAATAGTTCAGCAGCAACTGGCCTGGGGCTCAGCTCATGTTTACTCACAGATGCCTCAGCACGGTGCCCCAGCTTTGCAATGAGGACGCTTGTTGCGTGGGGGCTGCTGGCTGAATGGGAGACGATTCCCCACCACTGACCAACTTCAGAATTGTTTACAACTGGAGCAAGTGCCCTGATACGGTTTTCCTCTGTGGAACTGGTGGGTTCTGTGTTTTTTTTCTCTTTTTCGTTTTTGGTTCAAGGTAGATTTTATTCCTCTTTTTTGTATTTACAGATATAAGCATGGAAATAATTTATTCATATAAATACATGTATGTGAAGGGAATAATTGTTTTTTCTGTTTTATTTTTTAAATTTTATTTCTTTTTAATTTTGAATTTTATTTTATATTTTTATAGAGCAGGTTCTTATTGGTTATCTATTTTATACATATAAATGTATACAGGCCAATCCCAGTCTCTCAACTCCTCCCACAACCACCCCCCCAACAGCTTTCCCCCCTTGTTGTCCATACATTTGTTGTCTACATCTGTTGCTCTATTTATGCCTTGCAAAATGGTTAATCTGTACAGTTTTTCTAGGTTCCACATATATGCATGAATATACAAGATTTGTTTTTCTCTTTCTGACTTACTTCACTCTGTATGACAGTCTCTAGATCCATCGACGTCTCTACAAATGACCCAATTTCATTCCTTTTCATGGCTTAGTAATATTCCATTTTATATATGTACCACAGCTTTATGCATTCGTCTGTCTGTGGGCATTTAGGTTGCTTCCATTACCTCGATATTGTAAAGAGTGAGGCAATGAACATTGCGGTGAATGTTTCTTTTTGATTTCTGGTTTTGTCTGGGTATATGTCCAGTACTGGGATTGCTGTATCATATGGTAATTCTATTGTTAGTTTCTTAAGAAACTCCATATTGTTCTCCATAGTGACTGTATCAATTTATATTCCCAACAATAGTGGAAGAGGGTTCCTTTTCTCCACACCCTTTCCAGCATTTTTTGTTTGTAGATTTTCTGATGATGCCCATTCTATCAGGTGTATGGTGATACCTCATTGTGGAGTCCATTTTGTTGAGCAAGGGGTAGGTCTTGTGTATTACATATTTGGCTTATGGAATGGTATCTGTGCTAAATTCAAACTCTGGTTTTATGCAGCACCCCAACTCACCTTCCCCCTTAAGCAAGCATAAGTTGGTTTTCTAAACTTGAGACCCTGTTCTGTTTTGTAACTCAGTTCATGTGTAGCCAAGTTCACATTCCGTGTATTAGTGATATCTTATGATGTTTCTTTTTCTGTGTCACTTTTTTCACTTAGAATCACCGTGCCTCAATCCACTCATTATGCTGGTACGGGCCTGATGACATAGATTTCATTGCTGAGTGATATTGCATTCTATGTAAGTACCACAACTTCTTTATCCATTTTTCACTTTCTGCAATATTGAACTTTTACCGTAAACGAGGTTCTTGTAAACAGAGCCATCCCAAACTTTGGGGTGGCTGTGTCTTTTTGATTTTAATTTCCCTAAGCTATAGGACCATAAGTGGAAGTGCCCTAGGCTCTGTTGCTTTGTTTTTTAGATGTTTCAGGAAACACCATACACTTCTCCCGAGTGGCTGTCAGCAATTTACAACCCGCCCATCAGCATAACAAGGCTCCCAGTTCTCCATGGCCTGTCCTGCCTTTCTGGATTTTACACTTTTTTCAGATGGCCCTTTTGCCCTGGGGGAAGTGAGACATCATTGTAGTGCAGATTTCCTTTGCAAGCTTGCTTGGTTGGCCAATAAGGGCGTATGCGTTTTTTCCTGAATAGATTCAGGAAAAAACGCATACGCCCTTTTTGGCCAAGTGCATCATTATCAACGTTCTGCCTCATTTCCTATGCTTTAAATGCAATTCCAGTCTACCTCCTGAATTCGGTTGCCTGCAATTCTGCCCCGCTTTCAAGTCCTCTTGGCAGCCTTACTTCAGTATATTTTTGGACGATAGCTGTCATTTATAACTCTGCAGGTTTGTGAATTACAGTGCCCCTGAGCTCCTTTCTTCAACTCGCTTTCTTGTGAGCTGGCCGCAACACCGCAGGATTGCTTCAGGCCCTAATCTGGTTCCGGCACGGCACGCTGAACCTTTGGTTATTTCCTCTTCCTGGTGGGAAATGAGAGTTAAATTTGCCCGTCCAGACACCTCCAGCTAGTCTCTCATTGGTTCTCCCTATTCCTGTTCATCTTCCGCAGAAATTGCAAACTGGGCCAAACAGGAGGTTAAAGACACTGACTCTCCAAGTTGGGAGAGTTTTAGTAAAGCATCTGGAATGTTGCACCCGAGTACCAGGGGACGAGAACTGAGACATATTGGAACACGTCTCCCGATCACACGGTTGATCATACTCTGGGTTCCACATGCATGTTTTAGCTGAAGGAAGAATCCCTTAAACCTGGAGAGTTGAGACCCGTGGAATGGGTACCATGCAATATGACTTCAAAGGGTTTTCATTTGCTCACCGAACCTCTCCAATCCTATCACTGCTGCGTTTATGCCACTGTACACACGCTTGATTCTCTTTCAGAGACATAGCAATCCACAGGTTTTAAGATACTTACTAGTCAGGTACATTCTTAGGCGTTTAATATGGGGTGTTGAGTCCATTTCGTTGAGCAAGGAGTAGCTCTTGTCTATTCCATATTTGGCTTAAGGAACTTTATCTGTGCTCATTTCAATCTCTGGTTTTATGCAGCACCCCAACTCACCTTTCCCCTTAAGCAAGCATAAGTTGGTTTTCTAAATTTGAGACCCTGTTCTGTTCTGTAATCCAGTTGCTGTGTAGCCAAGTTTACATTCTGTGTATTAGTGATATCTTATGATGTTTCTTTTTCTGTGTGACTTATTTCAGTTAGAATCATCATACGTGAATTCACTCCTTATGCTGCTATGGGTCTGATGACATAGATTTCATTGCTGAGTGATATTGCATTGTACGTAAGTACCACAACTTCTTTATCCATTTTTCACTTTCTGCGATATTGAACTTGTACCGTAAACGAGGTTCTTGTAAACACAGCCGTCTCAAATATTGGGGTGGCTGTGTCTTTTTGATTTTAATTTCCCTAAGCTATAGGACCATAAGTGGAAGTGCCCTAGGCTCTGTTGCTTTGTTTTTTAGATGTTTCAGGAAACACCATACACTTCTCCCGAGTGGCTCTTCTGAATTCACATCACGCCCATCAGCATAACAAGGCTCCCAGTTCTCCATGGCCTGTCCTGCCTTTCTGGATTTTACACTTTTTTCAGATGGCCCTTTTGACCGGAGGGGAAGTGAGACTTCATTGTAGTGCAGATTTCTTTGGAAGCTTGCTTGGTTGGCCAAAAAGGGCGTATGCGTTTTTTCCTGAATATATTCAGGAAAAAACGCATACGCCCTTTTTGGCCAAGTGCATCATTGTAGACGTTCTGCCTCTTTTCCTATGCTTTAAATGCAATTCCAGTCTACCTCCTGAAATCGGTTTCCTGTAACTCTGCCCCACTTTCAAGTCCTCTTGGCAGCCTTACTTCCATATATTTTTGGACGATAGCTGTCATTTATAACTCTGCAGGTTTGTGAATTACAGTGCCCCTGAGCTCCTTTCTTCAACTCGCTCTCTTGTGAGCTGGCTGCAACACCGCAGGATTGCTTCAGACACTAAAATGGTTTGGCATGGCACGCTGAGCCTTTGGTTATTTCCTCTTACTGGTGGGAAATGAGAGTTAAATTTGCCCGTCCAGACACCTCCAGCTAGTCTCTCATTGGTTCTCCCTATTCCTGTTCATCTTCCGCAGAAATTGCAAACTGGGCCAAACAGGAGGTTAAAGGCACTGACTCTCCAAGTCGGGAGAGTGTTAGTAAAGCGTCTGGAACGTTGCACCCGAGTACCAGGGGACGAGAACTGAGACATATTGGAACACGTCTCCCGATCACACGGTTGATCATACTCTGGGTTCCACATGCATGTTTTAGCTGAAGGAAGAATCCCTTAAACCTGGAGAGTTGAGACCCGTGGAATGGGTACCATGCAATATGACTTCAAAGGGTCTTCATTTGCTCACCGAACCTCTCCAATCCTATCACTGCTGCTTTTATGCCCCTGTACACACGCTTGATTCTCTTTCAGAGACATAGCAATCAATAGGTTTTAAGATACTTACTAGTCAGGTACATTCTTAGGCGTTTAATATGGGGTGTTGAGTCCATTTCGTTGAGCAAGGTGTAGCTCTTGTCTATTCCATATCTGGCTTAAGGAACTTTTTCTGTGCTCATTTCAATCTCTGGTTTATGCAGCACCCCAACTCACCTTTCGCCTTAAGCAAGCATAAGTTGGTTTTCTAAATTTGAGACCCTGTTGTGTTTTGTAATCCAGTTCCTGTGTAGCCAAGTTTACATTCCGTGTATTAGTGATATCTTATGATGTTTCTTTTTCTGTGTGACTTATTTCAGTTAAAATCATCATACCTGAATTCACTCCTTATGCTGCTACGGGCCTGATGACATAGATTTCATTGCTGAGTGATATTGCATTGTACGTAAGTACCACAACTTCTTTATCCATTTTTCACTTTCTGCGATATTGAACTTGTACCATAAATGAGGTTCTTGTAAACAGAGCCGTCCCAAAAATTGGGGTGGCTGTGTCTTTTTGATTTTAATTTCCCTAAGCTATAGGACCATAAGTGGAAGTGCCCTAGGCTCTGTTGCTTTGTTTTTTAGTTGTTTCAGGAAACACCATACACTTCTCCCGAGTGGCTCTTCTGAATTCACATCCCACCCATCAGCATAACAAGGCTCCCAGTTCTCCATGGCCTGTCCTGCCTTTCTGGATTTTACACTTTTTTCAGATGGCCCTTTTGACCGGGGGGAAGTGAGACTTCATTGTAGTGCAGATTTCCTTTGCAAGCTTGCTTGGTTGGCCAAAAGGGGCGTATGCGTTTCTTCCTGAATATATTCAGGAAGAAACGCATACGCCTTTTTTGGCCAAGTGCATCATTGTGGACGTTCTGCATCTTTTCCTATGCTTTAAATGCAGTTCCAGTCTACCTCCTGAAATCGGTTTCCTGCAATTCTGCCCCGCTTTCAAGTCCTCTTGGCAGCCTTACTTCAGTATATTTTTGGACGATAGCTGTCATTTATAACTCTGCAGGTTTGTGAATTACAGTGCCCCTGAGCTCCTTTCTTCAACTCGCTTTCTTGTGAGCTGGCCGCAACACCGCAGGATTGCTTCAGGCCCTAATCTGGTTGTGGCACGGCACGCTGAGCCTTTGGTTAATTCCTCTTCCTGGTGGGAAATGAGAGTTAAATTTGCCCGTCCAGACACCTCCAGCTAGTCTCTCATTGGTTCTCCCTATTCCTGTTCATCTTCCGCAGAAATTGCAAACTGGGCCAAAAAGGAGTTTAAAGGCACTAACTCTCCAAGTCGGGAGAGTGTTAGTAAAGCGTCTGGAATGTTGCACCCGAGTTTCAGCGGACGAGAAATGAGACATATTGGAACACGTCTCCAAATCACACGGTTGATCATACTCTGGGTTCCACATGCATGTTTTAGCTGAAGGAAGAATCCCTTAAACCTGGAGAGTTGAGACCCGTGGAATGGGTACCATGCAATATGACTTCAAAGGGTCTTCATTTGCTCACCGAACCTCTCCAATCCTATCACTGCTGCGTTTATGCCCCTGTTCACATGCTTGATTCTCTTTCGGAGACATAGCAATCCATAGGTTTTAAGATACTTACTAGTCAGGTACATTCTTAGGCGTTTAATATGGGTTGTTGACTCCATTTCGTTGACCAAGGAGTAGCTCTTGTCTATTCCATATTTGGCTTAAGGAACTTTATCTGTGCTCATTTCAATCTCTGGTTTTATGCAGCACCCCAACTCACCTTTCCCCTTAAGCAAGCATAAGTTGGTTTTCTAAATTTGAGACCCTGTTCTGTTTTGTAATCCAGTTCCTCTGTAGTCAAGTTTACATTCCGTGTATTAGTGATATCTTATGATGTTTCTTTTCCTGTGTGACTTATTTCAGTTAGAATCATCATACCTGAATCCACTCATTATGCTGCTACAGGCCTGATGACATAGATTTCATTGCTGAGTGATATTGCATTGTACGTAAGTACCACAAATTCTTTATCCATTTTTCGCTTTCTGCGATATTGAACTTGTACTGTAAACGAGGTTCTTGTAAACAGAGCCGTCCCAAACATTGGGGTGGCTGTGTCTTTTTGATTTTAATTTCCCTAAGCTATAGGACCATAAGTGGAAGTGCCCTAGGCTCTGTTGCTTTGTTTTTCAGATGTTTCAGGAAACACCATACACTTCTCCCGAGTGGCTGTTGGCAATTTACATCCCGCCCATCAGCATAACAAGGCTCCCAGTTCTCCATGGCCTGTCCTGCCTTTCTGGATTTTACACTTTTTTCAGATGGCCCTTTTGACCGGGGGGATGTGAGACTTCATTGTAGTGCAGATTTCCTTTGCAAGCTTGCTTGGTTGGCCAAAAAGGGCGTATGCGTTTTTTCCTGAATATATTCAGGAAATAAAGCATACGCCCTTTTTGGCCAAGTGCATCATTGTCGACGTTCTTCCTCTTTTCCTATGCTTTAAATGCAATTTCAGTCTACCTCCTGAAATCGGTTTCCTGCAATTCTGCCCCGCTTTCAAGTCCTCTTGGCAGCCTTACTTCAGTATATTTTTGGACGATAGCTGTCATTTATAACTCTGCAGGTTTGTGAATTACAGTGCCCCTGAGCTCCTTTCTTCAACTTGCTTTCTTGTGAGCTGGCCGCAACACCGCAGGATTGCTTCAGGCCCTAATCTGGTTCCGGCACGGCACGCTGAGCCTTTGGTTAATTCCTCTTCCTGGTGGGAAATGAGAGTTAAATTTGCCCGTCCAGACACCTCCAGCTAGTCTCTCATTGGTTCTCCCTATTCCTGTTCATCTTCCACAGAAATTGCAAACTGGGCCAAACAGGAGGTTAAAGGCACTGACTCTCCAAGTCGGGAGAGTGTTAGTAAAGCGTCTGGAATGTTGCACCCGAGTTTCAGCGGACGAGAACTGAGACATATTGGAACACGTCTCCCGATCACACAGTTGATCATAATCTGGGTTCCACATGCATGTTTTAGCTGAAGGAAGAATCCCTTAAACCTGGAGAGTTGAGACCCGTGGAATGGGTACCATGCAATATGACTTCAAAGGGTCTTCATTTGCTCACCGAATCTCTCCAATCCTATCACTGCTGCGTTTATGCCCCTGTTCACACGCTTGATTCTCTTTCGGAGACATAGCAATCCATAGGTTTTAAGATACTTACTAGTCAGGTACATTCTTAGGCGTTTAATATGGGGTGTTGAGTCCATTTCGTTGAGCAAGGAGTAGCTCTTGTCTATTCCATATTTGGCTTAAGGAACTTTATCTGTGCTCATTTCAATCTCTGGTTTTATGCAGCACCCCAACTCACCTTTCCCCTTAAGCAAGCATAAGTTGGTTTTCTAAATTTGAGACCCTGTTCTGTTCTGTAATCCCGTTCCAGTGTAGCCAAGTTTACATTCTGTGTATTAGTGATATCTTATGATGTTTCTTTTTCTGTATGACTTATTTCAGTTAAAATCATCATACCTGAATTCACTCCTTATGCTGCTACGGGCCTGATGACATAGATTTCATTGCTGAGTGATATTGCATTGTACGTAAGTACCACAACTTCTTTATCCATTTTTCACTTTCTGCGATATTGAACTTGTACCATAAATGAGGTTCTTGTAAACAGAGCCGTCCCAAAAATTGGGGTGGCTGTGTCTTTTTGATTTTAATTTCCCTAAGCTATAGGACCATAAGTGGAAGTGCCCTAGGCTCTGTTGCTTTGTTTTTTAGTTGTTTCAGGAAACACCATACACTTCTCCCTAGTGGCTCTTCTGAATTCACATCCAGCCCATCAGCATAACAAGGCTCCCAGTTCTCCATGGCCTGTCCTGCCTTTCTGGATTTTACACTTTTTTCAGATGGCCCTTTTGACCGGGGGGAAGTGAGACTTCATTGTAGTGCAGATTTCCTTTGCAAGCTTGCTTGGTTGGCCAAAAGGGGCGTATGCGTTTCTTCCTGAATATATTCAGGAAGAAACGCATACGCCTTTTTTGGCCAAGTGCATCATTGTGGACGTTCTGCATCTTTTCCTATGCTTTAAATGCAATTCCAGTCTACCTCCTGAAATCGGTTTCCTGCAATTCTGCCCCGCTTTCAAGTCCTCTTGGCAGCCTTACTTCAGTATATTTTTGGACTATAGCTGTCATTTATAACTCTGCAGGTTTGTGAATTACAGTGCCTCTGAGCTCCTTTCTTCAACTCGCTTTCTTGTGAGCTGGCCGCAACACCGCAGGATTGCTTCAGGCCCTAATCTGGTTGTGGCACGGCACGCTGAGCCTTTGGTTAATTCCTCTTCCTGGTGGGAAATGAGAGTTAAATTTGCCCGTCCAGACACCTCCAGCTAGTCTCTCATTGGTTCTCCGTATTCCTGTTCATCTTCCGCAGAAATTGCAAACTGGGCCAAAAAGGAGTTTAAAGGCACTAACTCTCCAAGTCGGGAGAGTGTTAGTAAAGGGTCTGGAATGTTGCACCCGAGTACCAGGGGACGCTAACTGAGACATATTGGAACACATCTCTCGATCACACGGTTGATCATACTCTGGGTTCCACATGCATGTTTTAGCTGAAGGAAGAATCCCTTAAACCTGGAGAGTTGAGACCCGTGGAATGGTTACCATGCAATATGACTTCAAAGGGTCTTCATTTGCTCACTGAACCTCTCCAATCCTATCACTGCTGCTTTTATGCCCCTGTACACACGCTTGATTCTCTTTCAGAGACATAGTAATCCATAGGTTTTAAGATACTTACTAGTCAGTTACATTCTTAGGCGTTTAATATGGGGTGTTGAGTCCATTTCGTTGAGCAAGGAGTAGCTCTTGTCTATTCCATATTTGGCTTAAGGAACTTTATCTGTGCTCATTTCAATCTCTGGTTTTATGCAGCACCCCAACTCACCTTTCCCCTTAAGCAAGCATAAGTTGGTTTTCTCTATTTGAGACCCTGTTCTGTTTTGTAATTCAGTTCCTGTGTAGCCAAGTTTATATTCCATGTATTAGTGATATCTTATGATGTTTCTTTTTCTGTGTGACTTATTTCAGTTAGAATCATCATACCTGAATCCACTCATTATGCTGCTACGGGTCTGATGACATAGATTTCATTGCTGAGTGATATTGCATTATACGTAACTCCCACAACTTCTTTATCCATTTTTCGCTTTCTGCGATATTGAACTTGTACCGTAAACGAGGTTCTTGTAAACAGAGCCGTCCCAAACATTGGGGTGGCTGTGTCTTTTTGATTTTAATTTCCCTAAGCTATAGGACCATAAGTGGAAGTGCCCTAGGCTCTGTTGCTTTGTTTTTTTGATGTTTCAGGAAACACCATACACTTCTCCCGAGTGGCTGTTGGCAATTTACATCCCGCCCATCAGCATAACAAGGCTCCCAGTTCTCCATGGCCTGTCCTGCCTTTCTGGATTTTACACTTTTTTCAGATGGCCCTTTTGACTGGGGGGATGTGAGACTTCATTGTAGTGCAGATTTCCTTTGCAAGCTTGCTTGGTTGGCCAAAAAGTGCGTATGCGTTTTTTCCTGAATATATTCAGGAAAAAACGCATACGCCCTATTTGGCCAAGTGCATCATTATCGACGTTCTTCCTCTTTTCCTATGCTTTCAATGCAATTTCAGTCTACCTCCTGAAATCGGTTTCCTGCAATTCTGCCCCGCTTTCAAGTCCTCTTGGCAGCCTTACTTCAGTATATTTTTGGACGATAGCTGTCATTTATAACTCTGCAGGTTTGTGAATTAGAGTGTCCCTGAGCTCCTTTCTTCAACTCGCTTTTTTGTGAGTTGGCCGCAACACCGCAGGATTGCTACAGGCCCTAATCTGGTTAAGGCACGGCACGCTGAGCCTTTCGTTAATTCCTATTCCTGGTGGGAAATGAGAGTTAAATTTGCCGATCCAGACACCTCCAGCTAGTCTCTCATTGGTTCTCCCTATTCCTGTTCATCTTCCGCAGAAATTGCAAACTGGGCCAAACAGGAGGTTAAAGGCACTGACTCTCCAAGTCGGGAGAGTGTTAGTAAAGCGTATGGAATGTTGCACCCGAGTTTCAGCAGACGAGAACTGAGACATATTGGAACACGTCTCCCGATCAGACGGTTGATCATACTCTGGGTTCCACATGCATGTTTTAGCTGAAGGAAGAATCCCTTAAACCTGGAGAGTTGAGACCTGTGGAATGGGTACCATGCAATATGACTTCAAAGGGTCTTCATTTGCTCACCAAACCTCTCCAATCCTATCACTGCTGCGTTTATGCCCCTGTTCTTTCTCTTTCAGAGACATAGCAATCCATAGGTTTTAAGATACTTACTAGTCAGGTACATTCTTAGGCGTTTAATATGGGTTGTTGAGTCCATTTCGTTGAGCAAGGAGTAGCTCTTGTCTACTCCATATTTGGCTTAAGGAACCTTATCTGTGCTTATTTCAATCTCTGGTTTTATGCAGCACCCCAACTCACCTTTCCCCTTAAGCAAGCATAAGTTGGTTTTCTACATTTGAGACCCTGTTCTGTTTTGTAATTCAGTTCCTGTGTAGCCAAGTTTACATTCCATGTATTAGTGATATCTTATGATGTTTCTTTTCCTGTGTGACTTATTTCAGTTAGAATCATCATACCTGAATCCACTCATTATGCTGCTATGGGCCTGATGACATAGATTTCATTGCTGAGTGATATTGCATTGTACGGAAGTACCACGACTTCTTTATCCATTTTTCGCTTTCTGCGATATTGAACTTGTACCGTAAACGAGGTTCTTGTAAACAGAGCCGTCCCAAACATTGGGGTGGCTGTGTCTTTTTGATTTTAATTTCCCTAAGCTATAGGACCATAAGTGGAAGTGCCCTAGGCTCTGTTGCTTTGTTTTTTAGATGTTTCAGGAAACACCATACACTTCTCCCCAGTGGCTGTTGGCAATTTACATCCCGCCCATCAGCATAACAAGGCTCCCAGTTCTCCATGGCCTGTCCTGCCTTTCTGGATTTTACACTTTTTTCAGATGGCCCTTTTGACCGGGGGGATGTGAGACTTCATTGTAGTGCAGATTTCCTTTGCAAGCTTGCTTGGTTGGCCAAAAAGGGCGTATGCGTTTTTTCCTGAATATATTCAGGAAAAAACCCATACGCCCTTTTTGGCCAAGTGCATCATTGTCGACGTTCTTCCTCTTTTCCTATGCTTTAAATGCAATTTCAGTCTACCTCCTGAAATCGGCTTCCTGCAATTCTGCCCTGCTTTCAAGTCCTCTTGCCAGCCTTACTTCAGTATATTTTTGGACGATAGCTGTCATTTATAACTCTGCAGCTTTGTGAATTACAGTGCCCCTGAGCTCCTTTCTTCAACTCGCTTTCTTGTGAGCTGGCCGCAACACCGCAGGATTGCTTCAGGCCCTAATCTGGTTCCGGCACGGCACGCTGACCCTTTGGTTAATTCCTCTTCCTGGTGGGAAATGAGAGTTAAATTTGCCCGTCCAGACACCTCCAGCTAGTCTCTCATTGGTTCTCCCTATTCCTGTTCATCTTCCGCAGAAATTGCAAACTGGGCCAAACAGGAGGTTAAAGGCACTGACTCTCCAAGTCGGGAGAGTGTTAGTAAAGCGTCTGGAACGTTGCACCCGAGTACCAGGGGACGAGAACTGAGACATATTGGAACACGTCTCCCGATCACACGGTTGATCATACTCTGGGTTCCACATGCATGTTTTAGCTGAAGGAAGAATCCCTTAAACCTGGAGAGTTGAGACCCGTGGAATGGGTACCATGCAATATGACTTCAAAGGGTCTTCATTTGCTCACCGAACCTCTCCAATCCTATCACTGCTGCTTTTATGCCCCTGTACACACGCTTGATTCTCTTTCAGAGACATAGCAATCAATAGGTTTTAAGATACTTACTAGTCAGGTACATTCTTAGGCGTTTAATATGGGGTGTTGAGTCCATTTCGTTGAGCAAGGTGTAGCTCTTGTCTATTCCATATCTGGCTTAAGGAACTTTTTCTGTGCTCATTTCAATCTCTGGTTTATGCAGCACCCCAACTCACCTTTCGCCTTAAGCAAGCATAAGTTGGTTTTCTAAATTTGAGACCCTGTTGTGTTTTGTAATCCAGTTCCTGTGTAGCCAAGTTTACATTCCGTGTATTAGTGATATCTTATGATGTTTCTTTTTCTGTGTGACTTATTTCAGTTAAAATCATCATACCTGAATTCACTCCTTATGCTGCTACGGGCCTGATGACATAGATTTCATTGCTGAGTGATATTGCATTGTACGTAAGTACCACAACTTCTTTATCCATTTTTCACTTTCTGCGATATTGAACTTGTACCATAAATGAGGTTCTTGTAAACAGAGCCGTCCCAAAAATTGGGGTGGCTGTGTCTTTTTGATTTTAATTTCCCTAAGCTATAGGACCATAAGTGGAAGTGCCCTAGGCTCTGTTGCTTTGTTTTTTAGTTGTTTCAGGAAACACCATACACTTCTCCCGAGTGGCTCTTCTGAATTCACATCCCACCCATCAGCATAACAAGGCTCCCAGTTCTCCATGGCCTGTCCTGCCTTTCTGGATTTTACACTTTTTTCAGATGGCCCTTTTGACCGGGGGGAAGTGAGACTTCATTGTAGTGCAGATTTCCTTTGCAAGCTTGCTTGGTTGGCCAAAAGGGGCGTATGCGTTTCTTCCTGAATATATTCAGGAAGAAACGCATACGCCTTTTTTGGCCAAGTGCATCATTGTGGACGTTCTGCATCTTTTCCTATGCTTTAAATGCAGTTCCAGTCTACCTCCTGAAATCGGTTTCCTGCAATTCTGCCCCGCTTTCAAGTCCTCTTGGCAGCCTTACTTCAGTATATTTTTGGACGATAGCTGTCATTTATAACTCTGCAGGTTTGTGAATTACAGTGCCCCTGAGCTCCTTTCTTCAACTCGCTTTCTTGTGAGCTGGCCGCAACACCGCAGGATTGCTTCAGGCCCTAATCTGGTTGTGGCACGGCACGCTGAGCCTTTGGTTAATTCCTCTTCCTGGTGGGAAATGAGAGTTAAATTTGCCCGTCCAGACACCTCCAGCTAGTCTCTCATTGGTTCTCCCTATTCCTGTTCATCTTCCGCAGAAATTGCAAACTGGGCCAAAAAGGAGTTTAAAGGCACTAACTCTCCAAGTCGGGAGAGTGTTAGTAAAGCGTCTGGAATGTTGCACCCGAGTTTCAGCGGACGAGAAATGAGACATATTGGAACACGTCTCCAAATCACACGGTTGATCATACTCTGGGTTCCACATGCATGTTTTAGCTGAAGGAAGAATCCCTTAAACCTGGAGAGTTGAGACCCGTGGAATGGGTACCATGCAATATGACTTCAAAGGGTCTTCATTTGCTCACCGAACCTCTCCAATCCTATCACTGCTGCGTTTATGCCCCTGTTCACATGCTTGATTCTCTTTCGGAGACATAGCAATCCATAGGTTTTAAGATACTTACTAGTCAGGTACATTCTTAGGCGTTTAATATGGGTTGTTGACTCCATTTCGTTGACCAAGGAGTAGCTCTTGTCTATTCCATATTTGGCTTAAGGAACTTTATCTGTGCTCATTTCAATCTCTGGTTTTATGCAGCACCCCAACTCACCTTTCCCCTTAAGCAAGCATAAGTTGGTTTTCTAAATTTGAGACCCTGTTCTGTTTTGTAATCCAGTTCCTCTGTAGTCAAGTTTACATTCCGTGTATTAGTGATATCTTATGATGTTTCTTTTCCTGTGTGACTTATTTCAGTTAGAATCATCATACCTGAATCCACTCATTATGCTGCTACAGGCCTGATGACATAGATTTCATTGCTGAGTGATATTGCATTGTACGTAAGTACCACAAATTCTTTATCCATTTTTCGCTTTCTGCGATATTGAACTTGTACTGTAAACGAGGTTCTTGTAAACAGAGCCGTCCCAAACATTGGGGTGGCTGTGTCTTTTTGATTTTAATTTCCCTAAGCTATAGGACCATAAGTGGAAGTGCCCTAGGCTCTGTTGCTTTGTTTTTCAGATGTTTCAGGAAACACCATACACTTCTCCCGAGTGGCTGTTGGCAATTTACATCCCGCCCATCAGCATAACAAGGCTCCCAGTTCTCCATGGCCTGTCCTGCCTTTCTGGATTTTACACTTTTTTCAGATGGCCCTTTTGACCGGGGGGATGTGAGACTTCATTGTAGTGCAGATTTCCTTTGCAAGCTTGCTTGGTTGGCCAAAAAGGGCGTATGCGTTTTTTCCTGAATATATTCAGGAAATAAAGCATACGCCCTTTTTGGCCAAGTGCATCATTGTCGACGTTCTTCCTCTTTTCCTATGCTTTAAATGCAATTTCAGTCTACCTCCTGAAATCGGTTTCCTGCAATTCTGCCCCGCTTTCAAGTCCTCTTGGCAGCCTTACTTCAGTATATTTTTGGACGATAGCTGTCATTTATAACTCTGCAGGTTTGTGAATTACAGTGCCCCTGAGCTCCTTTCTTCAACTTGCTTTCTTGTGAGCTGGCCGCAACACCGCAGGATTGCTTCAGGCCCTAATCTGGTTCCGGCACGGCACGCTGAGCCTTTGGTTAATTCCTCTTCCTGGTGGGAAATGAGAGTTAAATTTGCCCGTCCAGACACCTCCAGCTAGTCTCTCATTGGTTCTCCCTATTCCTGTTCATCTTCCACAGAAATTGCAAACTGGGCCAAACAGGAGGTTAAAGGCACTGACTCTCCAAGTCGGGAGAGTGTTAGTAAAGCGTCTGGAATGTTGCACCCGAGTTTCAGCGGACGAGAACTGAGACATATTGGAACACGTCTCCCGATCACACAGTTGATCATAATCTGGGTTCCACATGCATGTTTTAGCTGAAGGAAGAATCCCTTAAACCTGGAGAGTTGAGACCCGTGGAATGGGTACCATGCAATATGACTTCAAAGGGTCTTCATTTGCTCACCGAATCTCTCCAATCCTATCACTGCTGCGTTTATGCCCCTGTTCACACGCTTGATTCTCTTTCGGAGACATAGCAATCCATAGGTTTTAAGATACTTACTAGTCAGGTACATTCTTAGGCGTTTAATATGGGGTGTTGAGTCCATTTCGTTGAGCAAGGAGTAGCTCTTGTCTATTCCATATTTGGCTTAAGGAACTTTATCTGTGCTCATTTCAATCTCTGGTTTTATGCAGCACCCCAACTCACCTTTCCCCTTAAGCAAGCATAAGTTGGTTTTCTAAATTTGAGACCCTGTTCTGTTCTGTAATCCCGTTCCAGTGTAGCCAAGTTTACATTCTGTGTATTAGTGATATCTTATGATGTTTCTTTTTCTGTATGACTTATTTCAGTTAAAATCATCATACCTGAATTCACTCCTTATGCTGCTACGGGCCTGATGACATAGATTTCATTGCTGAGTGATATTGCATTGTACGTAAGTACCACAACTTCTTTATCCATTTTTCACTTTCTGCGATATTGAACTTGTACCATAAATGAGGTTCTTGTAAACAGAGCCGTCCCAAAAATTGGGGTGGCTGTGTCTTTTTGATTTTAATTTCCCTAAGCTATAGGACCATAAGTGGAAGTGCCCTAGGCTCTGTTGCTTTGTTTTTTAGTTGTTTCAGGAAACACCATACACTTCTCCCTAGTGGCTCTTCTGAATTCACATCCAGCCCATCAGCATAACAAGGCTCCCAGTTCTCCATGGCCTGTCCTGCCTTTCTGGATTTTACACTTTTTTCAGATGGCCCTTTTGACCGGGGGGAAGTGAGACTTCATTGTAGTGCAGATTTCCTTTGCAAGCTTGCTTGGTTGGCCAAAAGGGGCGTATGCGTTTCTTCCTGAATATATTCAGGAAGAAACGCATACGCCTTTTTTGGCCAAGTGCATCATTGTGGACGTTCTGCATCTTTTCCTATGCTTTAAATGCAATTCCAGTCTACCTCCTGAAATCGGTTTCCTGCAATTCTGCCCCGCTTTCAAGTCCTCTTGGCAGCCTTACTTCAGTATATTTTTGGACTATAGCTGTCATTTATAACTCTGCAGGTTTGTGAATTACAGTGCCTCTGAGCTCCTTTCTTCAACTCGCTTTCTTGTGAGCTGGCCGCAACACCGCAGGATTGCTTCAGGCCCTAATCTGGTTGTGGCACGGCACGCTGAGCCTTTGGTTAATTCCTCTTCCTGGTGGGAAATGAGAGTTAAATTTGCCCGTCCAGACACCTCCAGCTAGTCTCTCATTGGTTCTCCGTATTCCTGTTCATCTTCCGCAGAAATTGCAAACTGGGCCAAAAAGGAGTTTAAAGGCACTAACTCTCCAAGTCGGGAGAGTGTTAGTAAAGGGTCTGGAATGTTGCACCCGAGTACCAGGGGACGCTAACTGAGACATATTGGAACACATCTCTCGATCACACGGTTGATCATACTCTGGGTTCCACATGCATGTTTTAGCTGAAGGAAGAATCCCTTAAACCTGGAGAGTTGAGACCCGTGGAATGGTTACCATGCAATATGACTTCAAAGGGTCTTCATTTGCTCACTGAACCTCTCCAATCCTATCACTGCTGCTTTTATGCCCCTGTACACACGCTTGATTCTCTTTCAGAGACATAGTAATCCATAGGTTTTAAGATACTTACTAGTCAGTTACATTCTTAGGCGTTTAATATGGGGTGTTGAGTCCATTTCGTTGAGCAAGGAGTAGCTCTTGTCTATTCCATATTTGGCTTAAGGAACTTTATCTGTGCTCATTTCAATCTCTGGTTTTATGCAGCACCCCAACTCACCTTTCCCCTTAAGCAAGCATAAGTTGGTTTTCTCTATTTGAGACCCTGTTCTGTTTTGTAATTCAGTTCCTGTGTAGCCAAGTTTATATTCCATGTATTAGTGATATCTTATGATGTTTCTTTTTCTGTGTGACTTATTTCAGTTAGAATCATCATACCTGAATCCACTCATTATGCTGCTACGGGTCTGATGACATAGATTTCATTGCTGAGTGATATTGCATTATACGTAACTCCCACAACTTCTTTATCCATTTTTCGCTTTCTGCGATATTGAACTTGTACCGTAAACGAGGTTCTTGTAAACAGAGCCGTCCCAAACATTGGGGTGGCTGTGTCTTTTTGATTTTAATTTCCCTAAGCTATAGGACCATAAGTGGAAGTGCCCTAGGCTCTGTTGCTTTGTTTTTTTGATGTTTCAGGAAACACCATACACTTCTCCCGAGTGGCTGTTGGCAATTTACATCCCGCCCATCAGCATAACAAGGCTCCCAGTTCTCCATGGCCTGTCCTGCCTTTCTGGATTTTACACTTTTTTCAGATGGCCCTTTTGACTGGGGGGATGTGAGACTTCATTGTAGTGCAGATTTCCTTTGCAAGCTTGCTTGGTTGGCCAAAAAGTGCGTATGCGTTTTTTCCTGAATATATTCAGGAAAAAACGCATACGCCCTATTTGGCCAAGTG
Source organism: Orcinus orca (assembly GCF_937001465.1). Classification (NCBI taxonomy): domain Eukaryota; kingdom Metazoa; phylum Chordata; class Mammalia; order Artiodactyla; family Delphinidae; genus Orcinus; species Orcinus orca. The sequence goes on from NW_026043983.1 coordinate 1,288,629, forward strand.
CATCATTATCGACGTTCTTCCTCTTTTCCTATGCTTTCAATGCAATTTCAGTCTACCTCCTGAAATCGGTTTCCTGCAATTCTGCCCCGCTTTCAAGTCCTCTTGGCAGCCTTACTTCAGTATATTTTTGGACGATAGCTGTCATTTATAACTCTGCAGGTTTGTGAATTAGAGTGTCCCTGAGCTCCTTTCTTCAACTCGCTTTTTTGTGAGTTGGCCGCAACACCGCAGGATTGCTACAGGCCCTAATCTGGTTAAGGCACGGCACGCTGAGCCTTTCGTTAATTCCTATTCCTGGTGGGAAATGAGAGTTAAATTTGCCGATCCAGACACCTCCAGCTAGTCTCTCATTGGTTCTCCCTATTCCTGTTCATCTTCCGCAGAAATTGCAAACTGGGCCAAACAGGAGGTTAAAGGCACTGACTCTCCAAGTCGGGAGAGTGTTAGTAAAGCGTATGGAATGTTGCACCCGAGTTTCAGCAGACGAGAACTGAGACATATTGGAACACGTCTCCCGATCAGACGGTTGATCATACTCTGGGTTCCACATGCATGTTTTAGCTGAAGGAAGAATCCCTTAAACCTGGAGAGTTGAGACCTGTGGAATGGGTACCATGCAATATGACTTCAAAGGGTCTTCATTTGCTCACCAAACCTCTCCAATCCTATCACTGCTGCGTTTATGCCCCTGTTCTTTCTCTTTCAGAGACATAGCAATCCATAGGTTTTAAGATACTTACTAGTCAGGTACATTCTTAGGCGTTTAATATGGGTTGTTGAGTCCATTTCGTTGAGCAAGGAGTAGCTCTTGTCTACTCCATATTTGGCTTAAGGAACCTTATCTGTGCTTATTTCAATCTCTGGTTTTATGCAGCACCCCAACTCACCTTTCCCCTTAAGCAAGCATAAGTTGGTTTTCTACATTTGAGACCCTGTTCTGTTTTGTAATTCAGTTCCTGTGTAGCCAAGTTTACATTCCATGTATTAGTGATATCTTATGATGTTTCTTTTCCTGTGTGACTTATTTCAGTTAGAATCATCATACCTGAATCCACTCATTATGCTGCTATGGGCCTGATGACATAGATTTCATTGCTGAGTGATATTGCATTGTACGGAAGTACCACGACTTCTTTATCCATTTTTCGCTTTCTGCGATATTGAACTTGTACCGTAAACGAGGTTCTTGTAAACAGAGCCGTCCCAAACATTGGGGTGGCTGTGTCTTTTTGATTTTAATTTCCCTAAGCTATAGGACCATAAGTGGAAGTGCCCTAGGCTCTGTTGCTTTGTTTTTTAGATGTTTCAGGAAACACCATACACTTCTCCCCAGTGGCTGTTGGCAATTTACATCCCGCCCATCAGCATAACAAGGCTCCCAGTTCTCCATGGCCTGTCCTGCCTTTCTGGATTTTACACTTTTTTCAGATGGCCCTTTTGACCGGGGGGATGTGAGACTTCATTGTAGTGCAGATTTCCTTTGCAAGCTTGCTTGGTTGGCCAAAAAGGGCGTATGCGTTTTTTCCTGAATATATTCAGGAAAAAACCCATACGCCCTTTTTGGCCAAGTGCATCATTGTCGACGTTCTTCCTCTTTTCCTATGCTTTAAATGCAATTTCAGTCTACCTCCTGAAATCGGCTTCCTGCAATTCTGCCCTGCTTTCAAGTCCTCTTGCCAGCCTTACTTCAGTATATTTTTGGACGATAGCTGTCATTTATAACTCTGCAGCTTTGTGAATTACAGTGCCCCTGAGCTCCTTTCTTCAACTCGCTTTCTTGTGAGCTGGCCGCAACACCGCAGGATTGCTTCAGGCCCTAATCTGGTTCCGGCACGGCACGCTGACCCTTTGGTTAATTCCTCTTCCTGGTGGGAAATGAGAGTTAAATTTGCCCGTCCAGACACCTCCAGCTAGTCTCTCATTGGTTCTCCCTATTCCTGTTCATCTTCCGCAGAAATTGCAAACTGGGCCAAACAGGAGTTTAAAGGCACTGAATCTCCAAGTTGGGAGAGTGTTAGTAAAGCATCTGGAATGTTGCACCCGAGTTTCAGCGGACGAGAACTGAGACATATTGGAACACGTCTCCCGATCACACGGTTGATCATACTCTGGGTTCCACATGCATGTTTTAGCTGAAGGAAGAATCCCTTAAACCTGGAGAGTTGAGACCCGTGGAATGGGTACCATGCAATATGACTTCAAAGGGTCTTCATTTGCTCACCGAACCTCTCCAATCCTATCACTGCTGCGTTTATGCCCCTGTTCACACGTTTGATTCTCTTTCAGAGACATAGCAATCCATAGGTTTTAAGATACTTACTAGTCAGGTACATTCTTAGGCGTTTAATATGGGTTGTTGAGTCCATTTCCTTGAGCAAGGAGTAGCTCTTGTCTATTCCATATTTGGCTTAAGGAACTTTATCTGTGCTCATTTCAATCTCTGGTTTTATGCAGCACCCCAACTCACCTTTCCCCTTAAGCAAGCATAAGTTGGTTTTCTACATTTGAGACCCTGTTCTGTTTTGTAATCCAGTTCCTGAGTAGTCAAGTTTACATTCCGTGTATTAGTGATATCTTATGATGTTTCTTTTCCTGTGTGACTTATTTCAGTTAGAATCATAATACCTGAATCCACTCATTATGCTGCTACAGGCCTGATGACATAGATTTCATTGCTGAGTGATATTGCATTGTACGTAAGTACCACAACTTCTTTATCCATTTTTCGCTTTCTGCGATATTGAACTTGTACCATAAACGAGGTTCTTGTAAACAGAGCCGTCCCAAACATTTGGGTGGCTGTGTCTTTTTGATTTTAATTTCCCTAAGCTATAGGACCATAAGTGGAAGTGCCCTAGGCTCTGTTGCTTTGCTTTTTAGATGTTTCAGGAAACACCATACACTTCTCCCAAGTGGCTGTTGGCAATTTACATCCCGCCCATCAGCATAACAAGGCTCCCAGTTCTCCATGGCCTGTCCTGCCTTTCTGGATTTTACACTTTTTTCAGATGGCCCTTTTGACCGGGGGGATGTGAGATTTCATTGTAGTACAGATTTCCTTTGCAAGCTTGCTTGGTTGGCCAAAAAGGGCGTATGCGTTTTTTCCTGAATATATTCAGGAAAAAACGCATACGCCCTTTTTGGCCAAGTGCATCATTGTCGACGTTCTGCCTCTTTTCCTATGCTTTAAATGCAATTTCAGTCTACCTCCTGAAATCGGTTTCCTGCAATTCTGCCCCGCTTTCAAGTCCTCTTGGAAGCCTTACTTCAGTATATTTTTGGATGATAGCTGTCATTTATAACTCTGCAGGTTTGTGAATTACAGTGCCCCTGAGCTCCTTTCTTCAACTCGCTTTCTTGTGAGCTGGCCGCAACACCGCAGGATTGCTTCAGGCCCTAATCTGGTTCCGGCACGGCACGCTGAGCCTTTGGTTAATTCCTCTTCCTGGTGGGAAATGAGAGTTAAATTTGCCCGTCCAGACACCTCCAGCTAGTCTCTCGTTGGTTCTCCCTATTCATGTTCATCTTCCGCAGAAATTGCAAACTGGGCCAAACAGGAGGTTAAAGGCACTGACTCTCCAAGTCGGGAGAGTGTTAGTAAAGCGTCTGGAATGTTGTACCCGAGTTTCAGCAGACGAGAAATGAGACATATTGGAACACGTCTCCCGATCACACAGTTGATCATAATCTGGGTTCCACATGCATGTTTTAGCTGAAGGAAGAATCCCTTAAACCTGGAGAGTTGAGACCCGTGGAATGGGTACCATGCAATATGACTTCAAAGGGTCTTCATTTGCTCACCGAACCTCTCCAATCCTATCACTGCTGCGTTTATGCCCCTGTACACACGCTTGATTCTCTTTCAGAGACATAGCAATCCATAGGTTTTAAGATACTTACTAGTCAGGTACATTCTTAGGCGTTTAATATGGGGTGTTGAGTCCATTTCGTTGAGCAAGGAGTAGCTCTTGTCTATTCCATATTTGGCTTAAGGAACATTATCTGTGCTCATTTCAATCTCTGGTTTTATGCAGCACCCCAACTCAACTTTCCCCTTAAGCAAGCATAAGTTGGTTTTCTAAATTTGAGACCCTCTTCTGTTTTGTAATCCAGTTCCTGTGTAGCCAAGTTTACATTCCGTGTATTAGTGATATCTTATGATGTTTCTTTTTCTGTGTGACTTATTTCAGTTAGAATCATCATTCCTGAATCCACTCATTATGCTGCTATGGGCCTGATGACATAGATTTCATGCTGAGTGATATTGCATTGTACGGAAGTACCACAACTTCTTTATCCATTTTTCACTTTCTGCGATATTGAACTTGTACCGTAAACGAGGTTCTTGTAAACAGAGCAGTTCCAAATTTTGGGGTGGCTGTGTCTTTTTGATTTTAATTTTCCTAAGCTATAGGACCATAAGTGGAAGTGCCCTAGGCTCTGTTGCTTTGTTTTTTAGATGTTTCAGGAAACACCATACAATTCTCCCAAGTGGCTGTTGGCAATTTACATCCCGCCCATCAGCATAACAAGGCTCCCAGTTCTCCATGGCCTGTCCTGCCTTTCTGGATTTTATACTTTTTTCAGATTGCCCTTTTGACCGGGGGGAAGTGAGACTTCATTGTAGTGCAGATTTCCTTTGCAAGCTTGCTTGGTTGGCCAAGTGCATCATTGTGGACGTTCTGCCTCTTTTCCTATGCTTTCAATGCAATTCCAGTCTACCTCCTGAAATCGGTTTCCTTCAATTCTGCCCCGCTTTCAACTCCTCTTGACAACCTTACTTCAGTATATTTTTGGACGATACCTGTCATTTATAACTCTGCAGATTTGTGAATTACAGTGCTCCTGAGCTCCTTTCTTCAACTCGCTTTCTTGTGAGCTGGCTGCAACACCGCAGGATTGCTTCAGGCCCTAATCTGATTCCGGCACGGCACGCTGAGCCTTTGGTTAATTCCTCTTCCTGGTGGGAAATGAGAGTTAAATTTGACCGTCCAGACACCTCCAGCTAGTCTCTCATTGGTTCTCCCTATTCCTGTTCATCTTCCGCAGAAATTGCAAACTGGGCCAAATAGGAGGTTAAAGGCACTGACTCTCCAAGTCGGGAGAGTGTTAGTAAAGCATCTGGAATTTTGCACCCGAGTACCAGGGGACGAAAACTGAGACATATTTGAACACGTCTCCCGATCACATGGTTGATCATACTCTGGGTTCCACATGCATGTTTAGCTGAAGGAAGAATCCCTTAAACCTGGAGAGTTGAGACCCGTGGAATGGGTGCCATGCAACATGACTTCAAAGGGTCTTCATTTGCTCACCGAACCTCTCCAATCCTATCACTGCTGCGTTTATGCCCCTGTACACACGCTTGATTCTCTTTCGGAGACATAGCAATCCATAGGTTTTAAGATACTTACTCGTCAGGTACATTCTTAGGCGTTTAATATGGGGTGTTGAGTCCATTTTGTTGAGCAAGGAGTAGCTCTTGTCTATTACATATTTGGCTTAAGGAACTTTATCTGTGCTCATTTCAATCTCTGGTTTTATGCAGCACCCCACCTCACCTTTCCCCTTAAGCCAGCATAAGTTGGTTTTCTACATTTGAGACCCTGTTCTGTTTTGTAATCCAGTTCCTGTGTAGCCAAGTTTACATTCCGTGTATTAGTGATATCTTATGATGTTTCTTTTTCTGTGTGACTTATTTCAGTTAGAATCATCATACCTGAATCCACTCATTATGCTGCTACGGGCCTGATGACATAGATTTCATTGCTGAGTGATATTGCATTGTACGTAAGTACCACAACTTCTTTATCCATTTTTCACTTTCTGCGATATTGAACTTGTACCGTAAACGAGGTTCTTGTAAACAGAGCAGTTCCAAATTTTGGGGTGGCTGTGTCTTTTTGATTTTAATTTTCCTAAGCTATAGGACCATAAGTGGAAGTGCCCTAGGCTCTGTTGCTTTGTTTTTTAGATGTTTCAGGAAACACCATACAATTCTCCCGAGTGGCTGTTGGCAATTTACATCCCGCCCATCAGCATAACAAGGCTCCCAGTTCTCCTTGGCCTGTCCTGCCTTTCTGGATTTTATACTTTTTTCAGATTGCCCTTTTGACCGGGGTGAAGTGAGACTTCATTGTAGTGCAGATTTCCTTTGCAAGCTTGCTTGGTTGGCCAAGTGCATCATTGTGGACGTTCTGCCTCTTTTCCTATGCTTTCAATGCAATTCCAGTCTACCTCCTGAAATCGGTTTCCTTCAATTCTGCCCCGCTTTCAAGTCCTCTTCACAGCCTTACTTCAGTATATTTTTGGACGATAGCTGTCATTTATAACTCTGCAGGTTTGTGAATTACAGTGCCCCTGAGCTCCTTTCTTCAACTCGCTTTCTTGTGAGCTGGCTGCAACACCGCAGGATTGCTTCAGGCCCTAATCTGATTCCGGCACGGCACGCTGAGCCTTTGGTTAATTCCTCTTCCTGGTGGGAAATGAGAGTTAAATTTGCCCGTCCAGACACCTCCAGCTAGTCTCTCATTGGTTCTCCCTATTCCTGTTCATCTTCCGCAGAAATTGCAAACTGGGCCAAATAGGAGGTTAAAGGCACTGACTCTCCAAGTCGGGAGAGTGTTAGTAAAGCATCTGGAATTTTGCACCCGAGTACCAGGGGACGAAAACTGAGACATATTTGAACACGTCTCCTGATCACACGGTTGATCATACTCTGGGTTCCACATGCATGTTTTAGCTGAAGGAAGAATCCCTTAAACCTGGAGAGTTGAGACCCGTGGAATGGGTACCATGCAATATGACTTCAAAGGGTCTTCATTTGCTCACTGAACCTCTCCAATCCTATCACTGCTGCGTTTATGCCCCTGTACACACGCTTGATTCTCTTTCGGAGACATAGCAATCCATAGGTTTTAAGATACTTACTCGTCAGGTACATTCTTAGGCGTTTAATATGGGGTGTTGAGTCCATTTTGTTGAGCAAGGAGTAGCTCTTGTCTATTACATATTTGGCTTAAGGAACTTTATCTGTGCTCATTTCAATCTCTGGTTTTATGCAGCACCCCACCTCACCTTTCCCCTTAAGCCAGCATAAGTTGGTTTTCTACATTTGAGACCCTGTTCTGTTTTGTATTCCAGTTCCTGTGTAGCCAAGTTTACATTCCGTGTATTAGTGATATCTTATGATGTTTCTTTTTCTGTGTGACTTATTTCAGTTAGAATCATCATACCTGAATCCACTCATTATGCTGCTACGGGCCTGATGACATAGATTTCATTGCTGAGTGATACTGCATTGTACATAAGTACCACAACTTCTTTATCCATTTTTCACTTTCTGCGATATTGAACTTGTACTGTAAACGAGGTTCTTGTACACAGAGCTGTTCCAAACTTTGGGGTGGCTGTGTCTTTTTGATTTTAATTTCCCTAAGCTATAGGACCATAAGTGGAAGTGCCCTAGGCTCTGTTGCTTTGTTTTTTAGATGTTTCAGGAAACACCATACACTTCTCCCAAGTGGCTGCTGGCAATTTACATCCCGCCCATCAGCATAACAAGGCTCCCAGTTCTCCATGGCCTGTCCTGCCTTTCTGGATTTTAAACTTTTTTCAGATGGCCCTTTTGACCGGGGGGAAGTGAGACTTCATTGTAGTGCAGGTTTCCTTTGCAAGCTTGCTTGGTTGGCCAAAAAGGGCGTATGCGTTTTTTCCTGAATATATTCAGGAGAAAACGCATACGCCCTTTTTGGCCAAATGCATCATTGTGGACGTTCTGCCTCTTTTCCTATGCTTTAAATGCAATTCCAGTCTGCCTCCTGAAATCGGTTTCCTGCAATTCTGCCCCGCTTTCAAGTCTTCTTGGCAGCCTTACTTCAGTATATTTTTGGACGATAGCTGTCATTTATAACTCTGCAGGTTTGTGAATTACAGTGTCCCTGAGCTCCTTTCTTCAACTCGCTTTCTTGTGAGCTGGCCGCAACACCGCACGATTGCTTCAGGCCCTAATCTGGTTCCGGCACGGCACGCTGAGCCTTTGGTTAATTCCACTTTCTGGTGGGAAATGAGAGTTAAATTTGCCCGTATAGTCACCTCCAGCTAGTCTCTCATTGGTTCTCCCTATTCCTGTTTATCTTCCGCAGAAATTGCAAACTGGGCCAAACAGGAGGTTAAAGGCACTGACTCTCCAAGTCGGGAGAGTGTTAGTAAAGCATCTGGAATGTTGCACCCGAGTACCAGGGGACGAAAACTGAGACATATTGGAACACGTCTCCCGATCACACGGTTGATCATACTCTGGGTTCCACATGCATGTTTTAGCTGAAGGAAGAATCCCTTAAACCTGGAGAGTTGAGACCCGTGGAATGGGTACCATGCAATATGACTTCAAAGGGTCTTCATTTGCTCACCAAACCTCTCCAATCCTATCACTGCTGTGTTTATGCCCCTGTACACACGCTTGATTCTCTTTTGGAGACATAGCAATCCATAGGTTTTAAGATACTTACTAGTCAGGTACATTCTTAGGCGTTTAATATGGGGTGTTGAGTCCATTTCGTTGAGCAAGGAGTAGCTCTTGTCTATTCCATATTTGGCTTAAGGAACTTTATCTGTGCTCATTTCAATCTCTGGTTTTATGCAGCACCCCAACTCACCTTTCCCTTTAAGCAAGCATATGTTGGTTTTCTAAATTTGAGACTCTGTTCTGTTTTGTAATCCACTTCCTGTGTAGCCAAGTTTACATTCCGTGTATTAGTGATATCTTATGATGTTTCTTTTTCTGTGTGACTTATTTCAGTTAGAATCATCATACCTGAATCCACTCATTATGCTGCTACGGGCCTGATGACATAGATTTCATTGCTGAGTGATATTGCATTGTACGTAAGTACCACAACTTCTTTATCCATTTTTCCCTTTCTGCTCTATTGAACTTGTACGGTAAACGAGGTTCTTGTAAACAGAGCTGTCCGAAACTTTGGGGTGGCTGTGTCTTTTTGATTTTAATTTCCCTAAGCAATAGGACCATAAGTGGAAGTGCCCTAGGCTCTGTTGCTTTGTTTTTTAGATGTTTCAGGAAACACCATACACTTCTCCCAAGTGGCTGTTGGCAATTTACATCCCGCCCATCAGCATAAGAAGGCTCCCAGTACTCCATGGCCTGTCCTGCCTTTCTGGATTTTACACTTTTTTCAGATGGCCCTTTTGACCGGGGGGAAGTGAGACTTCATTGTAGTGCAGATTTCCTTTGCAAGCTTGCTTGGTTGGCCAAAAAGGGCATATGCGTTTTTTTCTGAATATATTCAGGAATATAGTTGGCCTTTATAACTTTGCAGGTTTTTGAATTGCAGTGGCCCTTATCTCCATTTTTCAGCTCTTATTTTTGTGATCTTGCCTCATAACCACAGGATTCCTTCAGGCCCTACTCTTCTTCTGGGGCACCTTGCTGTGCCTTTAGTTTATTCTTCTTACTGATGTGAAATTAGAGTGACATTTGCCCATTGAAACCGCTACAGCTAGTTTCTCACTGGTTCCCCCTATTCCCATTCATCCTCCGCACTAACTTCAGACTGTGCGATACCAGAACTTAAAGGCATTGACTCTCCATGTGGAGATGTTTTTAGTAAAGCTCCTGGAATGTCGATCCGGAGCCCCAGGAGAGGAAAAATGAGGTGCATTTTAGAAACCTTTCCCGATCATATGGTATACCAGTCGCTGGGTTTCCCAAGCATGGTTTAGCTGTAGGAAGATTCCCTTCAACCTGGAGTGTTGGGACCCTTGGAATGAGTAGCATGAAGTATTGCATTAAACTTTTGGCAGTTGCTCACCAAAGCTCACCAATCCTCTCATCCCCAAGTGTCCAGCCTTGTGTCTTATCCAGCTGTGGGTTTATATGTGGTCAATCCAGGTTGCATCACAGCCCCTGAGCGAATTTTGTAAGAATTTTTCTCTCTTTCATTGTTTCTGTGTTTTGTTTTTAAAATTTATTTCTATAATGGGGTTTAGCTCACTTTCACTGCTGTGTTTGTGCCGCTCTGCACACACTTGATTCCCTTATGGAGATATATCAATACATGGGTTTTAAGATTCTTATTACTCAGATATATTTCTCTGTGGTGTATAGGGTGTGTTGAGGCCAGTTCATTGAGCAAGGTGTAGATCTTGTCTAATATCTATTTGGTTTATTGAACGGTATCTGTGCTAATTTCAAACTCTGGTTTTATGCATCACCCCACCTCTCCTTTCCCCTTAAGCTGACATAAGTGTGTTTTCTACATGTGAGACACTGTTCTGTTCTGTAATTCATTTCTTGTGCAGCCATATTTACCCTCCCTCTATAAGTGATATCTTATGATATGTTTCTTTTTCTGTTTGACTTATTTCAAGTAGTATTATCGGACCTAAATCCACTCTTTATCCTTCTACTAACCTTATTACATTGATTTCATGGTGAAGAGATATTCCATTGTACATAAGTACCACATCTTCTTTATCCATTGTTCTCTTTCCTGGGATATTTAAGGTGTACTGAAGTTGAGGTTCTTGTAAACAGAGTAGCCCTAAACTGTGGTGTGCTTGTGTCTTGTTGATTTTTAGACTTCTCTAGATATACTCCCATGATTGGAAGTGTCCTATGCTCTGTAGCTCTGTTTTCTGGATGATTTAGGAACCACCATACACTTCTCCAGAGTGGCTCTCGGCAGTTCACACACTGCCCATCAGCGTATAAAGGCTCCCTCTTCTCCATGGCCTGTCCTGCATTTCTGGTTTTTACAATTTTTTAGGATGGCCCTTTTGACCGGTGGGAAATGAGACTTCTTTGTTGTGCACATTTGCATTGCTTGCTTGCTTCGTTGCCCATAAAGTGCGTATGCGTTTTTTCCTGGATATAATCAGGAAAAAACGCATACGCCCTTTTGGGCCAACTGCATCATTGTTGAAATTCTGCCGCTTTTCATGTGCTTTAAAGATGAGTCCAATCTATCTCTTGAAATCTGTTTCTTGCAATTCTGTCTTGCATTCAGATCCTCTTCTTTGCCTTACCTCAACATATTTTTGGACGTTAGTTTTCATTTATAACTCTGCAGGTTTGTGAATTGCAGTGACCCTGAGCTCCATTTTTTAAGTTGCTCTTTTGTGAGCTGGCCTCAAACCTGCAGGATTGCTTCAGGCCCTATTTTGGCTCCGGCGAGGTGGGCTGAGCCTTTTTTCAATTCTTATTCTTAATGGGAAATTAGAGTGATATGTGTCCGTCCAAACCCCTACAACTATTCTCTCATTGGTTCCCCCTCTTCCCGTTCATCCTCCTCACAATTTGCAAAATGTGTGAAACAGAATTTGAAATGTGTTGATTCTCCAAGTGGGGAGATTCTAAGTAACGTGGCTGGAATTGTGAACAGGAGCACCAGGAGAGGATAAATGAGCTGCATTTTAGACACATCTCCCAATCACATGGTGTACAGTCCTCTGGGTTTTCCATGCATGTTTTAGCTGTAGGAAGATCCCTTGAACCTGCAGATTTGGGACCCATTGAATGGGTACCAGGTAATATTACTTTAAATGGGTGTGCATTTCCTCACCCAACCTCACATTTCTCTTAGTGCAAACAGTTTCCAGCCTTATGTCTCATCCTGCTGTGGGTCTAGATGTGTTCAATCCATGTTGCATCACCGTCCCTGAGGAAAAGTTGTAAGAGGTTTTCTCTGTCTCTCTGTCGTTTATTTTTTCAATTTATTACTATATTGGTTACAGCTGATTTTCAAAGCTCTGTTTCTTGCTGCTGTACATCCACTTGATTCACGTACAGAGAGACATCAGTAAATTCTTTTTCAGATTCTTACCAGTCGTATATATTCTTTTCCGGTGACTTGAGTGTGCTGAGTGCAGTTCTTTCAGCTACCGTGTAGGTCTTGTTGATTATCAGTTTGGTATTTGGAATGGTATCTTTGCTAATTTCAACCTCCTGGATGATGCCTCACCCCTTCCCACCTTTCCCGTTTAGCAGCCTTATGCGTGTTTTCTACATATTTGACTATGTTTTTGTTTTGTAATTTATTTCATGTGTAGCCATTTTGGATTCCACCTTTAAGTGATATCTTATGATATGTGTGTTTTTCTTTTTGAATTATGTCACTTAGAATGATCATACATAACTCCTCCGGAGTTGTTACAACTGGCCATATTTCATTGATTTCCAGGCTGAATAATATTTCACTCTACCTAAGTACCACATCTCTACCCATTTTTTCTCTCCAGAGACATTTAAGTTATATCCTAGTCGAGGATCTTTTAAACAGAGAGGGGGTAAACATTGGGGTGCCTGTGTCCTCTCGATTTTTGTTTTTCCCAAGATATACGCCCATGAGTGCAAGTGCCCTATGCTCTGTAGCTCATGTTTTAGATGCTTTAGTAAACACAATACACTTCTCCAGAATGGCCGTTGGCAATATACATTTCCACTATAAGTCTCACAGGGCTCCCTCTTCTCCTTGCCCTGTCCTGCATTTCTGTTGTTTACGCTTTATGAGGATGGCTCTTCTGACTGATGCGAAGTGATATCTTTTGTAGTATTGACTTCCAGTGCCCACCTGTTTGGTTGGCTAAAAAAGTGTATGCCCTTTTCTTGAATATATACAGAAAAAAACGCATACACCCTTTTTGGCCAACTGCAATGTTGGCAATGTTCAGCTCCTTTTCTTGTGCTTAATGGCGAGTCCTTTCTACCTCCTCAAATCCCTTTCCTGCCATTCTCCCTTGCTTACAAGTCCTTTTCTCTGACTTTCCTCAAGACATTTTTCAGTGATGGATATTTTCAACTCTGCAGTTTCGTGAATTTTACTGCCCCTGAGTTCCATTGTTCAACTTGTGTTTATGGGAACTGGCCACAAAGCAGCGGGATTTCCTCAAGCCCTATACTGTTTCCATGGGCAACACTAGCCTTTGGTCAATTCGTCTTCCTGATTGGAAATTAGAGTGACATGTGCCTGTCTGAACACCTAGGACTTGTCTCTCATTGTTCCTCATCCTTCCGCTTCATCCTCTGGACAAATTCCAAACTGTACGCAACAGGATGTTGACAGTGCTGACATCTGCAAGTGGGGAGACTGTTAGTAAAGACACTGGAGGGGTGAACCCGAGCACCAGGAGATGAGGAGATGAGATGCCTTTTCCAAACTCTTCCCGATCAGACGGTATACCATCCTCTGGGTGTGACAGACATGTTTTAGCAGTAGGAAGAGTCCCATTCATGTAAGGAGAACACCAGGGCTTTTTCAAAATCAGTGTCTCCCCGAAACCCAAACTGGGGAATTTTTTAAGCTACGGCTACACATATGTTCATTAAGGGCCTTGGGAAGTAGGCAGAATCCAAACTTTAGATGATTGAAGTCTTCAGGGTCAGAAGCACTCACCACCAGCTTCCCTTAGGTTACACTTTAACTGTCATTGATAGATGATGTCAATAAAAATATCTATTCTTTTTCAGATTATTTCCCCTTATAGGTTATTGCAAAATGTTGAGTGTAGTTCCCTGTGCTATACAGTAGTTCCTTGTTGATGATCTATTTTATACATAGCAGTGTGTATGTGTTAATCCCAAACTGTTAATTTATCCCTCCTCCCACCTTTCCCCTTTGGTAATAATAAATTATAAGATTTTATACTTCTCAGAAATGGGGGAGCTGAAAGAGAGGTATCATTTTCAATGGAAAAGCATTTAAAACAAGATTGAAGCTTTAACCAAGATTATTAGATGTACATCCTTGGAAAGAAATCACTTCGTTTCTCTAATATTGACCTGACAAATAAGACAAACCTTTTCACTGAACTTGCTTATAATAAAGTGATGGAAATATCAAATGGAAGTGTTAGAAACATCTTATTTTACCCGAGCCTTCTACACTGTTCTATGTTAACTACAGTTTGGCTCACTCATCTGTTCATTGAGGTTACAATAGTCTCAATTTCTGTTACTGATCCTCCAGAGTGGACCCCAACAAGTGTCCCCCTGCCCAGTGTCATTGGGGCCAACAGATCGAGACTGAGTTTGGTTCACAAGCAAAGGAAACTTTATATTTTGATCAGAGAATGGAGAGGTGAGAGCATGCACTACCCCGTGGGCTGTGGGCTGGGCTGCTGTGTAGAGATCCTGTCAGAGTCAGTGGGAGGGAGGGGGCGGAGCTCTCGAGGGCCGGGTTGGCTGCAGCTCAGGCTCTATATCGCGGAGTCTGCACTGGGCCCCAGGAGCTGAGGTGTCGACCCAGCCATTCTGCACTAGGAAATCTGGTCTGAAGTGCCGGGTGTGGAACCTCTGCATGCGGGACCCTAGGAGCACATGAAATTAGACAAAGCACAAAGGATAAAAAAGGTTAGACTTGACTTTATTGCCCAGATTCTATTTTTATCTCCCAGGGATTTTTAATGGGCTTTGCTGGGGACAAACCCCTCCTCTGCCTTTTGTCCCGTTCCTCATTCTTGGAGTGCTGAGGGTGCAGACCCTTCTTCTGTAACTGCTGAGTGCTGAGTTGGGAGCCCTCATACCCGGGGGCGAGGGTCAGAGCTTCTCCCCAGCAGCCTCCAGGTGACGTTGATTGTCCCCAGGCCCCCTGCCTCCCTGCTCGTCCACCTGAGCACCAGCATTGGAAGTGTTATAGATTCTAATGACCTTTAAGGGTCCAGGAAAGAGATGTGCAGAGACGCTGTGGGGGCCGGTTTCACCCCACACCACATTTGTTCGGCCACCTTAGGCTGACCGTTTCTGCCAGCCTAGATGCTCTGACCAGTAGTCTGTGCTTTCTTCAATTAGGCACCTGAATTAACGTACAAACAGCACCAGGTGTCAGAGCCCTGCCCGCTCAACTCCCAGACAGTCCAGGGTCAGTGGTGATCAAGGACCATGATGGCCACTGAGTCAACAGCCTTTTGAAGTAAACAGGAGTCCAGCCGGTCTTATTGGCCACCATCATCACGGTGTCTGTAGGCTTTTCTATGGTGACAGTGTGATATATGGTTCCCCCGCCAAGATTATTAGCTCCCCTCTGGGTGCAGTAAGTCCTGCAAGCAGTAGTCTACTCTTTTGGAACACACTCTTGTTGTTTTATGAGAGAAACTCCAGGTCAAGTGATGTTCACACGAGTCGTCATGGTGCCCTCTTGCCCCCAGTTATCTCTCTGGATGTTGGAGTTGGAGGGCCTCCTCACTCGAGGTTGGTGTGCCCACGGAGCGAACCCTGCAACTTCAGGGCATGGTTGGTGGTTAGGATCACCACGTGGGGTCCTTTTCCCTTAGGAGGGAGGTGGCCTTTTGGGCTGCTGATTTCCAGGTTTTTAGATACTGCCAGTATCTTGGCCAGATGTGGCAGTGGGCCAAACCCCTTGGTGACCGTAGTTTATCCTACCTGGATGGCATTCTTGCATTGTTCCATTTCAAGTGGTCTCAGTTTTTGCACTAATTCTCCAGTGGCGATTCACATTTCAATGGGAATGTAAAGGTCAAAGGGTTTAGCTAAATTAGGGAGTTCCAGGGCAAGGGTCTGAATTGACTGCTCTTTCCATTCTTGAAAGGCCACTTCTGGATTCTATTCAAAAGGATCATCATCTTTTCCTTTCAGTGTTTCATATAGAGGCCCAGCTAGTAGACTGTAGTTAGGGATCCAGAAGCAGCAAACCCTGGCCTCCCCAGGAACCCCTAAGCTGTCTTCTAGTTTTAGAAAGGGGTAAGGCTGCAAATGGTTTCTTCCCTTTCCTGGGATGGGCTTCTCCGACCTTCTGTGAGAATGAAGCCCAGGCAGGTCACCGCAGTCTGTGATATTTGAGCTTTTTCTTGGACAACTTCTATCCTTTATTGGCTTGGTAGTTCAGAGGCCTCCTTAGTAGGGCTGGCGATCAGAATGTCGTCTGCGTACTGAAGGAGGATTTCCTTTTCCAGAGGTAGAACTTTTAGGTCTTTAGCTAAGCTTTCCCCAAAGATGGTGTGGGAATTTTTGCACCCTTGGGGCAAGACGGCCCGGAAGTATTGTTTTAGTTGTATGTTGAGTCCTGCCACTCACAAGCCAAAATTTCTTGCGACTCTGGGACTAATGGAATACAAAAGAAGGCATCATTGAAGACTAATACAGAATACCATGTCCTGGTGGTTGGTAGAATGACCAGCAGGGTGTAGGAATTAGGAGCAGCTGGAGGTATATCCTCGGTGGCTTCACTGACTGTCCTGACATCCTTTACCAGGTCCCCAGCAGCCCATGGGGCTCTCGTGGTCAGACCAATCCCAGAATATGGAGCTCACCTGGGCAGGTACCCCACCCCCACCCCAGCCCACGGGGCTCTCGTGGTCAGGCCCCTCCCAGGATACAGAGCTACCCTTGCAGGTACCATGGCAGGGCTGGGCACACAGGAACTGTGCACATAGCCCTCATTGCAGAGCACCCCCAGCTCACCTGTCGCTCAGAGCTGACACAGAGCACCTCAGAGCAGGACTTGAACTAACAAACAGCAGTTGGGACAGGTCTGTGACCCTGGGCATCACTCTGTGCGGTCTCCCTCCACCTGGTCTTCCAGAGACTTCCACTGCACCCGGGGCACCAGGCCTCTGTCTCCAACCACCACCCACCCCTCCTCTCCCTGACTCCTGGGTTCCTCTCATTAGGAGAGGGTTTTCTTGAAGTTGTCTCCCACTCATGGGCCAGATAAAATGATTAGAAAACAAGCCAAAGCTGCAGCCCCTTGTCTATCCTGACTCTCAGGAGCCCACACCTGTTCCTTGGACCTGGCCGGTTCAGCAAGTTCCATTTTCTGCAACTGTGAGCCCCTGAGGGGTGATGATTGGCTGACCTGGGCAGCCTTACCGTGCCAGCCAGCCCTCCCCAGGTGTGCCTGGGTTGAGATCAATATAAATACCACTCCAGGCAGCAAGAGCCCCTGCAGCTGTGCCTGACGCCATTTTCTCTGCCCTGTCAGCAGTCTCGGGGCTGGGCTGGTGGGAGGGAGTGAGAGGCCATGGCTTTGTGGGTGGCCCAGTGTGAGTGGGGCTCTGCTGGACTTTCTGCAGCAGTTGCCAGGCTGCCACCTGCTAAAGAAGAGGATGTGTCACCCATACCTGCTGCTGGAATTTCTCCCTGGGCAGAGGTGGGGAAGGAAAAAAGCAGTGGGGGCAGGGACAGGATGGGTATCTCAGGCAGGGAAATGGAAATCTTCCAGAAGAGCACCCAGGGCCAGGACCATCCTGGCTGGCCTGCAGGCACCAAGTCGGTCGACATGCTGTCACTCGTGTGGCTCTATGGCCCTTCCTCTAGGCTTTCAAGTCCTTGTATATATTCAGGTGTTTTACCTGGGATGGGTGGGAATAGTTCAGCAGCAACTGGCCTGGGGCTCAGCTCACGTTTACTCACAGATGCCTCGGCACGGTGCCCCAGCTTTGCAATGAGGACGCTTGTTGCGTGGGGGCTGCTGGTTGAATGGGAGACGATTCCCCACCATTGACCAACTTCAGAATTGTTTACAACTGGAGCAAGTGCCCTGATACGGTTTTCCTCTGTGGAACTGGTGGGTTCTGTGTTTTTTTTCTCTTTTTCGTTTTTGGTTCAAGGTAGATTTTATTCCTCTTTTTTGTATTTACAGATATAAGCATGGAAATAATTTATTCATATAAATACATGTATGTGAAGGGAATAATTGTTTTTTCTGTTTTATTTTTTAAATTTTATTTCTTTTTAATTTTGAATTTTATTTTATATTTTTATAGAGCAGGTTCTTATTGGTTATCTATTTTATACATATAAATGTATACATGCCAATCCCAGTCTCTCAACTCCTCCCACCACCACCCCCCCAACAGCTTTCCCCCCTTGTTGTCCATACGTTTGTTGTCTACATCTGTTGCTCTATTTGTGCCTTGCAAAATGGTTAATCTGTACAGTTTTTCTAGGTTCCACATATATGCATGAATATACAAGATTTGTTTTTCTCTTTCTGACTTACTTCACTCTGTATGACAGTCTCTAGATCCATCGACGTCTCTACAAAAGACCCAATTTCATTCCTTTTCATGGCTTAGTAATATTCCATTTTATATATGTACCACAGCTTTATGCATTCGTCTGTCTGTGGGCATTTAGGTTGCTTCCATTACCTCGATATTGTAAAGAGTGAGGCAATGAACATTGCGGTGAACGTCTCTTTTTGATTTATGGTTTTGTCTGGGTATATGTCCAGTACTGGTATTGCTGTATCCTATGGTAATTCTACTGTTAGTTTCTTAAGAAACTCCATATTGTTCTCCATAGTGACTGTATCAATTTATATTCCCAACAATAGTGGAAGACGGTTCCTTTTCTCCACACCCTTTCTAGCATTTTTTGTTTGTAGATTTTCTGATGATGCCCATTCTACCAGGTGTGAGGTGATACCTCATTGGTGAGTCCATTTCCTTGAGCAAGGGGTAGGTCTTGTCTATTACATATTTAGCTTATGGAACCGTATCTGTGCTAATTTCAAACTCTGGTTTTATGCAGCACCCCAACTCACCTTCCCCCTTAAGCAAGCATAAGATGGTTTTCTAAACATGAGACCCTGTTCTGTTTTGTAATTCAGTTCATGTGTAGCCAAGTTCACATTCCATGTATTAGTGATACCTTATGATGTTTCTTTTTCTGTGTGATATTTTTCACTTAGAATCACCGTGCCTCAATCCACTCATTATGCTGGTACGGGCCTGGTGACATAGTTTTCATTGCTGAGAGGTATTCTGTTGTATGTAAGTACCGCAACATCTTTATCCATTATTTGCTCTCTGGCATATTTAACTTGTGCTACAGAAGAGGTTCCTGTAAACAGAGCTGTCCCAAATTTTGGGGTGGCTGTGTCTTTTTGATTTTAATTTCCCTAAGCTATAGGACCATAAGTGGAAGTGCCCTAGGCTCTGTTGCTTTGTTTTTTAGATGTTTCAGGAAACACCATACACTTCTTCCGAGTGGCTGTTGGCAATTTACCTCCCGCCCATCAGCATAACAAGGCTCCCAGTTCTCCATGGCCTGTCCTGCCTTTCTGGATTTTACACTTTTTTCAGATGGCCCTTTTGACCGGGGAAGTGAGACTTCATTGTAGTGCAGATTTCCTTTGCAAGCTTGCTTGGTTGGCCAAAAAGGGCGTATGTGTTTTTTCCTGAATATATTCAGGAAAAAACGCATACGCCCTTTTTGGCCAAGTGCATCATTGTGGACGTTCTGCCTCTTTTCCTATGCTTTAAATGCAATTCCAGTCTACCTCCTGAAATCGGTTTCCTGCAATTCTGCCCCGCTTTCAAGTCCTCTTGGCAGCCTTACTTCAGTATATTTTTGGACGATAGCTGTCATTTATAACGCTGCAGGTTTGTGAATTACAGTGTCCCTGAGCTCCTTTCTTCAACTCGCTTTCTTGTGAGCTGGCAGCAACACCGAAGGATTGCTTCAGGCCCTAATCTCGTTCCGGCATGGCACGCTGAGCCTTTGGTTAATTCCTCTTCCTGGTGGGAAATGAGAGTTAAATTTGCCCGTCCAGACACCTCCAGGTAGTCTCTCATTGGTTTTCCCTATTCCTGTTCATCTTCCGCAGAAATTGCAAACTGGGCCAAACAGGAGGTTAAAGGCACTGACTCTCCAAGTCGGGAGAGTGTTAGTAAAGCATCTGGAATATTGCACCCGAGTACCAGGGGACGAGAACTGAGATATATTTGAACAGGTCTCCCGATCACACGGTTGATCATACTCTGCGTTCCACATGCATGTTTTAGCTGAAGGAAGAATCCCTTAATCCTGGAGAGTTGAGACCCGTGGAATGGGTACCATGCAATATGACTTCAAAGGGTCTTCATTTGCTCACTGAACCTCTCCAATCCTATCACTGCTGCGTTTATGCCCCTGTACACACGCTTGATTCTCTTTCAGAGACATAGCAATCCATAGGTTTTAAGATACTTACTAGTCAGGTACATTCTTAGGCGTTTAATATGGGGTGTTGAGTCCATTTCGTTGAGCAAGGAGTAGCTCTTGTCTATTCCATATTTGGCTTAAGGAACTTTATCTGTGCTCATTTCAATCTCTGGTTTTATGCAGCACCCCAACTCACCTTTCCCCTTAAGCCAGCATAAGTTGGTTTTCTAAATTTGAGACCCTCTTCTGTTTTGTAATCCAGTTCCTGTGTAGCCAAGTTTACATTCCGTGTATTAGTGATATCTTATGATGTTTCTTTTTCTGTGTGACTTATTTCACTTAGAATCATCATACCTGAATCCACTCATTATGCTGCTACGGGCCTGATGACATAGATTTCATTGCTGAGTGATATTGCATTGTACGTAAGTACCACAACTTCTTTATCCATTTTTCACTTTCTGCGATATTGAACTTGTACCGTAAACGAGGTTCTTGTAAACAGAGCCGTCCCAAACTTTGGGGTGGCTGTGTCTTTTTGATTTTAATTTCCCTAAGCTATAGGACCATAAGTGGAAGTGCCCTAGGCTCTGTTGCTTTGTTTTTTAGATGTTTCAGGAAACACCATACACTTCTCCCGAGTGGCTGTTGGCAATTTACATCCCGCCCATCAGCATAACAAGGCTCCCAGTTCTCCATGGCCTGTCCTGCCTTTCTGGATTTTACACTTTTTTCAGATGGCCCTTTTGACCGGGGGGAAGTGAGACTTCATTGTAGTGCAGATTTCCTTTGCAAGCTTGCTTGGTTGGCCAAAAAGGGCGTATGCGTTTTTTCCTGAATATATTCAGGAAAAAAAGCATACGCCCTTTTTGGCCAAGTGCATCATTGTCGACGTTCTGTCTCTTTTCCTATGCTTTAAATGCAATTCCAGTCTACCTCCTGAATTCGGTTGCCTGCAATTCTGCCCCGCTTTCAAGTCCTCTTGGCAGCCTTACTTCAGTATATTTTTGGACGATAGCTGTCATTTATAACTCTGCAGGTTTGTGAATTACAGTGCCCCTGAGCTCCTTTCTTCAACTCGCTTTCTTGTGAGCTGGCCGCAACACCGCAGGATTGCTTCAGGCCCTAATCTGGTTCCGGCACGGCACGCTGAGCCTTTGGTTAATTCCTCTTCCTGGTGGGAAATGAGAGTTAAATTTGGCCGTCCAGACACCTCCAGCTAGTCTCTCATTGGTTCTCCCTATTCCTGTTCATCTTCCGCAGAAATTGCAAACTGGGCCAAACAGGAGGTTAAAGGCACTGACTCTCCAAGACGGGAGAGTGTTAGTAAAGCATCTGGAATGTTGCACCCGAGTACCAGGGGATGAAAACTGAGACATATTTGAACAGGTCTCCCGATCACACGGTTGATCATACTCTGGGTTCCACATGCATGTTTTAGCTGAAGGAAGAATCCCTTAATCCTGGAGAGTTGAGACCCGTGGAATGGGTACCATGCAATATGACTTCAAAGGGTCTTCATTTGCTCACTGAACCTCTCCAATCCTATCACTGCTGCGTTTATGCCCCTGTTCACACGCTTGATTCTCTTTCGGAGACATAGCAATCCATAGGTTTTAAGATACTTACTAGTCAGGTACATTCTTAGGCGTTTAATATGGGGTGTTGAGTCCATTTCGTTGAGCAAGGAGTAGCTCTTGTCTATTCCATATTTGGCTTAAGGAACTTTATCTGTGCTCATTTCAATCTCTGGTTTTATGCAGCACCCCAACTCACCTTTCCCCTTAAGCCAGCATAAGTTGGTTTTCTAAATTTGAGACCCTCTTCTGTTTTGTAATCCAGTTCCTGTGTAGCCAAGTTTACATTCCGTGTATTAGTGATATCTTATGATGTTTCTTTTTCTGTGTGACTTATTTCACTTAGAATCATCATACCTGAATCCACTCATTATGCTGCTACGGGCCTGATGACATAGATTTCATTGCTGAGTGATATTGCATTGTACGTAAGTACCACAACTTCTTTATCCATTTTTCACTTTCTGCGATATTGAACTTGTACCGTAAACGAGGTTCTTGTAAACAGAGCCGTCCCAAACTTTGGGGTGGCTGTGTCTTTTTGATTTTAATTTCCCTAAGCTATAGGACCATAAGTGGAAGTGCCCTAGGCTCTGTTGCTTTGTTTTTTAGATGTTTCAGGAAACACCATACACTTCTCCCAAGTGGCTGTTGGCAATTTACATCCCGCCCATCAGCATAACAAGGCTCCCAGTTCTCCATGGCCTGTCCTGCCTTTCTGGATTTTACACTTTTTTCAGATGGCCCTTTTGACCGGGGGGAAGTGAGACTTCATTGTAGTGCAGATTTCCTTTGCAAGCTTGCTTGGTTGGCCAAAAAGGGCGTATGCGTTTTTTCCTGAATATATTCAGGAAAAAACGCTTACGCCCTTTTTGGCCAAGTGCATCATTGTTGACGTTCTGTCTCTTTTCCTATGCTTTAAATGCAATTCCAGTCTACCTCCTGAATTCAGTTGCCTGCAATTCTGCCCCGCTTTCAAGTCCTCTTGGCAGCCTTACTTCAGTATATTTTTGGACGATAGCTGTCATTTATAACTCTGTAGGTTTGTGAATTACAGTGCCCCTGAGCTCCTTTCTTCAACTCGCTTTCTTGTGAGCTGGCCGCAACACCGCAGGATTGCTTCAGGCCCTAATCTGGTTCCGGCACGGCACGCTGAGCCTTTGGTTAATTCCTCTTCCTGGTGGGAAATGAGAGTTAAATTTGCTCGTCCAGACACCTCCAGCTAGTCTCTCATTGTTTCTCCCTATTCCTGTTCATCTTCCGCAGAAATTGCAAACTGGGCCAAACAGGAGGTTAAAGGCACTGACTCTCCAAGTCGGGAGAGTGTTAGTAAAGCATCTGGAATGTTGCACCCGAGTACCAGGGGACGAAAACTGAGACATATTTGAACACGTCTCCCGATCACATGGTTGATCATACTCTGGGTTCCACATGCATGTTTTAGCTGAAGGAAGAATCCCTTAATCCTGGAGAGTTGAGACCCGTGGAATGGGTACCATGCAATATGACTTCAAAGGGTCTTCTTTTGCTCACTGAACCTCTCCAATCCTATCACTGCTGTGTTTATGCCCCTGTACACAAGCTTGATTCTCTTTCGGAGACATAGCAATCCATAGGTTTTAATATACTTACTAGTCAGGTACATTCTTAGGCGTTTAATATGGGGTGTTGAGTCCATTTCGTTGAGCAAGGAGTAGCTCTTGTCTATTCCATATTTGGCTTAAGGAACTTTATCTGTGCTCATTTCAATCTCTCGTTTTATGCAGCACCCCAACTCACCTTTCCCCTTAAGCCAGCATAAGTTGGTTTTCTAAATTTGAGACCTCTTCTGTTTTGTAATCCAGTTCCTGTGTAGCCAAGTTTACATTCCGTGTATTAGTGATATCTTATGATGTTTCTTTTTCTGTGTGACTTATTTCACTTAGAATCATCATACCTGAATCCACTCATTATGCTGCTACGGGCCTGATGACATAGATTTCATTGCTGAGTGATATTGCATTGTACGTAAGTACCACAACTTCTTTATCCATTTTTCACTTTCTGCAATATTGAACTTGTACCGTAAATGAGGTTCTTGTAAACAGAGCCGTCCCAAACTTTGGGGTGGCTGTGTCTTTTTGATTTTAATTTCCCTAAGCTATAGGACCATAAGTGGAAGTGCCCTAGGCTCTGTTGCTTTGTTTTTTAGATGTTTCAGGAAACACCATACACTTCTCCCAAGTGGCTGTTGGCAATTTACATCCCGCCCATCAGCAAAACAAGGCTCCCAGTTCTCCATGGTCTGTCCTGCCTTTCAGGATTTTACACTTTTTTCAGATGGCCCTTTTGACCAGGGGGAAGTGAGACTTCATTGTAGTGCAGATTTCCTTTGCAAGCTTGCTTGGTTGGCCAAAAAGGGCGTATGCGTTTTTTCCTGAATATATTCAGGAAAAAACGCATACGCCCTTTTTGGCCAAGTGCATCATTGTCGACGTTCTGTCTCTTTTCCTATGCTTTAAATGCAATTCCAGTCTACCTCCTGAATTCGGTTGCCTGCAATTCTGCCCCGCTTTCAAGTCCTCTTGGCAGCCTTACTTCAGTATATTTTTGGACGATAGCTGGCATTTATAACTCTGCAGGTTTGTGAATTACAGTGCCCCTGAGCTCCTTTCTTCAACTCGCTTTCTTGTGAGCTGGCCGCAACACCGCAGGATTGCTTCAGGCCCTAATCTGGTTCCGGCACGGCATGCTGAGCCTTTGGTTAATTCCTCTTCCTGGTGGGAAATGAGAGTTAAATTTGCCCGTCCAGACACCTCCAGCTAGTCTCTCATTGGTTCTCCCTATTCCTGTTCATCTTCCGCAGAAATTGCAAACTGGGCCAAACAGGAGGTTAAAGGCACTGACTCTCCAAGTCGGGAGAGTGTTAGTAAAGCATCTGGAATGTTGCACCCGAGTACCAGGGGACGAAAACTGAGACATATTTGAACACGTCTCCCGATCACACGGTTGATCATACTCTGGGTTCCACATGCATGTTTTAGCTGAAGGAAGAATCCCTTAATCCTGGAGAGTTGAGACCCGTGGAATGGGTACCATGCAATATGACTTCAAAGGGTCTTCATTTGCTCACTGAACCTCTCCAATCCTATCACTGCTGCGTTTATGCCCCTGTACACACGCTTGATTCTCTTTCAGAGACATAGCAATCCATAGGTTTTAAGATACTTACTAGTCAGGTACATTCTTAGGCGTTTAATATGGGGTGTTGAGTCCATTTCGTTGAGCAAGGAGTAGCTCTTGTCTATTCCATATTTGGCTTAAGGAACTTCATCTGTGCTCATTTCAATCTCTCGTTTTATGCAGCACCCCAACTCACCTTTCCCCTTAAGCCAGCATAAGTTGGTTTTCTAAATTTGAGACCCTCTTCTGTTTTGTAATCCAGTTCCTGTGTAGCCAAGTGTACATTCCGTGTATTAGTGATATCTTATGATGTTTCTTTTTCTGTGTGACTTATTTCACTTAGAATCATCATACCTGAATCCACTCATTATGCTGCTACGGGCCTGATGACATAGATTTCATTGCTGAGTGATATTGCATTGTACGTAAGTACCACAACTTCTTTATCCATTTTTCACTTTCTGCAATATTGAACTTGTACCGTAAACGAGGTTCTTGTAAACGGAGCCGTCCCAAACTTTGGGGTGGCTGTGTCTTTTTGATTTCAATTTCCCTAAGCTATAGGACCATAAGTGGAAGTGCCCTAGGCTCTGTTGCTTTGTTTTTTAGATGTTTCAGGAAACACCATACACTTCTCCCGAGTGGCTGTTGGCAATTTACATCCCGCCCATCAGCATAACAAGGCTCCCAGTTCTCCATGGCCTGTCCTGCCTTTCTGGATTTTACACTTTTTTCAGATGGCCCTTTTGACTGGGGGGAAGTGAGACTTCATTGTAGTGCAGATTTCCTTTGCAAGCTTGCTTGGTTGGCCAAAAAGGGCGTATGCGTTTTTTCCTGAATATATTCAGGAAAAAACGCATACGCCCTTTTTGGCCAAGTGCATCATTGTTGACGTTCTGCCTCTTTTCCTATGCTTTAAATGCAATTCCAGTCTACCTCCTGAATTCGGTTGCCTGCAATTCTGCCCCGCTTTCAAGTCCTCTTGGCAGCCTTACTTCAGTATATTTTTGGACGATAGCTGTCATTTATAACTCTGCAGGTTTGTGAATTACAGTGCCCCTGAGCTCCTTTCTTCAACTCGCTTTCTTGTGAGCTGGCTGCAACACCGCAGGATTGCTTCAGGCCCTAATCTGGTTCCGGCACGGCACACTGAGCCTTTGGTTAATTCCTCTTCCTGGTGGGAAATGAGAGTTAAATTTGCCCGTCCAGACACCTCCAGCTAGTCTCTCATTGGTTCTCCCTATTCCTGTTCATCTTCCGCAGAAATTGCAAACTGGGCCAAACAGGAGGTTAAAGGCACTGACTCTCCAAGTCGGGAGAGTGTTAGTAAAGCATCTGGAATGTTGCACCCGAGTACCAGGGGACGAAAACTGAGACATATTTGAACACGTCTCCCGATCACATGGTTGATCATACTCTGGGTTCCACATGCATGTTTTAGCTGAAGGAAGAATCCCTTAATCCTGGAGAGTTGAGACCCGTGGAATGGGTACCATGCAATATGACTTCAAAGGGTCTTCTTTTGCTCACTGAACCTCTCCAATCCTATCACTGCTGCGTTTATGCCCCTGTACACACGCTTGATTCTCTTTCGGAGACATAGCAATCCATAGGTTTTAATATACTTACTAGTCAGGTACATTCTTACGCGTTTAATATGGGGTGTTGAGTCCATTTCGTTGAGCAAGGAGTAGCTCTTGTCTATTCCATATTTGGCTTAAGGAACTTTATCTGTGCTCATTTCAATCTCTGGTTTTATGCAGCACCCCAACTCACCTTTCCCCTTAAGCCAGCATAAGTTGGTTTTCTAAATTTGAGACCCTCTTCTGTTTTGTAATCCAGTTCCTGTGTAGCCAAGTTTACATTCCGTGTATTAGTGATATCTTATGATGTTTCTTTTTCTGTGTGACTTATTTCACTTAGAATCATCATACCTGAATCCACTCATCATGCTGCTACGGGCCTGATGACATAGATTTCATTGCTGAGTGATATTGCATTGTACGTAAGTACCACAACTTCTTTATCCATTTTTCACTTTCTGCAATATTGAACTTGTATCGTAAATGAGGTTCTTGTAAACAGAGCCGTCCCAAACTTTGGGTGGCTGTGTCTTTTTGATTTTAATTTCCCTAAGCTATAGGACCATAAGTGGAAGTGCCCTAGGCTCTGTTGCTTTGTTTTTTAGATGTTTCAGGAAACACCATACACTTCTCCCAAGTGGCTGTTGGCAATTTACATCCCGCCCATCAGCAAAACAAGGCTCCCAGTTCTCCATGGTCTGTCCTGCCTTTCTGGATTTTACACTTTTTTCAGATGGCCCTTTTGACCGGGGGGAAGTGAGACTTCATTGTAGTGCAGATTTCCTTTGCAAGCTTGCTTGGTTGGCCAAAAAGGGCGTATGCGTTTTTTCCTGAATATATTCAGGAAAAAACGCATACGCCCTTTTTGGCCAAGTGCATCATTGTCGACGTTCTGTCTCTTTTCCTATGCTTTAAATGCAATTCCAGTCTACCTCCTGAATTCGGTTGCCTGCAATTCTGCCCCGCTTTCAAGTCCTCTTGGCAGCCTTACTTCAGTATATTTTTGGACGATAGCTGTCATTTATAACTCTGCAGGTTTGTGAATTACAGTGCCCCTGAGCTCCTTTCTTCAACTCGCTTTCTTGTGAGCTGGCCGCAACACCGCACGATTGCTTCAGGCCCTAATCTGGTTCCGGCACGGCACGCTGAGCCTTTGGTTAATTCCTCTTCCTGGTGGGAAATGAGAGTTAAATTTGCCCGTCCAGACACCTCCAGCTAGTCTCTCATTGGTTCTCCCTATTCCTGTTCATCTTCCGCAGAAATTGCAAACTGGGCCAAACAGGAGGTTAAAAGCACTGACTCTCCAAGTCGGGAGAGTGTTAGTAAAGCATCTGGAATGTTGCACCCGAGTACCAGGGGACGAAAACTGAGACATGTTTGAACACGTCTCCCGATCACACGGTTGATCATACTCTGGGTTCCACATGCATGTTTTAGCTGAAGGAAGAATCCCTTAATCCTGGAGAGTTGAGACCCGTGGAATGGGTACCATGCAATATGACTTCAAAGGGTCTTCATTTGCTCACTGAACCTCTCCAATCCTATCACTTCTGCGTTTATGCCCCTGTACACACGCTTGATTCTCTTTCAGAGACATAGCAATCCATAGGTTTTAAGATACTTACTAGTCAGGTACATTCTTAGGCGTTTAATATGGGGTGTTGAGTCCATTTCGTTGAGCAAGGAGTAGCTCTTGTCTATTCCATATTTGGCTTAAGGAACTTTATCTGTGCTCATTTCAATCTCTGGTTTTATGCAGCTCCCCAACTCACCTTTCCCCTTAAGCCAGCATAAGTTGGTTTTCTAAATTTGAGACCCTCTTCTGTTTTGTAATCCAGTTCCTGTGTAGCCAAGTTTACATTCCGTGTATTAGTGATATCTTATGATGTTTCTTTTTCTGTGTGACTTATTTCACTTAGAATCATCATACCTGAATCCACTCATTATGCTGCTACGGGCCTGATGACATAGATTTCATTGCTGAGTGATATTGCATTGTACGTAAGTACCACAACTTCTTTATCCATTTTTCACTTTCTGCGATATTGAACTTGTACTGTAAACGAGGTTCTTGTAAACAGAGCCGTCCCAAACTTTGGGGTGGCTGTGTCTTTTTGATTTCAATTTCCCTAAGCTATAGGACCATGAGTGGAAGTGCCCTAGGCTCTGTTGCTTTGTTTTTTAGATGTTTCTGGAAACACCATACACTTCTCCCGAGTTGCTGTTGGCAATTTACATCCCGCCCATCAGCATAACAAGGCTCCCAGTTCTCCATGGCCTGTCCTGCCTTTCTGGATTTTACACTTTTTTCAGATGGCCCTTTTGACCGGGGGGAAGTGAGACTTCATTGTAGTGCAGATTTCCTTTGCAAGCTTGCTTGGTTGGCCAAAAAGGGCGTATGCGTTTTTTCCTGAATATATTCAGGAAAAAAAACATACGCCCTTTTTGGCCAAGTGCATCATTGTCGACGTTCTGTCTCTTTTCCTATGCTTTAAATGCAATTCCAGTCTACCTCCTGAATTCGGTTGCCTGCAATTCTGCCCCGCTTTCAAGTCCTCTTGGCAGCCTTACTTCAGTATATTTTTGGATGATAGCTGTCATTTATAACTCTGCAGGTTTGTGAATTACAGTGCCCCTCAGCTCCTTTCTTCAACTCGCTTTCTTGTGAGCTGGCTGCAACACCGCAGGATTGCTTCAGGCCCTAATGTGATTCCGGCACTGCACGCTGAGCCTTTGGTTAATTCCTCTTCCTGGTGGGAAATGAGAGTTAAATTTGCCCGTCCAGACACCTCCAGCTAGTCTCTCATTGGTTCTCCCTATTCCTGTTCATCTTCCGCAGAAATTGCAAACTGGGCCATACAGGAGGTTAAAGGCACTGACTCTCCAAGTCGGGAGAGTGTTAGTAAAGCATCTGGAATTTTGCACCCGAGTACCAGGGGACGAAAACTGAGACATATTTGAACACGTCTCCCGATCACATGGTTGATCATACTCTGGGTTCCACATGCATGTTTAGCTGAAGGAAGAATCCCTTAAACCTGGAGAGTTGAGACCCGTGGAATGGGTGCCATGCAATATGACTTCAAAGGGTCTTCATTTGCTCACCGAACCTCTCCAATCCTATCACTGCTGCGTTTATGCCCCTGTACACACGCTTGATTCTCTTTCGGAGACATAGCAATCCATAGGTTTTAAGATACTTACTAGTCAGGTACATTCTTAGGCGTTTAATATGGGGTGTTGAGTCCATTTTGTTGAGCAAGGAGTAGCTCTTGTCTATTACATATTTGGCTTAAGGAACTTTATCTGTGCTCATTTCAATCTCTGGTTTTATGCAGCACCCCACATCACCTTTCCCCTTAAGCCAGCATAAGTTGGTTTTCTACATTTGAGACCCTGTTCTGTTTTGTAATCCAGTTCCTGTGTAGCCAAGTTTACATTCCGTGTATTAGTGATATCTTATGATGTTTCTTTTTCTGTGTGACTTATTTCAGTTAGAATCATCATACCTGAATCCACTCATTATGCTGCTACGGGCCTGATGACATAGATTTCATTGCTGAGTGATATTGCATTGTACGTAAGTACCACAACTTCTTTATCCATTTTTCACTTTCTGCGATATTGAACTTGTACCGTAAACGAGGTTCTTGTAAACAGAGCAGTTCCAAATTTTGGGGTGGCTGTGTCTTTTTGATTTTAATTTTCCTAAGCTATAGGACCATAAGTGGAAGTGCCCTAGGCTCTGTTGCTTTGTTTTTTAGATGTTTCAGGAAACACCATACACTTCTCCCAAGTGGCTGTTGGCAATTTACATCCCGCCCATCAGCATAACAAGGCTCCCAGTTCTCCATGGCCTGTCCTGCCTTTCTGGATTTTATACTTTTTTCAGATTGCCCTTTTGACCGGGGGGAAGTGAGACTTCATTGTAGTGCAGATTTCCTTTGCAAGCTTGCTTGGTTGGCCAAAAAGGGCGTATGCGTTTTTTCCTGAATATATTCAGGAAAAAACGCTTACGCCCTTTTTGGCCAAGTGCATCATTGTTGACGTTCTGCCTCTTTTCCTATGCTTTAAATGCAATTCCAGTCTACCTCCTGAATTCGGTTGCCTGCAATTCTGCCCCGCTTTCAAGTCCTCTTGGCAGCCTTACTTCAGTATATTTTTGGACGATAGCTGTCATTTATAACTCTGCAGGTTTGTGAATTACAGTGCCCCTGAGCTCCTTTCTTCAACTCGCTTTCTTGTGAGCTGGCTGCAACACCGCAGGATTGCTTCAGGCCCTAATCTGGTTCCGGCACGGCACGCTGAGCCTTTGGTTAATTCCTCTTCCTGGTGGGAAATGAGAGTTAAATTTGCCCGTCCAGACACCTCCAGCTAGTCTCTCATTGGTTCTCCCTATTCCTGTTCATCTTCCGCAGAAATTGCAAACTGGGCCAAACAGGAGGTTAAAGGCACTGACTCTCCAAGTCGGGAGAGTGTTAGTAAAGCATCTGGAATGTTGCACCCGAGTACCAGGGGACGAAAACTGAGACATATTTGAACACGTCTCCCGATCACATGGTTGATCATACTCTGGGTTCCACATGCATGTTTTAGCTGAAGGAAGAATCCCTTAATCCTGGAGAGTTGAGACCCGTGGAATGGGTACCATGCAATATGACTTCAAAGGGTCTTCTTTTGCTCACTGAACCTCTCCAATCCTATCACTGCTGCGTTTATGCCCCTGTACACACGCTTGATTCTCTTTCGGAGACATAGCAATCCATAGGTTTTAATATACTTACTAGTCAGGTACATTCTTACGCGTTTAATATGGGGTGTTGAGTCCATTTCGTTGAGGAAGGAGTAGCTCTTGTCTATTCCATATTTGGCTTAAGGAACTTTATCTGTGCTCATTTCAATCTCTGGTTTTATGCAGCACCCCAACTCACCTTTCCCCTTAAGCCAGCATAAGTTGGTTTTCTAAATTTGAGACCCTCTTCTGTTTTGTAATCCAGTTCCTGTGTAGCCAAGTTTACATTCCGTGTATTAGTGATATCTTATGATGTTTCTTTTTCTGTGTGACTTATTTCACTTAGAATCATCATAACTGAATCCACTCATTATGCTGCTACGGGCCTGATGACATAGATTTCATTGCTGAGTGATATTGCATTGTACGTAAGTACCACAACTTCTTTATCCATTTTTCACTTTCTGCGATATTAAACTTGTACCGTAAACGAGGTTCTTGTAAACAGAGCCGTCCCAAACTTTGGGGTGGCTGTGTCTTTTTGATTTTAATTTCCCTAACCTATAGGACCATAAGTGGAAGTGCCCTAGGCTCTGTTGCTTTGTTTTTTAGATGTTTCAGGAAACACCATACACTTCTCCCAAGTGGCTGTTGGCAATTTACATCCCGCCCATCAGCATAACAAGGCTCCCAGTTCTCCATGGCCTGTCCTGCCTTTCTGGATTTTACACTTTTTTCAGATGGCCCTTTTGACCGGGGGGAAGTGAGACTTCATTGTAGTGCAGATTTCCTTTGCAAGCTTGCTTGGTTGGCCAAAAAGGGCGTATGCGTTTTTTCCTGAATATATTCAGGAAAAAACGCTTACGCACTTTTTGGCCAAGTGCATCATTGTTGACGTTCTGCCTCTTTTCCTATGCTTTAAATGCAATTCCAGTCTACCTCCTGAATTCGGTTGCCTGCAATTCTGCCCCGCTTTCAAGTCCTCTTGGCAGCCTTACTTCAGTATATTTTTGGATGATAGCTGTCATTTATAACTCTGCAGGTTTGTGAATTACAGTGCCCCTGAGCTCCTTTCTTCAACTCGCTTTATTGTGAGCTGGCCGCAACACCGCAGGATTGCTTCAGGCCCTAATCTGGTTCCGGCACGGCACGCAGAGCCTTTGGTTAATTCCTCTTCCTGGTGGGAAATGAGAGTTAAATTTGACCGTCCATACACCTCCAGCTAGTCTCTCATTGGTTCTCCCTATTCCTGTTCATCTTCCGCAGAAATTGCAAACTGGGCCAAACAGGAGGTTAAAGGCACTGACTCTCCAAGTCGGGAGAGTGTTAGTAAAGCATCTGGAATGTTGCACCCGAGTACCAGGGGACGAAAACTGAGACATATTTGAACACGTCTCCCGATCACATGGTTGATCATACTCTGGGTTCCACATGCATGTTTTAGCTGAAGGAAGAATCCCTTAATCCTGGAGAGTTGAGACCCGTGGAATGGGTACCATGCAATATGACTTCAAAGGGTCTTCATTTGCTCACTGAACCTCTCCAATCCTATCACTTCTGCGTTTATGCCCCTGTACACACGCTTGATTCTCTTTCAGAGACATAGCAATCCATAGGTTTTAAGATACTTACTAGTCAGGTACATTCTTAGGCGTTTAATATGGGGTGTTGAGTCCATTTCGTTGAGCAAGGAGTAGCTCTTGTCTATTCCATATTTGGCTTAAGGAACTTTATCTGTGCTCATTTCAATCTCTGGTTTTATGCAGCACCCCAACTCACCTTTCCCCTTAAGCCAGCATAAGTTGGTTTTCTAAATTTGAGACCCTCTTCTGTTTTGTAATCCAGTTCCTGTGTAGCCAAGTTTACATTCCGTGTATTAGTGATATCTTATGATGTTTCTTTTTCTGTGTGACTTATTTCACTTAGAATCATCATACCTGAATCCACTCATTATGCTGCTACGGGCCTGATGACATAGATTTCATTGCTGAGTGATATTGCATTGTACGTAAGTACCACAACTTCTTTATCCATTTTTCACTTTCTGCGATATTGAACTTGTACTGTAAACGAGGTTCTTGTAAACAGAGCCGTCCCAAACTTTGGGGTGGCTGTGTCTTTTTGATTTTAATTTCCCTAAGCTATAGGACCATGAGTGGAAGTGCCCTAGGCTCTGTTGCTTTGTTTTTTAGATGTTTCTGGAAACACCATACACTTCTCCCGAGTTGCTGTTGGCAATTTACATCCCGCCCATCAGCATAACAAGGCTCCCAGTTCTCCATGGCCTGTCCTGCCTTTCTGGATTTTAAACTTTTTTCAGATGGCCCTTTTGACCGGGGGGAAGTGAGACTTCATTGTAGTGCAGATTTCCTTTGCAAGCTTGCTTGGTTGGCCAAAAAGGGCGTATGCGTTTTTTCCTGAATATATTCAGGAAAAAACGCATACGCCCTTTTTGGCCAAGTGCATCATTGTCGACGTTCTGTCTCTTTTCCTATGCTTTAAATGCAATTCCAGTCTACCTCCTGAATTCGGTTGCCTGCAATTGTGCCCCGCTTTCAAGTCCTCTTGGCAGCCTTACTTCAGTATATTTTTGGACGATAGCTGTCATTTATAACTCTGCAGGTTTGTGAATTACAGTGCCCCTGAGCTCCTTTCTTCAACTCGCTTTCTTGTGAGCTGGCCGCAACACCGCAGGATTGCTTCAGGCCCTAATCTGGTTCCGGCACGGCACGCTGAGCCTTTGGTTAATTCCTCTTCCTGGTAGGAAATGAGAGTTAAATTTGCCCGTCCAGACACCTCCAGCTAGTCTCTCATTGGTTCTCCCTATTCCTGTTCATCTTCCGCAGAAATTGCAAACTGGGCCAAACAGGAGGTTAAAGGCACTGACTCTCCAAGTCGGGAGAGTGTTAGTAAATCATCTTGAATGTTGCACCCGAGTACCAGGGGACGAAAACTGAGACATATTTGAACACGTCTCCCGATCACATGGTTGATCATACTCTGGGTTCCACATGCATGTTTTAGCTGAAGGAAGAATCCCTTAATCCTGGAGAGTTGAGACCCGTGGAATGGGTACCATGCAATATGACTTCAAAGGGTCTTCATTTGCTCACTGAACCTCTCCAATCCTATCACTGCTGCGTTTATGCCCCTGTACACACGCTTGATTGTCTTTCAGAGACATAGCAATCCATAGGTTTTAAGATACTTACTAGTCAGGTACATTCTTAGGCGTTTAATATGGGGTGTTGAGTCCATTTCGTTGAGCAAGGAGTAGCTCTTGTCTATTCCATATTTGGCTTAAGGAACTTTATCTGTGCTCATTTCAATCTCTGGTTTTATGCAGCACCCCAACTCACCTTTCCCCTTAAGCCAGCATAAGTTGGTTTTCTAAATTTGAGACCCTCTTCTGTTTTGTAAACCAGTTCCTGTGTAGCCAAGTTTACATTCCGTGTATTAGTGATATCTTATGATGTTTCTTTTTCTGTGTGACTTATTTCACTTAGAATCATCATACCTGAATCCACTCATTATGCTGCTACGGGCCTGATGACATAGATTTCATTGCTGAGTGATATTGCATTATACGTAAGTACCACAACTTCTTTATCCATTTTTCACTTTCTGCGATATTGAACTTGTACCGTAAACGAGGTTCTTGTAAACAGAGCCGTCCCAAACTTTGGGGTGGCTGTGTCTTTTTGATTTTAATTTCCCTAAGCTATAGGACCATAAGTGGAAGTGCCCTAGGCTCTGTTGCTTTGTTTTTTAGATGTTTCAGGAAACACCATACACTTCTCCCGAGTGGCTGTTGGCAATTTACATCCCACCCATCAGCATAACAAGGCTCCCAGTTCTCCATGGCCTGTCCTGCCTTTCTGGATTTTACACTTTTTTCAGATGGCCCTTTTGACCGGGGGGAAGTGAGACTTCATTGTAGTGCAGATTTCCTTTGCAAGCTTGCTTGGTTGGCCAAAAAGGGCGTATGCGTTTTTTCCTGAATATATTCAGGAAAAAACGCATACGCCCTTTTTGGCCAAGTGCATCATTGTCGACGTTCTGCCTCTTTTCCTATGCTTTAAATGCAATTCCAGTCTACATCCTGAATTCGGTTGCCTGCAATTCTGCCCCGCTTTCAAGTCCTCTTGGCAGCCTTACTTCAGTATATTTTTGGACGATAGCTGTCATTTATAACTCTGCAGGTTTGTGTATTACAGTGCCCCTGAGCTCCTTTCTTCAACTCGCTTTCTTGTGAGCTGGCCGCAACACCGCACGATTGCTTCAGGCCCTAATCTGGTTCCGGCACGGCACGCTGAGCCTTTGGTTAATTCCTCTTCCTGGTGGGAAATGAGAGTTAAATTTGCCCGTCCAGACACCTCCAGCTAGTCTCTCATTGGTTCTCCCTATTCCTGTTCATCTTCCGCAGAAATTGCAAACTGGGCCAAACAGGAGGTTAAAGGCACTGACTCTCCAAGTCGGGAGAGTGTTAGTAAAGCATCTGGAATGTTGCACCCGAGTACCAGGGGACGAAAACTGAGACATATTTGAACACGTCTCCCGATCACACGGTTGATCATACTCTGGGTTCCACATGCATGTTTTAGCTGAAGGAAGAATCCCTTAAACCTGGAGAGTTGAGACCCGTGGAATGGGTACCATGCAATATGACTTCAAAGGGTCTTCATTTGCTCACCGAACCTCTCCAATCCTATCACTGCTGCGTTTATGCCCCTGTTCACACGCTTGATTCTCTTTCGGAGACATAGCAATCCATAGGTTTTAAGATACTTACTAGTCAGGTACATTCTTAGGCGTTTAATATGGGGTGTTGAGTCCATTTCGTTGAGCAAGGAGTAGCTCTTGTCTATTCCATATTTGGCTTAAGGAACTTTATCTGTGCTCATTTCAATCTCTGGTTTTATGCATCACCCCAACTCACCTTTCCCCTTAAGCAAGCATAAGTTGGTTTTCTAAATTTGAGACCCTGTTCTGTTCTGTAATCCAGTTCCTGTGTAGCCAAGTTTACATTCTGTGTATTAGTGATATCTTATGATGTTTCTTTTTCTGTATGACTTATTTCAGTTAAAATCATCATACCTGAATTCACTCCTTATGCTGCTACGGGCCTGATGACATAGATTTCATTGCTGAGTGATATTGCATTGTACGTAAGTACCACAACTTCTTTATCCATTTTTCACTTTCTGCGATATTGAACTTGTACCATAAATGAGGTTCTTGTAAACAGAGCCGTCCCAAAAATTGGGGTGGCTGTGTCTTTTTGATTTTAATTTCCCTAAGCTATAGGACCATAAGTGGAAGTGCCCTAGGCTCTGTTGCTTTGTTTTTTAGTTGTTTCAGGAAACACCATACACTTCTCCCGTGTGGCTCTTCTGAATTCACATCCCGCCCATCAGCATAACAAGGCTCCCAGTTCTCCATGGCCTGTCCTGCCTTTCTGGATTTTACACTTTTTTCAGATGGCCCTTTTGACCGGGGGGAAGTGAGACTTCATTGTAGTGCAGATTTCCTTTGCAAGCTTGCTTGGTTGGCCAAAAGGGGCGTATGCGTTTCTTCCTGAATATATTCAGGAAGAAACGCATACGCCTTTTTTGGCCAAGTGCATCATTGTGGACGTTCTGCATCTTTTCCTATGCTTTAAATGCAATTCCAGTCTACCTCCTGAAATCGGTTTCCTGCAATTCTGCCCCGCTTTCAAGTCCTCTTGGCAGCCTTACTTCAGTATATTTTTGGACGATAGCTGTCATTTATAACTCTGCAGGTTTGTGAATTACAGTGCCCCTGAGCTCCTTTCTTCAACTCGCTTTCTTGTGAGCTGGCCGCAACACCGCAGGATTGCTTCAGGCCCTAATCTGGTTGTGGCACGGCACGCTGAGCCTTTGGTTAATTCCTCATCCTGGTGGGAAATGAGAGTTAAATTTGCCCGTCCAGACACCTCCAGCTAGTCTCTCATTGGTTCTCCCTATTCCTGTTCATCTTCCACAGAAATTGCAAACTGGGCCAAAAAGGAGTTTAAAGGCACTAACTCTCCAAGTCGGGAGAGTGTTAGTAAAGCGTCTGGAATGTTGCACCCGAGTTTCAGCGGACGAGAACTGAGACATATTGGAACACGTCTCCCGATCACACGGTTGATCATACTCTGGGTTCCACATGCATGTTTTAGCTGAAGGAAGAATCCCTTAAACCTGGAGAGTTGAGACCCTTGGAATGGGTACCATGCAATATGACTTCAAAGGGTCTTCATTTGCTCACCGAACCTCTCCAATCCTATCACTGCTGCGTTTATGCCCCTGTTCACACGCTTGATTCTCTTTCGGAGACATAGCAATCCATAGGTTTTAAGATACTTACTAGTCAGGTACATTCTTAGGCGTTTAATATGGGTTGTTGACTCCATTTCGTTGACCAAGGAGTAGCTCTTGTCTATTCCATATTTGGCTTAAGGAACTTTATCTGTGCTCATTTCAATCTCAGGTTTTATGCAGCACCCCAACTCACCTTTCCCCTTAAGCAAGCATAAGTTGGTTTTCTAAATTTGAGACCCTGTTCTGTTTTGTAATCCAGTTCCTCTGTAGTCAAGTTTACATTCCGTGTATTAGTGATATCTTATGATGTTTCTTTTCCTGTGTGACTTATTTCAGTTAGAATCATCATACCTGAATCCACTCATTATGCTGCTACAGGCCTGATGACATAGATTTCATTGCTGAGTGATATTGCATTATACGTAAGTACCACAACTTCTTTATCCATTTTTCGCTTTCTGCGATATTGAACTTGTACTGTAAACGAGGTTCTTGTAAACAGAGCCGTCCCAAACATTGGGGTGGCTGTGTCTTTTTGATTTTAATTTCCCTAAGCTATAGGACCATAAGTGGAAGTGCCCTAGGCTCTGTTGCTTTGTTTTTTAGATGTTTCAGGAAACACCATACACTTCTCCCGAGTGGCTGTTGGCAATTTACATCCCGCCAATCAGCATAACAAGGCTCCCAGTTCTCCATGGCCTGTCCTGCCTTTCTGGATTTTACACTTTTTTCAGATGGCCCTTTTGACCGGGGGGATGTGAGACTTCATTGTAGTGCAGATTTCCTTTGCAAGCTTGCTTGGTTCGCCAAAAAGGGCGTATGCATTTTTTCCTGAATATATTCAGGAAAAAAAGGATACGCCCTTTTTGGCCAAGTGCATCATTGTCGACGTTCTTCCTCTTTTCCTATGCTTTAAATGCAATTTCAGTCTACCTCCTGAAATCGGTTTCCTGCAATTCTGCCCCGCTTTCAAGTCCTCTTGGCAGCCTTACTTCAGTATATTTTTGGACGATAGCTGTCATTTATAACTCTGCAGGTTTGTGAATTACAGTGCCCCTGAGCTCCTTTCTTCAACTTGCTTTCTTGTGAGCTGGCCGCAACACCGCAGGATTGCTTCAGGCCCTAATCTGGTTCTGGCACGGCACGCTGAGCCTTTGGTTAATTCTTCTTCCTGGTGGGAAATGAGAGTTAAATTTGCCCGTCCAGACACCTCCAGCTAGTCTCTCATTGGTTCTCCCTATTCCTGTTCATCTTCCGCAGAAATTGCAAACTGGGCCAAACAGGAGGTTAAAGGCACTGAATCTCCAAGTCGGGAGAGTGTTAGTAAAGCGTCTGGAATGTTGCACCCGAGTTTCAGCGGACGAGAACTGAGACATATTGGAACACGTCTCCCGATCACACAGTTGATCATAATCTGGGTTCCACATGCATGTTTTAGCTGAAGGAAGAATCCCTTAAACCTGGAGAGTTGAGACCCGTGGAATGGGTACCATGCAATATGACTTCAAAGGGTCTTCATTTGCTCACCGAACCTCTCCAATCCTATCACTGCTGCGTTTATGCCCCTGTTCACACGCTTGATTCTCTTTCGGAGACATAGCAATCCATAGGTTTTAAGATACTTACTAGTCAGGTACATTCTTAGGCGTTTAATATGGGGTGTTGAGTCCATTTCGTTGAGCAAGGAGTAGCTCTTGTCTATTCCATATTTGGCTTAAGGAACTTTATCTGTGCTCATTTCAATCTCTGGTTTTATGCATCACCCCAACTCACCTTTCCCCTTAAGCAAGCATAAGTTGGTTTTCTAAATTTGAGACCCTGTTCTGTTTTGTAATCCACTTCCTGTATAGTCAAGTTTACATTCCGTGTATTAGTGATATCTTATGATGTTTCTTTTCCTGTGTGACTTATTTCAGTTAGAATCATCATACCTGAATCCACTCATTATGCTGCTACAGGCCTGATGACATAGATTTCATTGCTGAGTGATATTGCATTGTACGGAAGTACCACAACTTCTTTATCCATTTTTCGCTTTCTGCGATATTGAACTTGTACCGTAAACGAGGTTCTTGTAAACAGAGCCGTCCCAAACATTGGGGTGGCTGTGTCTTTTTGATTTTAATTTCCCTAAGCTATAGGACCATAAGTGGAAGTGCCCTAGGCTCTGTTGCTTTGTGTCTTAGATGTTTCAGGAAACACCATACACTTCTCCCCAGTGGCTGTTGGCAATTTACATCCCGCCCATCAGCATAACAAGGCTCCCAGTTCTCCATGGCCTGTCCTGCCTTTCTGGATTTTACACTTTTTTCAGATGGCCCTTTTGACCGGTGGGATGTGAGACTTCATTGTAGTGCAGATTTCCTTTGCAAGCTTGCTTGGTTGGCCAAAAAGGGCGTATGGGTTTTTTCCTGAATATATTCAGGAAAAAAAGCATACGCCCTTTTTGGCCAAGTGCATCATTGTCGACGTTCTGCCTCTTTTCCTATGCTTTAAATGCAATTTCAGTCTACCTCCTGAAATCGGTTTCCTGCAATTCTGCCCCGCTTTCAAGTCCTCTTGGCAGCCTTACTTCAGTATATTTTTGGACGATAGCTGTCATTTATAACTCTGCAGGTTTGTGAATTACAGTGCCCCTGAGCTCCTTTCTTCAACTTGCTTTCTTGTGAGCTGGCCGCAACACCGCAGGATTGCTTCAGGCCCTAATCTGGTTCCGGCACGGCACGCTGAGCCTTTGGTTAATTCCTCTTCCTGGTGGGAAATGAGAGTTAAATTTGCCCGTCCAGACACCTCCAGCTAGTCTCTCATTGGTTCTCCCTATTCCTGTTCATCTTCCGCAGAAATTGCAAACTGGGCCAAACAGGAGGTTAAAGGCACTGAATCTCCAAGTCGGGAGAGTGTTAGTAAAGCATCTGGAATGTTGCACCCGAGTTTCAGCGGACGAGAACTGAGACATATTGGAACACGTCTCCCGATCACACAGTTGATCATAATCTGGGTTCCACATGCATGTTTTAGCTGAAGGAAGAATCCCTTAAACCTGGAGAGTTGAGACCCGTGGAATGGGTACCATGCAATATGACTTCAAAGGGTCTTCATTTGCTCACCGAACCTCTCCAATCCTATCACTGCTGCGTTTATGCCCCTGTTCACACGCTTGATTCTCTTTCGGAGACATAGCAATCCATAGGTTTTAAGATACTTACTAGTCAGGTACATTCTTAGGCGTTTAATATGGGGTGTTGAGTCCATTTCGTTGAGCAAGGAGTAGCTCTTGACTATTCCATATTTGGCTTAAGGAACTTTATCTGTGCTCATTTCAATCTCTGGTTTTATGCAGCACCCCAACTCACCTTTCCCCTTAAGCAAGCATAAGTTGGTTTTCTAAATTTGAGACCCTGTTCTGTTTTGTAATCTACTTCCTGTATAGTCAAGTTTACATTCCGTGTATTAGAGATATCTTATGATGTTTCTTTTCCTGTGTGACTTATTTCAGTTAGAATCATCATACCTGAATCCACTCATTATGCTGCTACAGGCCTGATGACATAGATTTCATTGCTGAGTGATATTGCATTGTACATAAGTACCACAACTTCTTTATCCATTTTTCGCTTTCTGCGATATTGAACTTGTACCGTAAACGAGGTTCTTGTAAACAGAGCCGTCCCAAACATTGGGGTGGCTGTGTATTTTTGATTTTAATTTCCCTAAGCTATAGGACCATAAGTGGAAGTGCCCTAGGCTCTGTTGCTTTGTTTTTTAGATGTTTCAGGAAACACCATACACTTCTCCCGAGTGGCTGTTGGCAATTTACATCCCGCACATCAGCATAACAAGGTTCCCAGTTCTCCATGGACTGTCCTGCCTTTCTGGATTTTACACTTTTTTCAGATGGCCCTTTTGACTGGGGAGAAGTGAGACTTCTTTGTAGTGTAGATTTCCTTTGCAAGCTTGCTAGGTTGGCC
Source organism: Orcinus orca (assembly GCF_937001465.1). Lineage (NCBI taxonomy): Eukaryota > Metazoa > Chordata > Mammalia > Artiodactyla > Delphinidae > Orcinus > Orcinus orca. Next base: position 1,329,880 of record NW_026043983.1, read on the forward strand.
AAAAAGGGCATATGTGTTTTTTCATGAATATATTCAGGAAAAAACGCATACGCCCTTTTAGGCCAAGTGCATCATTGTCGACGTTCTGCCTCTTTTCCTATGCTTTAAATGCAATTCCAGTCTACCTCCTGAAATCGGTTTCCTGCAATTCTGCCCCGCTTTCAAGTCCTCTTGGCAGCCTTACTTCAGTATATTTTTGGACGATAGCTGTCATTTATAACTCTGCAGGTTTGTGAATTACAGTGCCCCTGAGCTCCTTTCTTCAACTCGCTTTCTTGTGAGCTGGCCGCAACACCGCAGGATTGCTTCAGGCCCTAATCTGGTTCCGGCACGGCACGCTGACCCTTTGGTTAATTCCTCTTCCTGGTGGGAAATGAGAGTTAAATTTGCCCGTCCAGACACCTCCAGCTAGTCTCTCATTGGTTCTCCCTATTCCTGTTCATCTTCCACAGAAATTGCAAACTGGGCCAAAAAGGAGTTTAAAGGCACTAACTCTCCAAGTCGGGAGAGTGTTAGTAAAGCGTCTGGAATGTTGCACCCGAGTTTCAGCGGACGAGAACTGAGACATATTGGAACACGTCTCCCGATCACACGGTTGATCATACTCTGGGTTCCACATGCATGTTTTAGCTGAAGGAAGAATCCCTTAAACCTGGAGAGTTGAGACCCGTGGAATGGGTACCATGCAATATGACTTCAAAGGGTCTTCATTTGCTCACCGAACCTCTCCAATCCTATCACTGCTGCGTTTATGCCCCTGTTCACACGCTTGATTCTCTTTCGGAGACATAGCAATCCATAGGTTTTAAGATACTTACTAGTCAGGTACATTCTTAGGCGTTTAATATGGGGTGTTGAGTCCATTTCGTTGAGCAAGGAGTAGCTCTTGTCTATTCCATATTTGGCTTAAGGAACTTTATCTGTGCTCATTTCAATCTCTGGTTTTATGCATCACCCCAACTCACCTTTCCCCTTAAGCAAGCATAAGTTGGTTTTCTAAATTTGAGACCCTGTTCTGTTCTGTAATCCAGTTCCTGTGTAGCCAAGTTTACATTCTGTGTATTAGTGATATCTTATGATGTTTCTTTTTCTGTATGACTTATTTCAGTTAAAATCATCATACCTGAATTCACTCCTTATGCTGCTACGGGCCTGATGACATAGATTTCATTGCTGAGTGATATTGCATTGTACGTAAGTACCACAACTTCTTTATCCATTTTTCACTTTCTGCGATATTGAACTTGTACCATAAATGAGGTTCTTGTAAACAGAGCCGTCCCAAAAATTGGGGTGGCTGTGTCTTTTTGATTTTAATTTCCCTAAGCTATAGGACCATAAGTGGAAGTGCTCTAGGCTCTGTTGCTTTGTTTTTTAGTTGTTTCAGGAAACACCATACACTTCTCCCGTGTGGCTCTTCTGAATTCACATCCCGCCCATCAGCATAACAAGGCTCCCAGTTCTCCATGGCCTGTCCTGCCTTTCTGGATTTTACACTTTTTTCAGATGGCCCTTTTGACCGGGGGGAAGTGAGACTTCATTGTAGTGCAGATTTCCTTTGCAAGCTTGCTTGGTTGGCCAAAAGGGGCGTATGCGTTTCTTCCTGAATATATTCAGGAAGAAACGCATACGCCTTTTTTGGCCAAGTGCATCATTGTGGACGTTCTGCATCTTTTCCTATGCTTTAAATGCAATTCCAGTCTACCTCCTGAAATCGGTTTCCTGCAATTCTGCCCCGCTTTCAAGTCCTCTTGGCAGCCTTACTTCAGTATATTTTTGGACGATAGCTGTCATTTATAACTCTGCAGGTTTGTGAATTACAGTGCCCCTGAGCTCCTTTCTTCAACTCGCTTTCTTGTGAGCTGGCCGCAACACCGCAGGATTGCTTCAGGCCCTAATCTGGTTGTGGCACGGCACGCTGAGCCTTTGGTTAATTCCTCATCCTGGTGGGAAATGAGAGTTAAATTTGCCCGTCCAGACACCTCCAGCTAGTCTCTCATTGGTTCTCCCTATTCCTGTTCATCTTCCACAGAAATTGCAAACTGGGCCAAAAAGGAGTTTAAAGGCACTAACTCTCCAAGTCGGGAGAGTGTTAGTAAAGCGTCTGGAATGTTGCACCCGAGTTTCAGCGGACGAGAACTGAGACATATTGGAACACGTCTCCCGATCACACGGTTGATCATACTCTGGGTTCCACATGCATGTTTTAGCTGAAGGAAGAATCCCTTAAACCTGGAGAGTTGAGACCCGTGGAATGGGTACCATGCAATATGACTTCAAAGGGTCTTCATTTGCTCACCGAACCTCTCCAATCCTATCACTGCTGCGTTTATGCCCCTGTTCACACGCTTGATTCTCTTTCGGAGACATAGCAATCCATAGGTTTTAAGATACTTACTAGTCAGGTACATTCTTAGGCGTTTAATATGGGTTGTTGACTCCATTTCGTTGACCAAGGAGTAGCTCTTGTCTATTCCATATTTGGCTTAAGGAACTTTATCTGTGCTCATTTCAATCTCAGGTTTTATGCAGCACCCCAACTCACCTTTCCCCTTAAGCAAGCATAAGTTGGTTTTCTAAATTTGAGACCCTGTTCTGTTTTGTAATCCAGTTCCTCTGTAGTCAAGTTTACATTCCGTGTATTAGTGATATCTTATGATGTTTCTTTTCCTGTGTGACTTATTTCAGTTAGAATCATCATACCTGAATCCACTCATTATGCTGCTACAGGCCTGATGACATAGATTTCATTGCTGAGTGATATTGCATTATACGTAAGTACCACAACTTCTTTATCCATTTTTCGCTTTCTGCGATATTGAACTTGTACTGTAAACGAGGTTCTTGTAAACAGAGCCGTCCCAAACATTGGGGTGGCTGTGTCTTTTTGATTTTAATTTCCCTAAGCTATAGGACCATAAGTGGAAGTGCCCTAGGCTCTGTTGCTTTGTTTTTTAGATGTTTCAGGAAACACCATACACTTCTCCCGAGTGGCTGTTGGCAATTTACATCCCGCCCATCAGCATAACAAGGCTCCCAGTTCTCCATGGCCTGTCCTGCCTTTCTGGATTTTACACTTTTTTCAGATGGCCCTTTTGACCCGGGGGATGTGAGACTTCATTGTAGTGCAGATTTCCTTTGCAAGCTTGCTTGGTTCGCCAAAAAGGGCGTATGCATTTTTTCCTGAATATATTCAGGAAAAAAAGCATACGCCCTTTTTGGCCAAGTGCATCATTGTCGACGTTCTTCCTCTTTTCCTATGCTTTAAATGCAATTTCAGTCTACCTCCTGAAATCGGTTTCCTGCAATTCTGCCCCGCTTTCAAGTCCTCTTGGCAGCCTTACTTCAGTATATTTTTGGACGATAGCTGTCATTTATAACTCTGCAGGTTTGTGAATTACAGTGCCCCTGAGCTCCTTTCTTCAACTTGCTTTCTTGTGAGCTGGCCGCAACACCGCAGGATTGCTTCAGGCCCTAATCTGGTTCTGGCACGGCATGCTGAGCCTTTGGTTAATTCCTTTTCCTGGTGGGAAATGAGAGTTAAATTTGCCCGTCCAGACACCTCCAGCTAGTCTCTCATTGGTTCTCCCTATTCCTGTTCATCTTCCACAGAAATTGCAAACTGGGCCAAACAGGAGGTTAAAGGCACTGACTCTCCAAGTCGGGAGAGTGTTAGTAAAGCGTCTGGAATGTTGCACCCCAGTTTCAGCGGACGAGAACTGAGACATATTGGAACACGTCTCCCGATCACACAGTTGATCATAATCTGGGTTCCACATGCATGTTTTAGCTGAAGGAAGAATCCCTTAAACCTGGAGAGTTGAGACCCGTGGAATGGGTACCATGCAATATGACTTCAAAGGGTCTTCATTTGCTCACCGAACCTCTCCAATCCTATCACTGCTGCGTTTATGCCCCTGTTCACACGCTTGATTCTCTTTCGGAGACATAGCAATCCATAGGTTTTAAGATACTTACTAGTCAGGTACATTCTTAGGCGTTTAATATGGGATGTTGAGTCCATTTCGTTGAGCAAGGAGTAGCTCTTGTCTATTCCATATTTGGCTTAAGGAACTTTATCTGTGCTCATTTCAATCTCTGGTTTTATGCAGCACCCCAACTCACCTTTCCCCTTAAGCAAGCATAAGTTGGTTTTCTAAATTTGAGACCCTGTTCTGTTTTGTAATCCACTTCCTGTATAGTCAAGTTTACATTCCGTGTATTAGTGATATCTTATGATGTTTCTTTTCCTGTGTGACTTATTTCAGTTAGAATCATCATACCTGAATCCACTCATTATGCTGCTACAGGCCTGATGACATAGATTTCATTGCTGAGTGATATTGCATTGTACGGAAGTACCACAACTTCTTTATCCATTTTTCGCTTTCTGCGATATTGAACTTGTACCGTAAACGAGGTTCTTGTAAACAGAGCCGTCCCAAACATTGGGGTGGCTGTGTCTTTTTGATTTTAATTTCCCTAAGCTATAGGACCATAAGTGGAAGTGCCCTAGGCTCTGTTGCTTTGTGTCTTAGATGTTTCAGGAAACACCATACACTTCTCCCCAGTGGCTGTTGGCAATTTACATCCCGCCCATCAGCATAACAAGGCTCCCAGTTCTCCATGGCCTGTCCTGCCTTTCTGGATTTTACACTTTTTTCAGATGGCCCTTTTGACCGGTGGGATGTGAGACTTCATTGTAGTGCAGATTTCCTTTGCAAGCTTGCTTGGTTGGCCAAAAAGGGCGTATGGGTTTTTTCCTGAATATATTCAGGAAAAAAAGCATACGCCCTTTTTGGCCAAGTGCATCATTGTCGACGTTCTGCCTCTTTTCCTATGCTTTAAATGCAATTTCAGTCTACCTCCTGAAATCGGTTTCCTGCAATTCTGCCCCGCTTTCAAGTCCTCTTGGCAGCCTTACTTCAGTATATTTTTGGACGATAGCTGTCATTTATAACTCTGCAGGTATGTGAATTACAGTGCCCCTGAGCTCCTTTCTTCAACTTGCTTTCTTGTGAGCTGGCCGCAACACCGCAGGATTGCTTCAGGCCCTAATCTGGTTCCGGCACGGCACGCTGAGCCTTTGGTTAATTCTTCTTCCTGGTGGGAAATGAGAGTTAAATTTGCCCGTCCAGACACCTCCAGCTAGTCTCTCATTGGTTCTCCCTATTCCTGTTCATCTTCCGCAGAAATTGCAAACTGGGCCAAACAGGAGGTTAAAGGCACTGAATCTCCAAGTCGGGAGAGTGTTAGTAAAGCATCTGGAATGTTGCACCCGAGTTTCAGCGGACGAGAACTGAGACATATTGGAACACGTCTCCCGATCACACAGTTGATCATAATCTGGGTTCCACATGCATGTTTTAGCTGAAGGAAGAATCCCTTAAACCTGGAGAGTTGAGACCCGTGGAATGGGTACCATGCAATATGACTTCAAAGGGTCTTCATTTGCTCACCGAACCTCTCCAATCCTATCACTGCTGCGTTTATGCCCCTGTTCACACGCTTGATTCTCTTTCGGAGACATAGCAATCCATAGGTTTTAAGATACTTACTAGTCAGGTACATTCTTAGGCGTTTAATATGGGGTGTTGAGTCCATTTCGTTGAGCAAGGAGTAGCTCTTGTCTATTCCATATTTGGCTTAAGGAACTTTATCTGTGCTCATTTCAATCTCTGGTTTTATGCAGCACCCCAACTCACCTTTCCCCTTAAGCAAGCATAAGTTGGTTTTCTAAATTTGAGACCCTGTTCTGTTTTGTAATCTACTTCCTGTATAGTCAAGTTTACATTCCGTGTATTAGAGATATCTTATGATGTTTCTTTTCCTGTGTGACTTATTTCAGTTAGAATCATCATACCTGAATCCACTCATTATGCTGCTACAGGCCTGATGACATAGATTTCATTGCTGAGTGATATTGCATTGTACATAGGTACCACAACTTCTTTATCCATTTTTCGCTTTCTGCGATATTGAACTTGTACCGTAAACGAGGTTCTTGTAAACAGAGCCGTCCCAAACATTGGGGTGGCTGTGTATTTTTGATTTTAATTTCCCTAAGCTATAGGACCATAAGTGGAAGTGCCCTAGGCTCTGTTGCTTTGTTTTTTAGATGTTTCAGGAAACACCATACACTTCTCCCGAGTGGCTGTTGGCAATTTACATCCCGCCCATCAGCATAACAAGGTTCCCAGTTCTCCATGGACTGTCCTGCCTTTCTGGATTTTACACTTTTTTCAGATGGCCCTTTTGACTGGGGAGAAGTGAGACTTCTTTGTAGTGTAGATTTCCTTTGCAAGCTTGCTAGGTTGGCCAAAAAGGGCATATGTGTTTTTTCATGAATATATTCAGGAAAAAACGCATACGCCCTTTTAGGCCAAGTGCATCATTGTCGACGTTCTGCCTCTTTTCCTATGCTTTAAATGCAATTCCAGTCTACCTCCTGAAATCGGTTTCCTGCAATTCTGCCCCGCTTTCAAGTCCTCTTGGCAGCCTTACTTCAGTATATTTTTGGACGATAGCTGTCATTTATAACTCTGCAGGTTTGTGAATTACAGTGCCCCTGAGCTCCTTTCTTCAACTCGCTTTCTTGTGAGCTGGCCGCAACACCGCAGGATTGCTTCAGGCCCTAATCTGGTTCCGGCACGGCACGCTGACCCTTTGGTTAATTCTTCTTCCTGGTGGGAAATGAGAGTTAAATTTGCCCGTCCAGACACCTCCAGCTAGTCTCACATTGGTTCTCCCTATTCCTGTTCATCTTCCGCAGAAATTGCAAACTGGGCCAAACAGGAGGTTAAAGGCACTGACTCTCCAAGTCAGGAGAGTGTTAGTAAAGCGTCTGGAATGTTGCACCTGAGTACCAGGGGACGAGAACTGAGACATATTGGAACACATCTCCCGATCACACGGTTGATCATACTCTGGGTTCCACATGCATGTTTTAGCTGAAGGAAGAATCCCTTAAACCTGGAGAGTTGAGACCCGTGGAATGGGTACCATGCAATATGACTTCAAAGGGTCTTCATTTGCTCACCGAACCTCTCCAATCCTATCACTGCTGCTTTTATGCCCCTGTACACACGCTTGATTCTCTTTCGGAGACATAGCAATCCATAGGTTTTAAGATACTTACTAGTCAGGTACATTCTTAGGCTTTGAATATGGGGTGTTGAGTGCATTTCGTTGAGCAAGGAGTAGCTCTTGTCTATTCCATATTTGGCTTAAGGAACTTTATCTGTGCTCATTTCAATCTCTGGTTTTATGCAGCACCCCAACTCACCTTTCCCCTTAAGCAAGCATAAGTTGGTTTTCTAAATTTGAGACCCTGTTCTGTTTTGTAATTTAGTTCCTGTGTAGTCAAGTTTACATTCCATGTATTAGTGATATCTTATGATGTTTCTTTTTCTCTGTGACTTATTTCAGTTAGAATCATCACACCTGAATGCACTCATTATGCTGCCACGGGCCTGATGACATAGATTTCATTGCTGAGTGATATTGCATTGTACGTAAGTACCACAATTTCTTTATCCATTTTTCGTTTTCTGCGATATTGAACTTGTACCGTAAACGAGGTTCTTGTAAACACAGCCGTCCCAAATATTGGGGTGGCTGTGTCTTTTTGATTTTAATTTCCCTAAGCTATAGGACCATAAGTGGAAGTGCCCTAGGCTCTGTTGCTTTGTTTTTTAGATATTTCAGGAAACACCATACAGTTCTCCCGAGTGGCTGTTGGCAATTTATATCCCGCCCATCAGCATAACAAGGCTCCCAGTTCTCCATGGCCTGTCCTGCCTTTCTGGATTTTACACTTTCTTCAGATGGCCCTTTTGACCGGGGGGAAGTGAGACTTCATTGTAGTGCAGATTTCCTTTGCAAGCTTGCTTGGTTGGCCAAAAGGGGCGTATGCGTTTCTTCCTGAATATATTCAGGAAGAAACGCATACGCCCTTTTTGGCCAAGTGCATCATTGTGGACGTTCTGCGTCTTTTCCTATGCTTTAAATGCAATTCCAGTCTACCTCTTGAAATCGGTTTCCTGCAATTCTGCCCCGCTTTCAAGTCCTCTTGGCAGCCTTACTTCAGTATATTTTTGGACGATAGCTGTCATTTATAACTCTGCAGGTTTGTGAATTACAGTGCCCCTGAGCTCCTTTCTTCAACTCGCTTTCTTGTGAGCTGGCCACAACACCGCAGGATTGCTTCAGGCCCTAATCTGGTTCTGGCACGGCATGCTGAGTCTTTGGTTAATTCCTCTTCCTGGTGGGAAATGAGAGTTAAATTTGCCCGTCCAGACACCTCCAGCTAGTCTCTCATTGGTTCTCCCTATTCCTGTTCATCTTCCGCAGAAATTGCAAACTGGGCCAAACAGGAGGTTAAAGGCACTGACTCTCCAAGTCGGGAGAGTGTTAGTAAAGCGTATGGAATGTTGCACCCGAGTACCAGGGGACGAGAACTGAGATATATTGGAACACGTCTCCCGATCACACGGTTGATCATACTCTGGGTTCCACATGCATGTTTTAGCTGTAGGAAGACTCCCTTAAACCTGGAGAGTTGAGACCCGTGGAATGGGTACCATGCAATATGACTTCAAAGGGTCTTCATTTGCTCACTGAACCTCTGCAATCCTATCACTGCTGCTTTTATGCCCCTGTACACAGGCTTGATTCTCTTTCAGTGACATAGTAATCCATAGGTTTTAAGATACTTACTAGTCAGGTACATTCTTAGGCGTTTAATATGGGGTGTTGAGTCCATTTCGTTGAGCAAGGAGTAGCTCTTGTCTGTTCCATATTTGGCTTAAGGAAATTTATCTCTGCTCATTTCAATCTCTGGTTTTATGCAGCACCCCAACTCACCTTTCGCCTTAAGCAAGCATAAGTTGGTTTTCTAAATTTGAGACCCTGTTTTGTTTCGTAATCCACTTCCTGTGTAGACAAGTTTACATTCCGTGTATTAGTGATATCTTATGATGTTTCTTTTTCTGTGTGACTTATTTCAGTTAGAATCATCATACCTGAATCCACTCATTATGCTGCTATGTGTCTGATGACATAGATTTCATTGCTGAGTGATATTGCATTGTACGTAAGTACCACAACTTCTTTATCCATTTTTCACTTTCTGCGATATTGAACTTGTACCGTAAATGAGATTCTTGTAAACAGAGCCGTCCCAAACTTTGGGGTGGCTGTGTGTTTTTGATTTTAATTTCCCTAAGCTATAGGACCATAAGTGGAAGTGCCCTAGGCTCTGTTGCTTTGTTTCTTAGATGTTTCAGGAAACACCATACACTTCTCCCCAGTGGCTGTTGGCATTTTACATCCCGCCCATCAGCATAACAAGGCTCCCAGTTCTCCATGGCCTGTCCTGCCTTTCTGGATTTTACACTTTTTTCAGATGGCCCTTTTGACCGGGGGGAAGTGAGACTTCATTGTAGTGCAGATTTCCTTTGCAAGCTTGCTTGGTTGGCCAAAAAGGGCATATGCGTTTTTTCATGATTATATTCAGGAAAAAACGCATACGCCCTTTTTGGCCAAGTGCATCATTGTGGACGTTCTGCCTCTTTTCCTATGCTTTACATGCAATTCCAGTCTACCTCCTGAAATCGGTTTCCTGCAATTCTGCCCCGCTTTCAAGTCCTCTTGGCAGCCTTACTTCAGTATATTTTTGGACGATAGCTGTCATTTATAACTCTGCAGGTTTGTGAATTACAGTGCCCCTGAGCTCCTTTCTTCAACTCGCTTTCTTGTGAGCTGGCCGCAACACCGCAGGATTGCTTCAGGCCCTAATCTGGTTCCGGCACGGCATGCTGAGCCTTTGGTTAATTCCTCTTCCTGGTGGGAAATGAGAGTTAAATTTGCCCGTCCAGACACCTCCAGCTAGTCTCTCATTGGTTGTCCCTATTCCTGTTCATCTTCCGCAGAAATTGCAAACTGGGCCAAACAGGAGGTTAAAGGCACTGACTCTCCAAGTCGGGAGAGTGTTAGTAAAGCGTCTGGAATGTTACACCCGAGTACCAGGGGACGAGAACTGAGACATATTGGAACACATCTCTCGATCACACGGTTGATCATACTCTGGGTTCCACATGCATGTTTTAGCTGAAGGAAGAATCCCTTAAACCTGGAGAGTTGAGACCCGTGGAATGGGTACCATGCAATATGACTTCAAAGGGTCTTCATTTGCTCACCGAACCTCTCCAATCCTATCACTGCTGCTTTTATGCCCCTGTACACACGCTTGATTCTCTTTCAGAGACATAGTAATCCATAGGTTTTAAGATACTTACTAGTCAGGTACATTCTTAGGCGTTTGATATGGGGTGTTGAGTCCATTTCGTTGACCAAGGAGTAGCTCTTGTCTATTCCATATTTGGCTTAAGGAACTTTATCTGTGCTCATTTCAATCTCTGGTTTTATGCAGCACCACAACTCACCTTTCCCCTTAAGCAAGCATAAGTTGGTTTTCTAAATTTGAGACCCTGTTGTGTTTCGTAATCAGCTTCCTGTGTAGCCAAGTTTATATTCCATGTATTAGTGATATCTTATGATGTTTCTTTTTCTGTGTGACTTATTTCAGTTAAAATCATCATACCTGAATCCACTCATTATGCTGCTATGGGTCTGATGACATAGATTTCATTGCTGAGTGATATTGCATTATACGTAACTACCACAACTTCTTTATCCATTTTTTGCTTTCTGCGATATTGAACTTGTACCGTAAACGAGGTTCTTGTAAACAGAGCCGTCCCAAACTTTGGGGTGGCTGTGTCTTTTTGATTTTAATTTCCCTTAGCTATAGGACCATAAGTGGAAGTTCCCTAGGCTCTGTTGCTTTGTTTTTTTGATGTTTCAGGAAACACCATACACTTCTCCCGAGTGGCTGTTGGCAATTTTCATCCCGCCCATCAGCATAACAAGGCTCCCATTTCTCCATGGCCTGTCCTGCCTTTCTGGATTTTACACTTTTTTCAGATGGCCCTTTTGACTGGGGGGATGTGAGACTTCATTGTAGTGCAGATTTCCTTTGCCATTTTGCTTGCTTGGCCAAAAAGGGCGTATGCATTTTTTCCTGAATATATTCAGGAAAAAATGCATACGCCCTTTTTGGCCAAGTGCATCATTGTCGACGTTCTGCCTCTTTTCCTATGCTTTCAATGCAATTCCAGTCTACCTCCTGAAATCGGTTTACTGCAATTCTGCCCCGCTTTCAAGTCCTCTTGGCAGCCTTACTTCAGTATATTTTTGGACGATAGCTGTCATTTATAACTCTGCAGGTTTGTGAATTACAATGCCCCTGAGCTCCTTTCTTCAACTCGCTTTTTTGTGAGTTGGTCGCAACACCGCTGGATTGCTACAGGCCCTAATCTGGTTAAGGCACGGCACGCTGAGCCTTTGGTTAATTCCTATTCCTGGTGGGAAATGAGAGTTAAATTTGCCGATCCAGACACCTCCAGCTAGTCTCTCATTGGTTCTCCCTATTCCTGTTCATCTTCCGCAGAAATTGCAAACTGGGCCAAACAGGAGGTTAAAGGCACTGACTCTCCAAGTCGGGAGAGTGTTAGTAAAGCGTATGGAATGTTGCACCCGAGTTTCAGCAGACGAGAACTGAGACATATTGGAACACGTCTCCCGATCACACGGTTGATCATACTCTGGGTTCCACATGCATGTTTTAGCTGAAGGAAGAATTCCTTAAACCTGGAGAGTTGAGACCCGTGGAATGGTTACCATGCAATATGACTTCAAAGGGTCTTCATTTGCTCACCGAACCTCTCCAATCCTATCACTGCTGCGTTTATGCCCCTGTTCACACGCTTGATTCTCTTTCAGAGACATAGCAATCCATAGGTTTTAAGATACTTACTAGTCAGGTACATTCTTAGGCGTTTAATATGGGTTGTTGAGTCCATTTCGTTGAGCAAGGAGTAACTCTTGTCTACTCCATATTTGGCTTAAGGAACATTATCTGTGCTTATTTCAATCTCTGGGTTTATGCAGCACCCCAACTCACCTTTCCCCTTAAGCAAGCATAAGTTGGTTTTCTAAATTTGAGACCCTGTTCTGTTTTGTAATTCAGTTCCTGTGTAGCCAAGTTTACATTCCATGTATTAGTGATATCTTATGATGTTTCTTTTCCTGTGTGACTTATTTCAGTTAGAATCATCATACCTGAATCCACTCATTATGCTGCTACAGGCCTGATGACATAGATTTCATTGCTGAGTGATATTGCATTGTACGTAAGTACCACAATTTCTTTATCCATTTTTCGCTTTCTGCGATATTGACCTTGTACCGTAAACGAGGTTCTTGTAAACAGAGCCGTCCCAAACATTGGGGTTGCTGTGTCTTTTTGATTTTAATTTCCCTAAGCTATAGGACCATAAGTGGAAGTGCCCTAGGCTCTGTTGCTTTGTTTTTCAGATGTTTCTGGAAACACCATACACTTCTCCCGAGTGGCTGTTGGCAATTTACATCCCGCCCATCAGCATAACAAGGCTCCCAGTTCTCCATGGCCTCTCCTGCCTTTCTGGATTTTACACTTTTTTCAGATGGCCCTTTTGACCGGGGGGATGTGAGACTTCATTGTAGTGTAGATTTCCTTTGCAAGCTTGCTTGGTTGGCCAAAAAGGGCGTATGCGTTTTTTCCTGAATATATTCAGGAAAAAACGCATACACACTTTTTGGCCAAGTGCATCATTGTCGACGTTCTTCCTCTTTTCCTATGCTTTAAATGCAATTTCAGTCTACCTCCTGAAATCGGATTCCTGCAATTCTGCCCCGCTTTCAAGTCTTCTTGGCAGCCTTACTTCAGTATATTTTTGGACGATAGCTGTCATTTATAACTCTGCAGGTTTGTGAATTAGAGTGCCCCTGAGCTCCTTTCTTCAACTCGCTTTTTTGTGAGTTGGCCGCAACACTGCAGGATTGCTACAGGCCCTAATCTGGTTAAGGCACGGCACGCTGAGCCTTTTGTTAATTCCTATTCCTGGTGGGAAATGAGAGTTAAATTTGCCGATCCAGACACCTCCAGCTAGTCTCTCATTGGTTCTCCCTATTCCTGTTCATCTTCCGCAGAAATTGCAAACTGGGCCAAACAGGAGGTTAAAGGCACTGACTCTCCAAGTCGGGAGAGTGTTAGTAAAGCGTATGGAATGTTGAACCCGAGTTTCAGCAGACGACAACTGAGACATATTGGAACACGTCTCCCGATCACACGGTTGATCATACTCTGGGTTCCACATGCATGTTTTAGCTGAAGGAAGAATCCCTTAAACCTGGAGAGTTGAGACCTGTGGAATGGGTACCATGCAATATGACTTCAAAGGGTCTTCATTTGCTCACCGAACCTCTCCAATCCTATCACTGCTGCGTTTATGCCCCTGTTCTTTCTCTTTCAGAGACATAGCAATCCATAGGTTTTAAGATACTTACTAGTCAGGTACATTCTTAGGCGTTTAATATGGGTTGTTGAGTCCATTTCGTTGAGCAAGGAGTAGCTCTTGTCTACTCCATATTTGGCTTAAGGAAACTTATCTGTGCTTATTTCAATCTCTGGTTTTATGCAGCACCCCAACTCACCTTTCCCCTTAAGCAAGCATAAGTTGGTTTTCTAAATTTGAGACCCTGTTCTGTTTTGTAATTCAGTTCCTGTGTAGCCAAGATTACATTGCATGTATTAGTGATATCTTATGATGTTTATTTTTCTGTGTGAATTATTTCAGTTAGAATCATCATACCTGAATCCACTCATTATGCTGCTACGGGCCTGATGACATAGATTTCATTGCTGAGTGATATTGCATTATACGTAAGTACCACAACTTCTTTATCCATTTTTCACTTTCTGCGATATTGAACTTGTACCGTAAAGGAGGTTCTTGTAAACAGAACCATCCCAAACATTGGGGTGGCTGTGTCTTTTTGATTTTAATTTCCCTAAGCTATAGGACCATAAGTGGAAGTGCCCTAGGCTCTGTTGCTTTCTTTTTTGATGTTTCAGGAAACACCATACACTTCTCCCGAGTGGCTGCTGGCAATTTACATCCCGCCCATCAGCATAACAAGGCTCCCAGTTCTCCATGGCCTGTCCTGCCTTTCTGGATTTTACACTTTTTTCAGATGGCCCTTTTGACCTTGGGGATGTGAGACTTCATTGTAGTGCAGATTTCCTTTGCAAGCTTGCTTGGTTGGCCAAAAAGGGCGTATGCGTGTTTTCCTGAATATATTCAGGAAAAAAACGCATACGCCCTTTTTGGCCAAGTGCATCATTGTCAACGTTCTGCCTCTTTTCCTATGCTTTCAATGCAATTCCAGTCTACCTCCTGAAATCGGTTTCCTGCAATTCTGCCCCGCTTTCAAGTCCTCTTGCCAGCCTTACTTCAGTATATTTTTGGACGATAGCTGTCATTTATAACTCTGCAGGTTTGTGAATTACAGTGCCCCTGAGCTCCTTTCTTCAACTCGCTTTCTTGTGAGCTGGCCGCAACACTGCAGGATTGCTTCAGGCCCTAATCTGGTTCCGGCAAGGCACGCTGAGCCTTTGGTTAATTCCTATTCCTGGTGGGAAATGAGAGTTAAATTTGCCCGTCCAGACACCTCCAGCTAGTCTCTCATTGGTTCTCCCTATTCCTGTTCATCTTCCGCAGAAATTGCAAACTGGGCCAAACAGGAGTTTAAAGGCACTGAGTCTCCAAGTCGGGAGAGTGTTAGTAAAGCGTCTGGAATGTTGCACCCGAGTTTCAGCGGACAAGAACTGAGACATATTGGAACACGTCTCCCGATCACACGGTTGATCATACTCTGGGTTCCACATGCATGTTTTAGCTGAAGGAAGAATCCCTTAAACCTGGAGAGTTGAGACCCGTGGAATGGGTACCATGCAATATGACTTCAAAGGGTCTTCATTTGCTCACCGAACCTCTCCAATCCTATCACTGCTGCGTTTATGCCCCTGTTCACACGCTTGATTCCCTTTCAGAGACATAGCAATCCATAGGTTTTAAGATACTTACTAGTCAGGTACATTCTTAGGCGTTTAATATGGGTTGTTGAGTCCATTTCATTGAGCAAGGAGTAGCTCTTGTCTACTCCATATTTGGCTTAAGGAACCTTATCTGTGCTTATTTCAATCTCTGGTTTTATGCAGCACCCCAACTCACCTTTCCCCTTAAGCAAGCATAAGTTGGTTTTCTAAATTTGAGACACTGTTCTGTTTTGTAATTCAGTTCCTGTGTAGCCAAGTTTACATTCCATGTATTAGTGATATCTTATGATGTTTCTTTTCCTGTGTGACTTATTTCAGTTAGAATCATCATACCTGAATCCACTCATTATGCTGCTACAGGCCTGATGACATAGATTTCATTGCTGAGTGATATTGCATTGTACGGAAGTACCACAATTTCTTTATCCATTTTTCGCTTTCTGCGATATTGAACTTGTACCGTAAACGAGGTTCTTGTAAACAGAGCCGTCCCAAACATTGGGGTGGCTGTGTCTTTTTTATTTTAATTTCCCTAAGCTATAGGACCATAAGTGGAAGTGCCCTAGGCTCTGTTGCTTTGTTTTTCAGATGTTTCAGGAAACACCATACACTTCTCCAGAGTGGCTGTTGGCAATTTACATCCCGCCCATCAGCATAATAAGGCTCCCAGTTCTCCATGGCCTGTCCTGCCTTTCTGGATTTTACACTTTTTTCAGATGGCCCTTTTGACCGGGGGGATGTGAGACTTCATTGTAGTGCAGATTTCCTTTGCAAGCTTGCTTGGTTGGCCAAAAAGGGCGTATGCATTTTTTCCTGAATATATTCAGGAAAAAACGCATATGCCCTTTTTGGCCAAGTGCATCATTGTCGACGTTCTTCCTCTTTTCCTATGCTTTAAATGCAATTTCAGTCTACCTCCTGAAATCGGTTTCCTGCAATTCTGCCCCGCTTTCAAGTCCTCTTGGCAGCCTTACTTCAGTATATTTTTGGACGATAGCTGTCATTTATAACTCTGCAGGTTTGTGAATTACAGTGCCCCTGAGCTCCTTTCTTCAACTCGCTTTCTTGTGAGTTGGCCGCAACACCGCAGGATTGCTACAGACCCTAATCGGGTTAAGGCACGGCACGCTGAGCCTTTGGTTAATTCCTATTCTTGGTGGGAAATGAGAGTTAAATTTGCCGATCCGGACACCTCCAGCTAGTCTCTCATTGGTTCTCCCTATTCCTGTTCATCTTCCGCAGAAATTGCAAACTGGGCCAAACAGGAAGTTAAAGGCACTGACTCTCCAAGACGGGAGAGTGTTAGTAAAGCGTATGGAATGTTGCACCCGAGTTTCAGCAGACGAGAACTGAGACATATTGGAACACGTCTCCCGATCACACGGTTGATCATACTCTGGGTTCCACATGCATGTTTTAGCTGAAGGAAGAATCCCTTAAACCTGGAGAGTTGAGACCCGTGGAATGGGTACCATGCAATATGACTTCAAAGGGTCTTCATTTGGTCACCGAACCTCTCCAATCCTATCACTGCTGCGTTTATGCCCCTGTTCACACGCTTGATTCTCTTTCAGAGACATAGCAATCCATAGGTTTTAAGATACTTACTAGTCAGGTACATTCTTAGGCGTTTAATATGGGTTGTTGAGTCCATTTCGTTGAGCAAGGAGTAGCTCTTGTCTACTCCATATTTGGCTTAAGGATCCTTATCTGTGCTTATTTCAATCTCTGGTTTTATGCAGCACCCCAACTCACCTTTCCCCTTAAGCCAGCATAAGTTGGTTTCTAAATTTGAGACCCTGTTCTGTTTTGTAATTCAGTTCCTGTGTAGCCAAGTTTACATTCCATGTATTAGTGATATCTTATGATGTTTCTTTTTCTGTGTGAATTATTTCAGTTAGAATCATCATACCTGAATCCACTCATTATGCTGCTACGGGCCTGATGACATAGATTTCATTGCTGAGTGATATTGCATTATACGTAAGTACCACAACTTCTTTATCCATTTTTCACTTTTTGCGATATTGAACTTGTACCGTAAAGGAGGTTCTTGTAAACAGAACCATCCCAAACATTGGGGTGGCTGTGTCTTTTTGATTTTAATTTCCCTAAGCTATAGGACCATAAGTGGAAGTGCCCTAGGCTCTGTTGCTTTCTTTTTTAGATGTTTCAGGAAACACCATACACTTCTCCCGAGTGGCTGCTGGCAATTTACATCCCGCCCATCAGCATAACAAGGCTCCCAGTTCTCCATGGCCTGTCCTGCCTTTCTGGATTTTACACTTTTTTCAGATGGCCCTTTTGACCGGGGGGAAGTGAGACTTCATTGTAGTGCAGATTTCCTTTGCAAGCTTGCTTGGTTGGCCAAAAAGGGCGTATGCGTGTTTTCCTGAATATATTCAGGAAAAAACGCATATGCCCTTTATGGCCAAGTGCATCATTGTCAACGTTCTGCCTCTTTTCCTATGCTTTCAATGCAATTCCAGTCTACCTCCTGAAATCGGCTTCCTGCAATTCTGCCCCGCTTTCAAGTCCTCTTGGCAGCCTTACTTCAGTATATTTTTGGACGATAGCTGTCATTTATAACTCTGCAGGTTTGTGAATTACAGTGCCCCTGAGCTCCTTTCTTCAACTCGCTTTCTTGTGAGCTGGCCGCAACACCACAGGATTGCTTCAGGCCCTAATCTGGTTTCGGCACGGCACGCTGAGCCTTTGGTTAATTCCTATTCCTGGTGGTAAATGAGAGTTAAATTTGCCCGTCCAGACACCTCCAGCTAGTCTCTCATTGGTTCTCCCTATTCCTGTTCATCTTCCACAGAAATTGCAAACTGGGCCAAACAGGAGTTTAAAAGCACTGAATCTCCAAGTCGGGAGAGTGTTAGTAAAGCGTCTGGAATGTTGCACCCGAGTTTCAGCGGACGAGAACTGAGACATATTGGAACACGTCTCCCGATCACACGGTTGATCATACTCTGGGTTCCACATGCATGTTTTAGCTGAAGGAAGAATCCCTTAAACCTGGAGAGTTGAGACCCGTGGAATGGGTACCATGCAATATGACTTCAAAGGGTCTTCATTTGCTCACCGAACCTCTCCAATCCTATCACTGCTGCGTTTATGCCCCTGTTCACACGTTTGATTCTCTTTCAGAGACATAGCAATCCATAGGTTTTAAGATACTTACTAGTCAGGTACATTCTTAGGCGTTTAATATGGGTTGTTGAGTCCATTTCCTTGAGCAAGGAGTAGCTCTTGTCTATTCCATATTTGGCTTAAGGAACTTTATCTGTGCTCATTTCAATCTCTGCTTTTATGCAGCACCCCAACTCACCTTTCCCCTTAAGCAAGCATAAGTTGGTTTTCTACATTTGAGACCCTGTTCTGCTTTGTAATCTAGTTCCTGAGTAGTCAAGTTTACATTCCGTGTATTAGTGATATCTTATGATGTTTCTTTTCCTGTGTGACTTATTTCAGTTAGAATCATCATACCTGAATCCACTCATTATGCTGCTACAGGCCTGATGACATAGATTTCATTGCTGAGTGATATTGCATTGTACGTAAGTACCACAACTTCTTTATCCATGTTTCGCTTTCTGCGATATTGAACTTGTACCATAAACGAGATTCTTGTAAACAGAGCCGTCCCAAACATTTGGGTGGCTGGGTCTTTTTAATTTTAATTTCCCTAAGCTATAGGACCATAAGTGGAAGTGCCCTAGGCTCTGTTGCTTTGTTTTTTAGATGTTTCAGGAAACACCATACACTTCTCCCAAGTGGCTGTTGGCAATTTACATCCCGCCCATCAGCATAACAAGGCTCCCAGTTCTCCATGGCCTGTCCTGCCTTTCTGGATTTTACACTTTTTTCAGATGGCCCTTTTGACCGGGGGGATGTGAGATTTCATTGTATTACAGATTTCCTTTGCAAGCTTTCTTGGTTGGCCAAAAAGGGCGTATGCGTTTTTTCCTGAATATATTCAGGAAAAAACGCATACGCCCTTTTTGGCCAAGTGCATCATTGTGGACGTTCTGCCTCTTTTCCTATGCTTTAAATGCAATTTCAGTCTACCTCCTGAAATCGGTTTCCTGCAATTCTGCCCCGCTTTCAAGTCCTCTTGGCAGCCTTACTTCAGTATATTTTTGGACGATAGCTGTCATTTATAACTCTGCAGGTTTGTGAATTACAGTGCCCCTGAGCTCCTTTCTTCAACTCGCTTTCTTGTGAGCTGGCCGCAACACCGCAGGATTGCTTCAGGCCCTAATCTGGTTCCGGCACGGCACGCTGAGCCTTTGGTTAATTCCTCTTCCTGGTGGGAAATGAGAGTTAAATTTGCCTGTCCAGACACCTCCAGCTAGTCTCTCATTGGTTCTCCCTATTCATGTTCATCTTCCGCAGAAATTGCAAACTGGGCCAAACAGGAGGTTAAAGGCACTGACTCTCCAAGTCGGGAGAGTGTTAGTAAAGCGTCTGGAATGTTGTACCCGAGTTTCAGCGGACGAGAACTGAGACATATTGGAACACGTCTCCCGATCACACAGTTGATCATAATCTGGGTTCCACATGCATGTTTTAGCTGAAGGAAGAATCCCTTAAACCTGGAGAGTTGAGACCCGTGGAATGGGTACCATGCAATATGACTTCAAAGGGTCTTCATTTGCTCACCGAACCTCTCCAATCCTATCACTGCTGCGTTTATGCCCCTGTTCACACGCTTGATTCTCTTTCGGAGACATAGCAATCCATAGGTTTTAAGATACTTACTAGTCAGGTACATTCTTAGGCGTTTAATATGGGGTGTTGAGTCCATTTCGTTGAGCAAGGAGTAGCTCTTGTCTATTCCATATTTGGCTTAAGGAACTTTATCTGTGCTCATTTCAATCTCTGGTTTTATGCAGCACCCCAACTCACCTTTCCCCTTAAGGAAGCATAAGTTGGTTTTCTAAATTTGAGATCCTGTTCTGTTTTGTAATCCACTTCCTGTATAGTCAAGTTTACATTCCGTGTATTAGTGATATCTTATGATGTTTCTTTTCCTGTGTGAATTATTTCAGTTAGAATCATCATACCTGAATCCACTCATTATGCTGCTACAGGCCTGATGACATAGATTTCATTGCTGAGTGATATTGCATTGTACGTAAGTACCACAACTTCTTTATCCATTTTTTGCTTTCTGCGATATTGAACTTGTACCGTAAACGAGGTTCTTGTAAACAGAGCCGTCCCAAACATTGGGGTGGCTGTGTCTTTTTGATTTTAATTTCCCTAAGCTATAGGACCATAAGTGGAAGTACCCTAGGCTCTGTCGCTTTGTTTTTTAGATGTTTCAGGAAACACCATACACTTCTCCCGAGTGGCTGTTGGCAATTTACATCCCGCCCATCAGCATAACAAGGCTCCCAGTTCTCCATGGCCTGTCCTTCCTTTCTGGATTTTACACTTTTTTCAGATGGCCCTTTTGACCGGGGGGAAGTGAGACTTCATTGTAGTGTAGATTTCCTTTGCAAGCTTGCTAGGTTGGCCAAAAAGGGCATATGTGTTTTTTCATGAATATATTCAGGAAAAAACGCATACGCCCTTTTAGGCCAAGTGCATCATTGTCGATGTTCCGCCTCTTTTCCTATGCTTTAAATGCAATTCCAGTCTACCTCCTGAAATCGGTTTCCTGCAATTCTGCCCTGCTTTCAAGTCCTCTTAGCAGCCTTACTTCAGTATATTTTTGGAAGATAGCTGTCATTTATAACTCTGCAGGTTTGTGAATTACAGTGCCCCTGAGCTCCTTTCTTCAACTCGCTTTCTTGTGAGCTGGCCGCAACACCGCACGATTGCTTCAGGCCCTAATCTGGTTCCGGCACGGCACGCTGACCCTTTGGTTAATTCTTCTTCCTGGTGGGAAATTAGAGTTAAATTTGCCCGTCCAGACACCTCCAGCTAGTCTCTCATTGGTTCTCCCTATTCCTGTTCATCTTCCACAGAAATTGCAAACTGGGCCAAACAGGAGGTTAAAGGCACTGACTCTCCAAGTCAGGAGAGTGTTAGTAAAGCGTCTGGAATGTTGCACCCGAGTACCAGGGGACGAGAACTGAGACATATTGGAACACGTCTCCCGATCACACGGTTGATGATAATCTGGGTTCCACATGCATGTTTTAGCTGGAGGAAGAATCCCTTAAACCTGGAGAGTTGAGACCCGTGGAATGGGTACCATGCAATATGACTTCAAAGGGTCTTCATTTGCTCACCGAACCTCTCCAATCCTATCACTGCTGCGTTTATGCCCCTGTTCACACGTTTGATTCTCTTTCAGAGACATAGCAATCCATAGGTTTTAAGATACTTACTAGTCAGGTACATTCTTAGGCGTTTAATATGTGTTGTTGAGTCCATTTCCTTGAGCAAGGAGTAGCTCTTGTCTATTCCATATTTGGCTTAAGGAACTTTATCTGTGCTCATTTCAGTCTCTGCTTTTATGCAGCACCCCAACTCACCTTTCCCCTTAAGCAAGCATAAGTTGGTTTTCTACATTTGAGACCCTGTTCTGTTTTGTAATCCAGTTCCTGAGTAGTCAAGTTTACATTCCGTGTATTAGTGATATCTTATGATGTTTCTTTTCCTGTGTGACTTATTTCAGTTAGAATCATCATACCTGAATCCACTCATTATGCTGCTATGGGCCTGATGACATACATTTCATTGCTGCGTGATATTGCATTGTACGTAAGTACCACAATTTCTTTATCCATTTTTCGCTTTCTGCGATATTGAACTTGTACCGTAAACGAGGTTCTTGTAAACAGAGCCGTCCCAAACATTGGGGTGGCTGTGTCTTTTTGATTTTAATTTCCCTATGCTATAGAACCATAAGTGGAAGTGCCCTAGGCTCTGTTGCTTTGTTTTTTAGATGTTTCATGAAACACCATACACTTCTCCCGAGTGGCTGTTGGCAATTTACATCCCGCCCATCAGCATAACAAAGCTCCCAGTTCTCCATGGCCTGTCCTGCCTTTCTGGATTTTACACTTTTTTCAGATGGCCCTTTTGACCAGGGGGAAGTGAAACTTCATTGTAGTGCAGATTTCCTTTGCAAGCTTGCTTGGTTGGCCAAAAAGGGCGTATGCGTTTTTTCCTGAATATATTCAGGAAAAAACGCATATGCCCTTTTTGGCCAAGAGCATCATTGTCGACGTTCTGCCTCTTTTCCTATGCTTTAAATGCAATTCCAGTCTACCTCCTGAAATCGGTTTCCTGCAATTCTGCCCCGCTTTCAAGTCCTCTTGGCAGCCTTACTTCAGTATATTTTTGGACGGTAGCTGTCATTTATAACTCTGCAGGTTTGTGAATTTCAGTGCCCCTGAGCTCCTTTCTTCAACTCGCTTTCTTGTGAGCTGGCCGCAACACCGCAGGATTGCTTCAAGCCCTAATCTGCTTACGGCACGACACGCTGAGCGTTTGGTTAATTCCTCTTCCTGGTGGGAAATGATAGTTAAATTTGCACGTCCAGACACCTCCAGCTAGTCTCTCATTGGTTCTCCCTATTCCTGTTCATCTTCCGCAGAAATTGCAAACTGGGCCAAACAGGAGTTTAAAGGCACTGACTCTCCAAGTCAGGAGAGTGTTAGTAAAGAGTCTGGAATGTTGCACCCGAGTACCAGGGGACGAAAACTGAGACATATTTGAACACGTCTCCCGATCACACGGTTGATCATACTCTGGGTTCCACATGCATGTTTTAGCTGAAGGAAGAATCCCTTAAACCTGAAGAGTTGAGACCCGTGGAATGGTTACCATGCAATATGACTTCAAAGGGTCTTCATTTGCTCACCGAACCTCTCCAATCCTATCACTGATGCGTTTATGCCCCTGTACACATGCTTGTTTCTCTTTCGGAGACATAGCAATCCATAGGTTTTAAGATACTTACTAGTCAGGTACATTCTTAGGCGTTTAATATGGGGTGTTGAGTCCATTTCGTTGCGCAAGGTGTAGCTCTTGTCTATTACATATTTGGCTTAAGGAACATTATCTCTGCTCATTTCAATCACTGGTTTTATGAAACACCCCAACTCTCCTTTCCCCTTAAGCAAGCATAAGTTGCTTTTCTAAATTTGAGACCCTGTTCTGTTTTGTAATTCAGTTCCTGTGTAGCCAAGTTTACATTCCGTGTATTAGTGATATCTTATGATGTTTCTTTTTCTGTGTGACTTATTTCAGTTAGAATCATCATACCTGAATCCACTCATTATGCTGCTATGGGCCTGATGACATAGATTACATTGCTGAGTGATATTGCATTGTACGTAAGTACCACAACTTCTTTATCCATTTTTCACTTTCTGTGATATTGAACTTCTACCATAAACGAGGTTCTTGTAAACAGAGCCGTCCCAAACTTTGGTGTTGCTCTGTTTTTTTTATTTTAATTTCCCTAAGGTATAGGACCATAAGTGGAAGTGCCCTAGGCTCTGTTGCTTTGTTTTTTAGATGTTTCAGGAAACTCCATGCACTTCATCTGAGTGGCTATTGGCAATTTACATCCCGCCCATCAGCATAACAAGGCTCCCAGTTCTCCATGGCCTGTCCTGCCTTTCTGGATTTTACACTTTTTTCAGATGGCCCTGTTGACCGGGGGATGTGAGACTTCATTGTAGTGCAGATTTCCTTTGCAAGCTTGCTTGGTTGGCCAAAAAGGGCGTATGCGTTTTTTCCTGAATATATTCAGGAAAAAACGCATATGCCATTTTTGGCCAAGTGCATCATTGTCGACGTTCTGCCTCTTTTCCTATGCTTTAAATGCAATTCCAGTCTACCTCCTGAAATCGGTTTCCTGCAATTCTTCCTCGCTTTCAAGTCCTCTTGGCAGCCTTACTTCAGTATATTTTTGGACGATAGCTGTCATTTATAACTCTGCAGGTTTGTGAATTACAGTGCCCCTGAGCTCCTTCCTTCAACTCGCTCTCTTGTGAGCTCGCTGCAACACCGCAGGATTGCTTCAGTCACTAAAATGGTTTTACACAGCACGCTGAGCCTTTGGTTATTTCCTCTTCCTGGTGAGAAATGAGAGTTAAATTTGCCCGTCCAGACACCTGCAGCTAGTCTCTCATTGGTTCTCCCTATTCCTGTTCATCTTCCGCAGAAATTGCAAACTGGGCCAAACAGGACGTTAAAGGCACTGACTCTCCAAGTCGGGAGAGTGTTAGTAAAGCGTCTGGAATGTTGCACCCGAGTACCAGTGGACGAGAACTGAGTTATATTGGAACACGTCTCCCGATCACATGATTGATCATACTCTGGGTTCCACATGCATGTTTTAGCTGAAGGAAGAATCCCTTAAACCTGGACAGTTGAGACCCGTGGAATGGGTACCATGCAATATGACTTCAAAGGGTCTTCATTTGCTCACCGAACCTCTCCAATACTATCACTGCTGCGTTTATGCCCCTGTTCACACGCTTGATTCTCTTTCGGAGACATAGCAATCCATAGGTTGTAAGATACTTACTAGTCAGGTACATACTTCGGCGTTTAATATGGGTTGTTGACTCCATTTCGTTGAGCAAGGAGTAGCTCTTGTCTATTCCATATTTGGCTTAAGGAACTTTATCTGTGCTCATTTCAATCTCTGGTTTTATGCAGCACCCCAACCCACCTTTCCCCTTAAGCAAGCATAAGTTGGTTTTCTAAATTTGAGAACCTGTTCTGTTTTGTAATCCACTTCCTGTATAGTCAAGTTTACATTCCGTGTATTAGTGATATCTTATGATGTTTCTTTTCCTGTGTGACTTATTTCAGTTAGAATCATCATACCTGAATCCACTCATTATGCTGCTACAGGCCTGATGACATAGATTTCATTGCTGAGTGATATTGCATTGTACGTAAGTACCACAACTTCTTTATCCATTTTTCGCTTTCTGCGATATTGAACTTGTACCGTAAACGAGGTTCTTGTAAACAGAGCCGTCCCAAACATTGGGGTGGCTGTGTCTTTTTGATTTTAATTTCCCTAAGCTATAGGACCATAAGTGGAAGTGCCCTAGGCTCTGTTTCTTTGTTTTTTAGATGTTTCAGGAAACACCATACACTTCTCCCGAGTGGCTGTTGGCAATTTACATCCCGCCCATCAGCATAACAAGGCTCCCAGTTCTCCATGGCCTGTCCTGCCTTTCTGGATTTTACACTTTTTTCAGATGGCCCTTTTGACTGGGGGGAAGTGAAACTACTTTGTAGTGTAGATTTCCTTTGCAAGCTTGCTAGGTTGGCCAAAAACGGCATATGTGTTTTTTCATGAATATATTCAGGAAAAAACGCATACGCCCTTTTAAGCCAAGTGCATCATTGTCGACGTTCTGCCTCTTTTCCTATGCTTTAAATGCAATTCCAGTCTACCTCCTGAAATCGGTTTCCTGCAATTCTGCCCCGCTTTCAAGTCCTCTTGGCAGCCTTACTTCAGTATATTTTTGGACGATAGCTGTCATTTATAACTCTGCAGGTTTGTGAATTACAGTGCCCCTGAGCTCCTTTCTTCAACTCGCTTTCTTGTGAGCTGGCCGCAACACCGCAGGATTGCTTCAGGCCCTAATCTGATTCTGGCACGGCATGCTGAGTCTTTGGTTATTTCCTCTTCCTGGTGGGAAATGAGAGTTAAATTTGCCCGTACAGACACCTCCAGCTAGTCTCTCATTGGTTCTCCCTATTCCTGTTCATCTTCCGCAGAAATTGCAAACTGGGCCAAACAGGAGGTTAAAGGCACTGACTCTCCAAGTCGGGAGAGTGTTAGTAAAGCGTCTGGAATATTGCACCCGAGTACCAGGGGACGAGAAGTGAGATATATTTGAACACGTCTCCCGATCACACGGTTGATCATACTCTGGGTTCCACATGCATGTTTTAGCTGGAGGAAGACTCCCTTAAACCTGGAGAGTTGAGACCCGTGGAATGGGTACCATGCAATATGACTTCAAAGGGTCTTCATTTGCTCACCAATCCTCTCCAATCCTATCACTGCTGCGTTTATGCCCCTGTACACACGCTTGATTCTCTTTCAGATACATAGCAATCCATAGGTTTTAAGATACTTACAAGTCAGGTACATTCTTAGGCGTTTGATATGGGGTGTTGAGTCCATTTCGTTGAGCAAGGAGTAGCTCTTGTCTATTCCATATTTGGCTTAAGGAACTTTATCTGTGCTCATTTCAATCTCTGGTTTTATGCAGCACCCCAACTCACCTTTCCCCTTAAGCAAGCATAAGTTGGTTTTCTAAATTGAGACCCTGTTCCGTTTTGTAATCCAGTTCCTGTGTAGCCAAGTTTACATTCCGTGTATTAGTGATATCTTATGATGTTTCTTTTTCTGTGTGACTTATTTCAGTTAGAATCATCATACCTGAATACACTCATTATGCTACTACGGGCCTGATGACATAGATTTCATTGCTGAGTGATATTGCATTGTACGTAAGTACCACAACTTCTTTACCCATTTTGTTCTTTCTGCGATATTGAACTTGTACCGTAAACGAGGTTCTTGTAAACAGAGCCGTCCCAAACTTTGGGGTGGCTGTGTCTTTTTGATTTTAATTTCCCTAATCTATAGGACCATAAGTGGATGTGCCCTAGGCTCTGTTGCTTTGTTTTTTAGATGTTTCAGGAAACACCATACACTTCTCCCGAGTGGCTGTTGGCAATTTACATCCCGCCCATCAGCATAACAAGGCTCCCAGTTCTCCATGGCCAGTCCTGCCTTTCTGGATTTTACACTTTTTTCAGATGGTCCTTTTGACTGAGGGAAGTGAGACTTCATTGTAGTGCAGATTTCCTTTGCAAGCTTGCTTGGTTGGCCAAAAAGGGCGTATGCGTTTTTTCCTGAATATATTCAGGAAAAAACGCATATGTACTTTTTGGCCAAGTGCATCATTGTGGACGTTCTGCCTCTTTTCCTGTGCTTTAAATGCAATTCCAGTCTACCTCCTGAAATCGGTTTCCTGCAATTCTGCCCCGCTTTCAAGTCCTCTTGGCAGCCTTACTTCAGTATATTTTTGGACGATAGCTGTCATTTATAACTCTGCAGGTTTGTGAATTACAGTGCCCCTGAGCTCCTTTCTTCAACTCGCTTTCTTGTGAGCTGGCCGCAACACCGCAGGATTGCTTCAGGCCCTAATCTTGCTCCGGCACGGCACGCTGAGCCTTTGGTTAATTTCTCTTCCTGGTGGGAAATGAGAGTTAAATTTGCCCGTCCAGACACCTCCAGCTAGTCTCTCATTGGTTCTCCCTACTCCTGTTCATCTTCCGCAGAAATTGAAAACTGGGCCAAACAGGAGGTTAAAGGCACTGACTCTCCAAGTCGGGAGAGTGTTAGTAAAGTGTCTGGAATGTTGCACCCGAGTACCAGGGGACGAGAACTGAGACATATTTGAACACGCCTCCCGATCACATGGTTGATCATACTCTGGATTCCACATGCATGTTTTAGCTGAAGGAAGAATCCCTTAAACCTGGAGAGTTGAGACCCGTGGAATGGGTACCATGCAATATGACTTCAAAGGGTCTTCATTTGCTCACCGAACCTCTCCAATCCTATCATTGCTGCGTTTATGCCCCTGTACACACGCCTGATTCTCTTTCAGAGAAATAGAAATCCATAGCTTTTAAGATACTTACTAGTCAGGTACATTCTTAGGCGTTTGATATGGGGTGTTGAGTCCATTTCGTTGAGCAAGGAGTAGCTCTTGTCTATTACATATTTGGCTTAAGGAACATTATCTGTGCTCATTTCAATCTCTGGTTTTATGCAGCACCCCAACTCACCTTTCCCCTTAAGCAAGCATAAGTTGGTTTTCTAAATTGAGACCCTGTTCTGTTTTGTAATCCACTTCCTGTGTAGCCAAGTTTACATTCCGTGTATTAGTGATATCTTATGATGTTTCTTTTTCTGTGTGACTTCTTTCAGTTACAATCATCATACCTGAATACACTCATTATGCTGCTACGGGCCTGATGACATAGATTTCATTGCTGAGTGATATTGCATTGTACGTAAGTACCACAACTTCTTTATCCATTTTTCGCTTTCAACGATATTGAACTTTTACCGTAAATGAGGTTCCTGTAAACACAGCCGTCCCAAACTTTTGGGTGGCTGTGTCTTTTTGATTTTAATTTCCCTAAGCTATAGGACCATAAGTGGAAGTGCCCTAGGCTCTGTTGCTTTGTTTTTTAGATGTTTCTGGAAACACCATACACTTCTCCCCAGTGGCTGTTGGCAATTTACATCCCGCCCATCAGCATAACAAGGCTCCCAGTTCTCCATGGCCTGTCCTGCCTTTCTGGATTATACACTTTTTTCAGATGGCCCTTTTGACCGGGGGGAAGTGAGACTTCATTGTAGTGCAGATTTCCTTTGCAAGCTTGCTTGGTTGGCCAAAAAGGGCATATGCGTTTTTTTCTGAATATATTCAGGAATATAGTTGGCCTTTATAACTCTGCAGGTTTTTGAATTGCAGTGGCCCTTATCTCCATTTTTCAGCTCTTATTTTTGTGATCTTGCCTCATAACCACAGGATTCCTTCAGGCCCTACTCTTCTTCTGGGGCACCTTGCTGTGCCTTTAGTTTATTCTTCTTACTGATGTGAAATTAGAGTGACATTTGCCCATTGAAACCGCTACAGCTAGTTTCTCACTGGTTCCCCCTATTCCCATTCATCCTCCGCACTAACTTCAGACTGTGCGATACCAGAAGTTAAAGGCATTGACTGTCCATGTGGGGATGTTTTTAGTAAAGCGGCTGGAATGTCGATCCGGAGTCCCAGGAGACGAAAAATGAGGTGCATTTTAGAAACCTTTCCCGATCATATGGTATACCAGTCACTGGGTTTCCCAAGCATGGTTTAGCTGTAGGAAGATTCCCTTCAACCTGGAGTGTTGGGACCCTTGGAATGAGTAGCATGAAGTATTGCATTAAACTTTTGGCAGTTGCTCACCAAAGCTCACCAATCCTCTCATCCCCAAGTGTCCAGCCTTATGTCTTATCCAGCTGTGGGTTTAGATGTGGTCAGTCCAGGTTGCATCACAGCCCCTGAGCGAATTTTGTAAGAATTTTTCTCTCTTTCATTGTTTCTGTGTTTTGTTTTTAAAATTTATTTCTATAATGGGGTTTAGCTCACTTTCACTGCTGTGTTTGTGCCGCTCTGCACACACTTGATTCCCTTATGGAGATATATCAATACATGGGTTTTAAGATTCTTATTACTCAGATATATTTCTCTGCGGTGTATAGGGTGTGTTGAGGCCAGTTCATTGAGCAAGGTGTAGATCTTGTCTAATATCTATTTGGTTTATTGAACGGTATCTGTGCTAATTTCAAACTCTGGTTTTATGCATCACCCCACCTCTCCTTTCCCCTTAAGCTGACATAAGTGTGTTTTCTAAATGTGAGACACTGTTCTGTTCTGTAATTCATTTCTTGTGCAGCCATATTTACCCTCCCTCTATAAGTGATATCTTATGATATGTTTCTTTTTCTGTTTGACTTATTTCAAGTAGTATTATCAGACCTAAATCCACTCTTTATCCTTCTACTAACCTTATTACATTGATTTCATGGTGAAGAGATATTCCATTGTACATAAGTACCACATCTTCTTTATCCATTGTTCTCTTTCCTGGGATATTTAAGGTGTACTGAAGTTGAGGTTCTTGTAAACAGAGTAGCCCTAAACTGTGGTGTGCTTGTGTCTTGTTGATTTTTAGACTTCCCTAGATATACTCCCATGATTGGAAGTGTCCTATGCTCTGTAGCTCTGTTTTTTAGATGATTTAGGAACCACCATACACTTCTCCAGAGTGGCTCTCGGCAGTTCACACACTGCCCATCAGCGTATAAAGGCTCCCTCTTCTCCATGGCCTGTCCTGCATTTCTGGTTTTTACAATTTTTTAGGATGGCCCTTTTGACCGGTGGGAAATGAGACTTCTTTGTTGTGCACATTTGCATTGCTTGCTTGCTTCGTCGCCCATAAAGTGCGTATGCGTTTTTTCCTGGATATAATCAGGAAAAAATGCATACGCCCTTTTGGGCCAACTGCATCATTGTCGAAATTCTGCCGCTTTTCATGTGCTTTAAAGACGAGTCCAATCTATCTCTTGAAATCTGTTTCGTGCAATTCTGTCTTGCATTCAGATCCTCTTCTTTGCCTTACCTCAACATATTTTTGGACGTTAGTTTTCATTTATAACGCTGCAGGTTTGTGAATTGCAGTGACCCTGAGCTCCATTTTTTAAGTTGCTCTTTTGTGAGCTGGCCTCAAACCCGCAGGATTGCTTCAGGCCCTATTTTGGCTCCGGCGAGGCGGGCTGAGCCTTTTTTCAATTCTTATTCTTAATGGGAAATTAGACTGATATGTGCCCGTCCAAACCCCTACAACTATTCTCTCATTGGTTCCCCCTCTTCCCGTTCATCCTCCTCACAATTTGCAAAATGTGTGAAACAGAAGTTGAAATGTGCTGATTCTCCAAGTGGGGAGATTCTAAGTAACGTGGCTGGAATGGTGAACAGGAGCACCAGGAGAGGATAAATGAGCTGCATTTTAGACACATCTCCCGATCACATGGTGTACAGTCCTCTGGGTTTTCCATGCATGTTTTAGCTGTAGGAAGATCCCTTGAACCTGCAGATTTGGGACCCATTGAATGGGTACCAGGTAGTATTACTTTAAAGGGTGTGCATTTCCTCACCCAACCTCACATTTCTCTTAGTGCAAACAGTTTCCAGCCTTATGTCTCATCCTGCTGTGGGTCTAGATGTGTTCAATCCATGTTGCATCACCATCCCTGAGGAAAAGTTGTAAGAGGTTTTCTCTGTCTCTCTGTCGTTTATTTTTTCAATTTATTACTATATTGGTTACAGCTGATTTTCAAAGCTCTGTTTCTTGCTGCTGTACATCCACTTGATTCACGTACAGAGAGACATCAGTAAATTCTTTTTCAGATTCTTACCAGTCGTATATATTCTTTTCCGGTGACTTGAGTGTGCTGAGTGCAGTTCTTTCAGCTACCGTGTAGGCCTTGTTGATTATCAGTTTGGTATTTGGAATGGTATCTTTGCTAATTTCAACCTCCTGGATGATGCCTCACCCCTCCCCACCTTTCCCGTTTAGCAGCCTTATGCGTGTTTTCTACATATTTGACTATGTTTTTGTTTTGTAATTTATTTCATGTGTAGCCATTTTGGATTCCACCTTTAAGTGATATCTTATGATATGTGTCTTTTTCTTTTTGAATTATGTCACTTAGAATGATCATACATAACTCCTCCGGAGTTGTTACAACTGGCCATATTTCATTGATTTCCAGGCTGAATAATATTCCACTCTACCTAAGTACCACATCTCTACCCATTTTTTCTCTCCAGAGACATTTAAGTTATATCCTAGTCGAGGATCTTTTAAACAGAGAGGGGGTAAACATTGGGGTGCCTGTGTCCTCTCGATTTTTGTTTTTCCCAAGATATACGCCCATGAGTGCAAGTGCCCTATGCTCTGTAGCTCATTTTTTAGATGCTTTAGTAAACACAATACACTTCTCCAGAATGGCCGTTGGCAATATACATTTCCACTATAAGTCTCACAGGGCTCCCTCTTCTCCTTGCCCTGTCCTGCATTTCTGTTGTTTACGCTTTATGAGGATGGCTCTTCTGACTGATGCGAAGTGATATCTTTTGTAGTATTGACTTCCAGTGCCCACCTGTTTGGTTGGCTAAAAAAGTGTATGCCCTTTTCTTGAATATATACAGAAAAAAACGCATACACCCTTTTTGGCCAACTGCAATGTTGGCAATGTTCAGCTCCTTTTCTTGTGCTTAATGGCGAGTCCTTTCTACCTCCTCAAATCCCTTTCCTGCCATTCTCCCTTGCTTACAAGTCCTTTTCTCTGACTTTCCTCAAGACATTTTTCAGTGATGGATATTTTCAACTCTGCAGTTTCGTGAATTTTACTGCCCCTGAGTTCCATTGTTCAACTTGTGTTTATGGGAACTGGCCACAAAGCAGCGGGATTTCCTCAAGCCCTATACTGTTTCCATGGGCAACCCTAGCCTTTGGTCAATTCGTCTTCCTGATTGGAAATTAGAGTGACATGTGCCTGTCTGAACACCTAGGACTTGTCTCTCATTGTTCCTCATCCTTCCGCTTCATCCTCTGGACAAATTCCAAACTGTACGCAACAGGATGTTGACAGTGCTGACATCTGCAAGTGGGGAGACTGTTAGTAAAGACGCTGGAGGGGTGAACCCGAGCACCAGGAGATGAGGAGATGAGATGCCTTTTCCAAACTCTTCCCGATCAGACGGTATACCATCCTCTGGGTGTGACAGACATGTTTTAGCAGTAGGAAGAGTCCCATTCATGTAAGGAGAACACCAGGGCTTTTTCAAAATCAGTGTCTCCCCGAAACCCAAACTGGGGAATTTTTTAAGCTACGGCTACACATATGTTCATTAAGGGCCTTGGGAAGTAGGCAGAGTCCAAACTTTAGATGATTGAAGTCTTCAGGGTCAGAAGCACTCACCACCAGCTTCCCTTAGGTTACACTTTAACTGTCATTGATAGATGATGTCAATAAAAATATCTATTCTTTTTCAGATTATTTCCCCTTATAGGTTATTGCAAAATGTTGAGTGTAGTTCCCTGTGCTATACAGTAGTTCCTTGTTGATGATCTATTTTATACATAGCAGTGTGTATGTGTTAATCCCAAACTGTTAATTTATCCCTCCTCCCACCTTTCCCCTTTGGTAATAATAAATTATAAGATTTTATACTTCTCAGAAATGGGGGAGCTGAAAGAGAGGTATCATTTTCAATGGAAAAGCATTTAAAACAAGATTGAAGCTTTAACCAAGATTATTAGATGTACATCCTTGGAAAGAAATCACTTCGTTTCTCTAATATTGACCTGACAAATAAGACAAACCTTTTCACTGAACTTGCTTATAATAAAGTGATGGAAATATCAAATGGAAGTGTTAGAAACATCTTATTTTACCCGAGCCTTCTACACTGTTCTATGTTAACTACAGTTTGGCTCACTCATCTGTTCATTGAGGTTACAATAGTCTCAATTTCTGTTACTGATCCTCCAGAGTGGACCCCAACAAGTGTCCCCCTGCCCAGTGTCATTGGGGCTAACAGATCAAGACTGAGTTTGGTTCACAAGCAAAGGAAACTTTATATTTTGATCAGAGAATGGAGAGGTGAGAGCATGCACTACCCCGTGGGCTGTGGGCTGGGCTGCTGTGTAGAGATCCTGTCAGAGTCAGTGGGAGGGAGGGGGCGGAGCTCTCGAGGGCCGGGTTGGCTGCAGCTCAGGCTCTATATCGCGGAGTCTGCACTGGGCCCCAGGAGCTGAGGTGTCGACCCAGCCATTCTGCACTAGGAAATCTGGTCTGAAGTGCCGGGTGTGGAACCTCTGCATGCGGGACCCTAGGAGCACATGAAATTAGACAAAGCACAAAGGATAAAAATGGTTAGACTTGACTTTATTGCCCGGATTCTATTTTTATCTCCCAGGGATTTTTAATGGGCTTTGCTGGGGACAAACCCCTCCTCTGCCTTTTGTCCCGTTCCTCATTCTTGGAGTGCTGAGGGTGCAGACCCTTCTTCTGTAACTGCTGAGTGCTGAGTTGGGAGCCCTCATACACGGGGGCGAGGGTCAGAGCTTCTCCCCAGCAGCCTCCGGGTGATGTTGATTGTCCCCAGGCCCCCTGCCTCCCTGCTCGTCCACCTGAGCACCAGCATTGGAAGTGTTATAGATTCTAATGACCTTTAAGGGTCCAGGAAAGAGATGTGCAGAGACGCTGTGGGGGCCGGTTTCACCCCGCCCCACATTTGTTCGGCCACCTTAGGCTGACCGTTTCTGCCAGCCTAGATGCTCTGACCAGTAGTCTGTGCTTTCTTCAATTAGGTCCCTGAATTAACGTACAAACAGCACCAGGTGTCAGAGCCCTGCCCGCTCAACTCCCAGACAGTCCAGGGTCAGTGGTGATCAAGGACCATGATGGCCACTGAGTCAACAGCCTTTTGAAGTAAACAGGAGTCCAGCCGGTCTTATTGGCCACCATCATCATGGTGTCTGTAGGCTTTTCTATGTTGACAGTGTGATATATGGTTCCCCCGCCAAGATTATTAGCTCCCCTCTGGGTGCAGTAAGTCCTGCAAGCAGTAGTCTACTCTTTTGGAACACCCTCTTGTTGTTTTATGAGAGAAACTCCAGGTCAAGTGATGTTCACACGAGTCGTCATGGTGCCCTGTTGCCCCCGGTTATCTCTCTGGATGTTGGAGTTGGAGGGCCTCCTCACTCGAGGTTGGTGTGCCCACGGAGCGAACCCTGCAACTTCAGGGCATGGTTGGTGGTTAGGATCACCACGTGGGGTCCTTTTCCCTTAGGAGGGAGGTGGCCTTTTGGGCTGCTGATTTCCAGGTTTTTAGATACCGCCAGTATCTTGGCCAGATGTGGCAGTGGGCCAAGCCCCTTGGTGACCGTAGTTTATCCTACCTGGATGGCATTCTTGCATTGTTCCATTTCAAGTGGTCTCAGTTTTTGCATTAATTCTCCAGTGGCGATTCACCTTTCACCGGGAATGTAAAGGTCAAAGGGTTTAGCTAAATTAGGGAGTTCCAGGGCAAGGGTCTGAATTGACTGCTCTTTCCATTCTTGAAAGGCCACTTCTGGATTCTATTCAAAAGGATCATCATCTTTTCCTTTCAGTGTTTCATATAGAGGCCCAGCTAGTAGACTGTAGTTAGGGATCCAGAAGCAGCAAACCCTGGCCTCCCCAGGAACCCCTAAGCTGTCTTCTAGTTTTAGAAAGGGGTAAGGCTGCAAATGGTTTCTTCCCTTTCCTGGGATGGGCTTCTCCGATCTTCTGTGAGAATGAAGCCCAGGCAGGTGACCGCAGTCTGTGATATTTGAGCTTTTTCTTGGACAACTTCTATCCTTTATTGGCTTGGTAGTTCAGAGGCCTCCTTAGTAGGGCTGGCGATCAGAATGTCGTCTGCGTACTGAAGGAGGGTTTCCTTTTCCAGAGGTAGAACTTTTAGGTCTTTAGCTAAGCTTTCCCCAAAGATGGTGTGGGAATTTTTGCACCCTTGGGGCAAGACGGCCCGGAAGTATTGTTTTAGTTGTATGTTGAGTCCTGCCACTCACAAGCCAAAATTTCTTGTGACTCTGGGACTAATGGAATGCAAAAGAAGGCATCATTGAAGACTAATACGGAATACCATGTCCTGGTGGTTGGTAGAATGACCAGCAGGCTGTAGGAATTAGGAGCAACTGGAGGTATATCCTCGGTGGCTTCACTGACTGTCCTGACATCCTTTACCAGGTCCCCAGCAGCCCATGGGGCTCTCGTGGTCAGACCAATCCCAGAATATGGAGCTCACCTGGGCAGGTACCCCACCCCCACCCCAGCCCACGGGGCTCTCGTGGTCAGGCCCCTCCCAGGATACAGAGCTACCCTTGCAGGTACTGTGACAGGGCTGGGCACACAGGAACAGGCTGGGCACATAGCCCTCATTGCAGAGCACCCCCAGCTCACTTGTCACTCAGAGCTGACACAGAGCACCTCAGAGCAGGACTTGAACTAACAAACAGCAGCTGGGACAGGTCTGTGACCCTGGGCATCACTCTGTGCGGCCTCCCTCCACCTGGTCTTCCAGAGACTTCCACTGCACCCGGGGCACCAGGCCTCTGTCTCCAACCACCACCCACCCCTCCTCTCCCTGACTCCTGGGTTCCTCTCATTAGGAGAGGGTTTTCTTGAAGTTGTCTCCCACTCATGGGCCAGATAAAATGATTAGAAAACAAGCCAAAGCTGCAGCCC
This sequence comes from Orcinus orca, assembly GCF_937001465.1. NCBI lineage: Eukaryota > Metazoa > Chordata > Mammalia > Artiodactyla > Delphinidae > Orcinus > Orcinus orca. The sequence continues at coordinate 1,365,756 of NW_026043983.1, forward strand.
CTTGTCTATCCTGACTCTCAGGAGCCCACACCTGTTCCTTGGACCTGGCCGGTTCAGCAAGTTCCATTTTCTGCAACTGTGAGCCCCTGAGGGGTGATGATTGGCTGACCTGGGCAGCCTTACCGTGCCGGCCAGCCCTCCCCAGGTGTGCCTGGGTTGAGATCAATATAAATACCACTCCAGGCAGCAAGAGCCCCTGCAGCCGTGCCTGACGCCATTTTCTCTGCCCTGTCAGCAGTCTCGGGGCTGGGCTGGTGGGAGGGAGTGAGAGGCCATGGCTTTGTGGGTGGCCCAGTGTGAGTGGGGCTCTGCTGGACTTTCTGCAGCAGTTGCCAGACTGCCACCTGCTAAAGAAGAGGATGTGTCACCCATACCTGCTGCTGGAATTTCTCCCTGGGCAGAGGTGTGGAAGGAAAAAAGCAGTGGGGGCAGGGACAGGACGGGTATCTCAGGCAGGGAAATGGAAATCTTCCAGAAGAGCACCCAGGGCCAGGACCATCCTGGCTGGCCTGCAGGCACCAAGTCGGCCGCCATGCTGTCACTCGTGTGGCTCTATGGCCCTTCCTCTAGGCTTTCAAGTCCTTGTATATATTCAGGTGTTTTACCTGGGATGGGTGGGAATAGTTCAGCAGCAACTGGCCTGGGGCTCAGCTGACGTTTACTCACAGATGCCTCGGCACGGTGCCCCAGCTTTGCAATGAGGACGCTTGTTGCGTGGGGGCTGCTGGCTGAATGGGAGACGATTCCCCACCACTGACCAACTTCAGAATTGTTTACAACTGGAGCAAGTGCCCTGATACGGTTTTCCTCTGTGGAACTGGTGGGTTCTGTGTTTTTTTTCTCTTTTTCGTTTTTGATTCAAGGTAGATTTTATTCCTCTTTTTTGTATTTACAGATATAAGCATGGAAATAATTTATTCATATAAATACATGTATGTGAAGGGAATAATTGTTTTTTCTGTTTTATTTTTTAAATTTTATTTCTTTCTAATTTTGAATTTTATTTTATATTTTTATAGAGCAGGTTCTTATTGGTTATCTATTTTATACATATAAATGTATACAGGCCAATCCCAGTCTCTCAACTCCTCCCACAACCACCCCCCCAACAGCTTTCCCCCCTTGTTGTCCATACATTTGTTGTCTACATCTGTTGCTCTATTTATGCCTTGCAAAATGGTTAATCTGTACAGTTTTTCTAGGTTCCACATATATGCATGAATATACAAGATTTGTTTTTCTCTTTCTGACTTACTTCACTCTGTATGACAGTCTCTAGATCCATCGACGTCTCTACAAATGACCCAATTTCATTCCTTTTCATGGCTTAGTAATATTCCATTTTATATATGTACCACAGCTTTATGCATTCGTCTGTCTGTGGGCATTTAGGTTGCTTCCATTACCTCGATATTGTAAAGAGTGAGGCAATGAACATTGCGGTGAATGTTTCTTTTTGATTTCTGGTTTTGTCTGGGTATATGTCCAGTACTGGGATTGCTGTATCATATGGTAATTCTATTGTTAGTTTCTTAAGAAACTCCATATTGTTCTCCATAGTGACTGTATCAATTTATATTCCCAACAATAGTGGAAGAGGGTTCCTTTTCTCCACACCCTTTCCAGCATTTTTTGTTTGTAGATTTTCTGATGATGCCCATTCTATCAGGTGTATGGTGATACCTCATTGTGGAGTCCATTTTGTTGAGCAAGGGGTAGGTCTTGTCTATTACATATTTGGCTTATGGAATGGTATCTGTGCTAAATTCAAACTCTGGTTTTATGCAGCACCCCAACTCACCTTCCCCCTTAAGCAAGCATAAGTTGGTTTTCTAAAGTTGAGACCCTGTTCTGTTTTGTAACTCAGTTCATGTGTAACCAAGTTCACATTCCGTGTATTAGTGATACCTTATGATGTTTCTTTTTCTGTGTCACTTTTTTCACTTAGAATCACCGTGCCTCAATCCACTCATTATGCTGGTACGGGCCTGATGACATAGATTTCATTGCTGAGTGATATTGCATTGTACGTAAGTACCACAACTTCTTTATCCATTTTTCACTTTCTGCGATATTGAACTTGTACCGTAAACGAGGTTCTTGTAAACAGAGCCATCCCAAACTTTGGGGTGGCTGTATCTTTTTTATTTTAATTTCCCTAAGCTATAGGACCATAAGTGGAAGTGCCCTAGGCTCTGTTGCTTTGTTTTTTAGATGTTTCAGGAAACACCATACACTTCTCCTGAGTGGCTGTTGGCAATTTACATCCCGCCCATCAGCATAACAAGGCTCCCAGTTCTCCATGGCCTGTCCTGCCTTTCTGGATTTTACACTTTTTTCAGATGGCCCTTTTGACCGGGGGGAAGTGAGACATCATTGTAGTGCAGATTTCCTTTGCAAGCTTGCTTGGTTGGCCAATAAGGGCGTATGCGTTTTTTCCTGAATAGATTCAGGAAAAAACGCATACGCCCTTATTGGCCAAGTGCATCATTATCAACGTTCTGCCTCATTTCCTATGCTTTAAATGCAATTCCAGTCTACCTCCTGAATTCGGTTGCCTGCAATTCTGCCCCGCTTTCAAGTCCTCTTGGCAGCCTTACTTCAGTATATTTTTGGATGATAGCTGTCATTTATAACTCTGCAGGTTTGTGAATTACAGTGCCCCTGAGCTCCTTTCTTCAACTCGCTTTCTTGTGAGCTGGCTGCAGCACCGCAGGATTGCTTCAGTCACTAAAATGGTTTGGCACGGCACGCTGAGCCTTTGGTTATTTCCTCTTCCTGGTGGGAAATGAGAGTTAAATTTGCCCGTCCAGACACCCCCAGCTAGTTTCTCATTGGTTCTCCCTATTCCTGTTCATCTTCCGCAGAAATTGCAAACTGGGCCAAACAGGAGGTTAAACACACTGACTCTCCAAGTCGGGAGAGTGTTAGTAAAGCATCTGGAATGTTGCACCCGAGTACCAGGGGACGAGAACTGAGACATATTGGAACACGACTCCCGATCACATGGTTGATCATACTCTGGGTTCCACATGCATGTTTTAGCTGAAGGAAGAATCCCTTAAACCTGGAGAGTTGAGACCCGTGGAATGGGTACCATGCAATATGACTTCAAAGGGTCTTCATTTGCTCACCGAACCTGTCCAATCCTATCACTGCTGTGTTTATGCCCCTGTACACACGCTTGATTCTCTTTCAGAGACATAGCAATCCATAGGTTTTAAGATACTTACTAGTCAGGTACATTCTTAGGCGTTTAATATGGGGTCTTGAGTCCATTTCGTTGAGCAAGGAGTAGCTCTTGTCTATTCCATATTTGGCTTAAGGAACTTTATCTGTGCTCATTTCAATCTCTGGTTTTATGCAGCACCCCAACTCACCTTTCCCCTTAAGCAAGCATAAGTTGGTTTTCTAAATTTGAGACCCTGTTCTGTTCTGTAATCCAGTTCCTGTGTAGCCAAGTTTACATTCTGTGTATTAGTGATATCTTATGATGTTTCTTTTTCTGTATGACTTATTTCAGTTAAAATCATCATACCTGAATTCACTCCTTATGCTGCTACGGGCCTGATGACATAGATTTCATTGCTGAGTGATATTGCATTGTACGTAAGTACCACAACTTCTTTATCCATTTTTCACTTTCTGCGATATTGAACTTGTACCATAAATGAGGTTCTTGTAAACAGAGCCGTCCCAAAAATTGGGGTGGCTGTGTCTTTTTGATTTTAATTTCCCTAAGCTATAGGACCATAAGTGGAAGTGCCCTAGGCTCTGTTGCTTTGTTTTTTATTTGTTTCAGGAAACACCATACACTTCTCCCGAGTGGCTCTTCTGAATTCACATCCCGCCCATCAGCATAACAAGGCTCCCAGTTCTCCATGGCCTGTCCTGCCTTTCTGGATTTTACACTTTTTTCACATGGCCCTTTTGACTGGAGGGGAAGTGAGACTTCATTGTAGTGCAGATTTCTTTGGAAGCTTGCTTGGTTGGCCAAAAAGGGCGTATGCATTTTTTCCTGAATAGATTCAGGAAAAAACGCATACGCCCTTTTTGGCCAAGTGCATCATTGTCGACGTTCTGCCTCTTTTCCTATGCTTTAAATGCAATTCCAGTGTACCTCCTGAAATCGGTTTCCTGTAACTCTGCCCCACTTTCATAGTCCTCTTGGCAGCCTTACTTCCGTATATTTTTGGACGATAGCTTTCATTTATAACTCTGCAGGTTTGTGAATTACAGTGCCCCTGAGCTCCTTTCTTCAACTCGCTCTCTTGTGAGCTGGCTACAACACCGCAGGATTGCTTCAGACACTAAAATGGTTTGGCATGGCACGCTGAGCCTTTGGTTATTTCCTCTTCCTGGTGGGAAATGAGAGTTAAATTTGCCCGTCCAGACACCTCCAGCTAGTCTCTCATTGGTTCTCCCTATTCCTGTTCATCTTCCGCAGAAATTGCAAAATGGGCCAAACAGGAGGTTAAAGGCACTGACTCTCCAAGTCGGGAGAGTGTTAGTAAAGCGTCTGGAACGTTGCACCCGAGTACCAGGGGACGAGAACTGAGACATATTGGAACACGTCTCCCGATCACATGGTTGATCATACTCTGGGTTCCACATGCATGTTTTAGCTGAAGGAAGAATCCCTTAAACCTGGAGAGTTGAGACCCGTGGAATGGGTACCATGCAATATGATTTCAAAGGGTCTTCATTTGCTCACCGAACCTCTCCAATCCTATCACTGCTGCTTTTATGCCCCTGTACACACGCTTGATTCTCTTTCAGAGACATAGCAATCCATAGGTTTTAAGATACTTACTAGTCAGGTACATTCTTAGGCGTTTAATATGGGGTGTTGAGTCCATTTCGTTGAGCAAGGTGTAGCTCTTGTCTATTCCATATCTGGCTTAAGGAACTTTATCTGTGCTCATTTCAATCTCTGGTTTTATGCAGCACCCCAATTCACCTTTCGCCTTAAGCAAGCATAAGTTGGTTTTCTAAATTTGAGACCCTGTTCTGTTTTGTAATTCAGTTCCTGTGTAGCCAAGTTTACATTCCGTGTATTAGTGATATCTTATGATGTTTCTTTTTCTGTGTGACTTATTTCAGTTAGAATCATCATACCTGTATCCACTCATTATGCTGCTACGGGCCTGATGACATAGATTTCATTGCTGAGTGATATTGCATTGTATGTAAGTACCACAACTTCTTTATCCATTTTTCACTTTCTGCGATATTGAACTTGTACCGTAAACGAGGTTCTTGTAAAGAGAGACGTCCCAAACTTTGGGTGGCTGTGTCTTTTTGATTTTAATTTCCCTAAGCTATAGGACCATAAGTGGAAGTGCCCTAGGCTCTGTTGCTTTGTTTTTTAGATGTTTCTGGAAACACCATACACTTCTCCCCAGTGGCTGTTGGCAATTTACATCCCGCCCATCAGCATAACAAGGCTCCCAGTTCTCCATGGCCTGTCCTGCCTTTCTGGATTATACACTTTTTTCAGATGGCCCTTTTGACCGGGGGGAAGTGAGACTTCATTGTAGTGCAGATTTCCTTTGCAAGCTTGCTTGGTTGGCCAAAAAGTGCATATGCGTTTTTTTCTGAATATATTCAGGAATATAGTTGGCCTTTATATCTCTGCAGGTTTTTGAATTGCAGTGGCCCTTATCTCCATTTTTCAGCTCTTATTTTTGTGATCTTCCCTCATAACCACAGGATTCCTTCAGGCCCTACTCTTCTTCTGGGGCACCTTGCTGTGCCTTTAGTTTATTCTTCTTACTGATGTGAAATTAGAGTGACATTTGCCCATTGAAACCGCTACAGCTAGTTTCTCACTGGTTCCCCCTATTCCCATTCATCCTCCGCACTAACTTCAGACTGTGCGATACCAGAACTTAAAGGCATTGACTGTCCAGGTGGGGATGTTTTTAGTAAAGCGGCTGGAATGTCGATCCGGAGTCCCAGGAGAGGAAAAATGAGGTGCATTTTAGAAACCTTTCCCGATCATATGGTATACCAGTCACTGGGTTTCCCAAGCATGGTTTAGCTGTAGGAAGATTCCCTTCAACCTGGAGTGTTGGGACCCTTGGAATGAGAAGCATGAAGTATTGCATTAAACTTTTGGCAGTTGCTCACCAAAGCTCACCAATCGTCTCATCCCCAAGTGTCCAGCCTTATGTCTTATCCAGCTGTGGGTTTATATGTGGTCAATCCAGGTTGCATCACAGCCCCTGAGCGAATTTTGTAAGAATTTTTCTCTCTTTCATTGTTTCTGTGTTTTGTTTTTAAAATTTATTTCTATAATGGGGTTTAGCTCACTTTCACTGCTGTGTTTGTGCCGCTCTGCACACACTTGATTCCCTTATGGAGATATATCTATACATGGGTTTTAAGATTCTTATTACTCAGATATATTTCTCTGCGGTGTACAGGGTGTGTTGAGGCCAGTTCATTGAGCAAGGTGTAGATCTTGTCTAATATCTATTTGGTTTATTGAACGGTATCTGTGCTAATTTCAAACTCTGGTTTTATGCATCACCCCACCTCTCCTTTCCCCTTAAGCTGACATAAGTGTGTTTTCTAAATGTGAGACACTGTTCTGTTCTGTAATTCATTTCTTGTGCAGCCATATTTACCCTCCCTCTATAAGTGATATCTTATGATATGTTTCTTTTTCTGTTTGACTTATTTCAAGTAGTATTATCAGACCTAAATCCACTCTTTATCCTTCTACTAACCTTATTACATTGATTTCATGGTGAAGAGATATTCCATTGTACATAAGTACCACATCTTCTTTATCCATTGTTCTCTTTCCTGGGATATTTAAGGTGTACTGAAGTTGAGGTTCTTGTAAACAGAGTAGCCCTAAACTGTGGTGTGCTTGTGTCTTGTTGATTTTTAGACTTCCCTAGATATACTCCCATGATTGGAAGTGTCCTATGCTCTGTAGCTCTGTTTTTTAGATGATTTAGGAACCACCATACACTTCTCCAGAGTGGCTCTCGGCAGTTCACACACTGCCCATCAGCGTATAAAGGCTCCCTCTTCTCCATGGCCTGTCCTGCATTTCTGGTTTTTACAATTTTTTAGGATGGCCCTTTTGACCGGTGGGAAATGAGACTTCTTTGTTGTGCACATTTGCATTGCTTGCTTGCTTCGTTGCCCATAAAGTGCGTATGCGTTTTTTCCTGGATATAATCAGGAAAAAACGCATACGCCCTTTTGGGCCAACTGCATCATTGTCGAAATTCTGCCGCTTTTCATGTGCTTTAAAGACGAGTCCAATCTATCTCTTGAAATCTGTTTCGTGCAATTCTGTCTTGCATTCAGATCCTCTTCTTTGCCTTACCTCAACATATTTTTGGACGTTAGTTTTCATTTATAACGCTGCAGGTTTGTGAATTGCAGTGACCCTGAGCTCCATTTTTTAAGTTGCTCTTTTGTGAGCTGGCCTCAAACCCGCAGGATTGCTTCAGGCCCTATTTTGGCTCCGGCGAGGCGGGCTGAGCCTTTTTTCAATTCTTATTCTTAATGGGAAATTAGACTGATATGTGCCCGTCCAAACCCCTACAACTATTCTCTCATTGGTTCCCCCTCTTCCCGTTCATCCTCCTCACAATTTGCAAAATGTGTGAAACAGAAGTTGAAATGTGCTGATTCTCCAAGTGGGGAGATTCTAAGTAACGTGGCTGGAATGGTGAACAGGAGCACCAGGAGAGGATAAATGAGCTGCATTTTAGACACATCTCCCAATCACATGGTGTACAGTCCTCTGGGTTTTCCATGCATGTTTTAGCTGTAGGAAGATCCCTTGAACCTGCAGATTTGGGACCCATTGAATGGGTACCAGGTAGTATTACTTTAAAGGGTGTGCATTTCCTCACCCAACCTCACATTTCTCTTAGTGCAAACAGTTTCCAGCCTTATGTCTCATCCTGCTGTGGGTCTAGATGTGTTCAATCCATGTTGCATCACCATCCCTGAGGAAAAGTTGTAAGAGGTTTTCTCTGTCCCTCTGTCGTTTATTTTTTCAATTTATTACTATATTGGTTACAGCTGATTTTCAAAGCTCTGTTTCTTGCTGCTGTACATCCACTTGATTCACGTACAGAGAGACATCAGTAAATTCTTTTTCAGATTCTTACCAGTCGTATATATTCTTTTCCGGTGACTTGAGTGTGCTGAGTGCAGTTCTTTCAGCTACCGTGTAGGTCTTGTTGATTATCAGTTTGGTATTTGGAATGGTATCTTTGCTAATTTCAACCTCCTGGATGATGCCTCACCCCTCCCCACCTTTCCCGTTTAGCAGCCTTATGCGTGTTTTCTACATATTTGACTATGTTTTTGTTTTGTAATTTATTTCATGTGTAGCCATTTTGGATTCCACCTTTAAGTGATATCTTATGATATGTGTCTTTTTCTTTTTGAATTATGTCACTTAGAATGATCATACATAACTCCTCCGGAGTTGTTACAACTGGCCATATTTCATTGATTTCCAGGCTGAATAATATTCCACTCTACCTAAGTACCACATCTCTACCCATTTTTTCTCTCCAGAGACATTTAAGTTATATCCTAGTCGAGGATCTTTTAAACAGAGAGGGGGTAAACATTGGGGTGCCTGTGTCCTCTCGATTTTTGTTTTTCCCAAGATATACGCCCATGAGTGCAAGTGCCCTATGCTCTGTAGCTCATGTTTTAGATGCTTTAGTAAACACAATACACTTCTCCAGAATGGCCGTTGGCAATATACATTTCCACTATAAGTCTCACAGGGCTCCCTCTTCTCCTTGCCCTGTCCTGCATTTCTGTTGTTTACGCTTTATGAGGATGGCTCTTCTGACTGATGCGAAGTGATATCTTTTGTAGTATTGACTTCCAGTGCCCACCTGTTTGGTTGGCTAAAAAAGTGTATGCCCTTTTCTTGAATATATACAGAAAAAAACGCATACACCCTTTTTGGCCAACTGCAATGTTGGCAATGTTCAGCTCCTTTTCTTGTGCTTAATGGCGAGTCCTTTCTACCTCCTCAAATCCCTTTCCTGCCATTCTCCCTTGCTTACAAGTCCTTTTCTCTGACTTTCCTCAAGACATTTTTCAGTGATGGATATTTTCAACTCTGCAGTTTCGTGAATTTTACTGCCCCTGAGTTCCATTGTTCAACTTGTGTTTATGGGAACTGGCCACAACGCAGCGGGATTTCCTCAAGCCCTATACTGTTTCCATGGGCAACCCTAGCCTTTGGTCAATTCGTCTTCCTGATTGGAAATTAGAGTGACATGTGCCTGTCTGAACACCTAGGACTTGTCTCTCATTTTTCCTCATCCTTCCGCTTCATCCTCTGGACAAATTCCAAACTGTACACAACAGGATGTTGACAGTGCTGACATCTGCAAGTGGGGAGACTGTTAATAAAGACGCTGGAGGGGTGAACCCGAGCACCAGGAGATGAGGAGATGAGATGCCTTTTCCAAACTCTTCCCGATCAGACGGTATACCATCCTCTGGGTGTGACAGACATGTTTTAGCAGTAGGAAGAGTCCCATTCATGTAAGGAGAACACCAGGGCTTTTTCAAAATCAGTGTCTCCCCGAAACCCAAACTGGGGAATTTTTTAAGCTACGGCTACACATATGTTCATTAAGGGCCTTGGGAAGTAGGCAGAGTCCAAACTTTAGATGATTGAAGTCTTCAGGGTCAGAAGCACTCACCACCAGCTTCCCTTAGGTTACACTTTAACTGTCATTGATAGATGATGTCAATAAAAATATCTATTCTTTTTCAGATTATTTCCCCTTATAGGTTATTGCAAAATGTTGAGTGTAGTTCCCTGTGCTATACAGTAGTTCCTTGTTGATGATCTATTTTATACATAGCAGTGTGTATGTGTTAATCCCAAACTGTTAATTTATCCCTCCTCCCACCTTTCCCCTTTGGTAATAATAAATTATAAGATTTTATACTTCTCAGAAATGGGGGAGCTGAAAGAGAGGTATCATTTTCAATGGAAAAGCATTTAAAACAAGATTGAAGCTTTAACCAAGATTATTAGATGTACATCCTTGGAAAGAAATCACTTCGTTTCTCTAATATTGACCTGACAAATAAGACAAACCTTTTCACTGAACTTGCTTATAATAAAGTGATGGAAATATCAAATGGAAGTGTTAGAAACATCTTATTTTACCCGAGCCTTCTACACTGTTCTATGTTAACTACAGTTTGGCTCACTCATCTGTTCATTGAGGTTACAATAGTCTCAATTTCTGTTACTGATCCTCCAGAGTGGACCCCAACAAGTGTCCCCCTGCCCAGTGTCATTGGGGCCAACAGATCGAGACTGAGTTTGGTTCACAAGCAAAGGAAACTTTATATTTTGATCAGAGAATGGAGAGGTGAGAGCATGCACTACCCCATGGGCTGTGGGCTGGGCTGCTGTGTAGAGATCCTGTCAGAGTCAGTGGGAGGGAGGGGGCGGAGCTCTCGAGGGCCGGGTTGGCTGCAGCTCAGGCTCTATATCGCGGAGTCTGCACTGGGCTCCAGGAGCTGAGGTGTCGACCCAGCCATTCTGCACTAGGAAATCTGGTCTGAAGTGCCGGGTGTGGAACCTCTGCATGCGGGACCCTAGGAGCACATGAAATTAGACAAAGCACAAAGGATAAAAATGGTTAGACTTGACTTTATTGCCCGGATTCTATTTTTATCTCCCAGGGATTTTTAATGGGCTTTGCTGGGGACAAACCCCTCCTCTGCCTTTTGTCCCGTTCCTCATTCTTGGAGTGCTGAGGGTGCAGACCCTTCTTCTGTAACTGCTGAGTGCTGAGTTGGGAGCCCTCATACACGGGGGCGAGGGTCAGAGCTTCTCCCCAGCAGCCTCCGGGTGATGTTGATTGTCCCCAGGCCCCCTGCCTCCCTGCTCGTCCACCTGAGCACCAGCATTGGAAGTGTTATAGATTCTAATGACCTTTAAGGGTCCAGGAAAGAGATGTGCAGAGACGCTGTGGGGGCCGGTTTCACCCCGCCCCACATTTGTTCGGCCACCTTAGGCTGACCGTTTCTGCCAGCCTAGATGCTCTGACCAGTAGTCTGTGCTTTCTTCAATTAGGTCCCTGAATTAACGTACAAACAGCACCAGGTGTCAGAGCCCTGCCCGCTCAACTCCCAGACAGTCCAGGGTCAGTGGTGATCAAGGACCATGATGGCCACTGAGTCAACAGCCTTTTGAAGTAAACAGGAGTCCAGCCGGTCTTATTGGCCACCATCATCATGGTGTCTGTAGGCTTTTCTATGTTGACAGTGTGATATATGGTTCCCCCGCCAAGATTATTAGCTCCCCTCTGGGTGCAGTAAGTCCTGCAAGCAGTAGTCTACTCTTTTGGAACACCCTCTTGTTGTTTTATGAGAGAAACTCCAGGTCAAGTGATGTTCACACGAGTCGTCATGGTGCCCTGTTGCCCCCGGTTATCTCTCTGGATGTTGGAGTTGGAGGGCCTCCTCACTCGAGGTTGGTGTGCCCACGGAGCGAACCCTGCAACTTCAGGGCATGGTTGGTGGTTAGGATCACCACGTGGGGTCCTTTTCCCTTAGGAGGGAGGTGGCCTTTTGGGCTGCTGATTTCCAGGTTTTTAGATACCGCCAGTATCTTGGCCAGATGTGGCAGTGGGCCAAGCCCCTTGGTGACCGTAGTTTATCCTACCTGGATGGCATTCTTGCATTGTTCCATTTCAAGTGGTCTCAGTTTTTGCATTAATTCTCCAGTGGCGATTCACCTTTCACCGGGAATGTAAAGGTCAAAGGGTTTAGCTAAATTAGGGAGTTCCAGGGCAAGGGTCTGAATTGACTGCTCTTTCCATTCTTGAAAGGCCACTTCTGGATTCTATTCAAAAGGATCATCATCTTTTCCTTTCAGTGTTTCATATAGAGGCCCAGCTAGTAGACTGTAGTTAGGGATCCAGAAGCAGCAAACCCTGGCCTCCCCAGGAACCCCTAAGCTGTCTTCTAGTTTTAGAAAGGGGTAAGGCTGCAAATGGTTTCTTCCCTTTCCTGGGATGGGCTTCTCCGATCTTCTGTGAGAATGAAGCCCAGGCAGGTCACCGCAGTCTGTGATATTTGAGCTTTTTCTTGGACAACTTCTATCCTTTATTGGCTTGGTAGTTCAGAGGCCTCCTTAGTAGGGCTGGCGATCAGAATGTCGTCTGCGTACTGAAGGAGGGTTTCCTTTTCCAGAGGTAGAACTTTTAGGTCTTTAGCTAAGCTTTCCCCAAAGATGGTGTGGGAATTTTTGCACCCTTGGGGCAAGACGGCCCGGAAGTATTGTTTTAGTTGTATGTTGAGTCCTGCCACTCACAAGCCAAAATTTCTTGTGACTCTGGGACTAATGGAATGCAAAAGAAGGCATCATTGAAGACTAATACGGAATACCATGTCCTGGTGGTTGGTAGAATGACCAGCAGGCTGTAGGAATTAGGAGCAACTGGAGGTATATCCTCGGTGGCTTCACTGACTGTCCTGACATCTTTACCAGGTCCCCAGCAGCCCATGGGGCTCTCGTGGTCAGACCAATCCCAGAATATGGAGCTCACCTGGGCAGGTACCCCACCCCCACCCCAGCCCACGGGGCTCTCGTGGTCAGGCCCCTCCCAGGATACAGAGCTACCCTTGCAGGTACTGTGACAGGGCTGGGCACACAGGAACAGGCTGGGCACATAGCCCTCATTGCAGAGCACCCCCAGCTCACTTGTCACTCAGAGCTGACACAGAGCACCTCAGAGCAGGACTTGAACTAACAAACAGCAGCTGGGACAGGTCTGTGACCCTGGGCATCACTCTGTGCGGCCTCCCTCCACCTGGTCTTCCAGAGACTTCCACTGCACCCGGGGCACCAGGCCTCTGTCTCCAACCACCACCCACCCCTCCTCTCCCTGACTCCTGGGTTCCTCTCATTAGGAGAGGGTTTTCTTGAAGTTGTCTCCCACTCATGGGCCAGATAAAATGATTAGAAAACAAGCCAAAGCTGCAGCCCCTTGTCTATCCTGACTCTCAGGAGCCCACACCTGTTCCTTGGACCTGGCCGGTTCAGCAAGTTCCATTTTCTGCAACTGTGAGCCCCTGAGGGGTGATGATTGGCTGACCTGGGCAGCCTTACCGTGCCGGCCAGCCCTCCCCAGGTGTGCCTGGGTTGAGATCAATATAAATACCACTCCAGGCAGCAAGAGCCCCTGCAGCCGTGCCTGACGCCATTTTCTCTGCCCTGTCAGCAGTCTCGGGGCTGGGCTGGTGGGAGGGAGTGAGAGGCCATGGCTTTGTGGGTGGCCCAGTGTGAGTGGGGCTCTGCTGGACTTTCTGCAGCAGTTGCCAGGCTGCCACCTGCTAAAGAAGAGGATGTGTCACCCATACCTGCTGCTGGAATTTCTCCCTGGGCAGAGGTGAGGAAGGAAAAAAGCAGTGGGGGCAGGGACAGGACGGGTATCTCAGGCAGGGAAATGGAAATCTTCCAGAAGAGCACCCAGGGCCAGGACCATCCTGGCTGGCCTGCAGGCACCAAGTCGGCCGCCATGCTGTCACTCGTGTGGCTCTATGGCCCTTCCTCTAGGCTTTCAAGTCCTTGTATATATTCAGGTGTTTTACCTGGGATGGGTGGGAATAGTTCAGCAGCAACTGGCCTGGGGCTCAGCTGACGTTTACTCACAGATGCCTCGGCACGGTGCCCCAGCTTTGCAATGAGGACGCTTGTTGCGTGGGGGCTGCTGGCTGAATGGGAGACGATTCCCCACCACTGACCAACTTCAGAATTGTTTACAACTGGAGCAAGTGCCCTGATACGGTTTTCCTCTGTGGAACTGGTGGGTTCTGTGTTTTTTTTCTCTTTTTCGTTTTTGATTCAAGGTAGATTTTATTCCTCTTTTTTGTATTTACAGATATAAGCATGGAAATAATTTATTCATATAAATACATGTATGTGAAGGGAATAATTGTTTTTTCTGTTTTATTTTTTAAATTTTATTTCTTTCTAATTTTGAATTTTATTTTATATTTTTATAGAGCAGGTTCTTATTGGTTATCTATTTTATACATATAAATGTATACAGGCCAATCCCAGTCTCTCAACTCCTCCCACAACCACCCCCCCAACAGCTTTCCCCCCTTGTTGTCCATACATTTGTTGTCTACATCTGTTGCTCTATTTATGCCTTGCAAAATGGTTAATCTGTACAGTTTTTCTAGGTTCCACATATATGCATGAATATACAAGATTTGTTTTTCTCTTTCTGACTTACTTCACTCTGTATGACAGTCTCTAGATCCATCGACGTCTCTACAAATGACCCAATTTCATTCCTTTTCATGGCTTAGTAATATTCCATTTTATATATGTACCACAGCTTTATGCATTCGTCTGTCTGTGGGCATTTAGGTTGCTTCCATTACCTCGATATTGTAAAGAGTGAGGCAATGAACATTGCGGTGAATGTTTCTTTTTGATTTCTGGTTTTGTCTGGGTATATGTCCAGTACTGGGATTGCTGTATCATATGGTAATTCTATTGTTAGTTTCTTAAGAAACTCCATATTGTTCTCCATAGTGACTGTATCAATTTATATTCCCAACAATAGTGGAAGAGGGTTCCTTTTCTCCACACCCTTTCCAGCATTTTTTGTTTGTAGATTTTCTGATGATGCCCATTCTATCAGGTGTATGGTGATACCTCATTGTGGAGTCCATTTTGTTGAGCAAGGGGTAGGTCTTGTCTATTACATATTTGGCTTATGGAATGGTATCTGTGCTAAATTCAAACTCTGGTTTTATGCAGCACCCCAACTCACCTTCCCCCTTAAGCACGCATAAGTTGGTTTTCTAAAGTTGAGACCCTGTTCTGTTTTGTAACTCAGTTCATGTGTAGCCAAGTTCACATTCCGTGTATTAGTGATACCTTATGATGTTTCTTTATCTGTGTCACTTTTTTCACTTAGAATCACCGTGCCTCATTCCACTCATTATGCTGGTACGGGCCTGATGACATAGATTTCATTGCTGAGTGATATTGCATTGTACGTAAGTACCACAACTTCTTTATCCATTTTTCACTTTCTGCGATATTGAACTTGTACCGTAAACGAGGTTCTTGTAAACAGAGCCATCCCAAACTTTGGGGTGGCTGTGTCTTTTTTATTTTAATTTCCCTAAGCTATAGGACCATAAGTGGAAGTGCCCTAGGCTCTGTTGCTTTGTTTTTTAGATGTTTCAGGAAACACCATACACTTCTCCTGAGTGGCTGTTGGCAATTTACATCCCGCCCATCAGCATAACAAGGCTCCCAGTTCTCCATGGCCTGTCCTGCCTTTCTGGATTTTACACTTTTTTCAGATGGCCCTTTTGACCGGGGGGAAGTGAGACATCATTGTAGTGCAGATTTCCTTTGCAAGCTTGCTTGGTTGGCCAATAAGGGCGTATGCGTTTTTTCCTGAATAGATTCAGGAAAAAACGCATACGCCCTTATTGGCCAAGTGCATCATTATCAACGTTCTGCCTCATTTCCTATGCTTTAAATGCAATTCCAGTCTACCTCCTGAATTCGGTTGCCTGCAATTCTGCCCCGCTTTCAAGTCCTCTTGGCAGCCTTACTTCAGTATATTTTTGGACGATAGCTGTCATTTATAACTCTGCAGGTTTGTGAATTACAGTGCCCCTGAGCTCCTTTCTTCAACTCGCTTTCTTGTGAGCTGGCTGCAGCACCGCAGGATTGCTTCAGTCACTAAAATGGTTTGGCACGGCACGCTGAGCCTTTGGTTATTTCCTCTTCCTGGTGGGAAATGAGAGTTAAATTTGCCCGTCCAGACACCTCCAGCTAGTTTCTCATTGGTTCTCCCTATTCCTGTTCATCTTCCGCAGAAATTGCAAACTGGGCCAAACAGGAGGTTAAACACACTGACTCTCCAAGTCGGGAGAGTGTTAGTAAAGCATCTGGAATGTTGCACCCGAGTACCAGGGGACGAGAACTGAGACATATTGGAACACGACTCCCGATCACATGGTTGATCATACTCTGGGTTCCACATGCATGTTTTAGCTGAAGGAAGAATCCCTTAAACCTGGAGAGTTGAGACCCGTGGAATGGGTACCATGCAATATGACTTCAAAGGGTCTTCATTTGCTCACCGAACCTGTCCAATCCTATCACTGCTGTGTTTATGCCCCTGTACACACGCTTGATTCTCTTTCAGAGACATAGCAATCCATAGGTTTTAAGATACTTACTAGTCAGGTACATTCTTAGGCGTTTAATATGGGGTCTTGAGTCCATTTCGTTGAGCAAGGAGTAGCTCTTGTCTATTCCATATTTGGCTTAAGGAACTTTATCTGTGCTCATTTCAATCTCTGGTTTTATGCAGCACCCCAACTCACCTTTCCCCTTAAGCAAGCATAAGTTGGTTTTCTAAATTTGAGACCCTGTTCTGTTCTGTAATCCAGTTCCTGTGTAGCCAAGTTTACATTCTGTGTATTAGTGATATCTTATGATGTTTCTTTTTCTGTATGACTTATTTCAGTTAAAATCATCATACCTGAATTCACTCCTTATGCTGCTACGGGCCTGATGACATAGATTTCATTGCTGAGTGATATTGCATTGTACGTAAGTACCACAACTTCTTTATCCATTTTTCACTTTCTGCGATATTGAACTTGTACCATAAATGAGGTTCTTGTAAACAGAGCCGTCCCAAAAATTGGGGTGGCTGTGTCTTTTTGATTTTAATTTCCCTAAGCTATAGGACCATAAGTGGAAGTGCCCTAGGCTCTGTTGCTTTGTTTTTTATTTGTTTCAGGAAACACCATACAGTTCTCCCGAGTGGCTCTTCTGAATTCACATCCCGCCCATCAGCATAACAAGGCTCCCAGTTCTCCATGGCCTGTCCTGCCTTTCTGGATTTTACACTTTTTTCAGATGGCCCTTTTGACTGGAGGGGAAGTGAGACTTCATTGTAGTGCAGATTTCTTTGGAAGCTTGCTTGGTTGGCCAAAAAGGGCGTATGCATTTTTTCCTGAATAGATTCAGGAAAAAACGCATACGCCCCTTTTGGCCAAGTGCATCATTATCAACGTTCTGCCTCATTTCCTATGCTTTCAATGCAATTCCAGTCTACCTCCTGAATTCGGTTGCCTGCAATTCTGCCCCGCTTTCAAGTCCTCTTGGCAGCCTTACTTCAGTATATTTTTGGACGATAGCTGTCATTTATAACTCTGCAGGTTTGTGAATTACAGTGCCCCTGAGCTCCTTTCTTCAACTCGCTTTCTTGTGAGCTGGCCGCAACACCGCAGGATTGCTTCAGGCCCTAATCTGGTTCCGGCACGGCACGCTGACCCTTTGGTTAATTCTTCTTCCTGGTGGGAAATGAGAGTTAAATTTGCCCGTCCAGACACCTCCAGCTAGTCTCTCATTGGTTCTCCCTATTCCTGTTCATCTTCCGCAGAAATTGTAAACTGGGCCAAACAGGAGGTTAAAGGCACTGAGTCTCCAAGTGGGGAGTGTGTTAGTAAAGCGTCTGGAATGTTGCACCCCAGTTTCAGCGGACGAGAACTGAGACATATTTGAACATGACTCACGATCACACGGTTGATCATACTCTGGGTTCCACATGCATGTTTTAGCTGGAGGAAGAATCCCTTAAACCTGGAGAGTTGAGACCCGTGGAATGGGTACCATGCAATATGACTTCAAAGGGTCTTCATTTGCTCACCGAACCTCTCCAATCCTATCACTGCTGCGTTTATGCCCCTGTTCACACGCTTGATTCTCTTTTGGAGACATAGCAATCCATAGGTTTTAAGATACTTACTAGTCAGGTACATTCTTAGGCGTTTAATATGGGTTGTTGACTCCATTTCGTGGACCAAGGAGTAGCTCTTGTCTATTCCATATTTGGCTTAAGGAACTTTATCTGTGCTCATTTCAATCTCTGGTTTTATGCAGCACCCCAACTCACCTTTCCCCTTAAGCAAGCATAAGTTGGTTTTCTAAATTTGAGACCCTGTTCTGTTTTGTAATCCAGTTCCTGTGTAGTCAAGTTTACATTCCGTGTATTAGTGATATCTTATGATGTTTCCTTTCCTGTGTGACTTATTTCAGTTAGAATCATCATACCTGAATCCACTCATTATGCTGCTACAGGCCTGATGACATAGATTTCATTGCTGAGTGATATTGCATTGTACGTAAGTACCACAACTTCTTTATCCATTTTTCGCTTTCTGCGATATTGAACTTGTACTGTAAACGAGGTTCTTGTAAACAGAGCCATCCCAAACATTGGGGTGGCTGTGTCTTTTTGATTTTAATTTCCCTAAGCTATAGGACCATAAGTGGAAGTGCCCTAGGCGCTGTTGCTTTGTTTTTTAGATGTTTCAGGAAACACCATACACTTCTCCCGAGTGGCTGTTGGCAATTTACATCCCGCCCATCAGCATAAAAAGGCTCCCAGTTCTCCATGGCCTGTCCTGCCTTTCTGGATTTTACACTTTTTTCAGATGGCCCTTTTGACCGGGGGGATGTGAGACTTCATTGTAGTGCAGATTTCCTTTGCAAGCTTGCTTGGTTGGCCAAAAAGGGCGTATGCGTTTTTTCCTGAATATATTCAGGAAAAAAAGCATACGCCCTTTTTGGCCAAGTGCATCATTGTCGACGTTCTTCCTCTTTTCCTATGTTTTAAATGCAATTTCAGTCTACCTCCTGAAATCGGTTTCCTGCAATTCTGCCCCGCTTTCAAGTCCTCTTGGCAGCCTTACTTCAGTATATTTTTGGACGATAGCTGTCATTTATAACTCTGCAGGTTTGTGAATTACAGTGCCCCTGAGCTCCTTTCTTCAACTTGCTTTCTTGTGAGCTGGCCGCAACACCGCAGGATTGCTTCAGGCCCTAATCTGGTTCCGGCACGGCACGCTGAGCCTTTGGTTAATTCCTCTTCCTGGTGGGAAATGAGAGTTAAATTTGCCCGTCCAGACACCTCCAGCTAGTCTCTCATTGGTTCTCCCTATTCCTGTTCATCTTCCGCAGAAATTGCAAACTGGGTCAAACAGGAGGTTAAAGGCACTGACTCTCCAAGTCGGGAGAGTGTTAGTAAAGCGTCTGGAATGTTGCACCCGAGTTTCAGCAGACGAGAACTGAGACATATTGGAACACGTCTCCCGATCACACAGTTGATCATAGTCTGGGTTCCACATGCATGTTTTAGCTGAAGGAAGAATCCCTTAAACCTGGAGAGTTGAGACCCGTGGAATGGGTACCATGCAATATGACTTCAAAGGGTCTTCATTTGCTCACCGAACCTCTACAATCCTATCACTGCTGCGTTTATGCCCCTGTTCACACGCTTGATTCTCTTTCGGAGACATAGCAATCCATAGGTTGTAAGATACTTACTAGTCAGGTACATTCTTCGGCGTTTAATATGGGTTGTTGACTCCATTTCGTTGAGCAAGGAGTAGCTCTTGTCTATTCCATATTTGGCTTAAGGAACTTTATCTGTGCTCATTTCAATCTCTGGTTTTATGCAGCACCCCAACTCACCTTTCCCCTTAAGCAAGCATAAGTTTGTTTTCTAAATTTAAGACCCTGTTCTGTTTTGTAATCCAGTTCCTGTGCAGTCAAGTTTACTTTCCGTGTATTAGTGATATCTTATGATGTTTCCTTTCCTGTGTGACTTATTTCAGTTAGAATCATCATACCTGAATCCACTCATTATGCTGCTACAGGCCTGATGACATAGATTTCATTGCTGAGTGATATTGCATTGTACGTAAGTACCACAACTTCTTTATCCATTTTTCGCTTTCTGCGATATTGAACTTGTACTGTAAACGAGGTTCTTGTAAACAGAGCGGTCCCAAACATTGGGGTGGCTGTGTCTTTTTGATTTTAATTTCCCTAAGCTATAGGACCATAAGTGGAAGTGCCCTAGGCTCTGTTGCTTTGTTTTTTAGATGTTTCAGGAAACACCATACACTTCTCCCGAGTGGCTGTTGGCAATTTACATCCCGCCCATCAGCATAACAAGGCTCCCAGTTCTCCATGGCCTGTCCTGCCTTTCTGGATTTTACACTTTTTTCAGATGGCCCTTTTGACCGGGGGGATGTGAGATTTCATTGTAGTGCAGATTTCCTTTGCAAGCTTGCTTGGTTGGCCAAAAAGGGCATATGCGTTTTTTCCTGAATATATTCAGGAAAAAAAGCATACGCCCTTTTTGGCCAAGTGCATCATTGTCGACGTTCTTCCTCTTTTCCTATGCTTTAAATGCAATTTCAGTCTACCTCCTGAAATCGGTTTCCTGCAATTCTGCCCCGCTTTCAAGTCCTCTTGGCAGCCTTACTTCAGTATATTTTTGGACGATAGCTGTCATTTATAACTCTGCAGGTTTGTGAATTACAGTGCCCCTGAGCTCCTTTCTTCAACTTGCTTTCTTGTGAGCTGGCCGCAACACCGCAGGATTGCTTCAGGCCCTAATCTGGTTCCGGCACGGCACGCTGAGCCTTTGGTTAATTCCTCTTCCTGGTGGGAAATGAGAGTTAAATTTGCCCGTCCAGACACCTCCAGCTAGTCTCTCATTGGTTCTCCCTATTCCTGTTCATCTTCCGCAGAAATTGTAAACTGGGCCAAACAGGAGGTTAAAGGCACTGACTCTCCAAGTCGGGAGAGTGTTAGTAAAGCGTCTGGAATGTTGCACCAGAGTTTCAGCGGACGAGAACTAAGACATATTGGAACACGTCTCCCGATCACACAGTTGATCATAATCTGGGTTCCACATGCATGTTTTAGCTGAAGGAAGAATCCCTTAAACCTGGAGAGTTGAGACCCGTGGAATGGGTACCATGCAATATGACTTCAAAGGGTCTTCATTTGCTCACCGAACCTCTCCAATACTATCACTGCTGCGTTTATGCCCCTGTTCACACGCTTGATTCTCTTTCGGAGACATAGCAATCCATAGGTTGTAAGATACTTACTAGTCAGGTACATACTTCGGCGTTTAATATGGGTTGTTGACTCCATTTCGTTGAGCAAGGAGTAGCTCTTGTCTATTCCATATTTGGCTTAAGGAACTTTATCTGTGCTCATTTCAATCTCTGGTTTTATGCAGCACCCCAACCCACCTTTCCCCTTAAGCAAGCATAAGTTGGTTTTCTAAATTTGAGAACCTGTTCTGTTTTGTAATCCACTTCCTGTATAGTCAAGTTTACATTCCGTGTATTAGTGATATCTTATGATGTTTCTTTTCCTGTGTGACTTATTTCAGTTAGAATCATCATACCTGAATCCACTCATTATGCTGCTACAGGCCTGATGACATAGATTTCATTGCTGAGTGATATTGCATTGTACGTAAGTACCACAACTTCTTTATCCATTTTTCGCTTTCTGCGATATTGAACTTGTACCGTAAACGAGGTTCTTGTAAACAGAGCCGTCCCAAACATTGGGGTGGCTGTGTCTTTTTGATTTTAATTTCCCTAAGCTATAGGACCATAAGTGGAAGTGCCCTAGACTCTGTTTCTTTGTTTTTTAGATGTTTCAGGAAACACCATACACTTCTCCCAAGTGGCTGTTGGCAATTTACATCCCGCCCATCAGCATAACAAGGCTCCCAGTTCTCCATGGCCTGTCCTGCCTTTCTGGATTTTACACTTTTTTCAGATGGCCCTTTTGACTGGGGGGAAGTGAAACTACTTTGTAGTGTAGATTTCCTTTGCAAGCTTGCTAGGTTGGCCAAAAAGGGCATATGTGTTTTTTCATGAATATATTCAGGAAAAAACGCATACGCCATTTGAGGCCAAGTGCATCATTGTCGACGTTCTGCCTCTTTTCCTATGCTTTAAATGCAATTCCAGTCTACCTCCTGAAATCGGTTTCCTGCAATTCTGCCCCGCTTTCAAGTCCTCTTGGCAGCCTTACTTCAGTATATTTTTGGACGATAGCTGTCATTTATAACTCTGCAGGTTTGTGAATTACAGTGCCCTTGAGCTCCTTTCTTCAACTTGCTTTCTTGTGAGCTGGCCGCAACACCGCAGGATTGCTTCAGGCCCTAATCTGGTTCCGGCACGGCACGCTGACCCTTTGGTTAATTCTTCTTCCTGGTGGGAAATGAGAGTTAAATTTGCCCGTCCAGACACCTCCAGCTAGTCTCACATTGGTTCTCCCTATTCCTGTTCATCTTCCGCAGAAATTGCAAACTGGGCCAAACAGGAGGTTGAAGGCACTGACTCTCCAAGTCAGGAGAGTGTTAGTAAAGCGTCTGGAATGTTGCACCCGAGTACCAAGGGACGAGAACTGAGACATATTGGAACACATCTCCCGATCACACGGTTGATCATACTCTGGGTTCCACATGCATGTTTTAGCTGGAGGAAGAATCCCTTAAACCTGGAGAGTTGAGACCCGTGGAATGGGTACCATGCAATATGACTTCAAAGGGTCTTCATTTGCTCACCGAACCTCTCCAATCCTATCACTGCTGCTTTTATGCCCCTGTACACACGCTTGATTCTCTTTCGGAGACATAGCAATCCATAGGTTTTAAGATACTTACTAGTCAGGTACATTCTTAGGCGTTTAATATGGGGTGTTGAGTGCATTTCGTTGAGCAAGGAGTAGCTCTTGTCTATTACATATTTGGCTTAAGGAACTTTATCTGTGCTCATTTCAATCTCTGGTTTTATGCAGCACCCCAACTCACCTTTCCCCTTAAGCAAGCATAAGTTCGTTTTCTAAATTTGAGACCCTGTTCTGTTTTGTAATTTAGTTCCTGTGTAGTCAAGTTTTCATTCCATGTATTAGTGATATCTTATGATGTTTCTTTTTCTGTGTGACTTATTTCAGTTAGAATCATCACACGTGAATGCACTCATTATGCTGCCACGGGCCTGATGACATAGATTTCATTGCTGAGTGATATTGCATTGTACGTAAGTACCACAACTTCTTTATCCATTTTTCGCTTTCTGCGATATTGAACTTGTACCGTAAACGAGGTTCTTGTAAACACAGCCGTCCCAAACATTGGGGTGGCTGTGTCTTTTTGATTTTAAGTTCCCTAAGCTATAGGACCATAAGTGGAAGTGCCCTAGGCTCTGTTGCTTTGTTTTTTAGATGTTTCAGGAAACACCATACTCTTCTCCCGAGTGGCTGTTGGCAATTTATATCCCGCCCATCAGCATAACAAGGCTCCCAGTTCTCCATGGCCTGTCCTGCCTTTCTGGATTTTACACTTTCTTCAGATGGCCCTTTTGACCGGGGGGAAGTGAGACTTCATTGTAGTGCAGATTTCCTTTGCAAGCTTGCTTGGTTGGCCAAAAGGGGCGTATGCGTTTCTTCCTGAATATATTCAGGAAGGAACGCATACGCCCTTTTTGGCCAAGTGCATCATTGTGGACGTTCTGCCTCTTTTCCTATGCTTTAAATGCAATTCCAGTCTACCTCTTGAAATCGGTTTCCTGCAATTCTGCCCCGCTTTCAAGTCCTCTTGGCAGCCTTACTTCAGTATATTTTTGGATGATAGCTGTCATTTATAACTCTGCAGGTTTGTGAATTACAGTGCCCCTGAGCTCCTTTCTTCAACTCGCTTTCTTGTGAGCTGGCCGCAACACCGCAGGATTGCTTCAGGCCCTAATCTGGTTCCGGCACGGCACGCTGACCCTTTGGTTAATTCTTCTTCCTGGTGGGAAATGAGAGTTAAATTTGCCCGTCCAGACACCTCCAGCTAGTCTCACATTGGTTCTCCCTATTCCTGTTCATCTTCCGCAGAAATTGCAAACTGGGCCAAACAGGAGGTTGAAGGCACTGACTCTCCAAGTCAGGAGAGTGTTAGTAAAGCGTCTGGAATGTTGCACCCGAGTACCAAGGGACGAGAACTGAGACATATTTGAACACATCTCCCGATCACACGGTTGATCATACTCTGGGTTCCACATGCATGTTTTAGCTGGAGGAAGAATCCCTTAAACCTGGAGAGTTGAGACCCGTGGAATGGGTACCATGCAATATGACTTCAAAGGGTCTTCATTTGCTCACCGAACCTCTCCAATCCTATCACTGCTGCTTTTATGCCCCTGTACACACGCTTGATTCTCTTTCGGAGACATAGCAATCCATAGGTTTTAAGATACTTACTAGTCAGGTACATTCTTAGGCGTTTAATATGGGGTGTTGAGTGCATTTCGTTGAGCAAGGAGTAGCTCTTGTCTATTCCATATTTGGCTTAAGGAACTTTATCTGTGCTCATTTCAATCTCTGGTTTTACGCAGCACCCCAACTCACCTTTCCCCTTAAGCAAGCATAAGTTCGTTTTCTAAATTTGAGACCCTGTTCTGTTTTGTAATTTAGTTCCTGTGTAGTCAAGTTTACATTCCATGTATTAGTGATATCTTATGATGTTTCTTTTTCTGTGTGACTTATTTCAGTTAGAATCATCACACGTGAATGCACTCATTATGCTGCCACGGGCCTGATGACATAGATTTCATTGCTGAGTGATATTGCATTGTACGTAAGTACCACAACTTCTTTATCCATTTTTCGCTTTCTGCGATATTGAACTTGTACCGTAAACGAGGTTCTTGTAAACACAGCCGTCCCAAACATTGGGGTGGCTGTGTCTTTTTGATTTTAAGTTCCCTAAGCTATAGGACCATAAGTGGAAGTGCCCTAGGCTCTGTTGCTTTGTTTTTTAGATGTTTCAGGAAACACCATACTCTTCTCCCGAGTGGCTGTTGGCAATTTATATCCCGCCCATCAGCATAACAAGGCTCCCAGTTCTCCATGGCCTGTCCTGCCTTTCTGGATTTTACACTTTCTTCAGATGGCCCTTTTGACCGGGGGGAAGTGAGACTTCATTGTAGTGCAGATTTCCTTTGCAAGCTTGCTTGGTTGGCCAAAAGGGGCGTATGCGTTTCTTCCTGAATATATTCAGGAAGAAACGCATACGCCCTTTTTGGCCAAGTGCATCATTGTGGACGTTCTGCCTCTTTTCCTATGCTTTAAATGCAATTCCAGTCTACCTCTTGAAATCGGTTTCCTGCAATTCTGCCCCGCTTTCAAGTCCTCTTGGCAGCCTTACTTCAGTATATTTTTGGATGATAGCTGTCATTTATAACTCTGCAGGTTTGTGAATTACAGTGCCCCTGAGCTCCTTTCTTCAACTCGCTTTCTTGTGAGCTGGCCGCAACACCGCAGGATTGCTTCAGGCCCTAATCTGGTTCTGGCACGGCATGCTGAGTCTTTGGTTATTTCCTCTTCCTGGTGGGAAATGAGAGTTAAATTTGCCCGTACAGACACCTCCAGCTAGTCTCTCATTGGTTCTCCCTATTCCTGTTCATCTTCCGCAGAAATTGCAAACTGGGCCAAACAGGAGGTTAAAGGCACTGACTCTCCAAGTCGGGAGAGTGTTAGTAAAGCGTCGGGAATGTTGCACCCGAGTACCAGGGGACGAGAACTGAGATATATTTGAACACGTCTCCCGATCACACGGTTGATCATACTCTGGGTTCCACATGCATGTTTTAGCTGGAGGAAGACTCCCTTAAACCTGGAGAGTTGAGACCCGTGGAATGGGTACCATGCAATATGACTTCAAAGGGTCTTCATTTGCTCACCAATCCTCTCCAATCCTATCACTGCTGCGTTTATGCCCCTGTACACACGCTTGATTCTCTTTCAGAGACATAGCAATCTGTAGGTTTTAAGATACTTACTAGTCAGGTACATTCTTAGGCGTTTAATATGGGGTGTTAAGTCCATTTCGTTGAGCAAGGAGTAGCTCTTGTCTATTCCATATTTGGCTTAAGGAACTTTCTCTGTGCTCATTCCAATCTCTGGTTTTATGCAGCACCCCAACTCACCTTTCCCCTTAAGCAAGCATAAGATGGTTTTCTAAATTTGAGACCCTGTTCTGTTTTGTAATCCACTTCCTGGGTAGCCAAGTTTACATTCCGTGTATTAGTGATATCTTATGATGTTTCTTTTCCTGTGTGACTTATTTCAGTTAGAATCATCATACCTGAATCCACTCATTATGCTGCTACGGGCCTGATGACATAGATTTCATTGCTGAGTGATATTGCATTGTACGTAAGTACCACAATTTCTTTATCCATTTTTCATTTTCTGCGATATTGAACTTGTACTGTAAACGAGGTTCTTGTAAAAAGAGCCGTCCCAAACTTTGGGGTAGCTGTGTCTTTTTGATTTTAATTTCCCTAAGCTATAGGACCATAAGTGGAAGTGCCCTAGGCTCTGTTGCTTTGTTTTTTAGATGTTTCAGGAAACACCATACAGTTCTCCCAAGTGGCTGTTGGCAATTTACATCCCGCCCATCAGCATAACAAGGCTCCCAGTTCTCCATGGCCTGTCCTGCCTTTCTGGATTTTACACTTTTTTCAGATGGCCCTTTTGACCGGGGGGAAGTGAGCCTTCATTGTAGTGTAGATTTCCTTTGCAAGCTTGCTAGGTTGGCCAAAAAGGGCATATGCGTTTTTTCATGAATATATTCAGGAAAAAACGCATACGCCCTTTTTGGCCAAGTGCATCATTGTCAACGTTCTGCCTCTTTTCCTATGCTTTAAATGCAATTCCAGTCTACCTCCTGAAATCGGTTTCCTGCAATTCTGCCCCGCTTTCAAGTCCTCTTGGCAGCCTTACTTCAGTATATTTTTGGACGATAGCTGTCATTTATAACTCTGCAGGTTTGTGAATTACAGTGCCCCTGAGCTCCTTTCTTCAACTCGCTTTCTTGTGAGCTGGCCGCAACACCGCACGATTGCTTCAGGCCCTAATCTGGTTCCGGCACGGCACGCTGAGCCTTTGGGTAATTCTTCTTCCTGGTCGGAAATGAGAGTTAAATTTGCCCGTCCAGACACCTCCAGCTAGTCTCTCATTGGTTCTCCCTATTCCTGTTCATCTTCCGCAGAAATTGCAAACTGGGCCAAACAGGAGGTTAAAGGCACTGACTCTCCAAGTCAGGAGAGCTTTAGTAAAGCGTCGGGAATGTTGCACCCGAGTACCAGGGGACGAGAACTGAGACATATTGGAACACGTCTCCCGATCACACGGTTGATCATACTCTGGGATCCACATGCATGTTTTAGCTGGAGGAAGAATCCCTTAAATCTGGAGAGTTGAGACCCGTGGAATGGGTACCATGCAATATGACTTCAAAGGGTCTTCATTTGCTCACCGAACCTCTGCAATCCTATCACTGCTGCTTTTATGCCCCTGTACACAGGCTTGATTCTCTTTCAGTGACATAGTAATCCATAGGTTTTAAGATACTTACTTGTGAGGTACATTCTTAGGCGTTTAATATGGGGTGTTGAGTCCATTTCGTTGAGCAAGGAGTAGCTCTTGTCTATTCCATATCTGGCTTAAGGAACTTTATCTGTGCTCATTTCAATCCTTGGTTTTATGCAGCTCCCCAACTCACCTTTCGCCTTAAGCAAGCATAAGTTGGTTTTCTAAATTTGAGACCCTCTTCTGTTTCGTAATCCACTTCCTGTGTAGACAAGTTTACATTCCGTGTATTAGTGATATCTTATGATGTTTCTTTTTCTGTGTGACTTATTTCAGTTAGAATCATCATACCTGAATCCACTCATTATGCTGCTATGGGCCTGATGACATAGATTTTATTGCTGAGTGATATTGCATTGTACGTAAGTACCACAACTTCTTTATCCATTTTTCACTTTCTGCGATATTGAACTTGTACCGTAAACGAGGTTCTTGTAAACAGAGCCGTCCCAAACTTTGGGGTGGCTGTGTGTTTTTGATTTTAATTTCCCTAAGCTATAGGACCATAAGTGGAAGTGCCCTAGGCTCTGTTGCTTTGTTTTTTTGATGTTTCAGGAAACACCATACACTTCTCCCGAGTGGTTGTTGACAATTTACATCCCGCCCATCAGCATAACAAGGCTCCCAGTTCTCCATGGCCTGTCCTGCCTTTCTGGATTTTACACTTTTTTCAGATGGCCCTTTTGACCGGGGGGATGTGAGACTTCATTGTAGTGCAGATTTCCTTTGCAAGCTTGCTTGGTTGGCCAAAAAGGGCGTATGCATTTTTTCATGAATATATTCAGGAAAAAACGCATACGCCCTTTTTGGCCAAGTGCATCATTGTCGACGTTCTGCCTCTTTTCCTATGCTTTCAATGCAATTCCAGTCTACCTCCTGAAATCGGTTTACTGCAATTCTGCCCCGCTTTCAAGTCCTCTTGGCAGCCTTACTTCAGTATATTTTTGGACGATAGCTGTCATTTATAACTCTGCAGGTTTGTGAATTACAGTGCCCCTGAGCTCCTTTCTTCAACTCGCTTCTTTGTGAGTTGGCCGCAACACCGCTGGATTGCTACAGGCCCTAATCTGGTTAAGGCACGGCACGCTGAGCCTTTGGTTAATTCCTCTTCCTGGTGGGAAATGAGAGTTAAATTTGCCGATCCAGACACTTCCAGCTAGTCTCTCATTGGTTCTCCCTATTCCTGTTCATCTTCCGCAGAAATTGCAAACTGGGCCAAACAGGAGGTTAAAGGCACTGACTCTCCAAGTCGGGAGTGTGTTAGTAAAGCGTATGGAATGTTGCACCCGAGTTTCAGCAGACGAGAACTCAGACATATTGGAACATGTCTGCTGATCACACGGTTGATCATACTCTGGGTTCCACATGCATGTTTTAGCTGAAGGAAGAATTCCTTAAACCTGGAGAGTTGAGACCCGTGGAATGGGTACCATGCAATATGACTTCAAAGGGTCTTCATTTGCTCACCGAACCTCTCCAATCCTATCACTGCTGCGTTTATGCCCCTGTTCACACGCTTGATTCTCTTTCAGAGACATAGCAATCCATAGGTTTTAAGATACTTACTAGTCAGGTACATTCTTAGGCGTTTAATATGGGTTGTTGAGTCCTTTTCGTTGAGCAAGGAGTAACTCTTGTCTACTCCATATTTGGCTTAAGGAACATTATCTGTGCTTATTTCAATCTCTCGTTTTATGCAGCACCCCAACTCACCTTTCCCCTTCAGCAAGCATAAGTTGGTTTTCTAAATTTGAGACCCTGTTCTGCTTTGTAATTCAGTTCCTGTGTAGCCAAGTTTACATTCCATGTATTAGTGATATCTTATGATGTTTCTTTTCCTGTGTGACTTATTTCAGTTAGAATCATCATACCTGAATCCACTCATTATGCTGCTACAGGCCTGATGACATAGATTTCATTGCTGAGTGATATTGCATTGTACGTAAGTACCACAACTTCTTTATCCATTTTTCGCTTTCTGTGATATTGAACTAGTACCGTAAACGAGGTTCTTGTAAACAGAGCCGTCCCAAACATTGGGGTGGCTGTGTCTTTTTGATTTTAATTTCCCTAAGCTATAGGACCATAAGTGGAAGTGCCCTAGGCTCTGTTGCTTTGTTTTTCAGATGTTTCAGGAAACACCATACACTTCTCCCGAGTGGCTGTTGGCAATTTACATCCCGCCCATCAGCATAACAAGGCTCCCAGTTCTCCATGGCCTGTCCTGCCTTTCTGGATTTTACACTTTTTTCAGATGGCCCTTTTGTCTGGGGGGATGTGAGACTTCATTGTAGTGCAGATTTCCTTTGCAAGCTTGCTTGGTTGGCCAAAAAGTGCGTATGCGTTTTTTCCTGAATATATTCAGGAAAAAACGCATATGCCCTTTATGGCCAAGTGCATCATCGTCGACGTTCTTCCTCTTTTCCTATTCTTTAAATGCAATTTCAGTCTACCTCCTGAAATCGGTTTCCTGCAATTCTGCCCCGCTTTCAAGTCCTCTTGGCAGCCTTACTTCAGTATATTTTTGGACGATAGCTGTCATTTATAACTCTGCAGCTTTGTGAATTACAGTGCCCCTGAGCTCCTTTCTTCAACTCGCTTTTTTGTGAGTTGGCCGCAACACCGCAGGATTGCTACAGGCCCTAATCTGGTTAAGGCACGGCACGCTGAGCCTTTGGTTAATTCCTCTTCCTGGTGGGAAATGAGAGTTAAATTTGCCGATCCAGACACCTCCAGCTAGTCTCTCATTGGTTCTCCCTATTCCTGTTCATCTTCTGCAGAAATTGCAAACTGGGCCAAACAGGAGGTTAAAGGCACTGACTCTCCAAGTCGGGAGAGTGTTAGTAAAGCGTATGGAATGTTGCACTCGAGTTTCAGCAGACGAGAACTGAGACATATTGGAACACGTCTCCCGATCACATGGTTGATCATACTCTGGGTTCCACATGCATGTTTTAGCTGAAGGAAGAATCCCTTAAACCTGGAGAGTTGAGACCCGTGGAATGGGTACCATGCAATATGACTTCAAAGGGTCTTCATTTGCTCACCGAACCTCTCCAATCCTATCACTGCTGCGTTTATGCCCCTGTTCTTTCTCTTCCAGAGACATAGCAATCCATAGGTTTTAAGATACTTACTAGTCAGGTACATTCTTAGGCGTTTAATATGGGTTGTTGAGTCCATTTCGTTGAGCAAGGAGTAGCTCTTGTCTACTCCATATTTGGCTTAAGGAACCTTATCTGTGCTTATTTCAATCTCTGGTTTTATGCAGCACCCCAACTCACCTTTCCCCTTAAGCAAGCATAAGTTGGTTTTCTACATTTGAGACCCTGCTCTGTTTTGTAATTCAGTTCCTGTGTAGCCAAGTTTACATTCCATGTATTAGTGATATCTTATGATGTTTCTTTTCCTGTGTGACTTATTTCAGTTAGAATCATCATACCTGAATCCACTCATTATGCTGCTACAGGCCTGATGACATAGATTTCATTGCTGAGTGATATTGCATTGTACGGAAGTACCACAACTTCTTTATCCATTTTTCGCTTTCTGCGATATTGAACTTGTACCGTAAACGAGGTTCTTGTAAACAGAGCCGTCCCAAACATTGGGGTGGCTGTGTCTTTTTGATTTTAATTTCCCTAAGCTATAGGACCATAAGTGGAAGTGCCCTAGGCTCTGTTGCTTTGTTTTTTAGATGTTTCAGGAAACACCATACACTTCTCCCGAGTGGCTGTTGGCAATTTACATCCCGCCCATCAGCATAACAAGGCTCCCAGTTCTCCATGGCCTGTCCTGCCTTTCTGGATTTTACACTTTTTTCAGATGGCCCTTTTGACCGGGGGGATGTGAGACTTCATTGTAGTGCAGATTTCCTTTGCAAGCTTGCTTGGTTGGCCAAAAAGGGCGTATGCGTTTTTTCCTGAATATATTCAGGAAAAAACGCATACGCACTTTTTGGCCAAGTGCATCATTGTCGACGTTCTTCCTCTTTTCCTATGCTTTAAATGCAATTTCAGTCTACCTCCTGAAATCGGTTTCCTGCAATTCTGCCCCGCTTTCAAGTCCTCTTGGCAGCCTTACTTCAGTATATTTTTGGACGATAGCTGTCATTTATAACTCTGCAGGTTTGTGAATTACAGTGCCCCTGAGCTCCTTTCTTCAACTCGCTTTTTTGTGCGTTGGCCGCAACACCGCAGGATTGCTACAGGCCCTAATCTGGTTAAGGCACGGCACGCTGAGCCTTTGGTTAATTCCTATTCTTGGTGGGAAATGAGAGTTAAATTTGCCGATCCGGACACCTCCAACTAGTCTCTCATTGGTTCTCCCTATTCCTGTTCATCTTCCGCAGAAATTGCAAACTGGGCCAAACAGGAGGTTAAAGGCACTGACTCTCCAAGTCGGGAGAGTGTTAGTAAAGCATCTGGAATGTTGCACCCGAGTACCAGGGGACGAGAACTGAGACATATTTGAACACGTCTCCCGATCACACGGTTGATCATACTCTGGGTTCCACATGCATGTTTTAGCTGAAGGAAGAATCCCTTAAACCTGGAGAGTTGAGACCCGTGGAATGGGTACCATGCAATATGACTTCAAAGGGTCTTCATTTGGTCACCGAACCTCTCCAATCCTATCACTGCTGCGTTTATGCCCCTGTTCACACGCTTGATTCTCTTTCAGAGACATAGCAATCCATAGGTTTTAAGATACTTACTAGTCAGGTACATTCTTAGGCGTTTAATATGGGTTGTTGAGTCCATTTCGTTGAGCAAGGAGTAGCTCTTGTCTACTCCATATTTGGCTTAAGGAACCTTATCTGTGCTTATTTCAATCTCTGGTTTTATGCAGCACCCCAACTCACCTTTCCCCTTAAGCAAGCATAAGTTGGTTTTCTACATTTGAGACCCTGCTCTGTTTTGTAATCCAGTTCCTGTGTAGCCAAGTTTACATTCCGTGTATTAGTGATATCTTATGATGTTTCTTTTTCTGTGTGACTTATTTCAGTTAGAATCATCATGCCTGTATCCACTCATTATGCTGCTACGTGCCTGATGACATAGATTTCATTGCTGAGTGATATTGCATTGTACGTAAGTACCACAACTTCTTTATCCATTTTTCACTTTCTGCGATATTGAACTTGTACCGTAAACGAGGTTCTTGTAAAGAGAGACGTCCCACACTTTGGGTGGTTGTGTCTTTTTGATTTTAATTTCCTAAGCTATAGGACCATAAGTGGAAGTGCCCTAGTCTCTGTTGCTTTGTTTTTTACATGTTTCAGGAAACACCATAGGCTTCTCCCGAGTGACTGTTGGCAATTTGCATCCCGCCCATCAGCATAACAAGGCTCCCAGTTCTCCATGGCCTGTCCTGCCTTTCTGGATTTTACACTTTTTTCAGATGGCCCTTTTGACCGGGGGGAAGTGAGACTTCATTGTAGTGCAGATTTCCTTTGCAAGCTTGCTTGGTTGGCCAAAAAGGGCATATGCGTTTTTTTCTGAATATATTCAGGAATATAGTTGGCCTTTATAACTCTGCAGGTTTTTGAATTGCAGTGGCCCTTATCTCCATTTTTCATCTCTTATTTTTGTGATCTTGCCTCAGAA
Source organism: Orcinus orca (assembly GCF_937001465.1). Lineage (NCBI taxonomy): Eukaryota > Metazoa > Chordata > Mammalia > Artiodactyla > Delphinidae > Orcinus > Orcinus orca. The sequence goes on from NW_026043983.1 coordinate 1,398,696, forward strand.
CCACAGGATTCCTTCAGGCCCTACTCTTCTTCTGGGGCACCTTGCTGTGCCTTTAGTTTATTCTTCTTACTGATGTGAAATTAGAGTGACATTTGCCCATTGAAACCGCTACAGCTAGTTTCTCACTGGTTCCCCCTATTCCCATTCATCCTCCGCACTAACTTCAGACTGTGCGATACCAGAACTTAAAGGCATTGACTGTCCATGTGGGGATGTTTTTAGTAAAGCGGCTGGAATGTCGATCCGGAGTCCCAGGAGAGGAAAAATGAGGTGCATTTTAGAAACCTTTCCCGATCATATGGTATACCAGTCGCTGGGTTTCCCAAGCATGGTTTAGCTGTAGGAAGATTCCCTTCAACCTGGAGTGTTGGGACCCTTGGAATGAGTAGCATGAAGTATTGCATTAAACTTTTGGCAGTTGCTCACCAAAGCTCACCAATCCTCTCATCCCCAAGTGTCCAGCCTTATGTCTTATCCAGCTGTGGGTTTATATGTGGTCAATCCAGGTTGCATCACAGCCCCTGAGCGAATTTTGTAAGAATTTTTCTCTCTTTCATTGTTTCTGTGTTTTGTTTTTAAAATTTATTTCTATAATGGGGTTTAGCTCACTTTCACTGCTGTGTTTGTGCCGCTCTGCACACACTTGATTCCCTTATGGAGATATATCTATACATGGGTTTTAAGATTCTTATTACTCAGATATATTTCTCTGCGGTGTATAGGGTGTGTTGAGGCCAGTTCATTGAGCAAGGTGTAGATCTTGTCTAATATCTATTTGGTTTATTGAACGGTATCTGTGCTAATTTCAAACTCTGGTTTTATGCATCACCCCACCTCTCCTTTCCCCTTAAGCTGACATAAGTGTGTTTTCTAAATGTGAGACACTGTTCTGTTCTGTAATTCATTTCTTGTGCAGCCATATTTACCCTCCCTCTATAAGTGATATCTTATGATATGTTTTTTTTTTTCTGTTTGACTTATTTCAAGTAGTATTATCGGACCTAAATCCACTCTTTATCCTTCTACTAACCTTATTACATTGATTTCATGGTGAAGAGATATTCCATTGTACATAAGTACCACATCTTCTTTATCCATTGTTCTCTTTCCTGGGATATTTAAGGTGTACTGAAGTTGAGGTTCTTGTAAACAGAGTAGCCCTAAACTGTGGTGTGCTTGTGTCTTGTTGATTTTTAGACTTCCCTAGAAATACTCCCATGATTGGAAGTGTCCTATGCTCTGTAGCTCTGTTTTTTAGATGATTTAGGAACCACCATACACTTCTCCAGAGTGGCTCTCGGCAGTTCACACACTGCCCATCAGCGTATAAAGGCTCCCTCTTCTCCATGGCCTGTCCTGCATTTCTGGTTTTTACAATTTTTTAGGATGGCCCTTTTGACCGGTGGGAAATGAGACTTCTTTGTTGTGCACATTTGCATTGCTTGCTTGCTTCGTCACCCATAAAGTGCGTATGCGTTTTTTCCTGGGTATAATCAGGAAAAAACGCATATGCCCTTTTGGGCCAACTGCATCATTGTCGAAATTCTGCCGCTTTTCATGTGCTTTAAAGACGAGTCCAATCTATCTCTTGAAATCTGTTTCTTGCAATTCTGTCTTGCATTCAGATCTTCTTCTTTGCCTTACCTCAACATATTTTTGGACGTTAGTTTTCATTTATAACTCTGCAGGTTTGTGAATTGCAGTGACCCTGAGCTCCATTTTTTAAGTTGCTCTTTTGTGAGCTGGCCTCAAACCCGCAGGATTGCTTCAGGCCCTATTTTGGCTCCGGCGAGGCGGGCTGAGCCTTTTTTCAATTCTTATTCTTAATGGGAAATTAGACTGATATGTGCCCGTCCAAACCCCTACAACTATTCTCTCATTGGTTCCCCCTCTTCCCGTTCATCCTCCTCACAATTTGCAAAATGTGTGAAACAGAAGTTGAAATGTGCTGATTCTCCAAGTGGGGAGATTCTAAGTAACGTGGCTGGAATGGTGAACAGGAGCACCAGGAGAGGATAAATGAGCTGCATTTTAGACACATCTCCCGATCACATGGTGTACAGTCCTCTGGGTTTTCCATGCATGTTTTAGCTGTAGGAAGATCCCTTGAACCTGCAGATTTGGGACCCATTGAATGGGTACCAGGTAGTATTACTTTAAAGGGTGTGCATTTCCTCACCCAACCTCACATTTCTCTTAGTGCAAACAGTTTCCAGCCTTATGTCTCATCCTGCTGTGGGTCTAGATGTGTTCAATCCATGTTGCATCACCGTCCCTGAGGAAAAGTTGTAAGAGGTTTTCTCTGTCTCTCTGTCGTTTATTTTTTTCAATTTATTACTATATTGGTTACAGCTGATTTTCAAAGCTCTGTTTCTTGCTGCTGTACATCCACTTGATTCACGTACAGAGAGACATCAGTAAATTCTTTTTCACATTCTTACCAGTCGTATATATTCTTTTCCGGTGACTTGAGTGTGCTGAGTGCAGTTCTTTCAGCTACCGTGTAGGTCTTGTTGATTATCAGTTTGGTATTTGGAATGGTATCTTTGCTAATTTCAACCTCCTGGATGATGCCTCACCCCTCCCCACCTTTCCCGTTTAGCAGCCTTATGCGTGTTTTCTACATATTTGACTATGTTTTTGTTTTGTAATTTATTTCATGTGTAGCCATTTTGGATTCCACCTTTAAGTGATATCTTATGATATGTGTCTTTTTCTTTTTGAATTATGTCACTTAGAATGATCATACGTAACTCCTCCGGAGTTGTTACAACTGGCCATATTTCATTGATTTCCAGGCTGAATAATATTCCACTCTACCTAAGTACCACATCTCTACCCATTTTTTCTCTCCAGAGACATTTAAGTTATATCCTAGTCGAGGATCTTTTAAACAGAGAGGGGGTAAACATTGGGGTGCCTGTGTCCTCTCGATTTTTGTTTTTCCCAAGATATACGCCCATGAGTGCAAGTGCCCTATGCTCTGTAGCTCATGTTTTAGATGCTTTAGTAAACACAATACACTTCTCCAGAATGGCCGTTGGCAATATACATTTCCACTATAAGTCTCACAGGGCTCCCTCTTCTCCTTGCCCTGTCCTGCATTTCTGTTGTTTACGCTTTATGAGGATGGCTCTTCTGACTGATGCGAAGTGATATCTTTTGTAGTATTGACTTCCAGTGCCCACCTGTTTGGTTGGCTAAAAAAGTGTATGCCCTTTTCTTGAATATATACAGAAAAAAACGCATACACCCTTTTTGGCCAACTGCAATGTTGGCAATGTTCAGCTCCTTTTCTTGTGCTTAATGGCGAGTCCTTTCTATCTCCTCAAATCCCTTTCCTGCCATTCTCCCTTGCTTACAAGTCCTTTTCTCTGACTTTCCTCAAGACATTTTTCAGTGATGGATATTTTCAACTCTGCAGTTTCGTGAATTTTACTGCCCCTGAGTTCCATTGTTCAACTTGTGTTTATGGGAACTGGCCACAAAGCAGCGGGATTTCCTCAAGCCCTATACTGTTTCCATGGGCAACCCTAGCCTTTGGTCAATTCGTCTTCCTGATTGGAAATTAGAGTGACATGTGCCTGTCTGAACACCTAGGACTTGTCTCTCATTGTTCCTCATCCTTCCGCTTCATCCTCTGGACAAATTCCAAACTGTACGCAACAGGATGTTGACAGTGCTGACATCTGCAAGTGGGGAGACTGTTAGTAAAGACGCTGGAGGGGTGAACCCGAGCACCAGGAGATGAGGAGATGAGATGCCTTTTCCAAACTCTTCCCGATCAGACGGTATACCATCCTCTGGGTGTGACAGACATGTTTTAGCAGTAGGAAGAGTCCCATTCATGTAAGGAGAACACCAGGGCTTTTTCAAAATCAGTGTCTCCCCGAAACCCAAACTGGGGAATTTTTTAAGCTACGGCTACACATATGTTCATTAAGGGCCTTGGGAAGTAGGCAGAGTCCAAACTTTAGATGATTGAAGTCTTCAGGGTCAGAAGCACTCACCACCAGCTTCCCTTAGGTTACACTTTAACTGTCATTGATAGATGATGTCAATAAAAATATCTATTCTTTTTCAGATTATTTCCCCTTATAGGTTATTGCAAAATGTTGAGTGTAGTTCCCTGTGCTATACAGTAGTTCCTTGTTGATGATCTATTTTATACATAGCAGTGTGTATGTGTTAATCCCAAACTGTTAATTTATCCCTCCTCCCACCTTTCCCCTTTGGTAATAATAAATTATAAGATTTTATACTTCTCAGAAATGGGGGAGCTGAAAGAGAGGTATCATTTTCAATGGAAAAGCATTTAAAACAAGATTGAAGCTTTAACCAAGATTATTAGATGTACATCCTTGGAAAGAAATCACTTCGTTTCTCTAATATTGACCTGACAAATAAGACAAACCTTTTCACTGAACTTGCTTATAATAAAGTGATGGAAATATCAAATGGAAGTGTTAGAAACATCTTATTTTACCCGAGCCTTCTACACTGTTCTATGTTAACTACAGTTTGGCTCACTCATCTGTTCATTGAGGTTACAATAGTCTCAAAATCTGTTACTGATCCTCCAGAGTGGGCCCCAACAAGTGTCCCCCTGCCCAGTGTCATTGGGGCCAAGAGATCGAGACTGAGTTTGGTTCACAAGCAAAGGAAACTTTATATTTTGATCAGAGAATGGAGAGGTGAGAGCATGCACTACCCCGTGGGCTGTGGGCTGGGCTGCTGTGTAGAGATCCTGTCATTGTCAGCGGGAGGGAGGGGGCGGAGCTCTCGAGGGCCGGGTTGGCTGCAGCTCAGGCTCTATATCGCGGAGTCTGCACTGGGCCCCAGGAGCTGAGGTGTCGACCCAGCCATTCTGCACTAGGAAATCTGGTCTGAAGTGCCGGGTGTGGAACCTCTGCATGCGGGACCCTAGGAGCACATGAAATTAGACAAAGCACAAAGGATAAAAAAGGTTAGACTTGACTTTATTGCTCAGATTCTATTTTTATCTCCCAGGGATTTTTAATGGGCTTTGCTGGGGACAAACCCCTCCTCTGCCTCTTGTCCCGTTCCTCATTCTTGGAGTGCTGAGGGTGCAGACCCTTCTTCTGTAACTGCTGAGTGCTGAGTTGGGAGCCCTCATACCCGGGGGCGAGGGTCAGAGCTTCTCCCCAGCAGCCTCCAGGTGACGTTGATTGTCCCCAGGCCCCCTGCCTCCCTGTTCGTCCACCTGAGCACCAGCATTGGAAGTGTTATAGATTCTAATGACCTTTAAGGGTCCAGGAAAGAGATGTGCAGAGACGCTGTGGGGGCCGGTTTCACCCCGCCCCACATTTGTTCGGCCACCTTAGGCTGACCGTTTCTGCCAGCCTAGATGCTCTGACCAGTAGTCTGCGCTTTGTTCAATTAGGTCCCTGAATTAACGTACAAACAGCACCAGGTGTCAGAGCCCTGCCCGCTCAACTCCCAGACAGTCCAGGGTCAGTGGTGATCAAGGACCATGATGGCCACTGAGTCAACAGCCTTTTGAAGTAAACAGGAGTCCAGCCGGTCTTATTGGCCACCATCATCACGGTGTCTGTAGGCTTTTCTATGGTGACAGTGTGATATACGGTTCCCCTGCCAAGATTATTAGCTCCCCTCTGGGTGCAGTAAGTCCTGCAAGCAGTAGTCTACTCTTTTGGGACACACTCTTGTTGTTTTATGAGAGAAACTCCAGGTCAAGTGATGTTCACACGAGTCGTCATGGTGCCCTGTTGCCCCCGGTTATCTCTCTGGATGTTGGAGTTGGAGGGCCTCCTCACTCGAGGTTGGTGTGCCCACGGAGCGAACCCTGCAACTTCAGGGCATGATTGGTGGTTAGGATCACCATGTGGGGTCCTTTTCCCTTAGGAGGGAGGTGGCCTTTTGGGCTGCTGATTTCCAGGTTTTTAGATACCGCCAGTATCTTGGCCAGATGTGGTAGTGGGCCAAGCCCCTTGGTGCCCGTAGTTTATCCTACCTGGATGGCATTCTTGCATTTTTCCATTTCAAGTGGTCCCAGTTTTTGCACTAATTCTCCAATGGCAATTCACCTTTCACCGGGAATGTAAAGGTCAAAGGGTTTAGCTAAATTAGGGAGTTCCAGGGCAAGGGTCTGAATTGACTGCTCTTTCCATTCTTGAAAGGCCACTTCTGGATTCTATTCAAAAGGATCATCATCTTTTCCTTTCAGTGTTTCATATAAAGGTCCAGCTAGTAGACTGTAGTTAGGGATCCAGAAGCAGCAAACCCTGGCCTCCCCAGGAACCCCTAAGCTGTCTTCTAGTTTTAGAAAGGGGTAAGGCTGCAAATGGTTTCTTCCCTTTCCTGGGATGGGCTTCTCCGACCTTCTGTGAGAATGAAGCCCAGGCAGGTCACCGCAGTCTGTGATATTTGAGCTTTTTCTTGGACAACTTCTATCCTTTATTGGCTTGGTAGTTCAGAGGCCTCCTTAGTAGGGCTGGTGATCAGAATGTCGTCTGCGTACTGAAGGAGGGTTTCCTTTTCCAGAGGTAGAACTTTTAGGTCTTTAGCTAAGCTTTCCCCAAAGATGGTGTGGGAATTTTTGCACCCTTGGGGCAAGACGGCCCGGAAGTATTGTTTTAGTTGTATGTTGAGTCCTGCCACTCACAAGCCAAAATTTCTTGTGACTCTGGGACTAATGGAATGCAAAAGAAGGCATCATTGAAGACTAATACGGAATACCATGTCCTGGTGGTTGGTAGAATGACCAGCAGGGTGTAGGAATTAGGAGCAACTGGAGGTATATCCTCGGTGGCTTCACTGACTGTCCTGACATCCTTTACCAGGTCCCCAGCAGCCCATGGGGCTCTCGTGGTCAGACCAATCCCAGAATATGGAGCTCACCTGGGCAGGTACCCCACCCCCACCACAGCCCACGGGGCTCTCGTGGTCAGGCCCCTCCCAGGATACAGAGCTACCCTTGCAGGTACCGTGGCAGGGCTGGGCACACAGGAACTGTGCACATAGCCCTCATTGCAGAGCACCCCCAACTCACCTGTCGCTCAGAATTGACACAGAGCACCTCAGAGAAGGACTTGAACTAACAAACAGCAGCTGCGACAGGTCTGTGACCCTGGGCATCACACTGTGCGGCCTCCCTCCACCTGGTCTTCCAGAGACTTCCACTGCACCCGGGGCACCAGGCCTCTGTCTCCAACCACCATCCACCCCTCCTCTCCCTGACTCCTGGGTTCCTCTCATTAGGAGAGGGTTTTCTTGAAGTTGTCTCCCACTCATGGGCCAGATAAAATGATTAGAAAACAAGCCAAAGCTGCAGCCCCTTGTCTATCCTGACTCTCAGGAGCCCACACCTGTTCCTTGGACCTGGCCGGTTCAGCAAGTTCCATTTTCTGCAACTGTGAGCCCCTGAGGGGTGATGATTGGCTGACCTGGGCAGCCTTACCGTGCCGGCCAGCCCTCCCCAGGTGTGCCTGGGTTGAGATCAATATAAATACCACTCCAGGCAGCAAGAGCCCCTGCAGCCGTGCCTGACGCCATTTTCTCTGCCCTGTCAGCAGTCTCGGGGCTGGGCTGGTGGGAGGGAGTGAGAGGCCATGGCTTTGTGGGTGGCCCAGTGTGAGTGGGGCTCTGCTGGACTTTCTGCAGCAGTTGCCAGGCTGCCACCTGCTAAAGAAGAGGATGTGTCACCCATACCTGCTGCTGGAATTTCTCCCTGGGCAGAGGTGAGGAAGGAAAAAAGCAGTGGGGGCAGGGACAGGACGGGTATCTCAGGCAGGGAAATGGAAATCTTCCAGAAGAGCACCCAGGGCCAGGACCATCCTGGGTGGCCTGCAGGCACCAAGTCGGCCGGCATGCTGTCACTCGTGTGGCTCTATGGCCCTTCCTCTAGGCTTTCAAGTCCTTGTATATATTCAGGTGTTTTACCTGGGACGGGTGGGAATAGTTCAGCAGCAACTGGCCTGGGGCTCAGCTCACGTTTACTCACAGATGCCTCGGCACGGTGCCCCAGCTTTGCAATGAGGACGCTTGTTGCGTGGGGGCTGGTGGCTGAATGGGAGATGATTCCCCACCACTGACCAACTTCAGAATTGTTTACAACTGGAGCAAGTGCCCTGATACGGTTTTCCTCTGTGGAACTGGTGGGTTCTGTGTTTCTTTTCTCTTTTTCGTTTTTGGTTCAAGGTAGATTTTATTCCTCTTTTTTGTATTTACAGATATAAGCATGGAAATAATTTATTCATATAAATACATGTATGTGAAGGGAATAATTGTTTTTACTGTTTTATTTTTTAAATTTTATTTCTTTCTAATTTTGAATTTTATTTTATATTTTTATACAGCAGGTTCTTATTGGTTATCTATTTTATACATATAAATGTATACATGCCAATCCCAGTCTCTCAACTCCTCCCACCACCACCCCCCCAACAGCTTTCCCCCTTGTTGTCCATACGTTTGTTGTCTACATCTGTTGCTCTATTTATGCCTTGCAAAATGGTTAATCTGTACAGTTTTTCTAGGTTCCACATATATGCATGAATATACAAGATTTGTTTTTCTCTTTCTGACTTACTTCACTCTGTATGACAGTCTCTAGATCCATCGACGTCTCTACAAATGACCCAATTTCATTCCTTTTCATGGCTTAGTAATATTCCATTTTATATATGTACCACAGCTTTATGCATTCGTCTGTCTGTGGGCATTTAGGTTGCTTCCATTACCTCGATATTGTAAAGAGTGAGGCAATGAACATTGTGGTGAATGTTTCTTTTTGATTTCTGGTTTTGTCTGGGTATATGTCCAGTACTGGGATTGCTGTATCATATGGTAATTCTATTGTTAGTTTCATAAGAAAATCCATATTGTTCTCCATAGTGACTGTATCAATTTATATTCCCTACAATAGTGGAAGAGGGTTCCTTTTCTCCACACACTTTCCAGCATTTTTTGTTTGTAGATTTTCTGATGATGCCCATTCTATCAGGTGTGAGGTGATACCTCATTGTGGAGTCCATTTTGTTGAGCAAGGGGTAGGTCTTGTCTATTACATATTTGGCTTATGGAACGGTATCTGTGCTCATTTCAGTCTATGGTTTTATGCAGCACCCCAACTCACCTTCCCCCTTAAGCAAGCATAAGTTGGTTTTCTAAACTTGAGACCCTCTTCTGTTTTGTAACTCAGTTCATGTGTAGCCAAGTTCACATTCGGTGTATTAGTGATATCTTATGATGTTTGTTTTTCTGTGTGACTTATTTCAGTTAGAATCATCATACCTGAATCCACTCATTATGCTGCTCCGGGCCTGATGACATAGATTTCATTACTGAGCGATATTGCATTACACGTAAGTACCACAACTTCTTTATCCATTTTTCACTTTCTGCGATATTGAACTTGTACCGTAAACGAGGTTCTTGTAAACAGAGCTGTCCCAAACTTTGGGGTGGCTGTGTCTTTTTGATTTTAATTTCCCTAAGCTATAGGACCATAAGTGGCAGTGCCCTAGGCTCTGTTGCTTTGTTTTTTAGATGTTTCAGGAAACACCATACATTTCTCCCCAGTGGCTGTTGGCAATTTACATCCCGCCCATCAGCATAACAAGGCTCCCAGTTCTCCATGGCCAGTCCTGCCTTTCTGGATTTTACACATTTTTCAGATGGCCCTTTTTACCGGGGGGAATTGAGACTTCATTGTAGTGCAGATTTCCTTTGCAAGCTCGCTTGGTTGGCCAAAAAGGACGTATGCGTTTTTTCCTGAATATATTCAGGGAAATACGCATACGCCCTTTTTGGCCAAGTGCATCATTGTCGACGTTCTGCCACTTTTCCTATGCTTTAAATGCAATTCCAGTGTACCTCCTGAAATCGGTTTCCTGCAATTCTGCCCCGCTTTCAAGTCCTCTTAGCAGCCTTACTTCCGTATATTTTTGGATGATAGCTGTCATTTATAACTCTGCAGCTTTGTGAATTACAGTGCCCCTGAGCTCCTTTCTTCAACTCGCTTTCTTGTGAGCTGGCCGCAACACCGCAGGATTGCTTCAGGCCCTAATCTGGTTCCGGCACGGCACGCTGAGCCTTTGGTTAATTCCTCTTCCTGGTGGGAAATGAGAGTTAAATTTGCCCGTCCAGACACCTCCAGCTAGTCTCTCATTGGTTCTCCCTATTCCTGTTCATCTTCCGCAGAATTTGCAAACTGGGCCAAACAGGAGGTTAAAGGCACTGACTGTCCAAGTCAGGAGAGTGTTAGTAAAGCGTCTGGAATGTTGCACCCGAGTACCAGGGGATGAAAGCTGAGACATGTTTGAACACGTCTCCGGATCACATGGTTGGTCATCCTCTGGGTTCCACATGCATGTTTTAGCTGAAGGAAGAATCCCTTAAACCTGGAGTGTTGAGGCCCGTGGAATGGGTACCATGCAATATGACTTCAAAGGGTCTTCATTTGCTCACCGAACCTCTCCAATCCTATCACTGCTGCGTTTATGCCCCTGTACACACGCTTGATTCTCTTTCAGAGACATAGCATTCCATAGGTTTTAAGATACTTACTAGTCAGATACATTTTTATGCATTTAATATGGGGTGTTAAGCCCATTTCGTTTAGCAAGGAGTAGCACTTGTGTATTACATGTTTGGCTTAAGGAACTTTATGTGTGCTCATTTCAATCTCTGGTTTTATGCAGCACCCCAACTCACCTTTCCCCTTAAGCAAGCATAAGTTGGTTTTCTACCTTTGTGACCCTGTTCTGTTTTGAAATTCAGTTCCTGTGTAGCCAAGTTTACATTCCGTGTATTAGTGATATCTTATGATGTTTCCTTTTCTGTGTGACTTATTTCAGTTAGAATCATCATACCTGAATCCACTCATTATGCTGCTACGGGCCTGATGACATAGATTTCATTGCTGGGTGATATTGCATTGTATGTAAGTACCACAACTTCTTTATCCATTTTTCACTTACTGCGATATTGAACTTGTACCGTAAACGAGGTTCTTGTAAACAGAGCCGTCCCAAACTTTGGGGTGGCTGTGTCTTTTTGATTTTAATTTCCCTAAGCTATAGGACCATAAGTGGAAGTGCCCTAGGCTCTGTTGCTTTGTTTTTTAGATGTTTCAGGAAACACCATACACTTCTCCCGAGTGGCTGTTGGCAATTTACATCCCGCCCTTCAGCATAACAAGGCTCCCAGTTCTCCATGGCCTGTACTGCCTTTCTGGATTTTACACGTTTTTCAGATGGCCCTTTTCACCGTGGAGAAGTGAGACTTCATTGTAGTGCAGATTTCCTTTACAAGCTTGCTTGGTTGGCCAAAAAGTGCGTATGCGTTTTTTCCTGAATATATTCAGGAAAAAACGCATACGCCGTTTTTGGCCAAGTGCATCATTGTGGACGTTCTGCCTCTTTTCCTATGCTTTAAATGCAATTTCAGTCTACCTCCTGAAATCGGTTTCCTGCAATTCTGTCCCACGTTCAAGTCCTCTTGGCAGCCTTACTTCAGTATATTTTTGGACGATAGCTGTCATTTAAAACTCTGCAGGTTTGTGAATTACAGTGCCCATGAGCTGCTTTCTTGAACTCGCTTTCTTGTGAGCTGGCCACAACACTGCAGGATTGCTTCAGGCCCTAATCTTGTTCCGGCACGGCACGCTGAGCCTTTGGTGAATTCCTCTTCCTGGTGGGAAATGAGAGTTAAATTTGCCCGTCCAGACACCTCCAGCTAGTCTCTCATTGGTTCTCCCTATTCCTGTTCATCTTCCGCAGAAATTGCAAACTGGGCCAAACAGGAGGTTACAGGCACTGACTCTCCAAGTCGGGAGAGTGTTAGTAAAGCTTCTGGAATGTTGCACCCGAGTACCAGGGCACGAGAACTGAGACATATTTGAACACGTCTCCCAATCACACGGTTGATTATACTCTGGGTTCCACATGCATGTTTTAGCTGAAGGAAGAATCCCTTAAACCTGGAGAGTTGAGACCCGTGGAATGGGTAACATGCAATATGTCTTCAAAGGGTCTTCATTTGCTCACCGAACCTCTCCAATCCTATCACTGCTGCGTTTATGCCCCTGTACACACGCTTGATTCTCTTTCGGGGACATAGAAATCCATAGGTTTTAAAATACTTACTAATCAGGTACATTCTTATGCATTTAATATGGGGTGTTGAGTACATTTCGTTCAGAAAGGAGTAGCTCTTGTCTATTACATATTGGGCTTAAGGAAGTTTATCTGTGCTCATTTCAATCTCTGGTTTTATGCAGCACCCCAACTCACCTTTCCCCTTAAGCAAGCATAAGTTGGTTTTCTAAATTTGAGACCCTGTTCTGTTTTGTAATTCAGTTCCTGTGTAGCCAAGTTTATATTCCGTGTATTAGTGATATCTTATGATGTTTCTTTTTCTGTGTGACTTATTTCAGTTAGAATCATCATACCTGAATCCACTCATTATGCTGCTACGGGCCTGATGACATAGATGTCATTGCTGAGTGATATTGCATTGTACGTAAGTACCACAAATTCTTTATCCAGTTTTCGCTTTGTGCGATATTGAACTTGAACCGTAAATGAGGTTCTTGTGAACAGAACCATCCCAAACTTTGGGGTGGCTGTGTCTTTTTGATTTTAATTTCCCTAAGCTATAGGACCATAAGTGGAAGTGCCCTAGGCTCTGTTGCTTTGTTTTTTAGATGTTTCAGGAAACACCATACACTTCTCCCGAGTGGCTGTTGGCAATTTACATCCCGCCCATCAGCATAGCAAGGCTCCCAGTTCTCCATGGCCTGTCCTGCCTTTCTGGATTTTACACTTTTTTCAGATGGCCCTTTGGACCGGTGGGAAGTGAGACTTCATTGCAGTGCAGATTTCCTTTGCAAGCTTGCTTGGTTGGCCAAAAAGGGCGTATGCGTTTTTTCCTGAATATATTCAGGAAAAAACGCATATGCCCTTTTTGGCCAAGTGCATCATTGTTGACGTTCTGCGTCTTTTCCTATGCTTTAAATGCAATTCCAGTCTACCTCCTGAAATTGGTTTCCAGCAATTCTGCCCCGCTTTCAAGTCCTCTTGGCAGCCTTACTTCAGTATATTTTTGGATGATAGCTGTCATTTATAACTCTGCAGGTTTGTGAATTACAGTGCCCCTGAGCTCCTTTCTTAAACTCGCTTTCTTGTGAGCTGGCCGCAACACCACAGGATTGCTTCAGGCCCTAATCTGGTTCCGGCCCGGCACGCTGAGCCTTTGGTTAATTCCTCTTCCTGGTGGGAAATGAGAGTTAAATTTGCCCGTCCAGACACCTCCATCTAGTCTCTCATTTGTTCTCCCTATTCCTGTTCATCTTCCGCAGAAATTGCAAACTGGGCCAAACAGGAGGTTAAAGGCACTGACTCTCCAAGTCGGGAGAGTGTTAGTAAAGCATCTGGAATGTTGCACCCGAGTACCAGGGGACGAGAACTGAGACATATTTGAATACGTCTCCCAATCACACGGTTGATCATACTCTGGGTTCCACATGCATGTTTTAGCTGAAGAAAGAATCCCTTAAACCTGGAGAGTTGAGACCCGTGGAATGAGTACCATGCAATATGACTTCAAAGGGTCTTCATTTGCTCACCGAACCTCTCCAATCCTATTACTGCTGCGTTTATGCCCCTGTACACACGCTTGATTCTCTTTCGGAGACATAGCAATCAATAGGTTTTAAGATACTTACTAGTCAGGTACATTCTTAGGCGTTTAATATGGGGTGTTGAGTGCATTTCGTTGAGCAAGGAGTAGCTCTTGTCTATTACATATGTGGCTTAAGGAACTTTATCTGTGCTCATTTCAATCTCTGGTTTTATGCAGCACCCCAACTCACCTTTCCCCTTAAGCAAGCATAAGTTGGTTTTCTAAATTTGAGACCCTGTTCTGTTTTGTCATTCAGTTCCTGTGTAGCCAAGTTTACATCCCGTGTATTAGTGATATCTTATGATGTTTCTTTTTCTGTGTGACTTATTTCAGTTAGAATCATCATACTTGAGTCCACTCTTTATGCTGCTACGGGCCTGATGACATAGATTTCATTGCTGAGTCATATTGCATTGTACGTAAGTACCACAACTTCTTTATCCATTTTTCACTTTCTGCGATATTGAACTTGTACCGTAAACGAGGTTCATGTAAACAGAGCCATCCCAAACTTTGGGGTGGCTGTGTCTTTTTGATTTTAATTTCCCTAAGCTATATGACCATAAGGTGAAGTGCCCTAGGCTCTGTTGCTTTGTTTTTTAGATGTTTCAGGAAACACCATACACTTCTCCCGAGTGGCTGTTGGCAATTTTCATCCCGCCCATCAGCATAACAAGGCTTCCAGTTCTCCATGGCCTGTCCTGCCTTTCTGGATTTTACACTTTTTTCAGATGGCGCTTTTGACCGGTGGGAAGTGAGACTTCATGGTAGTGCAGATTTCCTTTGCAAGCTTGCTTGGTTGCATAAACAGGGCGTATGCGTTTTTCCCTGAATATATTCAGGAAAAAAGGCATACGCCCTTTTTGGCCAAGTGCATCATTGTCCACGTTCTGCCTCTTTTCCTATGCTTTAAATGCAATTCCAGTCTACCTCCTGAAATCAGTTTCCTGCAATTCTGCCCCGCTTTCAAGTCCTCTTGGCAGCCTTACTTCAGTATATTTTTGGACGATAGCTGTCATTTATAACTCTGCAGGTTTGTGAATTACAGTGCCCCTGAGCTCCTTTCTTAAACTCGCTTTCTTGTGAGCTGGCCGCAACACCGCAGGATTGCTTCAGGCACTAATCTGGTTGTGGCACGGCACGCTGAGCCTTTGGTTAATTCCTCTTCCTGGTGGGAAATGAGAGTGAAATTTGCCCGTCCAGACACCTCCAGCTAGTCTCTCATTGGTTCTCCCTATTCCTGTTCATCTTCCGCAGAAATTGCAAACTGGGCCAAACAGGAGGTTACAGGCACTGACTCTCCAAGTCGGGAGAGTGTTAGTAAAGCTTCTGGAATGTTGCACCCGAGTACCAGGGCACGAGAACTGAGACATATTTGAACACGTCTCCCAATCACACGGTTGATTATACTCTGGGTTCCACATGCATGTTTTAGCTGAAGGAAGAATCCCTTAAACCTGGAGAGTTGAGACCCGTGGAATGGGTAACATGCAATATGTCTTCAAAGGGTCTTCATTTGCTCACCGAACCTCTCCAATCCTATCACTGCTGCGTTTATGCCCCTGTACACACGCTTGATTCTCTTTCGGGGACATAGAAATCCATAGGTTTTAAAATACTTACTAATCAGGTACATTCTTATGCATTTAATATGGGGTGTTGAGTACATTTCGTTCAGAAAGGAGTAGCTCTTGTCTATTACATATTGGGCTTAAGGAAGTTTATCTGTGCTCATTTCAATCTCTGGTTTTATGCAGCACCCCAACTCACCTTTCCCCTTAAGCAAGCATAAGTTGGTTTTCTAAATTTGAGACCCTGTTCTGTTTTGTAATTCAGTTCCTGTGTAGCCAAGTTTATATTCCGTGTATTAGTGATATCTTATGATGTTTCTTTTTCTGTGTGACTTATTTCAGTTAGAATCATCATACCTGAATCCACTCATTATGCTGCTACGGGCCTGATGACATAGATGTCATTGCTGAGTGATATTGCATTGTACGTAAGTACCACAAATTCTTTATCCAGTTTTCGCTTTGTGCGATATTGAACTTGAACCGTAAATGAGGTTCTTGTGAACAGAACCATCCCAAATTTTGGGGTGGCTGTGTCTTTTTGATTTTAATTTCCCTAAGCTATAGGACCATAAGTGGAAGTGCCCTAGGCTCTGTTGCTTTGTTTTTTAGATGTTTCAGGAAACACCATACACTTCTCCCGAGTGGCTGTTGGCAATTTACATCCCGCCCATCAGCATAGCAAGGCTCCCAGTTCTCCATGGCCTGTCCTGCCTTTCTGGATTTTACACTTTTTTCAGATGGCCCTTTGGACCGGTGGGAAGTGAGACTTCATTGCAGTGCAGATTTCCTTTGCAAGCTTGCTTGGTTGGCCAAAAAGGGCGTATGCGTTTTTTCCTGAATATATTCAGGAAAAAACGCATACGCCCTTTTTGGCCAAGTGCATCATTGTTGACGTTCTGCGTCTTTTCCTATGCTTTAAATGCAATTCCAGTCTACCTCCTGAAATTGGTTTCCAGCAATTCTGCCCCGCTTTCAAGTCCTCTTGGCAGCCTTACTTCAGTATATTTTTGGATGATAGCTGTCATTTATAACTCTGCAGGTTTGTGAATTACAGTGCCCCTGAGCTCCTTTCTTAAACTCGCTTTCTTGTGAGCTGGCCGCAACACCACAGGATTGCTTCAGGCCCTAATCTGGTTCCGGCCCGGCACGCTGAGCCTTTGGTTAATTCCTCTTCCTGGTGGGAAATGAGAGTGAAATTTGCCCGTCCAGACACCTCCAGCTAGTCTCTCATTTGTTCTCCCTATTCCTGTTCATCTTCCGCAGAAATTGCAAACTGGGCCAAACAGGAGGTTAAAGGCACTGACTCTCCAAGTCGGGAGAGTGTTAGTAAAGCATCTGGAATGTTGCACCCGAGTACCAGGGGACGAGAACTGAGACATATTTGAATACGTCTCCCAATCACACGGTTGATCATACTCTGGGTTCCACATGCATGTTTTAGCTGAAGAAAGAATCCCTTAAACCTGGAGAGTTGAGACCCGTGGAATGAGTACCATGCAATATGACTTCAAAGGGTCTTCATTTGCTCACCGAACCTCTCCAATCCTATTACTGCTGCGTTTATGCCCCTGTACACACGCTTGATTCTCTTTCGGAGACATAGCAATCAATAGGTTTTAAGATACTTACTAGTCAGGTACATTCTTAGGCGTTTAATATGGGGTGTTGAGTGCATTTCGTTGAGCAAGGAGTAGCTCTTGTCTATTACATATGTGGCTTAAGGAACTTTATCTGTGCTCATTTCAATCTCTGGTTTTATGCAGCACCCCAACTCACCTTTCCCCTTAAGCAAGCATAAGTTGGTTTTCTAAATTTGAGACCCTGTTCTGTTTTGTCATTCAGTTCCTGTGTAGCCAAGTTTACATCCCGTGTATTAGTGATATCTTATGATGTTTCTTTTTCTGTGTGACTTATTTCAGTTAGAATCATCATACTTGAGTCCACTCTTTATGCTGCTACGGGCCTGATGACATAGATTTCATTGCTGAGTCATATTGCATTGTACGTAAGTACCACAACTTCTTTATCCATTTTTCACTTTCTGCGATATTGAACTTGTACCGTAAACGAGGTTCATGTAAACAGAGCCATCCCAAACTTTGGGGTGGCTGTGTCTTTTTGATTTTAATTTCCCTAAGCTATATGACCATAAGGTGAAGTGCCCTAGGCTCTGTTGCTTTGTTTTTTAGATGTTTCAGGAAACACCATACACTTCTCCCGAGTGGCTGTTGGCAATTTACATCCCGCCCATCAGCATAAGAAGGCTTCCAGTTCTCCATGGCCTGTCCTGCCTTTCTGGATTTTACACTTTTTTCAGATGGCGCTTTTGACCGGTGGGAAGTGAGACTTCATGGTAGTGCAGATTTCCTTTGCAAGCTTGCTTGGTTGCCCAAACAGGGCGTATGCGTTTTTCCCTGAATATATTCAGGAAAAAAGGCATACGCCCTTTTTGGCCAAGTGCATCATTGTCCACGTTCTGCCTCTTTTCCTATGCTTTAAATGCAATTCCAGTCTACCTCCTGAAATCAGTTTCCTGCAATTCTGCCCCGCTTTCAAGTCCTCTTGGCAGCCTTACTTCAGTATATTTTTGGACGATAGCTGTCATTTATAACTCTGCAGGTTTGTGAATTACAGTGCCCCTGAGCTCCTTTCTTAAACTCGCTTTCTTGTGAGCTGGCCGCAACACCGCAGGATTGCTTCAGGCACTAATCTGGTTGTGGCACGGCACGCTGAGCCTTTGGTTAATTCCTCTTCCTGGTGGGAAATGAGAGTTAAATTTGCCCGTCCAGACACCTCCAGCTAGTCTCTCATTGGTTCTCCCTATTCCTGTTCATCTTCCGCAGAAATTGCAAACTGGGACAAACAGGAGGTTAAAGGCACTGAGTCTCCAAGTGGGGAGTGTGTTAGTAAAGCATCTGGAATGTTGCACCCGAGTACCAGGGGACGAAAACTGAGACATATTTGAACACGTCTCCCGATCACACGGTTGATCATACTCTGGGTTCCACATGCATGTTTTAGCTGAAGGAAGAATCCCTTAAACCTGGAGAGTTGAGACCCGTGGAATGGGTACCATGCAATATGACTTCAAAGGGTCTTCATTTGCTCACCGAACCTCTCCAATCCTATCACTGCTGCGTTTATGCCCCTGTACACACGCTTGATTCTCTTTCGGAGACATAGCGATCCATAGGTTTTAAGATACTTACTAGTCAGGTACATTCTTAGGCGTTTAATATGGGGTGTTGAGTCCATTTCGTTGAGCAAGGAGTAGCTCTTGTCTATTACATATTTGGCTTAAGGAACTTTATCTGTGCTCATTTCAATCTCTGGTTTTATGCAGCACCCCAACTCACCTTTCCCCTTAAGCAAGCATAAGTTGGTTTTCTAAATTTGAGACCCTGTTCTCTTTTGTAATCCAGATCCTGTGTAGCCAAGTTTATATTCCGTGTATTAGTGATATCTTATGATGTTTCTTTTTCTGTGTGACTTATTTCAGTTAGAATAATCATACCTGAATCCACTCATTATGCTGCTATGGGCCTGATGACATAGATTTCATTGCTGAGTGATATTGCATTGTACATAAGTACCACAACTTCTTTATCCATTTTTCACTTTCTGCGATATTGAACTTGTACCGTGAATGAGGTTCTTGTAAACAGAGCCGTCCCAAACTTTGAGGTGGCTGTGTCTTTTTGATTTTAATTTCCCTAAGCTATAGGACCATAAGTGGAAGTGCCCTAGGCTCTGTTTCTTTGTTTTTTAGATGTTTCAGGAAACACCATACACTTCTCCCGAGTGGCTGTTGGCAATTTACATCCCGCCCATCAGCATAACAAGGCTCCCAGTTCTCCATGGCCTGTCCTGCCTTTCTGGATTTTACACTTTTTTCAGATGGCCCTTTTGACCGGGCGGAAGTGAGACTTCATTGTAGTGCAGATTTCCTTTGCAAGCTTGCTTGGTTGGCCAAAAAGGGCGTATGCGTTTTTTCCTGAATATATTCAGGAAAAAACGCATACGCCCTTTTTGGCCAAGTGCATCATTGTCGACGTTCTGCCTCTTTTCCTATGCTTTAAATGCAATTCCAGTCTACCTCCTGAAATCGGTTTCCTGCAATTCTGCCCCGCTTTCAAGTCCTCTTGGCAGCCTTACTTCAGTATATTTTTGGACGATAGCTGTCATTTATAACTCTGCAGGTTTGTGAATTACAGTGCCCCTGAGCTCCTTTCTTCAACTCGCTTTCTTGTGAGCTGGCAGCAACACCGCAGGATTGCTTCAGGCCCTAATCTGGTTACGGCACGGCACGCTGAGCCTTTGGTTAATTCCTCTTCCTGGTGGGAAATGAGAGTGAAATTTGCCCGTCCAGACACCTCCAGCTAGTCTCTCATTGGTTCTCCCTATTACTGTTCATCTTCCGCAGAAATTGCAAACTGGGCCAAACAGGAGGTTAAAGGCACTGACTCTCCAAGTCGGGAGAGTGTTAGTAAAGCATCTGGAATGTTGCACCCGAGTACCAGGGGACGAGAACTGAGACATATTTGAACACGTCTCCCGATCACACGGTTGATCATACTCTGGGTTCCACATGCATGTTTTAGCTGAAGGAAGAATCCCTTAAACCTGGAGAGTTGAGACCCACGGAATGTGTACCATGCAATATGACCTCAAAGGGTCTTCATTTGCTCACCGTACCTCTCCAATCCTATCACTGCTGCGTTTATGCCCCTGTACACACGCTTGATTCTCTTTCGGAGACATAGCGATCCATAGCTTTTAAGATACTTACTAGTCAGGTACATTCTTAGGTGTTTAATATGGGGTGTTGAGTCCATTTCGTTGAGCAAGGAGTAGCTCTTGTCTATTACATGTTTAGCTTAAGGAACGTTATCTGTGCTCATTTCAATCTCTGGTTTTATGCAGCACCCCAACTCACCTTTCCCCTTAAGCAAGCATAAGTTGGTTTTCTAAATTTGAGACCCTGTTCTCTTTTGTAATCCAGTTCCTGTGTAGCCAAGTTTACATTCCGTGTATTAGTGATATCTTATGATGTTTCTTTTTCTGTGTGACTTATTTCAGTTAGAATCATCATACCTGAATCCACTCATTATGCTGCTACGGGCCTGATGACATAGATTTCATTGCTGAGTGATATTGCATTGTACGTAAGTACCACAACTTCTTTATCCATTTTTTATTTTCTGCGATATTGTAATTGTACCGTAAACAAGGTTCTTGTAAACAGAGCCGTCCCAAACTTTGGGGTGGCTGTGTCTTTTTCATTTTAATTTCCCTAAGCTATAGGATCATAAGTGGAAGTGCTCTAGGCTCTGTTTCTTTGTTTTTTAGATGTTTCAGGAAACACCATACACTTCTCCCCAGTGGCTGTTGGCAATTTACATCCCGCCCATCAGCATAACAAGGCTCCCAGTTCTCCATGGCCTGTCCTGCCTTTCTGGATTTTACACTTTTTTCAGATGGCCCTTTTGACCGGGGGGAAGTGAGACTTCATTGTAGTGCAGATTTCCTTTGCAAGCTTGCTTGGTTGGCCAAAAAGTGCGTATGCGTTTTTTCTTGAATATATTCAAGAAAAAACGCATACGCCCTTTTTGGCCAAGTGCATCATTGTGGACGTTCTGCCTCTTTTCCTATGCTTTAAATGCAATTCCAGTGTACCTCCTAAAATTGGTTTCCTGCAATTCTGCCCCGCTTTCAAGTTCTCTTGGCAGCCTTACTTCAGTATATTTTTGGACGATAGCTGTCATTTATAACTCTGCAGGTTTGTGAATTACAGTGCCCCTGAGCTCCTTTCTTCAACTCGCTTTCATGTGAGCTGGCCGCAACACCGCAGGATTGCTTCCGGCCCTAATCTGGTTCCAGCACGGCACGCTGAGCCTTTGCTTAATTCCTCTTCCTGGTGGGAAATGAGAGTTAAATTTGCCCTTCCAGACACCTCCAGCTAGTCTCTCATTGGTTCTCCCTATTCCTGTTCATCTTCCGCAGAAATTGGAAACTGGGCCAAACAGGAGGTTAAAGGCACTGACTCTCCAAGTCGGGAGAGTGTTAGTAAAGCGTCTGGAATGTTGCACCCGAGTACCAGGGGACGAGAACTGAGACATGTTGGAACACGTCTCCCGATCACACGGTTGATCATACTCTGGGTTCCACATGCATGTTTCAGCTGAAGGAAGAATCCCTTAAACCTGGAGAGTTGAGACCCGTTGAATGGGTACCATGCATTATGACTTCAAAGGGTCTTCATTTGCTCACCGAACCTCTCCAATCCTATCACTGCTGCGTTTATGCCCCTGTACACATGCTTGATTCTCTTTCGGAGACATAGCAATCCATAGGTTTTAAGATACTTACTAGTCAGGTACATTCTTAGGCGTTCAATATGGGGTGTTGAGTCCATTTCGTTGAGCAAGGAGTAGCTCTTGTCTATTCCATATTTGGCTTAAGGAACTTTATCTGTGCTCATTTCAATCTCTGGTTTTATGCAGCACCCCAACTCACCTTTCCCCTTAAGCAAGCATAAGTTGGTTTTCTACATTTGAGACGCTGTTCTGTTTTGTAATCCAGTTCCTGTGTAGCCAAGTTTACATTCCGTGTATTAGTGATGTCTTATGATATTTCTATTTCTGTGTGACTTATTTCAGTTAGAATCATCATACCTGAAACCACTCATTATGCTACTACGGGCCTGATGACATAGATTTCATTGCTGAGTGATATTGCATTGTACGTAAGTACCACAACTTCTTTATCCATTTTTCGCTTTCTGCGATATTGAACTTGTACCGTAAACGAGGTTCTTGTAAACAGAGCCGTCCCAAACTCTGGGGTGGTTGTGTCTTTTTGATTTTAATTTCCCTAAGCTATAGGACCATAAGTGGAAGTGCCCTAGGCTCTGTTGCTTTGTTTTTTAGATGTTTCAGGAAAAACCATACACTTCTCCAGAGTGGCTGTTGGCAATTTACATCCCGCTCATCAGCATAACAAGGCTCCCAGTTCTTCATGGCCTGTCCTGCCTTTCTGGATTTTACACTTTTTTCAGATGGCCCTTTTGACCGTGGGGATGTGAGACTTCATTGTAGTGCAGATTTCCTTTGCAAGCTTGCTTGGTTGGCCAAAAAGGGCGTATGCGTTTTTTTCCTGAATATATTCAGGAAAAAAGGCATACGCCCTTTTTGGCCAAATGCATCATTGTGTACGTTCTGCCTCTTTTCCTATGCTTTCAATGCAATTCCAGTCTACCTCCTGAAATCGGTTTCCTGCAATTCTGCCCCGCTTTCAAGTCCTCTTGGCAGCCTTACTTCACTATATTTTTGGACGATAGCTGTCATTTATAACTCTGCAGGTTTGTGAATTACAGTGCCCCTGAGCTCCTTTCTTCAACTCGCTTTCTTGTGAGCTGGCCGCAACACCGCAGGATTGCTTCAGGCCCTAATCTGGTTCCGGCACGGCACGCTGAGCCTTTGGTTAATTCCTCTTAATGGTGGGAAATGAGAGTTAAATTTGCCCGTCCACACACCTCCAGCTAGTCTCTCATTGGTTCTCCCTATTCCTGTTTATCTTCCCCAGAAATTGCAAACTGGGCCAAACAGGAGGTTAAAGGCACTGACTCTCCAAGTCGGGAGAGTGTTAGTAAAGCATCTGGAATGTTGCACCTGAGTACCAGGGGACGAAAACTGAGACATATTTGAACACGTCTCCCGATCACACGGTTGATCATACTCTGGGTTCCACATGCATGTTATAGCTGAAGGAAGAATCCCTTAAACCTGGAGAGTTGAGACCCGTGGAATGGGTACCATGCAATATGACTTCAAAGGGTCTTCATTTGCTCACCGAACCTCTCCAATCCTATCACTGCTGCGTTTATGCCCCTGTACACATGCTTGATTCTCTTTCGGAGACATAGCAATCCATAGGTTTTAAGATACTTACTAGTCAGGTACATTCTTAGGCGTTTAATATGGGGTGTTGAGTCCATTTCATTGAGCAAGGAGTAGCTCTTGTCTATTCCATATTTGGCTTAAGGAACTTTATCTGTGCTCATTTCAATCTCTGGTTTTATGCAGCACCCCAACTCACCTTTCCCCTTAAGCAAGCATAAGTTGGTTTTCTACATTTGAGACCCTGTTCTGTTTTGTAATCCAGTTTCTGTGTAGCCAAGTTTACATTCCGTGTATTAGTGATGTCTTATGATATTTCTATTTCTGTGTGACTTATTTCAGTTAGAATCATCATACCTGAATCCACTCATTATGCTGCTACGGGCCTGATGACGTAGATTTCATTCCTGAGTGATATTGCATTGTACGTAAGTACCACAACTTCTTTATCCATTTTCCCCTTTCTGCGATATTGAACTTGTACCATAAACACGGTTCTTGTATACAGAGCCATCCCAAACTTTGGGTGGTGTGTCTTTTTGATTTTAATTTCCCTAAGCTATAGGATCATAAGTGGAAGTGCCCTAGGCTCTGTTGCTTTGTTTTTTAGATGTTTCAGGAAACACCATACACTTCTCCCGAGTGGCTGTTGGCAATTTACATCACGCCCATCAGCATAACAAGGCTCCCAGTTCTCCATGGCCTGTCCTGCCTTTCTGGATTTGACACTTTTTTTCAGATGGCCCTTTTGCCCGGGGGGAAGTGAGACTTCATTGTAGTGCAGATTTCCTTTGCAAGCTCGCTTGGTTGGCCAAAAAGGGCGTATGCGTTTTTTCCTGAATATATTCAGGAAAAAACGCATACGCCCTTTTTGGCCAAGTGCATCATTGTCGACGTTCTGCCTCTTTTCCTATGCTTTAAATGCAATTCCAGTCTACCTCCTGAAAGCGGTTTCCTGCAATTCTGCCCCGCTTTCAAGTCCTCTTGGCAGCCTTACTTCAGTATATTTTTGGACGAGAGCTGTTATTTATAACTCTGCAGGTTTGTGAATTACAGTGCCCCTGAGCTCCTTTCTTCAACTCGCTTTCTTGTGAGCTGGCCGCAACACCGCAGGATTGCTTCAGGCCCTAATCTGGTTCCGGCACGGCACGCTGAGCCTTTGGTTAATTCCTCTTCCTGGTGGGAAATGAGAGTTAAATTTTCCCGTCCAGACACCTCCAGCTAGTCTCTCATTGGTCCTCCCTATTCCTGTTCATCTTCCGCAGAAATTGCAAACTGGGCCAAACAGGAGGTTAAAGGCACTGACTCACCAAGTCGGGAGAGTGTTAGTAAAGCGTCTGGAATGTTGCACCCGAGTACCAGGGGACGAAAACGGAGACATAGTAGAACACATCTCCCGATCACATGGTTGATCATACTCTGGGTTCCACATGCATGTTTTAGCTGAAGGAGGAATCCCTTAAACTTGGAGAGTTGAGACCCGTGGAATGGGTACCATGCAATATGACTTCAAAGGGTCTTCGTTTGCTCACTGAACCTCTCCAATCCTATCACTGCTGCGTTTATGCCCCTGTACACACGCTGGATTCTCTTTCAGAGACATAGCAATCCATAGGTTTTAAGATACTTACTAGTCAGGTACATTATTAGGCGTTAAATATGGGTTGTTGAGTCCATCTCCTTGAGGAAGGAGTAGCTCTTGTATATTACATATTAGGCTTAGGGAACTTTATCTGTGCTCATTTCAATATCTGCTTTTATGCAGCACCCCAACTCACCTTTCCCCTTAAGCAAGCATAAGTTGCTTTTCTGAATTTGAGACCCTCTTCTGTTTTGTAATCCAGTTCCTGTGTAGCCAAGTTTACATTCCGTGTATTAGTGACATCTTATGATGTTTCTTTTTCTGTGAGACTTATTTCAGTTAGAATCATCATACCTGAATCCACGCATTATGCTGCTACGGGCCTGATGCCATAGATTTCATTGCTGAGTGATATTGCATTGTACGTAAGTACCACAACTTCTTTTTCCATTTTTCGCTTTCTGCGATATTGAACTTGTACCATAAACGAGGTTCTTGTAAACAGAGCCATCCCAAACTTTGGGGTGGCCGTGTCGTTTTGATTTTAATATCCCTAAGCTATGGGACCATAAGTGGAAGTGCCCTAGGCTCTGTTGCTTTGTTTTTTAGATGTTTCAGGAAACACCATACACTTCTCCCGAGTGGCTGTTGGCAATTTACATTCTTCCCATCAGCATAACAAGGCTCCCAGTTCTCCATGTCGTGTCCTGCCTTTCTGGATTTTACACTCTTTTCAGATGGCCCTTTTGACCCGGGGGAAGTGAGACTTCATTGTATTGCAGATTTCCTTTGGAAGCTTGGTTGGTTGGCCAAAAAGCGCGTATGCGTTTTTTCCTGAATATATTCAGGAAAAAACGCATACGCCCTTTTTGGCCAAGTGCATCATTGTCCACGTTATGCCTCTTTTCCTATGCTTTAAATGCAATTCCAGTCTACCTTCTGAAATCGGTTTCCTGCAATTCTGCCCCGCATTCAAGTCCTCTTGGCAGCCTTTCTTCACTATATTTTTGGACGATAGATGTCATTTATAACGCTGCAAGTTTGTCAATTACAGTGCCCCTGAGCTCCTTTCTTCTACTCGTTTTCTTGTGAGCTGGCCGCTACACCGCAGGATTGCTTCAGGCACTAATCTGGTTCCGGCACGGCATGCTGAGCCTCTGGTTAATTCCTCTTCCTGGTGGGAAATGAGAGTTAAATTTGCCCGTCCAGACACCTCCAGCTAGTCTCTCATTGGTTCTCCCTATTCCTGTTCATCTTCCGCAGAAATTGCAAACTGGTCCAAACAGGAGGTTAAAGGCACTGACTCTCCAAGTCGGGAGAATGTTAGTTAAGCGTCTGGAATGCTGCACCCGAGTACCAGGGGATGAAAACTGAGACATATTTGAACACGTCTCCCGATCACACGGTTGATCATACTCTGGGTTCCACATGCATGTTTTAGCTGACGGAAGAATCCCTTAAACCTGGAGAGTTGAGACCCTTGGAATGGGTACCATGCAATATGACTTCAAAGGGTCTTCATTTGCTCACCGAACCTCTCCAATCCTATCACTGCTGCGTTTATGCCCCTGTACACATGCTTGATTCTCTTTCAGAGACATAGCAATCCATAGGTTTTAAGATACTTACTAGTCAGGTACATTCTTACGCGTTTAATATGGGGTGTTGAGTCCATTTCGTTGAGCAAGGAGTAGCTCTTCTCTATTACATATTTGGCTTAAGGAACTTTATCTGTGCTCATTTCAATCTCTGGTTTTCTGCAGCACACCAACTCACCTTTCCCCTTAAGCAAGCATAAGTTGGTTTTCTAAATTTGAGACCCTGTTCTGTTTTATAATTCAGTTCCTGGGTAGCCAAGTTTACATTCCGTGTATTAGTGATATCTTATGATGTTTCTTTTTCTGTGTGACTTATTTCAGTTAGAATCATCATACCTGAATCCACTCATTATGCTGCTACGGGCCTGATGACATAGATTTCTTTCCTGAGTGATATTGCATTCTACGTAAGTACCACAACTTCTTTATCCATTTTCCACTTTCTCCGATATTGAACTTGTACCATAAACGCGGTTCTTGTAAATAGAGCCATCCCAAACTTTGGGGTGGCTGTGTCTTTTTTATTTTAATTTCCCTAAGCTATAGGACCATAAGTGGAATTGCCCTAGGCTCTGTTGCTTTGTTTTTTACATGTTTCAGGAAACACCATACACTTCTCCCGAGTGGCTGTTGGCAATTTACATCCCGCCCATCAGCATAACAAGGCTCCCAGTTGTCCATGGCCTGTCCTGCCTTTCTGGATTTTACACTTTTTTCAGATGGCCCTTTTGACCCGTGGGAAGTGAGACTTCATTGTAGTGAAGATTTCCTTTGCAAAATGGCTTGGTTGACCAAAAAGGGCGTATGCGTTTTTTCCTGAATATATTGAGGAAAAAACGCATACGTCCTTTTTGGCCAAGTGCATCATTGTCCACGTTCTGCCTCTTTTCCTATGCTGTAAATGCAATTCCAGTCTACCTCCTGAAATCGGTTTCCTGCAATTCTGCCCCGCTTTCAAGTCCTCTTGGCAGCCTTACTTCAGTATATTTTTGGACGATAGCTGTCATTTATAACTCTGCAGGTTTGTGAATTACAGTGCCCCTGAGCTCCTTTCTTCAACTCGCTTTCTTGTGAGCTGGCCGCAACACCGCAGGATTGCTTCAGGCCCTAATCTGGTTCCGGCACGGCACGCTGAGCCTTTGGTTAATTCCTCTTCCTGGTGGGAAATGTGAGTTAAATTTGCCCGTCCAGACACCTCCAGCTAGTCTCTCATTGGTTCTCCCTATTCCTGGAAATATTCCGCAGAAATTGCAAACTGGCCAAACAGGAGGTTAAAGGCACCGACTCTCCAAGACGGGAGAGTGTTAGTAAAGCGTCTGGAATGTTGCACCCGAGGACCAGGGGACGAAAACTGAGACATATTTGAACACGTCTCCCGATCACACGGTTGATCATACTCTGGGTTCCACATGCATGTTTTAGCTGAAGGAAGAATCCCTTAAACCTGGAGAGTTGAGACCCGTGGAATGGGTACCATGAAATATGATTTCAAAGGGTCTTCATTTGCTCACCGAACCTCTCCAATCCTATCACTGCTGCCATTTTGCCCCTGTAC
Source organism: Orcinus orca (assembly GCF_937001465.1). Classification (NCBI taxonomy): domain Eukaryota; kingdom Metazoa; phylum Chordata; class Mammalia; order Artiodactyla; family Delphinidae; genus Orcinus; species Orcinus orca. Next base: position 1,426,571 of record NW_026043983.1, read on the forward strand.
ACACGCTTGATTCTCTTTCGGAGACATAGCAATCCATAGGTTTTAAGATACTTACTAGTCAGGTACATTCTTAGGCGTTTAATATGGGGTGTTGAGTCCATTTCGTTGAGCAAGGAGTAGCTCTTGTCTATTCCATATTTGGCTTAAGGAACTTTATCTGTGCTCATTTCAATCTCTGGGTTTATGCAGCACCCCAACTCACATTTCCCCTTAAGCAAGCATGTTGGTTTTCTAAATTTGAGACCCTCTTCTGTTTTGTAATCCAGTTCCTGAGTAGCCAAGTTTACATTCCGTGTATTAGTGATATCTTATGATGTTTCTTTTTCTGTGTGACTTAGTTAGAATCATCATACCTGAATCCACTCATTATGCTGCTACGGGCCTGATGACATAGATTTCATTGCTGAGTGATATTGCATTGTACGTAAGTACCACAACTTCTTTATCCATTTTTCACTTTCTGCGATATTGACCTTGTACCGTAAACGAGGTTCTTGTAAACAGAGCCGTCCCAAACTTTGGGATGGCTGTGTCTTTTTGATTTTAATTTCCCTAAGCTATAAGACCATAAGTGGAAGTGCCCTAGGCTCTGTTGCTTTGTTTTTTAGATGTTTCAGGAAACACCATACACTTCTCCCTAGTGGCTGTTGGCAATTTACATCCCGCCCATCAGCATAACAAGGCTCCCAGTTCTCCGTGGCCTGTGCTGCCTTTCTGGATTTTACACTTTTTTCAGATGGCCCTTTTGACCGGGGGGAAGTGAGAGTTCATTGTAGTGCAGATTTCCTTTGCAAGCTTGCTTGGTTGGCCAAAAAGGGCGTATGCGTTTTTTCCTGAATATATTCAGGAAAAAACGCATACGCCCTTTTTGGCCAAGTGCATCATTGTGGACGTTCTGCCTATTTTCCTATGCTTTAAATGCAATTCCAGTCTACCTCCTGAAATCGGTTTCCTGCAATTCTGCCCCGCTTTCAAGTCCTCTTGGCAGCCTTACTTCAGTATATTTTTGGACGATAGCTGTCATTTATAACTCTGCACATTTGTGAATTACAGTGCCCCTGAGCTCCTTTCTTCAACTCGCTTTCTTGTGAGCTGGCCGCAACACCGCAGGATTGCTTCAGGCCCTAATCTGGTTCCGGCACGGCACGCTGAGCCTTTGGTTAATTCCTCTTAATGGTGGGAAATGAGAGTTAAATTTGCCCGTCCACACACCTCCAGCTAGTCTCTCATTGGTTCTCCCTATTCCTGTTCATCTTCCGCAGAAATTGCAAACTGGGCCAAACAGGAGGTTAAAGGCACTGACTCTCCAAGTCGGGAGAGCGTTAGTAAAGCATCTGGAATGTTGCACCAGCGTTACAGGGGACGAAAACTGAGACATATTTGAACGCGTCTCCCCATCACACGGTTGATCATACTCTGGGTTCCACATGCATGTTTTAGCTGAAGGAAGAATCCCTTAAACCTGGAGAGTTGAGACCCGTGGAATGGGTACCATGCAATATGATTTCAAAGGGTCTTCATTTGCTCACCGAACCTCTCCAATCCTATCACTGCTGCGTTTATGCCCCTGTACACACGCTTGATTCTCTTTCAGAGACATAGCGATCCATAGGTTTTAAGATACTTACTAGTCAGGTACTTTCTTAGGCGTTTAATATTGGGTGTTGAGTCCATTTCATTGAGCAAGGAGTAGCTCTTGTCTATTCCATATTTGGCTTAAGGAACTTTATCTGTGCTCATTTCAATCTCTGGTTTTATGCAGCACCCCAACTCACCTTTCCCCTTAAGCAAGCATAAGTTGGTTTTCTAAATTTGAGATCCTCTTCTGTTTTGTAATCCAGTTCCTGTGTAGCCAAGTTTACATTCCGTGTATTAGTGATATCTTATGATGTTTCTTTTTCTGTGTGACTTATTTCAGTTAGAATCATCATACCTGAATCCACTCATTATGCTGCCACGGGCCTGATGACATAGATTTCATTGCTGAGTGATATTGCATTGTACGTAAGTACCACAACTTCTTTATCCATTTTTCACTTTCTGCGATATTGAACTTGTACCGTAAAAGAGGTTCTTGTAAACAGAGCCGTCCCAAACTTTGGGGTGGCTGTGTCTTTTTGATTTTAATTTCCCTAAGCTATAGGACCATAAGTGGAAGTGCCCTAGGCTCTGTTGCTTTGTTTTTTAGATGTTTCAGGAAACACCATACACTTCTCCCGAGTGGCTGTTGGCAATTAACATCCCGCCCATCAGCATAAGAAGGCTCCCAGTTCTCCATGGCATGTCCTGCCTTTCGGGATTTTACACTTTTTTCAGATGGCCCCTTTGACCGGGGGGAAGTGAGACTTCATTGTAGTGCAGATTTCCTTTGCAAGCTAGCTTGGTTGGCCAAAAGGTGCGTATGCATTTCTTTCTGAATATATTCAGGAAGAAACGCATACGCCCTTTTTGGCCAAGTGCATCATTGTGGACGTTCTGCGTCTTTTCCTATGCTTTAAATGCAATTCCAGTCTAACTCCTGAAATCGGTTTCCTGAATTCTGCCTCACTTTCAAGTCCTCTTGGCAGCCTTACTTCAGTATATTTTTGGACGATAGCTGTCATTTATAACTCTGCAGGTTTGTGAATTACAGTGCCTCTGAGCTCCTTTCTTCAACTTGCTTTCTTGTGAGCTGGCCGCAACACCGCAGGATTGCTTCAGTCACTAAAATGGTTTGGCACGGCATGCTGAGCCTTTGGTTATTTCCTCTTCCTGGTGGAAAATGAGAATTAAATTTGCCCGTCCAGACACCTCCAGCTAGTCTCTCATTGGTTCTCCCTATTCCTGTTCATCTTCCGCAGAAATTGCAAACTGGGCCAAACAGGAGGTTAAAGACACTGACTCTCCAAGTAGGGAGAGTGTTAGTAAAGCATCTGGAATGTTGCACCCGAGTACCAGGGGACTAGAACTGAAGCATATTGGAACACGTCTCCTGATCACATGGTTGATCATACTCTGGGTTCCACATGCATGTTTTAGCTGGAGGAAGAATCCCTTAAACCTGGACATTTGAGACCCGTGGAATGGGTACCATGCAATATGACTTCAAAGGGTCTTCATTTGCTCACCGAACCTCTCCAGTCCTATCACTGCTGCGTTTATGCCCCTGTACACACGCTTGATTCTCTTTCAGAGACATAGCAATCCATAGGTTTTAAGATACTTACTAGTCAGGTACATTCTTAGGCGTTTAATATGGGGTGTTGAGTCCATTTCATTGAGCAAGGAGTAGCTCTTTTCTATTCCATATTTGGCTTAAGGAACTTTATCTGTGCTCATTTCAATCTCTGGTTTTATGCAGCACCCCAACTCACCTTTCCCCTTAAGCAAGCATAAGTTGGTTTTCTAAATTTGAGACCCTGTTCTATTCTGTAATCCAGTTCCTGTGTAGCCAAGTTTACATTCTGTGTATTAGTGATATCTTATGATGTTTCTTTTTCTGTGTGACTTATTTCAGTTAGAATCATCATACCTGAATTCACTCATTATGCTGCTACGGGCCTGATGACATAGATTACATTGCTGCGTGATATTGCACTGTACATAAGTACCACAACTTCTTTATCCATTTTTCACTTTCTGCGATATTGAACTTGTACCATAAATGAGGTTCTTGTAAACAGAGCCGTCCCAAACTTTGGGGTGGCTGTGTCTTTTTGATTTTAATTTCCCTAAGCTATAGGACCATAAGTGGAAGTGCCCTAGGCTCTGTTGCTTTCTTTTTTAGATGTTTCAGGAAACACCATACACTTCTCCGGAGTGGCTCTTCTGAATTAACATCCCGCCCATCAGCATAACAAGGCTCCCAGTTCTCCATGGCCTATCCTGCCTTTCTGGATTTTACACTTTTTTCAGATGGCCCTTTTGACCGGGGGGAAGTGAGACTTCATTGTTGTGCAGATTTCTTTGGAAGCTTGCTTGGTTGGCCAGAAAGAGCGTATGCGTTTTTTCCTGAATATATTCAGGAAAAAACGCATACGCCCTTTTTGGCCAAGTGCAGCATTGTCGATGTTCTGCCTCTTTTCCTATGCTTTAAATGCAATTCCAGTTTACCTCCTGAAATCGGTTTCTTGTAACTCTGCCCCACTTTCAAGTCCTCTTGGCAGCCTTACTTCAGTATATTTTTGGACGATAGCTGTCATTTATAACTCTGCAGGTTTGAGAATTTCAGTGCCCCTGAGCTCCTTTCTTCAACTCGCTTTCTTGTCAGCTGGCCGCAACACCGCAGGATTGCTTCAGGCCCTAATCTGGTTATGGCACGGCACGCTGAGCGTTTGGTTAATTCCTCTTCCTGGTGGGAAATGAGAGTTAAATTTGCCCGTCCAGACACCTCCAGCTAGTCTCTCATTGGTTCTCCCTATTCCTGTTCATCTTCCGCAGAAATTGCAAACTGGGCCAAACAGGAGTTTAAAGGCACTGACTCTCCAAGTCGGGAGAGTGTTAATAAAGCGTCTGGAATGTTGCACCCAAGTACCAGGGGACGAAAATGGAGACATATTTGAACACGTCTCCAGATCACACGGTTGATCATACTCTGGTTTCCACATGCATGTTTTAGGTGAAGGAAGAATCCCTTAAACCTGGAGAGTTGAGACCCGTGGAATGGGTACCATGCAATATGATTTCAAAGGGTCTTCATTTGCTCACCGAACCTCTCCAATCCTATCACGGCTGCGTTTATGCCCCTGTATACACGCTTGTTTCTCTTTCGGAGACATAGCAATCCATAGGTTTTAAGATACTTACAAGTCAGGTACATTCTTAGGCGTTTAATATGGGGTGTTGAGTCCATTTCGTTGAGCAAGGAGTAGCTCTTGTCTATTGCATATTTGGCTTAAGGAACTTTATCTGTGCTCATTTCAATCTCTGGTTTTATGCAGCACCCCATCTCACCTTTCCCCTTAAGCAAGCATAAGTTGGTTTTCTACATTTGAGACCCTGTTCTGTTTTGTAATCCAGTTCCTGTGTAGCCAAGTTGCATTCCGTGTATTAGTGATATCTTATGATGTTTCTTTTCCTGTGTGACTTATTTCAGTTAGAATCATCAAACCTGAATCCACTCATTATGCTGCTATGGGCCTGATGACATAGATTTCATTGCTGAGCGATATTGCATTGTACGTAAGTACCACAACTTCTTTCTCCATTTTTCACTTTCTGCGATATTGAACTTTTACCGTAAACGAGGTTCTTGTAAACACAGCCGTCCCAAACATTGGGGTGGCTGTGTCTTTTTGATTTTATTTTCCCTAAGCTATAGGACCATAAGTGGAAGTGCCCTAGGCTCTGTTGCTTTGTTTTTTAGATGTTTCAGGAAACACCATACACTTCTCCCGAGTGCCTGTTGGCAATTTACATCCCGCCCATCAGCATAACAAGGCTCCCAGTTCTCCATGGCCTGTCCTGCCTTTCTGGATTTTACACTTTTTTCAGATGGCCCCTTTGACTGGGGGGAAGTGAGATTTCATTGTAGTGCAGATTTCCTTTGCAAGCTTGCTTGGTTGGCCAAAAAGGGCATATGTGTTTTTTCCTGAATATATTCAGGAAAAAACGCATATGCACTTTATGGCCAAGTGCACCATTGTGGACGTTCTGCCTCTTTTCCTATGCTTTAAATGCAATTCCAGTCTACCTCCTGAAATCGGTTTCCTGCAATTCTGCCCCGCTTTCAAGTCCTCTTGGCAGCCTTACTTCAGTATATTTTTGGACGATAGCTGTCATTTATAACTCTGCAGGTTTGTGAATTACAGTGCCCCTGAGCTCCTTTCTTCAACTCGCTTTCTTGTCAGCTGGCCGCAACACCGCAGGATTGCTTCAGGCCCTAATCTGGTTCTGGCACGGCACGCTGAGCCTTTGGTTAATTCCTCTTCCTGGTGGGAAATGAGAGTTAAATTTGCCCGTCCAGACACCTCCAGCTAGTCTCTCATTGGTTCTCCCTATTCCTGTTCATCTTCCGCAGAAATTGCAAACTGGGCCAAACAGGAGGTTAAAGGCACTGACTCTCCAAGTCGGGAGAGTGTTAGTAAAGAGTGTGGAATGTTGCACCCGAGTACCAGGGGACGAAAACTGAGACATATTTGAACACGTCTCCCGATCACACGGTTGCTCATACTCTGGGTTCCACATGCATGTTTTAGCTGAAGGAAGAATCCCTTAAACCTGGAGAGTTGAGACCCGTGGAATGGGTACCATGCAATATGACTTCAAAGGGTCTTCATTTGCTCACCGAACCTCTCCAATCCTATCACTGCTGCGTTTATGCCCCTGTACAGACGCTTGATTCTCTTTCGGAGACATAGCAATCCATAGGTTTTAAGATACTTACTAGTCACGTACATTCTTAGGCGTTTAATATGGGGTGTTGAGTCCATTTCGTTGAGCAAGGAGTAGCTCTTGTCTATTCCATAGCTGGCTTAAGGAACTTTATCTGTGCTCATTTTAATCTCTGGTTTTATGCAGCTCCCCAACTCACCTTTCCCCTTAAGCAAGCATAAGTTGGTTTTCTAAATTTGAGACCCTGTTCTGTTTTGTAATCCAGTTCCTGTGTAGCCAAGTTTACATTCCGTGTATTAGTGATATCTTATGATGTTTCTTTTTCTGTGTGACTTATTTCAGTTAGAATCATCATACCTGAATCCACTCATTATGCTGCTACGGGCCTGATGACATAGATTTCATTGCTGAGTGATATTGCATTGTACGTAAGTACCACAACTTCTTTATCCATTTTTCACTTTCTGCGATATTGAACTTGTATCGTAAACGAGGTTCTTGTCAACAGAGCCGTCCCAAACTTTGGGGTGGCTGTGTCTTTTTGATTTTAATTTCCCTAAGCTATAGGACCATAAGTGGAAGTGCCCTAGTCTCTGTTGCTTTGTTTTTTAGATGTTTCAGGAAACACCATACACTTCTCCCCAGTGGCTGTTGGCAATTTACATCCTGCCCATCAGCATAACAAGGCTCCCAGTTCTCCATGGCCTGTCCTGCCTTTCTGGATTTTACACTTTTTTCAGATGGTCCTTTTGACTGGGGGGAAGTGAAACTTCATTGTAGTGCAGATTTCCTTTGCAAGCTTGCTTGGTTGGCCAAAAAGGGCATATGCATTTTTTCCTGAATATATTCAGGAAAAAACGCATACGCCCTTTTTCACCAAGTGAATCATTGTCGATGTTCTGCCTGTTTTCCTATGCTTTAAATGCAATTCCAGTCTTCCTCCTGAAATCGGTTTCCTGCAATTCTGCCTTGCTTTCAATGCCTCTTCATAACCTTACGTCAATATTTTTTTTGAATATATTTGGCCTTTATAAATCTGCAGGTTTTTGAATTGCAGTGGCCCTTAGCTCCATTTTTCAGCTCTTATTTTTTTGATCTTGCCTCATAACCACAGGATTCCTTCAGGCCCTATTTTTCTTCTAGGGCACCTTGCTGTGCCTTTAGTTTATTCTTCTTACTGATGTGAAATTAGAGTGACATGTGCCCATTGAAACCGCTACAGCTAGTTTCTCACTGGTTCCCCCTATTCCCATTCATCCTCCGCACTAACTGCAGACTGTGCGATCCCAGAACTTAAAGGCATTGACTCTCAATGTGGGGATGCTTTTAGTAAAGCGGCTGGAATGTCGATCCGGAGTCCCAGGAGAGGAAAAATGAGGTGCATTTTAGAAACCTTTCCCGATCATATGGTATACCAGTCGCTGGGTTTCCCAAACATGGTTTAGCTGTAGGAAGATTCCCTTCAACCTGGAGTGTTGGGACCCTTGGAATGAGTAGCATGAAGTATTGCATTAAACTTTTGGCAGTTGCTCACCAAAGCTCACCAATCCTCTCATCCCCAAGTGTCCAGCCTTATGTCTTATCCAGCTGTGGGTTTACATGTGGTCAATCCAGGTTGCATCACAGCCCCTGAGCGAATTTTGTAAGAATTTTTCTCTCTTTCATTGTTTCTGCGTTTTGTTTTTAAAATTTATTTCTATAATGGGGTTTAGCTCATTTTCACTGCTGTGTTTGTGCCGCTCTGCACACATTTGATTCCCTTATGGAGATATATCAATACATGGGTTTTAAGATTCTTATTACTCAGATATATTTCTCTGCGGTGTATAGGGTGTGTTGAGGCCAGTTCATTGAGCAAGGTGTAGATCTTGTCTAATATCTATTTGGTTTATTGAACGGTATCTGTGCTAATTTCAAACTCTGGTTTTATGCATCACCCCACCTCTCCTTTCCCCTTAAGCTAACATAAGTGTGTTTTCTAAATGTGAGACACTGTTCTGTTCTGTAATTCATTTCTTGTGCAGCCATATTTACCCTCCCTCTATAAGTGATATCTTATGATATGTTTCTTTTTCTGTTTGACTTATTTCAAGTAGTATTATCGGACCTAAATCCACTCTTTATCCTTCTACTAACCTTATTACATTGATTTCATGGTGAAGAGATATTCCATTGTACATAAGTACCACATCTTCTTTATCCATTGTTCTCTTTCCTGGGATATTTAAGGTGTACTGAAGTTGAGGTTCTTGTAAACAGAGTAGCCCTAAACTGTGGTGTGCTTGTGTCTTGTTGACTTTTAGACTTCCCTAGATATACTCCCATGATTGGAAGTGTCCTATGCTCTGTAGCTCTGTTTTTTAGATGATTTAGGAACCACCATACACTTCTCCAGAGTGGCTCTCGGCAGTTCACACACTGCCCATCAGTGTATAAAGGCTCCCTCTTCTCCATGGCCTGTCCTGCATTTCTGGTTTTTACAATTTTTTAGGATGGCCCTTTTGACCAGTGGGAAATGAGACTTCTTTGTTGTGCACATTTGCATTGCTTGCTTGCTTCCTTGCCCATAAAGTGCGTATGCGTTTTTTCCTGGATATAATCAGGAAAAAACGCATACGCCCTTTTGGGCCAACTGCATCATTGTCGAAATTCTGCCGCTTTTCATGTGCTTTAAAGACGAGTCCAATCTATCTCTTGAAATCTGTTTCTTGCAATTCTGTCTTGCATTCAGATCCTCTTCTTTGCCTTACCTCAACATATTTTTGGACGTTAGTTTTCATTTATAACTCTGCAGGTTTGTGAATTGCAGTGACCCTGAGCTCCATTTTTTAAGTTGCTCTTTTGTGAGCTGGCCTCAAACTCACAGGATTGCTTCAGGCCCTATTTTGGCTCCGGCGAGGCGGGCTGAGCCTTTTTTCAATTCTTATTCTTAATGGGAAATTAGACTGATATGTGCCCGTCCAAACCCCTACAACTATTCTCTCATTGGTTCCCCCTCTTCCCGTTCATCCTCCTCACAATTTGCAAAATGTGTGAAACAGAAGTTGAAATGTGCTGATTCTCCAAGTGGGGAGATTCTAAGTAACGTGGCTGGAATGGTGAACAGGAGCACCAGGAGAGGATAAATGAGCTGCATTTTAGACACATCTCCCGATCACATGGTGTACAGTCCTCTGGGTTTTCCATGCATGTTTTAGCTGTAGGAAGATCCCTTGAACCTGCAGATTTGGGACCCATTGAATGGGTACCAGGTAGTATTACTTTAAAGGGTGTGCATTTCCTCACCCAACCTCACATTTCTCTTAGTGCAAACAGTTTCCAGCCTTATGTCTCATCCTGCTGTGGGTCTAGATGTGTTCAATCCATGTTGCATCACCGTCCCTGAGGAAAAGTTGTAAGAGGTTTTCTCTGTCTCTCTGTCGTTTATTTTTTCAATTTATTACTATATTGGTTACAGCTGATTTTCAAAGCTCTGTTTCTTGCTGCTGTACATCCACTTGATTCACGTACAGAGAGACATCAGTAAATTCTTTTTCAGATTCTTACCAGTCGTATATATTCTTTTCCGGTGACTTGAGTGTGCTGAGTGCAGTTCTTTCAGCTACCGTGTAGGTCTTGTTGATTATCAGTTTGGTATTTGGAATGGTATCTTTGCTAATTTCAACCTCCTGGATGATGCCTCACCCCTCCCCACCTTTCCCGTTTAGCAGCCTTATGCGTGTTTTCTACATATTTGACTATGTTTTTGTTTTGTAATTTATTTCATGTGTAGCCATTTTGGATTCCACCTTTAAGTGATATCTTATGATATGTGTGTTTTTCTTTTTGAATTATGTCACTTAGAATGATCATACGTAACTCCTCTGGAGTTGTTACAACTGGCCATATTTCATTGATTTCCAGGCTGAATAATATTCCACTCTACCTAAGTACCACATCTCTATCCATTTTTTCTCTCCAGAGACATTTAAGTTATATCCTAGTCGAGGATCTTTTAAACAGAGAGGGGGTAAACATTCGGGTGCCTGTGTCCTCTCGATTTTTGTTTTTCCCAAGATATACGCCCATGAGTGCAAGTGCCCTATGCTCTGTAGCTCATGTTTTAGATGCTTTAGTAAACACAATACACTTCTCCAGAATGGCCGTTGGCAATATACATTTCCACTATAAGTCTCACAGGGCTCCCTCTTCTCCTTGCCCTGTCCTGCATTTCTGTTGTTTACGCTTTATGAGGATGGCTCTTCTGACTGATGCGAAGTGATATCTTTTGTAGTATTGACTTCCAGTGCCCACCTGTTTGGTTGGCTAAAAAAGTGTATGCCCTTTTCTTGAATATATACAGAAAAAAACGCATACACCCTTTTTGGCCAACTGCAATGTTGGCAATGTTCAGCTCCTTTTCTTGTGCTTAATGGCGAGTCCTTTCTACCTCCTCAAATCCCTTTCCTGCCATTCTCCCTTGCTTACAAGTCCTTTTCTCTGACTTTCCTCAAGACATTTTTCAGTGATGGATATTTTCAACTCTGCAGTTTCGTGAATTTTACTGCCCCTGAGTTCCATTGTTCAACTTGTGTTTATGGGAACTGGTCACAAAGCAGTGGGATTTCCTCAAGCCCTATACTGTTTCCATGGGCAACCCTAGCCTTTGGTCGATTCGTCTTCCTGATTGGAAATTAGAGTGACATGTGCCTGTCTGAACACCTAGGACTTGTCTCTCATTGTTCCTCATCCTTCCGCTTCATCCTCTGGACAAATTCCAAACTGTACGCAACAGGATGTTGACAGTGCTGACCTCTCCAAGTGGGGAGACTGTTAGTAAAGACGCTGGAGGGGTGAACCCGAGCACCAGGAGATGAGGAGATGAGATGCCTTTTCCAAACTCTTCCCGATCAGACGGTATACCATCCTCTGGGTGTGACAGACATGTTTTAGCAGTAGGAAGAGTCCCATTCATGTAAGGAGAACACCAGGGCTTTTTCAAAATCAGTGGCTCCCCGAAACCCAAACTGGGGAATTTTTTAAGCTACGGCTACACATATGTTCATTAAGGGCCTTGGGAAGTAGGCAGAGTCCAAACTTTAGATGATTGAAGTCTTCAGGGTCAGAAGCACTCACCACCAGCTTCCCTTAGGTTACACTTTAACTGTCATTGATAGATGATGTCAATAAAAATATCTATTCTTTTTCAGATTATTTCCCCTTATAGGTTATTGCAAAATGTTGAGTGTAGTTCCCTGTGCTATACAGTAGTTCCTTGTTGATGATCTATTTTATACATAGCAGTGTGTATGTGTTAATCCCAAACTGTTAATTTATCCCTCCTCCCACCTTTCCCCTTTGGTAATAATAAATTATAAGATTTTATACTTCTCAGAAATGGGGGAGCTGAAAGAGAGGTATCATTTTCAATGGAAAAGCATTTAAAACAAGATTGAAGCTTTAACCAAGATTTTTAGATGTACATCCTTGGAAAGAAATCACTTCGTTTCTCTAATATTGACCTGACAAATAAGACAAACCTTTTCACTGAACTTGCTTATAATAAAGTGATGGAAATATCAAATGGAAGTGTTAGAAACATCTTATTTTACCCGAGCCTTATACACTGTTCTATGTTAACTACAGTTTGGCTCACACATCTGTTCATTGAGGTTACAATAGTCTCAATTTCTGTTACTGATCCTCCAGAGTGGACCCCAACAAGTGTCCCCCTGCCCAGTGTCATTGGGGCCAACAGATCGAGACTGAGTTTGGTTCACAAGCAAAGGAAACTTTATATTTTGATCAGAGAATGGAGAGGTGAGAGCATGCACTACCCCGTGGGCTGTGGGCTGGGCTGCTGTGTAGAGATCCTGTCAGAGTCAGTGGGAGGGAGGGGGCGGAGCTCTCGAGGGCCGGGTTGGCTGCAGCTCAGGCTCTATATCGCGGAGTCTGCACTGGGCCCCAGGAGCTGAGGTGTCGTCCCAGCCATTCTGCACTAGGAAATCTGGTCTGAAGTGCCGGGTGTGGAACCTCTGCATGCGGGACCCTAGGAGCACATGAAATTAGACAAAGCACAAAGGATAAAAAAGGTTAGACTTGACTTTATTGCCCAGATTCTATTTTTATCTCCCAGGGATTTTTAATGGGCTTTGCTGGGGACAAACCCCTCCTCTGCCTTTTGTCCCGTTCCTCATTCTTGGAGTGCTGAGGGTGCAGACCCTTCTTCTGTAACTGCTGATTGCTGAGTTGGGAGCCCTCATACCCGGGGGCGAGGGTCAGAGCTTCTCCCCAGCAGCCTCCAGGTGACGTTGATTGTCCCCAGGACCCCTGCCTCCCTGCTCGTCCACCTGAGCACCAGCATTGGAAGTGTTATAGATTCTAATGACCTTTAAGGGTCCAGGAAAGAGATGTGCAGAGACGCTGTGGGGGCCGGTTTCACCCCGCCCCACATTTGTTCGGCCACCTTAGGCTGACCGTTTCTGCCAGCCTAGATGCTCTGACCAGTAGTCTGCACTTTCTTCAATTAGGCCCCTGAATTAACGTACAAACAGCACCAGGTGTCAGAGCCCTGCCCGCTCAACTCCCAGACAGTCCAGGGTCAGTGGTGATCAAGGACCATGATGGCCACTGAGTCAACAGCCTTTTGAAGTAAACAGGAGTCCAGCCGGTCTTATTGGCCACCATCATCACGGTGTCTGTAGGCTTTTCTCTGGTGACAGTGTGGTATACGGTTCCCCCGCCAAGATTATTAGCTCCCCTCTGGGTGCAGTAAGTCCTGCAAGCAGTAGTCTACTCTTTTGGGACACACCCTTGTTGTTTTATGAGAGAAACTCCAGGTCAAGTGATGTTCACACGAGTCGTCATGGTGCCCTGTTGCCCCCGGTTATCTCTCTGGATGTTGGAGTTGGAGGGCCTCCTCACTCGAGGTTGGTGTGCCCACGGAGCGAACCCTGCAACTTCAGGGCATGGTTGGTGGTTAGGATCACCACGTGGGGTCCTTTTCCCTTAGGAGGGAGGTGGCCTTTTGGGCTGCTGATTTCCAGGTTTTTAGATACTGCCAGTATCTTGGCCAGATGTGGCAGTGGGCCAAACCCCTTGGTGACCGTAGTTTATCCTACCTGGATGGCATTCTTGCATTGTTCCATTTCAAGTGGTCCCAGTTTTTGCACTAATTCTCCAATGGCGATTCACCTTTCACCGGGAATGTAAAGGTCAAAGGGTTTAGCTAAATTAGGGAGTTCCAGGGCAAGGGTCTGAATTGACTGCTCTTTCCATTCTTGAAAGGCCACTTCTGGATTCTATTCAAAAGGATCATCATCTTTTCCTTTCAGTGTTTCATATAGAGGCCCAGCTAGTAGACTGTAGTTAGGGATCCAGAAGCAGCAAACCCTGGCCTCCCCAGGAACCCCTAAGCTGTCTTCTAGTTTTAGAAAGGGGTAAGGCTGCAAATGGTTTCTTCCCTTTCCTGGGATGGGCTTCTCCGACCTTCTGTGAGAATGAAGCCCAGGCAGGTCACCGCAGTCTGTGATATTTGAGCTTTTTCTTGGACAACTTCTATCCTTTATTGGCTTGGTAGTTCAGAGGCCTCCTTAGTAGGGCTGGCGATCAGAATGTCGTCTGCGTACTGAAGGAGGATTTCCTTTTCCAGAGGTAGAACTTTTAGGTCTTTAGCTAAGCTTTCCCCAAAGATGGTGTGGGAATTTTTGCACCCTTGGGGCAAGACGGCCCGGAAGTATTGTTTTAGTTGTACGTTGAGTCCTGCCACTCACAAGCCAAAATTTCTTGTGACTCTGGGACTAATGGAATACAAAAGAAGGCATCATTGAAGACTAATACAGAATACCATGTCCTGGTGGTTGGTAGAATGACCAGCAGGGTGTAGGAATTAGGAGCAGCTGGAGGTATATCCTCGGTGGCTTCACTGACTGTCCTGACATCCTTTACCAGGTCCCCAGCAGCCCATGGGGCTCTCGTGGTCAGACCAATCCCAGAATATGGAGCTCACCTGGGCAGGTACCCCACCCCCACCCCAGCCCACGGGGCTCTTGTGGTCAGGCCCCTCCCAGGATACAGAGCTACCCTTGCAGGTACCGTGGCAGGGCTGGGCACACAGGAACTGTGCACATAGCCCTCATTGCAGAGCACCCCCAGCTCACCTGTCGCTCAGAGCTGACACAGAGCACCTCAGAGCAGGACTTGAACTAACAAACAGCAGCTGCGACAGGTCTGTGACCCTGGGCATCACTCTGTGCGGCCTCCCTCCACCTGGTCTTCCAGAGACTTCCACTGCACCCGGGGCACCAGGCCTCTGTCTCCAACCACCACCCACCCCTCCTCTCCCTGACTCCTGGGTTCCTCTCATTAGGAGAGGGTTTTCTTGAAGTTGTCTCCCACTCATGGGCCAGATAAAATGATTAGAAAACAAGCCAAAGCTGCAGCCCCTTGTCTATCCTGACTCTCAGGAGCCCACACCTGTTCCTTGGACCTGGCCGGTTCAGCAAGTTCCATTTTCTGCAACTGTGAGCCCCTGAGGGGTGATGATTGGCTGACCTGGGCAGCCTTACCGTGCCGGCCAGCCCTCCCCAGGTGTGCCTGGGTTGAGATCAATATAAATACCACTCCAGGCAGCAAGAGCCCCTGCAGCCGTGCCTGACGCCATTTTCTCTGCCCTGTCAGCAGTCTCGGGGCTGGGCTGGTGGGAGGGAGTGAGAGGCCACGGCTTTGTGGGTGGCCCAGTGTGAGTGGGGCTCTGCTGGACTTTCTGCAGCAGTTGCCAGGCTGCCACCTGCTAAAGAAGAGGATGTGTCACCCATACCTGCTGCTGGAATTTCTCCCTGGGCAGAGGTGAGGAAGGAAAAAAGCAGTGGGGGCAGGGACAGGACGGGTATCTCAGGCAGGGAAATGGAAATCTTCCAGAAGAGCACCCAGGGCCAGGACCATCCTGGCTGGCCTGCAGGCACCAAGTCAGCCGGCATGCTGTCACTCGTGTGGCTCTATGGCCCTTCCTCTAGGCTTTCAAGTCCTTGTATATATTCAGGTGTTTTACCTGGGACGGGTGGGAATAGTTCAGCAGCAACTGGCCTGGGGCTCAGCTCACGTTTACTCACAGATGCCTCGGCACGGTGCCCCAGCTTTGCAATGAGGACGCTTGTTGCGTGGGGGCTGCTGGCTGAATGGGAGATGATTCCCCACCACTGACCAACTTCAGAATTGTTTACAAATGGAGCAAGTGCCCTGATACGGTTTTCCTCTGTGGAACTGGTGGGTTCTGTGTTTCTTTTCTCTTTTTCGTTTTTGGTTCAAGGTAGATTTTATTCCTCTTTTTTGTATTTACAGATATAAGCATGGAGATAATTTATTCATATAAATACATGTATGTGAAGGGAATAATTGTTTTTACTGTTTTATTTTTTAAATTTTATTTCTTTCTAATTTTGAATTTTATTTTATATTTTTATACAGCAGGTTCTTATTGGTTATCTATTTTATACATATAAATGTATACATGCCAATCCCAGTCTCTCAACTCCTCCCACCACCACCCCCCCAACAGCTTTCCCCCTTGTTGTCCATACGTTTGTTGTCTACATCTGTTGCTCTATTTATGCCTTGCAAAATGGTTAATCTGTACAGTTTTTCTAGGTTCCACATATATGCATGAATATACAAGATTTGTTTTTCTCTTTCTGACTTACTTCACTCTGTATGACAGTCTCTAGATCCATCGACGTCTCTACAAATGACCCAATTTCATTCCTTTTCATGGCTTAGTAATATTCCATTTTATATATGTACCACAGCTTTATGCATTCGTCTGTCTGTGGGCATTTAGGTTGCTTCCATTACCTCGATATTGTAAAGAGTGAGACAATGAACATTGCGGTGAATGTCTCTTTTTGATTTATGGTTTTGTCTGGGTATATGTCCAGTACTGGGATTGCTGTATCATATGGTAATTCTATTGTTAGTTTCTTAAGAAACTCCATATTGTTCTCCATAGTGACTGTATCAATTTATATTCCCAACAATAGTGGAAGAGGGTTCCTTTTCTCCACACCCTTTCCAGCATTTTTTGTTTGTAGATTTTCTGATGATGCCCATTCTATCAGGTGTGAGGTGATACCTCATTGTGGAGTCCATTTTGTTGAGCAAGGGGTAGGTCTTGTCTATTACATATTTGGCTGATGGAACGGTATCTGTGCTAAATTCAAACTCTGGTTTTATGCAGCACCCCAACTCACCTTCCCCCTTAAGCAAGCATAAGTTGGTTTTCTAAACTTGAGACCCTGTTCTGTTTTGTAACTCAGTTCATGTGTAGCCAAGTTCACATTCCGTGTATTAGTGATACCTTATGATGTTTCTTTTTCTGTGTCACTTTTTTCACTTAGAATCACCGTGCCTCAATCCACTCATTATGCTGGTACAGGCCTGGTGACATAGTTTTCATTGCTGAGAGGTATTCTGTTGTACGTAAGTACCGCAACTTCTTTATCCATTATTTGCTATCTGGCATATTTAACTTGTGCTACAGAAGAGGTTCCTGTAAACACAGCCGTCCCAAATTTTGGGGTGGCTGTGTCTTTTTGATTTTAATTTGCCTAAGCTACAGGACCATAAGTGGAAGTGCCCTAGGCTCTGTTGCTTTGTTTTTTAGATGTTTCAGGAAACACCATACACTTCTCCCAAGTGGCTGTTGGCAATTTACATCCCGTCTATCAGCATAACAAGGCTCCCAGTTCTCCATGGCCTGTCCTGCCTTTCTGGATTTTACACTTTTTTCAGATGGCCCTTTTGACTGGGGGGAAGTGAGACTTCATTGTAGTGCAGATTTCCTTTGCAAGCTTGCTTGGTTGGCCAGAAAGAGCGTATGCGTTTTTTCCTGAATATATTCAGGAAAAAACGCATACGCCCTTTTTGGCCAAGTGCATCATTGTGGACGTTCTGCCTCTTTTCCTATGCTTTAAATGCAATTCCAGTCTACCTCCTGAAATCGGTTTCCTGCAATTCTGCCCCGCTTTCAAGTCCTCTTGGCAGCCTTACTTCAGTATATTTTTGGACGATAGCTGTCATTTATAACTCTGCAGGTTTGTGAATTACAGTGCCCCTGAGCTCCTTTCTTCAACTCGCTTTCTTGTGAGCTGGCCGCAACACCACAGGATTGCTTCAGGCCCCAATCTGGTTCCGGCACGGCACGCTGAGCCTTTGGTTAATTCCTCTTCCTGGTGGGAAATGAGAGTTAAATTTGCCCGTCCAGACACCTCCAGCTAGTCTCTCATTGGTTCTCCTATTCCTGTTCATCTTCCGCAGAAATTGCAAACTGGGCCAAACAGGAGGTTAAAGGCACTGACTCTCCAAGTCGGGAGAGTGTTAGTAAAGCGTCTGGAACGTTGCACCCGAGTACCAGGGGACGAGAACTGAGACATATTTGAACACGTCTCCCGATCACACGGTTGATCATACTCTGGGTTCCACATGCATGTTTTAGCTGAAGGAAGAATCCCTTAAACCTGGAGAGTTGAGACCCGTGGAATGGGTACCATGCAATATGACTTCAAAGGGTTTTATTTGCTCACCGAACCTCTCCAATCCTATCACTGCTGCGTTTATGCCCCTGTACACATGCTTGATTCTCTTTCGGAGACATAGCGATCCATAGGTTTTAAGATACTTACTAGTCAGGTACATTCTTAGGCGTTTAATATGGGATGTTGAGTCCATTTCGTTGAGCAAGGAGTAGCTCTTGTCTATTCCATATCTGGCATAAGGAACTTTATCTGTGCTCATTTCAATCTCTGGTTTTATGCAGCACCCCAACTCACCTTTCCCCTTAAACAAGCATAAGTTGGTTTTCTAAATTTGAGACCCTGTTCTGTTTTGTAATTCAGTTCCTGTGTAGCCAAGTTTACATTCCGTGTATTAGTGATATCTTATGATGTTTCTTTTTCTGTGTGATTTATTTCAGTTAGAATCATCATACCTGAATCCACTCATTATGCTGCTATGGGCCTGATGACATAGATTTCATTGCTGAGTGATATTGCATTGTACGTAAGTACCACAACTTCTTTATCCATTTTTCGCTTTCTGCGATATTGAACTTGCACCGTAAACGAGGTTCTTGTAAACAGAGCCGCCCCAAACATTGGGGTGGCTGTGTCTTTTTGATTTTAATTTCCCTAAGCTATAGGACCATAAGTGGAAGTGCCCTAGGCTCTGTTGCTTTGTTTTTTAGTTGTTTTAGGAAACACCATACACTTCTCCCCAGTGGCTGTTGGCAATTTACATCCCGTCCATTAGCATAACAAGGCTCCCAGTTCTCCATGGCCTGTCCTGCCTTTCTGGATTTTACACTTTTTTCAGATGGCCCTTTTGACCGGGGGGGAAGTGAGACTTCATTGTAGTGCAGATTTCCTTTGCACGCTTGTTTGGTCTGCCAAAAAGTGCGTATGCGTTTTTTCCTGAATATATTCAGGAAAAAACGCATACGCCCTTTTTGGCCAAGTGAATCATTGTCGACGTTCTGCCTCTTTTCCTATGCTTTAAATGCAATTCCAGTCTACCTCCTGAAATCGGTTTCCTGCAATTCTGCCTTGCTTTCAATGCCTCTTCATAGCCTTACCTCAATATATTTTTTGAATATATTTGGCCATTATAACTCTGCAGGTTTTTGAATTGCAGTGGCCCTTAGCTCCATTTTTCAGCTCTTATTTTTTTGATCTTGCCTCATAACCACAGGATTCCTTCAGGCCCTATTTTTCTCTTGGGGCACCTTGCTGTGCCTTTGGTTTATTCTTCTTACTGATGTGAAATTAGAGAGACATGTGCCCATTGAAACCGCTACAGCTAGTTTCTCACTGGTTCCCCCTATTCCCATTCATCCTCTGCACTAACTGCAGACTGTGCGATACCAGAACTTAAAGGCATTGACTCTCCATGTGGGGATGTTTTTAGTAAAGCAGCTGGAATGTCGATCCGGAGTCCCAGGAGAGGAAAAATGAGGTGCATTTTAGAAACCTTTCCCGATCATATGGTATACCAGTCGCTGGGTTTCCCAAGCATGGTTTAGTTGTAGGAAGATTCCCTTCAACCTGGAGTGTTGGGACCCTTGGAATGAGTAGCATGAAGTATTGCATTAAACTTTTGGCAGTTGCTCACCAAAGCTCACCAATCCTCTCATCCCCAAGTGTCCAGCCTTATGTCTTATTCAGCTGTGGGTTTACATGTGGTCAATCCAGGTTGCATCACAGCCCCTGAGCGAATTTTGTAAGAATTTTTCTCTCTTTCATTGTTTCTGCGTTTTGTTTTTAAAATTTATTTCTATAATGGGGTTTAGCTCATTTTCACTGCTGTGTTTGTGCCGCTCTGCACACATTTGATTCCCTTATGGAGATATATCAATACATGGGTTTTAAGATTCTTATTACTCAGATATATTTCTCTGCGGTGTATAGGGTGTGTTGAGGCCAGTTCATTGAGCAAGGTGTAGATCTTGTCTAATATCTATTTGGTTTATTGAATGGTATCTGTGTTAATTTCAAACTCTGGTTTTATGCATCACCCCACCTCTCCTTTCCCCTTAAGCTGACATAAGTGTGTTTTCTAAATGTGAGACACTGTTCTGTTCTGTAATTCATTTCTTGTGCAGCCATATTTACCCTCCCTCTATAAGTGATATCTTATGATATGTTTCTTTTTCTGTTTGACTTATTTCAAGTAGTATTATCGGACCTAAATCCACTCTTTATCCTTCTACTAACCTTACTACATTGATTTCATGGTGAAGAGATATTCCATTGTACATAAGTACCACATCTTCTTTATCCATTGTTCTCTTTCCTGGGATATTTAAGGTGTACTGAAGTTGAGTTTCTTGTAAACAGAGTAGCCCTAAACTGTGGTGTGCTTGTGTCTTGTTGACTTTTAGACTTCCCTAGAGATACTCCCATGATTGGAAGTGTCCTATGCTCTGTAGCTCTGTTTTTTAGATGATTTAGGAACCACCATACACTTCTCCAGAGTGGCTCTCGGCAGTTCACACACTGCCCATCAGCGTATAAAGGCTCCCTGTTCTCCATGGCCTGTCCTGCATTTCTGGTTTTTACAATTTTTTTAGGATGGCCCTTTTGACCGGTGGGAAATGAGACTTCTTTGTTGTGCACATTTGCATTGCTTGCTTGCTTCCTTGCCCATAAAGTGCGTATGCGTTTTTTCCTGGATATAATCAGGAAAAACGCATACGCCCTTTTGGGCCAACTGCATCATTGTCGAAATTCTGCCGCTTTTCATGTGCTTTAAAGACGAGTCCAATCTATCTCTTGAAATCTGTTTCTTGCAATTCTGTCTTGCATTCAGATCCTCTTCTTTGCCTTACCTCAACATAGTTTTGGACGTTAGTTTTCATTTATAACTCTGCAGGTTTGTGAATTGCAGTGACCCTGAGCTCCATTTTTTAAGTTGCTCTTTTGTGAGCTGGCCTCAAACCCACAGGATTGCTTCAGGCCCTATTTTGGCTCCGGCGAGGCGGGCTGAGCCTTTTTTCAATTCTTATTCTTAATGGGAAATTAGACTGATATGTGCCCGTCCAAACCCCTACAACTATTCTCTCATTGGTTCCCCCTCTTCCCATTCATCCTCCTCACAATTTGCAAAATGTGTGAAACAGAAGTTGAAATGTGCTGATTCTCCAAGTGGGGAGATTCTAAGTAACGTGGCTGGAATGGTGAACAGGAGAACCAGGAGAGGATAAATGAGCTGCATTTTAGACACATCTCCCGATCACATGGTGTACAGTCCTCTGGGTTTTCCATGCATGTTTTAGCTGTAGGAAGATCCCTTGAACCTGCAGATTTGGGACCCATTGAATGGGTACCAGGTAGTATTACTTTAAAAGGTGTGCATTTCCTCACCCAACCTCACATTTCTCTTAGTGCAAACAGTTTCCAGCCTTATGTCTCATCCTGCTGTGGGTCTAGATGTGTTCAATCCATGTTGCATCACCGTCCCTGAGGAAAAGTTGTAAGAGGTTTTCTCTGTCTCTCTGTCGTTTATTTTTTCAATTTATTACTATATTGGTTACAGCTGATTTTCAAAGCTCTGTTTCTTGCTGCTGTACATCCACTTGATTCACGTACAGAGAGACATCAGTAAATTCTTTTTCAGATTCTTACCAGTCGTATATATTCTTTTCCGGTGACTTGAGTGTGCTGAGTGCAGTTCTTTCAGCTACCGTGTAGGTCTTGTTGATTATCAGTTTGGTATTTGGAATGGTATCTTTGCTAATTTCAACCTCCTGGATGATGCCTCACCCCTCCCCACCTTTCCCGTTTAGCAGCCTTATGCGTGTTTTCTACATATTTGACTATGTTTTTGTTTTGTAATTTATTTCATGTGTAGCCATTTTGGATTCCACCTTTAAGTGATATCTTATGATATGTGTCTTTTTCTTTTTGAATTATGTCACTTAGAATGATCATACGTAACTCCTCCGGAGTTGTTACAACTGGCCATATTTCATTGTTTTCCAGGCTGAATAATATTCCACTCTACCTAAGTACCACATCTCTATCCATTTTTTCTCTCCAGAGACATTTAA
This sequence comes from Orcinus orca, assembly GCF_937001465.1. Classification (NCBI taxonomy): domain Eukaryota; kingdom Metazoa; phylum Chordata; class Mammalia; order Artiodactyla; family Delphinidae; genus Orcinus; species Orcinus orca. The sequence continues at coordinate 1,448,457 of NW_026043983.1, forward strand.
GTTATATCCTAGTCGAGGATCTTTTAAACAGAGAGGGGGTAAACATTGGGGTGCCTGTGTCCTCTCGATTTTTGTTTTTCCCAAGATATACGCCCATGAGTGCAAGTGCCCTATGCTCTGTAGCTCATGTTTTAGATGCTTTAGTAAACACAATACACTTCTCCAGAATGGCCGTTGGCAATATACATTTCCACTATAAGTCTCACAGGGCTCCCTCTTCTCCTTGCCCTGTCCTGCATTTCTGTTGTTTACGCTTTATGAGGATGGCTCTTCTGACTGATGCGAAGTGATATCTTTTGTAGTATTGACTTCCAGTGCCCACCTGTTTGGTTGGCTAAAAAAGTGTATGCCCTTTTCTTGAATATATACAGAAAAAAACGCATACACCCTTTTTGGCCAACTGCAATGTTGGCAATGTTCAGCTCCTTTTCTTGTGCTTAATGGCGAGTCCTTTCTACCTCCTCAAATCCCTTTCCTGCCATTCTCCCTTGCTTACAAGTCCTTTTCTCTGACTTTCCTCAAGACATTTTTCAGTGATGGATATTTTCAACTCTGCAGTTTCGTGAATTTTACTGCCCCTGAGTTCCATTGTTCAACTTGTGTTTATGGGAACTGGTCACAAAGCAGTGGGATTTCCTCAAGCCCTATACTGTTTCCATGGGCAACCCTAGCCTTTGGTCGATTCGTCTTCCTGATTGGAAATTAGAGTGACATGTGCCTGTCTGAACACCTAGGACTTGTCTCTCATTGTTCCTCATCCTTCCGCTTCATCCTCTGGACAAATTCCAAACTGTACGCAACAGGATGTTGACAGTGCTGACCTCTCCAAGTGGGGAGACTGTTAGTAAAGACGCTGGAGGGGTGAACCCGAGCACCAGGAGATGAGGAGATGAGATGCCTTTTCCAAACTCTTCCCGATCAGACGGTATACCATCCTCTGGGTGTGACAGACATGTTTTAGCAGTAGGAAGAGTCCCATTCATGTAAGGAGAACACCAGGGCTTTTTCAAAATCAGTGGCTCCCCGAAACCCAAACTGGGGAATTTTTTAAGCTACGGCTACACATATGTTCATTAAGGGCCTTGGGAAGTAGGCAGAGTCCAAACTTTAGATGATTGAAGTCTTCAGGGTCAGAAGCACTCACCACCAGCTTCCCTTAGGTTACACTTTAACTGTCATTGATAGATGATGTCAATAAAAATATCTATTCTTTTTCAGATTATTTCCCCTTATAGGTTATTGCAAAATGTTGAGTGTAGTTCCCTGTGCTATACAGTAGTTCCTTGTTGATGATCTATTTTATACATAGCAGTGTGTATGTGTTAATCCCAAACTGTTAATTTATCCCTCCTCCCACCTTTCCCCTTTGGTAATAATAAATTATAAGATTTTATACTTCTCAGAAATGGGGGAGCTGAAAGAGAGGTATCATTTTCAATGGAAAAGCATTTAAAACAAGATTGAAGCTTTAACCAAGATTTTTAGATGTACATCCTTGGAAAGAAATCACTTCGTTTCTCTAATATTGACCTGACAAATAAGACAAACCTTTTCACTGAACTTGCTTATAATAAAGTGATGGAAATATCAAATGGAAGTGTTAGAAACATCTTATTTTACCCGAGCCTTATACACTGTTCTATGTTAACTACAGTTTGGCTCACACATCTGTTCATTGAGGTTACAATAGTCTCAATTTCTGTTACTGATCCTCCAGAGTGGACCCCAACAAGTGTCCCCCTGCCCAATGTCATTGGGGCCAACAGATCGAGACTGAGTTTGGTTCACAAGCAAAGGAAACTTTATATTTTGATCAGAGAATGGAGAGGTGAGAGCATGCACTACCCCGTGGGCTGTGGGCTGGGCTGCTGTGTAGAGATCCTGTCAGAGTCAGTGGGAGGGAGGGGGCGGAGCTCTCGAGGGCCGGGTTGGCTGCAGCTCAGGCTCTATATCGCGGAGTCTGCACTGGGCCCCAGGAGCTGAGGTGTCGTCCCAGCCATTCTGCACTAGGAAATCTGGTCTGAAGTGCCGGGTGTGGAACCTCTGCATGCGGGACCCTAGGAGCACATGAAATTAGACAAAGCACAAAGGATAAAAAAGGTTAGACTTGACTTTATTGCCCAGATTCTATTTTTATCTCCCAGGGATTTTTAATGGGCTTTGCTGGGGACAAACCCCTCCTCTGCCTTTTGTCCCGTTCCTCATTCTTGGAGTGCTGAGGGTGCAGACCCTTCTTCTGTAACTGCTGATTGCTGAGTTGGGAGCCCTCATACCCGGGGGCGAGGGTCAGAGCTTCTCCCCAGCAGCCTCCAGGTGACGTTGATTGTCCCCAGGACCCCTGCCTCCCTGCTCGTCCACCTGAGCACCAGCATTGGAAGTGTTATAGATTCTAATGACCTTTAAGGGTCCAGGAAAGAGATGTGCAGAGACGCTGTGGGGGCCGGTTTCACCCCGCCCCACATTTGTTCGGCCACCTTAGGCTGACCGTTTCTGCCAGCCTAGATGCTCTGACCAGTAGTCTGCGCTTTCTTCAATTAGGCCCCTGAATTAACGTACAAACAGCACCAGGTGTCAGAGCCCTGCCCGCTCAACTCCCAGACAGTCCAGGGTCAGTGGTGATCAAGGACCATGATGGCCACTGAGTCAACAGCCTTTTGAAGTAAACAGGAGTCCAGCCGGTCTTATTGGCCACCATCATCACGGTGTCTGTAGGCTTTTCTATGGTGACAGTGTGGTATACGGTTCCCCCGCCAAGATTATTAGCTCCCCTCTGGGTGCAGTAAGTCCTGCAAGCAGTAGTCTACTCTTTTGGGACACACCCTTGTTGTTTTATGAGAGAAACTCCAGGTCAAGTGATGTTCACACGAGTCGTCATGGTGCCCTGTTGCCCCCGGTTATCTCTCTGGATGTTGGAGTTGGAGGGCCTCCTCACTCGAGGTTGGTGTGCCCACGGAGCGAACCCTGCAACTTCAGGGCATGGTTGGTGGTTAGGATCACCACGTGGGGTCCTTTTCCCTTAGGAGGGAGGTGGCCTTTTGGGCTGCTGATTTCCAGGTTTTTAGATACTGCCAGTATCTTGGCCAGATGTGGCAGTGGGCCAAACCCCTTGGTGACCGTAGTTTATCCTACCTGGATGGCATTCTTGCATTGTTCCATTTCAAGTGGTCCCAGTTTTTGCACTAATTCTCCAATGGCGATTCACCTTTCACCGGGAATGTAAAGGTCAAAGGGTTTAGCTAAATTAGGGAGTTCCAGGGCAAGGGTCTGAATTGACTGCTCTTTCCATTCTTGAAAGGCCACTTCTGGATTCTATTCAAAAGGATCATCATCTTTTCCTTTCAGTGTTTCATATAGAGGCCCAGCTAGTAGACTGTAGTTAGGGATCCAGAAGCAGCAAACCCTGGCCTCCCCAGGAACCCCTAAGCTGTCTTCTAGTTTTAGAAAGGGGTAAGGCTGCAAATGGTTTCTTCCCTTTCCTGGGATGGGCTTCTCCGACCTTCTGTGAGAATGAAGCCCAGGCAGGTCACCGCAGTCTGTGATATTTGAGCTTTTTCTTGGACAACTTCTATCCTGTATTGGCTTGGTAGTTCAGAGGCCTCCTTAGTAGGGCTGGCGATCAGAATGTCGTCTGCGTACTGAAGGAGGATTTCCTTTTCCAGAGGTAGAACTTTTAGGTCTTTAGCTAAGCTTTCCCCAAAGATGGTGTGGGAATTTTTGCACCCTTGGGGCAAGACGGCCCGGAAGTATTGTTTTAGTTGTACGTTGAGTCCTGCCACTCACAAGCCAAAATTTCTTGTGACTCTGGGACTAATGGAATACAAAAGAAGGCATCATTGAAGACTAATACAGAATACCATGTCCTGGTGGTTGGTAGAATGACCAGCAGGGTGTAGGAATTAGGAGCAGCTGGAGGTATATCCTCAGTGGCTTCACTGACTGTCCTGACATCCTTTACCAGGTCCCCAGCAGCCCATGGGGCTCTCGTGGTCAGACCAATCCCAGAATATGGAGCTCACCTGGGCAGGTACCCCACCCCCACCCCAGCCCACGGGGCTCTTGTGGTCAGGCCCCTCCCAGGATACAGAGCTACCCTTGCAGGTACCGTGGCAGGGCTGGGCACACAGGAACTGTGCACATAGCCCTCATTGCAGAGCACCCCCAGCTCACCTGTCGCTCAGAGCTGACACAGAGCACCTCAGAGCAGGACTTGAACTAACAAACAGCAGCTGCGACAGGTCTGTGACCCTGGGCATCACTCTGTGCGGCCTCCCTCCACCTGGTCTTCCAGAGACTTCCACTGCACCCGGGGCACCAGGCCTCTGTCTCCAACCACCACCCACCCCTCCTCTCCCTGACTCCTGGGTTCCTCTCATTAGGAGAGGGTTTTCTTGAAGTTGTCTCCCACTCATGGGCCAGATAAAATGATTAGAAAACAAGCCAAAGCTGCAGCCCCTTGTCTATCCTGACTCTCAGGAGCCCACACCTGTTCCTTGGACCTGGCCGGTTCAGCAAGTTCCATTTTCTGCAACTGTGAGCCCCTGAGGGGTGATGATTGGCTGACCTGGGCAGCCTTACCGTGCCGGCCAGCCCTCCCCAGGTGTGCCTGGGTTGAGATCAATATAAATACCACTCCAGGCAGCAAGAGCCCCTGCAGCCGTGCCTGACGCCATTTTCTCTGCCCTGTCAGCAGTCTCGGGGCTGGGCTGGTGGGAGGGAGCGAGAGGCCATGGCTTTGTGGGTGGCCCAGTGTGAGTGGGGCTCTGCTGGACTTTCTGCAGCAGTTGCCAGGCTGCCACCTGCTAAAGAAGAGGATGTGTCACCCATACCTGCTGCTGGAATTTCTCCCTGGGCAGAGGTGAGGAAGGAAAAAAGCAGTGGGGGCAGGGACAGGATGGGTATCTCAGGCAGGGAAATGGAAATCTTCCAGAAGAACACCCAGGGCCAGGACCATCCTGGCTGGCCTGCAGGCACCAAGTCGGCCGGCATGCTGTCACTCGTGTGGCTCTATGGCCCTTCCTCTAGGCTTTCAAGTCCTTGTATATATTCAGGTGTTTTACCTGGGACGGGTGGGAATAGTTCAGCAGCAACTGGCCTGGGGCTCAGCTCACGTTTACTCACAGATGCCTCGGCACGGTGCCCCAGCTTTGCAATGAGGACGCTTGTTGCGTGGGGGCTGCTGGCTGAATGGGAGACGATTCCCCACCACTGACCAACTTCAGAATTGTTTACAACTGGAGCAAGTGCCCTGATACGGTTTTCCTCTGTGGAACTGGTGGGTTCTGTGTTTCTTTTCTCTTTTTCGTTTTTGGTTCAAGGTAGATTTTATTCCTCTTTTTTGTATTTACAGATATAAGCATGGAAATAATTTATTCATATAAATACATGTATGTGAAGGGAATAATTGTTTTTACTGTTTTATTTTTTAAATTTTATTTCTTTCTAATTTTGAATTTTATTTTATATTTTTATACAGCAGGTTCTTATTGGTTATCTATTTTATACATATAAATGTATACATGCCAATCCCAGTCTCTCAACTCCTCCCACCACCACCCCCCCAACAGCTTTCCCCCTTGTTGTCCATACGTTTGTTGTCTACATCTGTTGCTCTATTTATGCCTTGCAAAATGGTTAATCTGTACAGTTTTTCTAGGTTCCACATATATGCATGAATATACAAGATTTGTTTTTCTCTTTCTGACTTACTTCACTCTGTATGACAGTCTCTAGATCCATCGACGTCTCTACAAATGACCCAATTTCATTCCTTTTCATGGCTTAGTAATATTCCATTTTATATATGTACCACAGCTTTATGCATTCGTCTGTCTGTGGGCATTTAGGTTGCTTCCATTACCTCGATATTGTAAAGAGTGAGGCAATGAACATTGCGGTGAATGTCTCTTTTTGATTTATGGTTTTGTCTGGGTATATGTCCAGTACTGGGATTGCTGTATCATATGGTAATTCTACTGTTAGTTTCTTAAGAAACTCCATATTGTTCTCCATAGTGACTGTATCAATTTATATTCCCAACAATAGTGGAAGAGGATTCCTTTTCTCCACACCCTTTCCAGCATTTTTTGTTTGTAGATTTTCTGATGATGCCCATTCTATCAGGTGTGAGGTGATACCTCATTGTGGAGTCCATTTTGTTGAGCAAGGGGTAGGTCTTGTCTATTACATATTTGGCTGATGGAACGGTATCTGTGCTAAATTCAAACTCTGGTTTTACGCAGCACCCCAACTCACCTTCCCCCTTAAGCAAGCATAAGTTGGTTTTCTAAACTTGAGACCCTGTTCTGTTTTGTAACTCAGTTCATGTGTAGCCAAGTTCACATTCCGTGTATTAGTGATACCTTATGATGTTTCTTTTTCTGTGTCACTTTTTTCACTTAGAGTCACCGTGCCTCAATCCACTCATTATGCTTGTACGGGCCTGGTGACATAGTTTTCATTGCTGCGAGGTATTCTGTTGTACGTAAGAACCGCAACTTCTTTATCCATTATTTGCTATCTGGCATATTTAACTTGTGCTAAAGAAGAGGTTCCTGTAAACAGAGCCGTCCCAAATTTTGGGGTGGCTGTGTCTTTTTGATTTTAATTTGCCTAAGCTACAGGACCATAAGTGGAAGTGCCCTAGGCTCTGTTGCTTTGTTTTTTAGATGTTTCAGGAAACACCATACACTTCTCCCAAGTGGCTGTTGGCAATTTACATCCCGTCTATCAGCATAACAAGGCTCCCAGTTCTCCATGGCCTGTCCTGCCTTTCTGGATTTTACACTTTTTTCAGATGGCCCTTTTGACTGGGGGGAAGTGAGACTTCATTGTAGTGCAGATTTCCTTTGCAAGCTTGCTTGGTTGGCCAGAAAGAGCGTATGCGTTTTTTCCTGAATATATTCAGGAAACAACGCATACGCCCTTTTTGGCCAAGTGCATCATTGTGGACGTTCTGCCTCTTTTCCTATGCTTTAAATGCAATTCCAGTCTACCTCCTGAAATCGGTTTCCTGCAATTCTGCCCCGCTTTCAAGTCCTCTTGGCAGCCTTACTTCAGTATATTTTTGGACGATAGCTGTCATTTATAACTCTGCAGGTTTGTGAATTACAGTGCCCCTGAGCTCCTTTCTTCAACTCGCTTTCTTGTGAGCTGGCCGCAACACCACAGGATTGCTTCAGGCCCCAATCTGGTTCCGGCACGGCACGCTGAGCCTTTGGTTAATTCCTCTTCCTGGTGGGAAATGACAGTTAAATTTGCCCGTCCAGACACCTCCAGCTAGTCTCTCATTGGTTCTCCTATTCCTGTTCATCTTCCGCAGAAATTGCAAACTGGGCCAAACAGGAGGTTAAAGGCACTGACTCTCCAAGTCGGGAGAGTGTTAGTAAAGCGTCTGGAACGTTGCACCCGAGTACCAGGGGACGAGAACTGAGACATATTTGAACACGTCTCCCGATCACACGGTTGATCATACTCTGGGTTCCACATGCATGTTTTAGCTGAAGGAAGAATCCCTTAAACCTGGAGAGTTGAGACCCGTGGAATGGGTACCATGCAATATGACTTCAAAGGGTTTTATTTGCTCACCGAACCTCTCCAATCCTATCACTGCTGCGTTTATGCCCCTGTACACATGCTTGATTCTCTTTCGGAGACATAGCGATCCATAGGTTTTAAGATACTTACTAGTCAGGTACATTCTTAGGCGTTTAATATGGGATGTTGAGTCCATTTCGTTGAGCAAGGAGTAGCTCTTGTCTATTCCATATCTGGCATAAGGAACTTTATCTGTGCTCATTTCAATCTCTGGTTTTATGCAGCACCCCAACTCACCTTTCCCCTTAAACAAGCATAAGTTGGTTTTCTAAATTTGAGACCCTGTTCTGTTTTGTAATTCAGTTCCTGTGTAGCCAAGTTTACATTCCGTGTATTAGTGATATCTTATGATGTTTCTTTTTCTGTGTGATTTATTTCAGTTAGAATCATCATACCTGAATCCACTCATTATGCTGCTATGGGCCTGATGACATAGATTTCATTGCTGAGTGATATTGCATTGTACGTAAGTACCACAACTTCTTTATCCATTTTTCGCTTTCTGCGATATTGAACTTGCACCGTAAACGAGGTTCTTGTAAACAGAGCCGCCCCAAACATTGGGGTGGCTGTGTCTTTTTGATTTTAATTTCCCTAAGCTATAGGACCATAAGTGGAAGTGCCCTAGGCTCTGTTGCTTTGTTTTTTAGTTGTTTTAGGAAACACCATACACTTCTCCCCAGTGGCTGTTGGCAATTTACATCCCGTCCATTAGCATAACAAGGCTCCCAGTTCTCCATGGCCTGTCCTGCCTTTCTGGATTTTACACTTTTTTCAGATGGCCCTTTTGACCGGGGGGGAAGTGAGACTTCATTGTAGTGCAGATTTCCTTTGCACGCTTGCTTGGTCTGCCAAAAAGTGCGTATGCGTTTTTTCCTGAATATATTCAGGAAAAAACGCATACGCCCTTTTTGGCCAAGTGAATCATTGTCGACGTTCTGCCTCTTTTCCTATGCTTTAAATGCAATTCCAGTCTACCTCCTGAAATCGGTTTCCTGCAATTCTGCCTTGCTTTCAATGCCTCTTCATAGCCTTACCTCAATATATTTTTTGAATATATTTGGCCATTATAACTCTGCAGGTTTTTGAATTGCAGTGGCCCTTAGCTCCATTTTTCAGCTCTTATTTTTTTGATCTTGCCTCATAACCACAGGATTCCTTCAGGCCCTATTTTTCTCTTGGGGCACCTTGCTGTGCCTTTGGTTTATTCTTCTTACTGATGTGAAATTAGAGAGACATGTGCCCATTGAAACCGCTACAGCTAGTTTCTCACTGGTTCCCCCTATTCCCATTCATCCTCTGCACTAACTGCAGACTGTGCGATACCAGAACTTAAAGGCATTGACTCTCCATGTGGGGATGTTTTTAGTAAAGCAGCTGGAATGTCGATCCGGAGTCCCAGGAGAGGAAAAATGAGGTGCATTTTAGAAACCTTTCCCGATCATATGGTATACCAGTCGCTGGGTTTCCCAAGCATGGTTTAGTTGTAGGAAGATTCCCTTCAACCTGGAGTGTTGGGACCCTTGGAATGAGTAGCATGAAGTATTGCATTAAACTTTTGGCAGTTGCTCACCAAAGCTCACCAATCCTCTCATCCCCAAGTGTCCAGCCTTATGTCTTATTCAGCTGTGGGTTTACATGTGGTCAATCCAGGTTGCATCACAGCCCCTGAGCGAATTTTGTAAGAATTTTTCTCTCTTTCATTGTTTCTGCGTTTTGTTTTTAAAATTTATTTCTATAATGGGGTTTAGCTCATTTTCACTGCTGTGTTTGTGCCGCTCTGCACACATTTGATTCCCTTATGGAGATATATCAATACATGGGTTTTAAGATTCTTATTACTCAGATATATTTCTCTGCGGTGTATAGGGTGTGTTGAGGCCAGTTCATTGAGCAAGGTGTAGATCTTGTCTAATATCTATTTGGTTTATTGAATGGTATCTGTGTTAATTTCAAACTCTGGTTTTATGCATCACCCCACCTCTCCTTTCCCCTTAAGCTGACATAAGTGTGTTTTCTAAATGTGAGACACTGTTCTGTTCTGTAATTCATTTCTTGTGCAGCCATATTTACCCTCCCTCTATAAGTGATATCTTATGATATGTTTCTTTTTCTGTTTGACTTATTTCAAGTAGTATTATCGGACCTAAATCCACTCTTTATCCTTCTACTAACCTTACTACATTGATTTCATGGTGAAGAGATATTCCATTGTACATAAGTACCACATCTTCTTTATCCATTGTTCTCTTTCCTGGGATATTTAAGGTGTACTGAAGTTGAGTTTCTTGTAAACAGAGTAGCCCTAAACTGTGGTGTGCTTGTGTCTTGTTGACTTTTAGACTTCCCTAGAGATACTCCCATGATTGGAAGTGTCCTATGCTCTGTAGCTCTGTTTTTTAGATGATTTAGGAACCACCATACACTTCTCCAGAGTGGCTCTCGGCAGTTCACACACTGCCCATCAGCGTATAAAGGCTCCCTGTTCTCCATGGCCTGTCCTGCATTTCTGGTTTTTACAATTTTTTTAGGATGGCCCTTTTGACCGGTGGGAAATGAGACTTCTTTGTTGTGCACATTTGCATTGCTTGCTTGCTTCCTTGCCCATAAAGTGCGTATGCGTTTTTTCCTGGATATAATCAGGAAAAACGCATACGCCCTTTTGGGCCAACTGCATCATTGTCGAAATTCTGCCGCTTTTCATGTGCTTTAAAGACGAGTCCAATCTATCTCTTGAAATCTGTTTCTTGCAATTCTGTCTTGCATTCAGATCCTCTTCTTTGCCTTACCTCAACATAGTTTTGGACGTTAGTTTTCATTTATAACTCTGCAGGTTTGTGAATTGCAGTGACCCTGAGCTCCATTTTTTAAGTTGCTCTTTTGTGAGCTGGCCTCAAACCCACAGGATTGCTTCAGGCCCTATTTTGGCTCCGGCGAGGCGGGCTGAGCCTTTTTTCAATTCTTATTCTTAATGGGAAATTAGAGTGATATGTGCCCGTCCAAACCCCTACAACTATTCTCTCATTGGTTCCCCCTCTTCCCATTCATCCTCCTCACAATTTGCAAAATGTGTGAAACAGAAGTTGAAATGTGCTGATTCTCCAAGTGGGGAGATTCTAAGTAACGTGGCTGGAATGGTGAACAGGAGAACCAGGAGAGGATAAATGAGCTGCATTTTAGACACATCTCCCGATCACATGGTGTACAGTCCTCTGGGTTTTCCATGCATGTTTTAGCTGTAGGAAGATCCCTTGAACCTGCAGATTTGGGACCCATTGAATGGGTACCAGGTAGTATTACTTTAAAAGGTGTGCATTTCCTCACCCAACCTCACATTTCTCTTAGTGCAAACAGTTTCCAGCCTTATGTCTCATCCTGCTGTGGGTCTAGATGTGTTCAATCCATGTTGCATCACCGTCCCTGAGGAAAAGTTGTAAGAGGTTTTCTCTGTCTCTCTGTCGTTTATTTTTTCAATTTATTACTATATTGGTTACAGCTGATTTTCAAAGCTCTGTTTCTTGCTGCTGTACATCCACTTGATTCACGTACAGAGAGACATCAGTAAATTCTTTTTCAGATTCTTACCAGTCGTATATATTCTTTTCCGGTGACTTGAGTGTGCTGAGTGCAGTTCTTTCAGCTACCGTGTAGGTCTTGTTGATTATCAGTTTGGTATTTGGAATGGTATCTTTGCTAATTTCAACCTCCTGGATGATGCCTCACCCCTCCCCACCTTTCCCGTTTAGCAGCCTTATGCGTGTTTTCTACATATTTGACTATGTTTTTGTTTTGTAATTTATTTCATGTGTAGCCATTTTGGATTCCACCTTTAAGTGATATCTTATGATATGTGTGTTTTTCTTTTTGAATTATGTCACTTAGAATGATCATACGTAACTCCTCCGGAGTTGTTACAACTGGCCATATTTCATTGTTTTCCAGGCTGAATAATATTCCACTCTACCTAAGTACCACATCTCTATCCATTTTTTCTCTCCAGAGACATTTAAGTTATATCCTAGTCGAGGATCTTTTAAACAGAGAGGGGGTAAACATTGGGGTGCCTGTGTCCTCTCGATTTTTGTTTTTCCCAAGATATACGCCCATGAGTGCAAGTGCCCTATGCTCTGTAGCTCATGTTTTAGATGCTTTAGTAAACACAATACACTTCTCCAGAATGGCCGTTGGCAATATACATTTCCACTATAAGTCTCACAGGGCTCCCTCTTCTCCTTGCCCTGTCCTGCATTTCTGTTGTTTACGCTTTATGAGGATGGCTCTTCTGACTGATGCGAAGTGATATCTTTTGTAGTATTGACTTCCAGTGCCCACCTGTTTGGTTGGCTAAAAAAGTGTATGCCCTTTTCTTGAATATATACAGAAAAAAAACGCATACACCCTTTTTGGCCAACTGCAATGTTGGCAATGTTCAGCTCCTTTTCTTGTGCTTAATGGCGAGTCCTTTCTACCTCCTCAAATCCCTTTCCTGCCATTCTCCCTTGCTTACAAGTCCTTTTCTCTGACTTTCCTCAAGACATTTTTCAGTGATGGATATTTTCAACTCTGCAGTTTCGTGAATTTTACTGCCCCTGAGTTCCATTGTTCAACTTGTGTTTATGGGAACTGGTCACAAAGCAGTGGGATTTCCTCAAGCCCTATACTGTTTCCATGGGCAACCCTAGCCTTTGGTCGATTCGTCTTCCTGATTGGAAATTAGAGTGACATGTGCCTGTCTGAACACCTAGGACTTGTCTCTCATTGTTCCTCATCCTTCCGCTTCATCCTCTGGACAAATTCCAAACTGTACGCAACAGGATGTTGACAGTGCTGACCTCTCCAAGTGGGGAGACTGTTAGTAAAGACGCTGGAGGGGTGAACCCGAGCACCAGGAGATGAGGAGATGAGATGCCTTTTCCAAACTCTTCCCGATCAGACGGTATACCATCCTCTGGGTGTGACAGACATGTTTTAGCAGTAGGAAGAGTCCCATTCATGTAAGGAGAACACCAGGGCTTTTTCAAAATCAGTGGCTCCCCGAAACCCAAACTGGGGAATTTTTTAAGCTACGGCTACACATATGTTCATTAAGGGCCTTGGGAAGTAGGCAGAGTCCAAACTTTAGATGATTGAAGTCTTCAGGGTCAGAAGCACTCACCACCAGCTTCCCTTAGGTTACACTTTAACTGTCATTGATAGATGATGTCAATAAAAATATCTATTCTTTTTCAGATTATTTCCCCTTATAGGTTATTGCAAAATGTTGAGTGTAGTTCCCTGTGCTATACAGTAGTTCCTTGTTGATGATCTATTTTATACATAGCAGTGTGTATGTGTTAATCCCAAACTGTTAATTTATCCCTCCTCCCACCTTTCCCCTTTGGTAATAATAAATTATAAGATTTTATACTTCTCAGAAATGGGGGAGCTGAAAGAGAGGTATCATTTTCAATGGAAAAGCATTTAAAACAAGATTGAAGCTTTAACCAAGATTTTTAGATGTACATCCTTGGAAAGAAATCACTTCGTTTCTCTAATATTGACCTGACAAATAAGACAAACCTTTTCACTGAACTTGCTTATAATAAAGTGATGGAAATATCAAATGGAAGTGTTAGAAACATCTTATTTTACCCGAGCCTTATACACTGTTCTATGTTAACTACAGTTTGGCTCACACATCTGTTCATTGAGGTTACAATAGTCTCAATTTCTGTTACTGATCCTCCAGAGTGGACCCCAACAAGTGTCCCCCTGCCCAATGTCATTGGGGCCAACAGATCGAGACTGAGTTTGGTTCACAAGCAAAGGAAACTTTATATTTTGATCAGAGAATGGAGAGGTGAGAGCATGCACTACCCCGTGGGCTGTGGGCTGGGCTGCTGTGTAGAGATCCTGTCAGAGTCAGTGGGAGGGAGGGGGCGGAGCTCTCGAGGGCCGGGTTGGCTGCAGCTCAGGCTCTATATCGCGGAGTCTGCACTGGGCCCCAGGAGCTGAGGTGTCGTCCCAGCCATTCTGCACTAGGAAATCTGGTCTGAAGTGCCGGGTGTGGAACCTCTGCATGCGGGACCCTAGGAGCACATGAAATTAGACAAAGCACAAAGGATAAAAAAGGTTAGACTTGACTTTATTGCCCAGATTCTATTTTTATCTCCCAGGGATTTTTAATGGGCTTTGCTGGGGACAAACCCCTCCTCTGCCTTTTGTCCCGTTCCTCATTCTTGGAGTGCTGAGGGTGCAGACCCTTCTTCTGTAACTGCTGATTGCTGAGTTGGGAGCCCTCATACCCGGGGGCGAGGGTCAGAGCTTCTCCCCAGCAGCCTCCAGGTGACGTTGATTGTCCCCAGGACCCCTGCCTCCCTGCTCGTCCACCTGAGCACCAGCATTGGAAGTGTTATAGATTCTAATGACCTTTAAGGGTCCAGGAAAGAGATGTGCAGAGACGCTGTGGGGGCCGGTTTCACCCCGCCCCACATTTGTTCGGCCACCTTAGGCTGACCGTTTCTGCCAGCCTAGATGCTCTGACCAGTAGTCTGCGCTTTCTTCAATTAGGCCCCTGAATTAACGTACAAACAGCACCAGGTGTCAGAGCCCTGCCCGCTCAACTCCCAGACAGTCCAGGGTCAGTGGTGATCAAGGACCATGATGGCCACTGAGTCAACAGCCTTTTGAAGTAAACAGGAGTCCAGCCGGTCTTATTGGCCACCATCATCACGGTGTCTGTAGGCTTTTCTATGGTGACAGTGTGGTATACGGTTCCCCCGCCAAGATTATTAGCTCCCCTCTGGGTGCAGTAAGTCCTGCAAGCAGTAGTCTACTCTTTTGGGACACACCCTTGTTGTTTTATGAGAGAAACTCCAGGTCAAGTGATGTTCACACGAGTCGTCATGGTGCCCTGTTGCCCCCGGTTATCTCTCTGGATGTTGGAGTTGGAGGGCCTCCTCACTCGAGGTTGGTGTGCCCACGGAGCGAACCCTGCAACTTCAGGGCATGGTTGGTGGTTAGGATCACCACGTGGGGTCCTTTTCCCTTAGGAGGGAGGTGGCCTTTTGGGCTGCTGATTTCCAGGTTTTTAGATACTGCCAGTATCTTGGCCAGATGTGGCAGTGGGCCAAACCCCTTGGTGACCGTAGTTTATCCTACCTGGATGGCATTCTTGCATTGTTCCATTTCAAGTGGTCCCAGTTTTTGCACTAATTCTCCAATGGCGATTCACCTTTCACCGGGAATGTAAAGGTCAAAGGGTTTAGCTAAATTAGGGAGTTCCAGGGCAAGGGTCTGAATTGACTGCTCTTTCCATTCTTGAAAGGCCACTTCTGGATTCTATTCAAAAGGATCATCATCTTTTCCTTTCAGTGTTTCATATAGAGGCCCAGCTAGTAGACTGTAGTTAGGGATCCAGAAGCAGCAAACCCTGGCCTCCCCAGGAACCCCTAAGCTGTCTTCTAGTTTTAGAAAGGGGTAAGGCTGCAAATGGTTTCTTCCCTTTCCTGGGATGGGCTTCTCCGACCTTCTGTGAGAATGAAGCCCAGGCAGGTCACCGCAGTCTGTGATATTTGAGCTTTTTCTTGGACAACTTCTATCCTGTATTGGCTTGGTAGTTCAGAGGCCTCCTTAGTAGGGCTGGCGATCAGAATGTCGTCTGCGTACTGAAGGAGGATTTCCTTTTCCAGAGGTAGAACTTTTAGGTCTTTAGCTAAGCTTTCCCCAAAGATGGTGTGGGAATTTTTGCACCCTTGGGGCAAGACGGCCCGGAAGTATTGTTTTAGTTGTACGTTGAGTCCTGCCACTCACAAGCCAAAATTTCTTGTGACTCTGGGACTAATGGAATACAAAAGAAGGCATCATTGAAGACTAATACAGAATACCATGTCCTGGTGGTTGGTAGAATGACCAGCAGGGTGTAGGAATTAGGAGCAGCTGGAGGTATATCCTCGGTGGCTTCACTGACTGTCCTGACATCCTTTACCAGGTCCCCAGCAGCCCATGGGGCTCTCGTGGTCAGACCAATCCCAGAATATGGAGCTCACCTGGGCAGGTACCCCACCCCCACCCCAGCCCACGGGGCTCTTGTGGTCAGGCCCCTCCCAGGATACAGAGCTACCCTTGCAGGTACCGTGGCAGGGCTGGGCACACAGGAACTGTGCACATAGCCCTCATTGCAGAGCACCCCCAGCTCACCTGTCGCTCAGAGCTGACACAGAGCACCTCAGAGCAGGACTTGAACTAACAAACAGCAGCTGCGACAGGTCTGTGACCCTGGGCATCACTCTGTGCGGCCTCCCTCCACCTGGTCTTCCAGAGACTTCCACTGCACCCGGGGCACCAGGCCTCTGTCTCCAACCACCACCCACCCCTCCTCTCCCTGACTCCTGGGTTCCTCTCATTAGGAGAGGGTTTTCTTGAAGTTGTCTCCCACTCATGGGCCAGATAAAATGATTAGAAAACAAGCCAAAGCTGCAGCCCCTTGTCTATCCTGACTCTCAGGAGCCCACACCTGTTCCTTGGACCTGGCCGGTTCAGCAAGTTCCATTTTCTGCAACTGTGAGCCCCTGAGGGGTGATGATTGGCTGACCTGGGCAGCCTTACCGTGCCGGCCAGCCCTCCCCAGGTGTGCCTGGGTTGAGATCAATATAAATACCACTCCAGGCAGCAAGAGGCCCTGCAGCCATGCCTGACGCCATTTTCTCTGCCCTGTCAGCAGTCTCGGGGCTGGGCTGGTGGGAGGGAGCGAGAGGCCACGGCTTTGTGGGTGGCCCAGTGTGAGTGGGGCTCTGCTGGACTTTCTGCAGCAGTTGCCAGGCTGCCACCTGCTAAAGAAGAGGATGTGTCACCCATACCTGCTGCTGGAATTTCTCCCTGGGCAGAGGTGAGGAAGGAAAAAAGCAGTGGGGGCAGGGACAGGATGGGTATCTCAGGCAGGGAAATGGAAATCTTCCAGAAGAACACCCAGGGCCAGGACCATCCTGGCTGGCCTGCAGGCACCAAGTCGGCCGGCATGCTGTCACTCGTGTGGCTCTATGGCCCTTCCTCTAGGCTTTCAAGTCCTTGTATATATTCAGGTGTTTTACCTGGGACGGGTGGGAATAGTTCAGCAGCAACTGGCCTGGGGCTCAGCTCACGTTTACTCACAGATGCCTCGGCACGGTGCCCCAGCTTTGCAATGAGGACGCTTGTTGCGTGGGGGCTGCTGGCTGAATGGGAGACGATTCCCCACCACTGACCAACTTCAGAATTGTTTACAACTGGAGCAAGTGCCCTGATACGGTTTTCCTCTGTGGAACTGGTGGGTTCTGTGTTTCTTTTCTCTTTTTCGTTTTTGGTTCAAGGTAGATTTTATTCCTCTTTTTTGTATTTACAGATATAAGCATGGAAATAATTTATTCATATAAATACATGTATGTGAAGGGAATAATTGTTTTTACTGTTTTATTTTTTAAATTTTATTTCTTTCTAATTTTGAATTTTATTTTATATTTTTATACAGCAGGTTCTTATTGGTTATCTATTTTATACATATAAATGTATACATGCCAATCCCAGTCTCTCAACTCCTCCCACCACCACCCCCCCAACAGCTTTCCCCCTTGTTGTCCATACGTTTGTTGTCTACATCTGTTGCTCTATTTATGCCTTGCAAAATGGTTAATCTGTACAGTTTTTCTAGGTTCCACATATATGCATGAATATACAAGATTTGTTTTTCTCTTTCTGACTTACTTCACTCTGTATGACAGTCTCTAGATCCATCGACGTCTCTACAAATGACCCAATTTCATTCCTTTTCATGGCTTAGTAATATTCCATTTTATATATGTACCACAGCTTTATGCATTCGTCTGTCTGTGGGCATTTAGGTTGCTTCCATTACCTCGATATTGTAAAGAGTGAGACAATGAACATTGCGGTGAATGTCTCTTTTTGATTTATGGTTTTGTCTGGGTATATGTCCAGTACTGGGATTGCTGTATCATATGGTAATTCTATTGTTAGTTTCTTAAGAAACTCCATATTGTTCTCCATAGTGACTGTATCAATTTATATTCCCAACAATAGTGGAAGAGGGTTCCTTTTCTCCACACCCTTTCCAGCATTTTTTGTTTGTAGATTTTCTGATGATGCCCATTCTATCAGGTGTGAGGTGATACCTCATTGTGGAGTCCATTTTGTTGAGCAAGGGGTAGGTCTTGTCTATTACATATTTGGCTGATGGAACGGTATCTGTGCTAAATTCAAACTCTGGTTTTACACAGCACCCCAACTCACCTTCCCCCTTAAGCAAGCATAAGTTGGTTTTCTAAACTTGAGACCCTGTTCTGTTTTGTAACTCAGTTCATGTGTAGCCAAGTTCACATTCCGTGTATTAGTGATACCTTATGATGTTTCTTTTTCTGTGTCACTTTTTTCACTTAGAGTCACCGTGCCTCAATCCACTCATTATGCTTGTACGGGCCTGGTGACATAGTTTTCATTGCTGCGAGGTATTCTGTTGTACGTAAGAACCGCAACTTCTTTATCCATTATTTGCTATCTGGCATATTTAACTTGTGCTACAGAAGAGGTTCCTGTAAACAGAGCCGTCCCAAATTTTGGGGTGGCTGTGTCTTTTTTATTTTAATTTGCCTAAGCTATAGGACCATAAGTGGAAGTGCCCTAGGCTCTGTTGCTTTGTTTTTTAGATGTTTCAGGAAACACCATACACTTCTCCCGAGTTGCTGTTGGCAATTTACATCCCGTCTATCAGCATAACAAGGCTCCCAGTTCTCCATGGCCTGTCCTGCCTTTCTGGATTTTACACTTTTTTCAGATGGCCCTTTTGACCGGGGGGAAGTGAGACTTCATTGTAGTGCAGATTTCCTTTGCAAGCTTGCTTGGTTGGCCAAAAAGGGCGTATGCGTTTTTTCCTGAATATATTCAGGAAAAAACGCATACGCCCTTTTTGGCCAAGTGTATCATTGTCGACGTTCTGCCTATTTTCCTATGCTTTAAATGCAATTCCAGTCTACCTCCTGAAATCGGTTTCCTGCAATTCTGCCCCGCTTTCAAGTCCTCTTGGCAGCCTTACTTCAGTATATTTTTGGACGATAGCTGTTATTTATAACTCTGCAGGTTTGTGAATTACAGTGCCCCTGAGCTCCTTTCTTCAACTCGCTTTCTTGTGAGCTGGCCGCAACACCGCAGGATTGCTTCAGGCCCTAATCTGGTTCCAGCACGGCATACTGAGCCTTTGGTTAATTCCTCTTCCTGGTGGGAAATGAGAGTTAAATTTGCCTGTCCAGACACCTCCAGCTAGACTCTCATTGGCTCTCCCTATTACTGTTCATCTTCCGCAGAAATTGCAAACTGGGCCAAACAGGAGGTTAAAGGCACTGACTCTCCAAGTAGGGAGAGTGTTAGTAAAGCATCTGGAATGTTGCACCTGACTACCAGGGGACGAGAACTGAGACATACTGGAACACGTCTCCCGATCACACGGTTGATCATATTCTGGGTTCCACATACATGTTTTAGCTGAAGGAAGAATCCCTTAAACCTGGAGAGTTGAGACCCGTGGAATGAGTACCATGCAATATGACTTCAAAGGGTCTTCATTTGCTCACCGAACCTCTCCAATCCTATCACTGCTGCGTTTATGCCCCTGTACACATTCTTGATTCTCTTTCGGAGACATAGCAATCCATAGGTTTTAAGATACTTACTAGTCAGGTACATTCTTAGGCGTTTAATATGGGGTGTTGAGTCCATTTCGTTGAGCAAGGAGTAGCTCTTGTCTATTCCATATTTGGCTTAAGGAACTTTATCTGTGCTCATTTCAATCTCTGGTTTTATGCAGCACCCCAACTCACCTTTCCCCTTAAGCAAGCATAAGTTAGTTTTCTAAATTTGAAACCCTGTTCTGTTTTGTAATCCAGTTCCTGTGTAGCCAAGTTTACATTCCGTGTATTAGTGATATCTTATGATGTTTCTTTTTCTGTGTGACTTATTTCAGTTAGAATCATCATACCTGAATCCACTCATTATGCTGCTACGGGCCTGATGACATAGATTTCATTGCTGAGTGATATTGCATTGTACGTGAGTACCACAAATTCTTTATCCATTTTTCACTTTCTGTGATATTGCATTTGTACCGTAAACGAGGTTCTTGTAAACAGAGCCATCCCAAACTTTGGGGTGGCTGTGTCTTTTTGATTTTTATTTCCCTAAGCTATAGGACCATAAGTGGAAGTGCCCTAGGCTCTGTTGCTTTGTTTTTTAGATGTTTCAGGAAACACCATACACTTCTCCCCAGTGGCTGTTGGCAATTTACATCCCGCCCATCAGCATAACAAGGCTCCCAGTTCTCCATGGCCTGTCCTACCTTACTGGATTTTACACTTTTTTCAGATGGCCCTTTTGACCGGGGAGAAGTGAGACTTCATTGTAGTGCAGATTTCCTTTGCAAGCTTGCTTTGTTGGCCAGAAAGGGCGTATGCGTTTTTTCCTGAATATATTCAGGAAAAAACGCATACGCACTTTTTGGCCAAGTGCATCATTGTCGACCTTCTGCCTCTTTTCCTATGCTTTAAATGCAATTCCTGTCTACCTCCTGAAATCGGTTGCCTGCAATTCTGCCCCGCTTTCAAGTCCTCTTGGCAGCCTTACTTCAGTATATTTTTGGACGATAACTTTCATTTATAACTCTGCAGGTTTATTAATTACAGTGCCCCTGAGCTCCTTTCTTCAACTCGCTTTCTTGTGAGCTGTCCGCAACACTGCAGGATTGCTTCAGGCCCTAATCTGGTTCCGTCACGGCACGCTGAGCCTTTGGTTAATTCCTCTTCCTGGTGGGAAATGAGAGTTAAATTTGCCCGTCCAGACACCTCCAGCTAGTCTCTCATTGGTTCTCGCTATTCCTGTTCATCTTCCGCAGAAATTGCAAACTGGGCCAAACAGGAGGTTAAAGGCACTTACTCTCCAAGTCACGAGAGTGTTAATAAAGTGTCTGGAAAGTTGCACCCGAGTACCAGGGGACGAGAACTGAGACATATTGGAACACGTCTCCCGATCACATGGTTGATTATACTCTGTGTTCCACATGCATGTTTTAGCTGAAGGAAGTATCCCTTAAACCTGGAGAGTTGAGACCCGTGGAATGGGTACCATGCAATATGACTTCAAAGGGTCTTCATTTGCTCACCGAACCTCTCCAATCCTATCACTGCTGCGTTTATGCCCCTGTACACACGCTTGATTCTCTTTCGGAGACATGGCAATCCATAGGTTTTAAGATACTTACTAGTCAGGTACATTGTTAGGCCTTTAATATGGGGTGTTGAGTCCATTTCGTTGAGCAAGGAGTAGCTCTTGTCTATTACATATTTGGCTTAAGGAACTTTATCTGTGCTCATTTCAATCTCTGGTTTTATGCAGCACCCCAACTCACCTTTCCCCTTAAGCAAGCATAAGTTGGTTTTCTAAATTTGAGACCCTGTTCTGTTTTGTAATTCAGTTCCTGTGTAGCCAAGTTTACATTCCGTGTATTAGTGATATCTTATGATGTTTCTTTTTCTCTGTGACTTATAACAGTTAGAAGCATCATACCTGAATCCATTCATTATGCTGCTACGGGCCTGATGACATAGATTTCATTGCTGAGTGATATTGCATTGTACGTAAGTACCACAACTTCTTTATCCATTTTTCACTTTCTGCGATATTGAACTTGTACCGTAAACGAGGTTCTTGTAAACAGAGCCGTCCCAAACTTTGGGGTGGCTGTGTCTTTTTGATTTTAATTTCCCTAAGCTATAGGACCATAAGTGGAAGTGCCCTAGGCTCTGTTGCTTTGTTTTTTAGATGTTTCAGGAAACACCATACACTTCTCCCCAGTGGCTGTTGGCAATTTACATCCCGCCCACCAGCCTAACAAGGCTCCCAGTTCTCCATGGCCTGTCCTGCCTTTCTGGATTTTACACTTTTTTCAGATGTCCCTTTTGACCGGGGGGAAGTAAGACTTCATTGTAGTGCAGATTTCTTTTATAAGCTTGCTTGGTTGGCCAATAAGGGCGTATGTGTTTTTTCCTGAATATATTCAGGAAAAAACGCATACGCCCTTTTTGGCCAAGTGCATCATTGTCGACGTTCTGCCTCTTTTCCTGTGCTTTAAATGCAATTCCAGTGTACCTCCTGAAATCGGTTTCCTGCAATTCTGCCCCGCTTTCAAGTCCTCTTGGCAGCCTTACTTCAGTATATTTTTGGACGATAGCTGTCATTTATAACTCTGCAGGTTTGTGAATTACAGTGCCCCTGAGCTCCTTTCTTCAACTCTCTTTCTTGTGAGCTGGCCGCAACACCGCAGGATTGCTTGAGGCCTTAATCTGGTTCTGGCACGGCACGCTGAGCCTTTGGTTAATTTCTCTTCCTGGTGGGAAATGAGAGTTAAATTTGCCCGTCCAGACACCTCCAGCTAGTCTCTCATTGGTTCTCCCTATTCCTGTCCATCTTCTGCAGAAATTGCAAACTGGGCCAAACAGGAGGTTAAAGGCACTGACTCTCCAAGTCGGGAGAGTGTTAGTAAAGCGTCTGGAATGTTGCACCTGAGTACCAGCGGACGTGAACTGAGACATATTGGAACACGTCTCCCGATCACATGGTTGATCATACTCTGGCTTCCACATGCATGTTTTAGCTGAAGGAAGAATCCCTTAAACCTGGAGAGTTGAGACCCGTGGAATGGGTACCATGCAAGATGACTTCAAAGGGTCTTCATTTGCTCACAAAAGCTCTCCAATCCTATCACTGCTGCGTTTGTGCCCCTGTACACACACTTGATTCTCTTTTGGAGACATAGCAATCAATAGGTTTTAAGATACTTACTAGTCAGGTACATTTTTAGACGTTTAATATGGGGTGTTGAGTCCATTTCGTTGAGCAAGGAGTAGCTCTTGTCTATTCCATATTTGGCTTAAGGAACTTTATCTGTGCTCATTTCAATCTCTGGTTTTATGCAGCACCCCAACTCACCTTTCCCCTTAAGCAAGCATAAGTTGGTTTTCTACATTTGAGACCCTGTGCTGTTTTGTAATTCAGTTCCTGTGTAGCCAAGTTTACATTCCGTGTATTAGTGATATCTTATGATGTTTCTTTTTCTGTGTGACTTATTTCAGTTAGAAGCATCATACCTGAATCCACTCATTATGCTGCTACGGGCCTGATGACATAGATTTCATTGCTGAGTGATATTGCATTGTACGTAAGTACCACAACTTCTTTATCCATTTTTAACTTTCTGCGATATTGAACTTCTACCGTAAACGAGGTTCTTGTAAACAGAGCCATCCCAAACTTTGGGGTGGCTGTGTCTTTTTGATTTTAATTTCCCTAAGCTATAGGACCATAAGTGGAAGTGCCCTAGGCTCTGTTGCTTTGTTTTTTAGATGTTTCAGGAAACACCATACACTTCTCCCGAGTGGCTGTTGGCAATTTACATCCCGCCCATCAGCATAACAAGGCTCCCAGTTCTCCATGGCCTGTCCTGCCTTTCTGGATTTTACACTTTTTTCAGATGGCCCTTTTGACCGGGGTGAAGTAAGACTTAATTGTAGTGCAGATTTCTTTTATAAGCTTGCTTGGTTGGCCAATAAGGTCGTATGCGTTTTTTCCTGAATATATTCAGGAAAAAACGCATACGCCCTTTTTGGCCAAGTGCATCATTGTCGACGTTCTGCCTCTTTTCCTATGCTTTAAATGCAATTCCAGTGTACCTCCTGAAATCGGTTTCCTGCAATTCTGCCCCGCTTTCAAGTCCTCTTGGCAGCCTTACTTCAGTATATTTTTGGACGATAGCTGTCATTTATAACTCTGCAGGTTTGTTAATTACAGTGCCCCTGAGCTCCTTTCTTCAACTCGCTGTCTTGTGAGCTGTCCGCAACACCGCAGGATTGCTTCAGGCTCTAATCTGGTTCCGTCACGGCACGCTGAGCCTTTGGTTAATTCCTCTTCCTGGTGGGAAATGAGACTTAAATTTGCCCGTCCAGACACCTCCAGCTAGTCTCTCATTGGTTCTCCCTATTCCTGTTCATCTTCCGCAGAAATTGCAAACTGGGCCAAACAGGAGATTAAAGGCACTGACTCTCCAAGTCAGGAGAGTGTTAGTAAAGCTTCTGGAAAGTTGCACCCGAGTACCAGGGGACGAGAACTGAGACATATTGGAACACGTCTCCCGATCACATGGTTGATTATACTCTGGGTTCCACATGCATGTTTTAGCTGAAGGAAGTATCCCTTAAACCTGGAGAGTTGAGACCCGTGGAATGGGTACCATGCAATATGACTTCAAAGGGTCTTCATTTCCTCACCGAATTTCTCCAATCCTATCACTGCTGCGTTTATGCCCCTGTACACACGCTTGATTCTCTTTCGGAGACATGGCAATCCATAGGTTTTAAGATACTTACTAGTCAGGTACATTCTTAGGTCTTTAATATGGGGTGTTGAGTCCATCTCGTTGAGCAAGGAGTAGCTCTTGTCTATTCCATATTTGGCCTAAGGAACTTTATCTGTGCTCATTTCAATCTCTGGTTTTATGCAGCACCCCAACTCACCTTTCCCCTTAAGCAAGCATAAGTTGGTTTTCTACATTTGAGACCCTATTCTGTTTTGTAATTCAGTTCCTGTGTAACCAAGTTTACATTCCATATATTAGTGATATCTTATGATGTTTCTTTTTCTGTGTGACTTATTTCAGTTAGAATAATCATACCTGAATCCACTCATTATGCTGCTACGGGCCTGATGACATAGACTTCATTGCTGAGTGATATTGCACTGTACGTAAGTACCACAACTTCTTTATCCATTTTTCGTTTTCTGCGATATTGAACTTGTACCGTAAACGAGGTTCCTGTAAACAGAGCCATCCCAAACCTTGGGGTGGCTGTGTCTTTTTGATTTTAATTTCCCTAAGCTATAGGACCATAAGTGGAAGTGCCCTAGGCTCTGTTGCTTTGTTTTTTAGATGTTTCAGGAAACACCATACACTTCTCCCGAGTGCCTGTTGGCAATTTACATCCCGCCCATCAGCATAACAAGGCTCCCAGTTCTCCATGGCCTGTCCTGACTTTCTGGATTTTACACTTTTTTCAGATGGCCCTTTTGACCGGGGGCAAGTGAGACTTCATTGTAGTGCAGATTTCCTTTGCGAGCTTGCTTGGTTGGCCAAAAAGGGCGTATGCGTTTTTTCCTGAATATATTCAGGAAAAAACCCATACGCCCTTTTTGGCCAAGTGCGTCAGTGTCGACGTTCTGCCTCTTTTCCTATGCTTTCAATGCAATTCCAGTCTACCTCCTGAAATCGGTTGCCTGCAATTCTGCCCCGCTTTCAAGTCCTCTTGGCAGCCTTACTTCAGTATATTTTTGGACGATAGCTGTCATTTATAACTCTGCAGGTTTGTGAATTACAGTGCCCCTGAGCTCCTTTCTTCAACTCGCTTTCTTGTGAGCTGGCCGCAACACCGCAGGATTGCTTCATGCCCTAATCTGGTTCCGGCACTGCACGCTGAGCCTTTGGTTCATTCCTCTTCCTGGTGGGAAATGAGAGTTAAATTTGCCCGTCCAGACACCTCCAGCTAGTCTCTCATTGGTTCTGCCTATTCCTGTTCATCTTCCGCAGAAATTGCAAACTGGGCCAAACAGGAGGTTAAAGACACTGACTCTCCAAGTCGGGAGAGTGTTAGTAAAGGATCTGGAATGTTGCACCCGAGTACCAGGGGACGAGAACTGAAGCATATTGGAACACGTCTCCAGATCACACGGTTGATCATACTCTGGTTTCCACATGCATGTTTTAGCTGAAGGAAGAATCCCTTAAACCTGGAGAGTTGAGACCCGTGGAATGGGTACCATGCAATATGACTTCAAAGGGTCTTCATTTGCTCACCGAACCTCTCCAATCCTATCACTGCTGCGTTTATGCCCCTGTACACACGCTTGATTCTCTTTCGGAGACATAGAAATCCATAGGTTTTAAGATACTTACTAGTCACGTACATTCTTAGGCGTTTAATATGGAGTGTTGAGTCCATTTTGTTGAGCAAGGAGTAGCTCTTGTCTATTCCATATTTGGCTTAAGTAACTTTATCTGTGCTCTTTTCAGTCTCTGGTTTTATGCAGCACCCCAACTCACCTTTCCCCTTAAGCAAGCATAAGTTGGTTTTCTACATTTGAGACCCTGTTCTGTTTTGTAATCCAGTTCCTGTGTAGCCAAGTTTACATTCCGTGTATTAGTGATATCTTATGATGTTTCTTTTTCTGTGTGACTTATTTCAGTTAGAATCATCATACCTGAATCCACTCATTATGCTGCTACGGGCCTGATGACATAGATTTCATTGCTGAGTGATATTGCATTGTACGTAAGTACCACAACTTCTTTATCCATTTTTCGCTTTCTGCGATATTGAACTTGTACCGTAAACGAGGTTCTTGTAAACAGAGCCGTCCCAAACTTTGGGGTGGCTGTGTCTTTTTGATTTTAATTTCCCTAAGCTATAGGACCATAAGTGGAAGTCCCCTAGGCTCTGTTACTTTGTTTTTTAGATGTTTCAGGAAACACCATACACTTCTCCCGAGTGGCTTTTGGCAATTTACATCCCGCCCATCAGCATAACAAGGCTCCCAGTTCTCCATGGCCTGTCCTGCCTTTCTGGATTTTACACTTTTTTCAGATGGCCCTTTTGCCCGGGGGGAAGTGAGACTTCATTGTAGTGCAGATTTCCTTTGCAAGCTTGCTTGGTTGGCCAAAAAGGGCGTATGCGTTTTTTCCTGAATATATTCAGGAAAAAACGCATATGCACTTTATGGCCAAGTGCACCATTGTGGACGTTCTGCCTCTTTTCCTATGCTTTAAATGCAATTCCAGTCTACCTCCTGAAATCGGTTTCCTGCAATTCTGCCCCGCTTTCAAGTCCTCTTGGCAGCCTTACTTCAGTATATTTTTGGACGATAGCTGTCATTTATAACTCTGCAGGTTTTTGAATTACAGTGCCCCTGAGCTCCTTTCTTCAACTCGCTTTCTTGTGAGCTGGCCGCAACACCGCAGGATTGCTTCAGGCCCTAATGTAGTTCCGGCACGGCACGCTGAGCTTTTGGTTAATTCCTCTTCCTGGTGGGAAATGAGAGTTAAATTTGCCCGTCCAGACACCTCCAGCTAGTCTCTCATTGGTTCTGCCTATTCCTGTTCATCTTCCGCAGAAATTGCAAACTGGGCCAAACAGGAGGTTAAATGCACTGACTCTCCAAGTCGGGAGAGTGTTAGTAAAGAGTCTGGAATGTTGCACCCGAGTACCAGGGGACGAAAACTGAGACATATTTGAACACGTCTCCCGATCACACGGTTGCTCATACTCTGGGTTCCACATGCATGTTTTAGCTGAAGGAAGAATCCCTTAAACCTGGAGAGTTGAGACCCGTGGAATGGGTACCATGCAATATGACTTCAAAGGGTCTTCATTTGCTCACCGAACCTCTCCAGTCCTATCACTGCTGCTTTTATGCCCCTGTACACACGCTTGATTCTCTTTCAGAGACATAGCAATCCATAGGTTTTAAGATACTTACTAGTCAGGTACATTCTTAGGCGTTTAATGTGGGGTGTTCAGTCCATTTCGTTGAGCAAGGAGTAGCTCTTGTCTATTACATATCTGGCTTAAGGAACTTTATCTGTGCTCATTTCAATCTCTGGTTTTATGCAGCACCCCAATTCACCTTTCCCCTTAAGCAAGCATAAGTTGGTTTTCTAAATACAGACCCTGTTCTGTTTTGTAATCCACTTCCTATGTAGCCAAGTTTACATTCCGTGTATTAGTGATATCTTATGATGTTTCTTTTTCTGTGTGATTTATTTCAGTTAGAATCATCATACCTGAATACACTCATTATGCTGCTATGGGCCTGATGACATAGATTTCATTGTTGAGTGATATTGCATTGTACGTAAGTACCACAACTTCTTTATCCATTTTTCACTTTCTGCGATATTGAACTTGTACCATAAACGAGGTTCTTGTAAACAGAGCCGTCCCAAACTTTGGGGTGGCTGTGTCTTTTTGATTTTAATGTCCCTAAGCTATAGAACCATAAGTGGAAGTGCCGTAGGCTCTGTTGCTTTGTTTTTTAGATGTTTCAGAAAACACCATACATTTCTCCAGAGTGGCTGTTGGCAATTTACATCCGTCCCATCAGCATAACAAGGCTCCCAGTTCTCCATGGCCTGTCCTGCCTTTCTGGATTTTACACTTTATTCACATGGCCCTTTTGACCTGGGGGAAGTGAGACTTCATTGTAGTGCAGATTTCCTTTGCAAGCTTGCTTGGTTGGCCAAAAAGGGCGTATGCGTTCTTTCCTGAATATATTCAGGAAAAAACGCATACGCCCTTTTTGGCCAAGTGCATCATTGTGGACGTTCTGCCTCTTTTCCTATGCTTTAAATGCAATTCCAGTCTACCTCCTGAAATCGGTTTCCTGCAATTCTGCCCCGCTTTCAAGTCCTCTTGGCAGCCTTACTTCAGTATATTTCTGGACGATAGATGTCATTTATCACTCTGCAGGTTTGTGAATTACAGTGCCCCTGAGCTCCTTGCTTCAACTCGCTTTCTGGTGAGCTGGCCGCAACACCGCAGGATTGCTTCAGGCCCTCATCTGGTTCCGGCACGGCACACTGAGCCTTTGGTTAATTCCTCTTCCTGGTGGGAAATGAGAGTTAAATTTGCCCATCCTGATACCTCCAGCTAGTCTCTCATTGGTTCTCCCTAAAGATTCTGGAATGTTGCACCCGAATACCAGGGGACGAGAACTGAGTCATATTTGAACACGTCTCCCAATCACACGGTTAATCATACTCTGGGTTACACATGCATGTTTTAGCTGAAGGAAGAATCCGTTAAAACTGGAGAGTTGAGACCCGTGGAATGGGTACCATGCAATATCACTTCAAAGGGTGTTCGTTGGCTCACCGAACCTTTCCAATCCTATCACTGCTGCGTTTATGCCCCTGTACACACGCTTGATTCTCTTTCGGAGACATAGTAATCCTTAGGTTTTAAGATACTTACTAGTCAGGTATATTGTTAGGCGTTTAATATGTGGTGTTGAGTCCATTTCATTGAGCAAGGAGTAGCTCTTGTCTATTCCATATTTGGCTTAAGGAACTTTATCTGTGCTCATTTCAATCTCTGGTTTTATGCAGCACCCCATCTCATCTTTCCCATTAAGCAAGCATAAGCTGGTTTTCTAAATTTGAGAGCCTGTTCTGTTTTGTAATCCAGTTCCTGTGTAGCCAAGTTTACATTCCGTGTATTAGTGATATCTTATGATGTTTCTTTTTCTGTGTGACTTATTTCAGTTAGAATCATCATACCTGAATCCACTCATTATGCTGCTACAGGCCTGATGACATAGATTTCATTGCTGAGTGATATTGCATTGTACGTAAGTACCACAACTTGTTTATCCATTTTTTGCTTTCTGCGATATTGAAGTTGTACCATTAACAAGGTTCTTGTACACAGAGCCGTCCCAAACTTTGGGGTGGCTGTGTCTTTTTGCTTTTAATTTCCCTAAGCTATAGGACCATAAGTGGAAGTGCCCTAGGCTCTGTTGCTTTGTTTTTTAGATGTTTCAGGAAACACCATACACTTCTCCCGAGTGGCTGTTGGCAATTTACATCCCGCCCATCAGCATAACAAGGCTCCCAGTTCTCCATGGCCTGTCCTGCCTTTCTGGATTTTACACTTTTTTCAGATGGCCCTTTTGACCGGGGGGAAGTGAGACTTCATTGTAGTGCAGATTTCCTTTGCAAGCTTGCTTGGTTGGCCAAAAAGGGCGTATGCGTTTTTTCCTGAATATATTCAGGAAAAAACGCATACGCCCTTTTTGGCCAAGTGCATCATTGTCGACGTTCTGCCTCTTTTCCTATGCTTTAAATGCAATTCCAGTCTACCTCCTGAAATTGGTTTCCTGAAATTCTGCCCCACTTTCAATTCCTCTTGGCAGCCTTACTTCAGTATATGTTTGGACGATAGCTGTCATTTATAACTCTGCAGGTTTGTGAATTACAGTGCCCCTGAGCTCCTTTCTTCAACTCGCTTTCTTGTGAGCTGGCCGCAACACCGCAGGATTGCTTCAGGCCCTAATCTGGTTCCGGCACGGCACGCTGAGCCTTTGGTTAATTCCTCTTCCTGGTGGGAAATGAGAGCTAAATTTGCCCGTCCAGACACCTCCAGCTAGTCTCTCATTGGTTCTCCCTATCCCTGGAAATATTCCGCAGAAATTGCAAACTGGGTCAAACAGGAGGTTAAAGGCACTGACTCTCCAAGTCGGGAGAGTGTTAGTAAAGCATCTGGAATGTTGCACCCGAGTACCAGGGGACGAAACCTGAGACACATTGGAACACATCTCCCGATCACATGGTTGATCATACTCTGGGTTCCACATGCATGTTTTAGCTGAAGGAAGAATCCCTTAAACCTGGAGAGTTGAGACCCGTGGAATGGGTACCATGCAATATAACTTCAAAGGGTCTTCATTTGCTCACCGAATCACTCCAATCCTATCACTGCTGCGTTTATGCCCCTGTACACAGGCTGGATTCTCTTTCGGAGACATAGCAATCCATAGGTTTTAAGAAACTTACTAGTCAGGTACATTCTTAGGCGTTTAATATGGGGTGTTGAGTCCATTTCGTTGAGCAAGGAGTAGCTCTTGTCTATTACATATTTGGCTTAAGGAACTTTATCTGTGCTCATTTCAATCTCTGGTTTTATGCAGCACCCCAACTCACCTTTCCCCTTAAGCAAGCATAAGTTGGTTTTCTTAATTTGAGACCCTGTTCTGTTTTGTAATTCAGTTCCTGTGTAGCCAAGTTTACATTCCGTGTATTAGTGACAACTTATGATGTTTCTTTTCCTGTGTGACTTATTTCAGTTAGAATCATCATACCTGAATCCACTCATTATGCTGCTACGGGCCTGATGACATAGATTTCATTGCTGAGTGATATTGCATTGTACGTAAGTACCACAACTTTTTTATCCATTTTTTGCTTTCTGCGATATTGAACTTGTACCATAAACTCGGTTCATGTAAACAGAGCCGTCCCAAACATTGGGGTGGCTGTGTCTTTTTGAGTTTAATTTCCCTAAGCTATAGGACCATAAGTGGAAGTGCCCTAGGCTCTGTTGCTTTGTTTTTTTGATGTTTCTGGAAACACCATACACTTCTCCCGAGTGGGTGTTGGCAATTTACATCCCGCCCATCAGCATAACAAGGCTCCCAGTTCTCCGTGGCCTGTCCTGCCTTTCTGGATTTTACACTTTTTTCAGATGGCCCTTTTGACCGGGGGGATGTGAGACTTCATTGTATTGCAGATTTCCTTTGCAAGCTTGCTTGGTTGGCCAAAAAGGGCGTGTGCATTTTTTCCTGAATATATTCAGGAAAAAACGCATACGCCCTTTTTGGCCAAGTGCATCATTGTCCACGTTCTGCCTCTTTTCCTATGCTTTCAATGCAATTCCAGTCTACCTTCTGAAATCGGTTTCCTGCAATTCTGCCCCGCTTTCAAGTCCTCTTGGCAGCCTTTCTTCACTATATTTTTCGACGATAGCTGTCATTTATAACTCTGCAAGTTTGTGAATTACAGTGCCCCTGAGCTCCTTTCTTCAACTCGCTTTCTTGTGAGCTGGCCGCAACACCGTAGGATTGCTTCAGGCCCTAATCTTGTTCTGGCACGGCACGCTGAGCCTTTGGTAGATTCCTCTTCCTGGTGGGAAATGAGAGTTAAATTGGCCCGTCCAGAGACTTCCAGCTAGTCTCTCATTGGTTCTCCCTATTCCTGGAAATATTCCACAGAATTTGCAAACTGGCCAAACAGGAGGTTAAAGGCACTGACTGTCCAAGTCGGGAGAGTGTTAGTAAAGCGTCTGGAATGTTGCACCCGAGTACCAGGGGACGAAAACTGAGACATATTTGAACACGTCTCCCGATCACACGGTTGATCATACTCTGGGTTCCACATGCATGTTTTAGCTGAAGGAAGAATCCCTTAAACCTGGAGAGTTGAGACCCGTGGAATGGGTATCATGCAATATGACTTCAAAGCGTCGTCATTTGCTCACCAAAACTCTCCAATCCTATCACTGCTGCGTTTATGCCCCTGTACACACGCTGGATTCTCTTTCAGAGACATAGCAATCTATAGGTTTTAAGATACTTACTAGTCAGGTACATTCTTAGGCGTTTAATATGGGGTGTTGAGTCCATTTCGTTGAGCAAGGAGTAGCTCTTGTCTATTCCATATTTGGCTTAAGGAACTTTATCTGTGCTCATTTCAATCTCTGGTTTTATGCAGCACCCCAACTCACCTTTCCCCTTAAGCAAGCATGTTGGTTTTCTAAATTTGAGACCCTTTTCTGTTTTGTAATCCAGTTCCTGTGTAGCCAAGTTTACATTGCGTGTATTAGTGATATCTTATGATGTTTCTTTTTCTGTGTGACTTATTTCAGTTAGAATCATCATACCTGAATCCACTCATTATGCTGCTACGGGCCTGATGACATAGATTTCATTGCTGAGTGATATTGCATTGTACGTAAGTACCACAACTTCTTTATCCAGTTTTCACTTTCTGCGATATTGAACTTGTACTGTAAACGAGGTTCTTGTAAACAGAGCCGTCCCAAACTTTGGGGTGGCTGTGTCTTTTTGATTTTAATTTCCCTAAGCTATAGGACCATAAGTGGAAGTGCCCTAGGCTCTGTTGCTTTGTTTCTTAGATGTTTCAGGAAACACCATACAATTTTCCCGAGTGGCTGTTGGCAATTTACATCCCTCCCATCAGCATAACAAGGCTCCCAGTTCTCCATGGCCTGTCCTGCCTTTCTGGATTTTACACATTTTTCAGATGGCCCATTTGACTGGGGGGAAGTGAGACTTCATTGTAGTGCAGATTTCCTTTGCAAGCTTGCTTGGTTGGCCAAAAAGGGCGTATGCGTTTTTTCCTGAATATATTCAGGAAAAAACGCATATGCCCTTTTTGGCCAAGTGCATCATTGTGGACGTTCTGCCTGTTTTCCTATGCTTTCAATGCAATTCCAGTCTACCTCCTGAAATCGGTTTCCTGCAATTCTGCCCCGCTTTCAAGTCCTCTTGGCAGCCTTACTTCAGTATATTTCTGGACGATAGATGTCATTTATCACTCTGCAGGTTTGTGAATTACAGTGCCCCTGAGCTCCTTTCTTCAACTCGCTTTCTGGTGAGCTGGCCGCAACACCGCAGGTTTGCTTCAGGCCCTAATCTGGTTCCGGCACTGCACGCTGAGCCTTTGGTTCATTCCTCTTCCTGGTGGGAAATGAGAGTTAAATTTGCCCGTCCAGACACCTCCAGCTAGTCTCTCATTGGTTCTGCCTATTCCTGTTCATCTTCCGCAGAAATTGCAAACTGGGCCAAACAGGAGGTTAAAGACACTGACTCTCCAAGTCGGGAGAGTGTTAGTAAAGGATCTGGAATGTTGCACCCGAGTACCAGGGGACGAGAACTGAAGCATATTGGAACACGTCTCCAGATCACACGGTTGATCATACTCTGGTTTCCACATGCATGTTTTAGCTGAAGGAAGAATCCCTTAAACCTGGAGAGTTGAGACCCGTGGAATGGGTACCATGCAATATGACTTCAAAGGGTCTTCATTTGCTCACCGAACCTCTCCAATCCTATCACTGCTGCGTTTATGCCCCTGTACACATGCTTGATTCTCTTTCGGAGACATAGAAATCCATAGGTTTTAAGATACTTACTAGTCACGTACATTCTTAGGCGTTTAATATGGAGTGTTGAGTCCATTTTGTTGAGCAAGGAGTAGCTCTTGTCTATTCCATATTTGGCTTAAGTAACTTTATCTGTGCTCTTTTCAGTCTCTGGTTTTATGCAGCACCCCAACTCACCTTTCCCCTTAAGCAAGCATAAGTTGGTTTTCTACATTTGAGACCCTGTTCTGTTTTGTAATCCAGTTCCTGTGTAGCCAAGTTTACATTCCGTGTATTAGTGATATCTTATGATGTTTCTTTTTCTGTGTGACTTATTTCAGTTAGAATCATCATACCTGAATCCACTCATTATGCTGCTACGGGCCTGATGACATAGATTTCATTGCTGAGTGATATTGCATTGTACGTAAGTACCACAACTTCTTTATCCATTTTTCGCTTTCTGCGATATTGAACTTGTACCGTAAACGAGGTTCTTGTAAACAGAGCCGTCCCAAACTTTGGGGTGGCTGTGTCTTTTTGATTTTAATTTCCCTAAGCTATAGGACCATAAGTGGAAGTCCCCTAGGCTCTGTTACTTTGTTTTTTAGATGTTTCAGGAAACACCATACACTTCTCCCGAGTGGCTTTTGGCAATTTACATCCCGCCCATCAGCATAACAAGGCTCCCAGTTCTCCATGGCCTGTCCTGCCTTTCTGGATTTTACACTTTTTTCAGATGGCCCTTTTGCCCGGGGGGAAGTGAGACTTCATTGTAGTGCAGATTTCCTTTGCAAGCTTGCTTGGTTGGCCAAAAAGTGCGTATGCGTTTTTTCCTGAATATATTCAGGAAAAAACGCATATGCACTTTATGGCCAAGTGCACCATTGTGGACGTTCTGCCTCTTTTCCTATGCTTTAAATGCAATTCCAGTCTACCTCCTGAAATCGGTTTCCTGCAATTCTGCCCCGCTTTCAAGTCCTCTTGGCAGCCTTACTTCAGTATATTTTTGGACGATAGCTGTCATTTATAACTCTGCAGGTTTTTGAATTACAGTGCCCCTGAGCTCCTTTCTTCAACTCGCTTTCTTGTGAGCTGGCCGCAACACCGCAGGATTGCTTCAGGCCCTAATGTAGTTCCGGCACGGCACGCTGAGCTTTTGGTTAATTCCTCTTCCTGGTGGGAAATGAGAGTTAAATTTGCCCGTCCAGACACCTCCAGCTAGTCTCTCATTGGTTCTGCCTATTCCTGTTCATCTTCCGCAGAAATTGCAAACTGGGCCAAACAGGAGGTTAAATGCACTGACTCTCCAAGTCGGGAGAGTGTTAGTAAAGAGTCTGGAATGTTGCACCCGAGTACCAGGGGACGAAAACTGAGACATATTTGAACACGTCTCCCGATCACACGGTTGCTCATACTCTGGGTTCCACATGCATGTTTTAGCTGAAGGAAGAATCCCTTAAACCTGGAGAGTTGAGACCCGTGGAATGGGTACCATGCAATATGACTTCAAAGGGTCTTCATTTGCTCACCGAACCTCTCCAGTCCTATCACTGCTGCTTTTATGCCCCTGTACACACGCTTGATTCTCTTTCAGAGACATAGCAATCCATAGGTTTTAAGATACTTACTAGTCAGGTACATTCTTAGGCGTTTAATGTGGGGTGTTCAGTCCATTTCGTTGAGCAAGGAGTAGCTCTTGTCTATTACATATCTGGCTTAAGGAACTTTATCTGTGCTCATTTCAATCTCTGGTTTTATGCAGCACCCCAATTCACCTTTCCCCTTAAGCAAGCATAAGTTGGTTTTCTAAATACAGACCCTGTTCTGTTTTGTAATCCACTTCCTATGTAGCCAAGTTTACATTCCGTGTATTAGTGATATCTTATGATGTTTCTTTTTCTGTGTGATTTATTTCAGTTAGAATCATCATACCTGAATACACTCATTATGCTGCTATGGGCCTGATGACATAGATTTCATTGTTGAGTGATATTGCATTGTACGTAAGTACCACAACTTCTTTATCCATTTTTCACTTTCTGCGATATTGAACTTGTACCATAAACGAGGTTCTTGTAAACAGAGCCGTCCCAAACTTTGGGGTGGCTGTGTCTTTTTGATTTTAATGTCCCTAAGCTATAGAACCATAAGTGGAAGTGCCGTAGGCTCTGTTGCTTTGTTTTTTAGATGTTTCAGAAAACACCATACATTTCTCCAGAGTGGCTGTTGGCAATTTACATCCGTCCCATCAGCATAACAAGGCTCCCAGTTCTCCATGGCCTGTCCTGCCTTTCTGGATTTTACACTTTATTCACATGGCCCTTTTGACCTGGGGGAAGTGAGACTTCATTGTAGTGCAGATTTCCTTTGCAAGCTTGCTTGGTTGGCCAAAAAGGGCGTATGCGTTCTTTCCTGAATATATTCAGGAAAAAACGCATACGCCCTTTTTGGCCAAGTGCATCATTGTGGACGTTCTGCCTCTTTTCCTATGCTTTAAATGCAATTCCAGTCTACCTCCTGAAATCGGTTTCCTGCAATTCTGCCCCGCTTTCAAGTCCTCTTGGCAGCCTTACTTCAGTATATTTCTGGACGATAGATGTCATTTATCACTCTGCAGGTTTGTGAATTACAGTGCCCCTGAGCTCCTTGCTTCAACTCGCTTTCTGGTGAGCTGGCCGCAACACCGCAGGATTGCTTCAGGCCCTCATCTGGTTCCGGCACGGCACACTGAGCCTTTGGTTAATTCCTCTTCCTGGTGGGAAATGAGAGTTAAATTTGCCCATCCTGATACCTCCAGCTAGTCTCTCATTGGTTCTCCCTAAAGATTCTGGAATGTTGCACCCGAATACCAGGGGACGAGAACTGAGTCATATTTGAACACGTCTCCCAATCACACGGTTAATCATACTCTGGGTTACACATGCATGTTTTAGCTGAAGGAAGAATCCGTTAAAACTGGAGAGTTGAGACCCGTGGAATGGGTACCATGCAATATCACTTCAAAGGGTGTTCGTTGGCTCACCGAACCTTTCCAATCCTATCACTGCTGCGTTTATGCCCCTGTACACACGCTTGATTCTCTTTCGGAGACATAGTAATCCTTAGGTTTTAAGATACTTACTAGTCAGGTATATTGTTAGGCGTTTAATATGTGGTGTTGAGTCCATTTCATTGAGCAAGGAGTAGCTCTTGTCTATTCCATATTTGGCTTAAGGAACTTTATCTGTGCTCATTTCAATCTCTGGTTTTATGCAGCACCCCATCTCATCTTTCCCATTAAGCAAGCATAAGCTGGTTTTCTAAATTTGAGAGCCTGTTCTGTTTTGTAATCCAGTTCCTGTGTAGCCAAGTTTACATTCCGTGTATTAGTGATATCTTATGATGTTTCTTTTTCTGTGTGACTTATTTCAGTTAGAATCATCATACCTGAATCCACTCATTATGCTGCTACAGGCCTGATGACATAGATTTCATTGCTGAGTGATATTGCATTGTACGTAAGTACCACAACTTGTTTATCCATTTTTTGCTTTCTGCGATATTGAAGTTGTACCATTAACAAGGTTCTTGTACACAGAGCCGTCCCAAACTTTGGGGTGGCTGTGTCTTTTTGCTTTTAATTTCCCTAAGCTATAGGACCATAAGTGGAAGTGCCCTAGGCTCTGTTGCTTTGTTTTTTAGATGTTTCAGGAAACACCATACACTTCTCCCGAGTGGCTGTTGGCAATTTACATCCCGCCCATCAGCATAACAAGGCTCCCAGTTCTCCATGGCCTGTCCTGCCTTTCTGGATTTTACACTTTTTTCAGATGGCCCTTTTGACCGGGGGGAAGTGAGACTTCATTGTAGTGCAGATTTCCTTTGCAAGCTTGCTTGGTTGGCCAAAAAGGGCGTATGCGTTTTTTCCTGAATATATTCAGGAAAAAACGCATACGCCCTTTTTGGCCAAGTGCATCATTGTCGACGTTCTGCCTCTTTTCCTATGCTTTAAATGCAATTCCAGTCTACCTCCTGAAATTGGTTTCCTGAAATTCTGCCCCACTTTCAATTCCTCTTGGCAGCCTTACTTCAGTATATGTTTGGACGATAGCTGTCATTTATAACTCTGCAGGTTTGTGAATTACAGTGCCCCTGAGCTCCTTTCTTCAACTCGCTTTCTTGTGAGCTGGCCGCAACACCGCAGGATTGCTTCAGGCCCTAATCTGGTTCCGGCACGGCACGCTGAGCCTTTGGTTAATTCCTCTTCCTGGTGGGAAATGAGAGCTAAATTTGCCCGTCCAGACACCTCCAGCTAGTCTCTCATTGGTTCTCCCTATCCCTGGAAATATTCCGCAGAAATTGCAAACTGGGTCAAACAGGAGGTTAAAGGCACTGACTCTCCAAGTCGGGAGAGTGTTAGTAAAGCATCTGGAATGTTGCACCCGAGTACCAGGGGACGAAACCTGAGACACATTGGAACACATCTCCCGATCACATGGTTGATCATACTCTGGGTTCCACATGCATGTTTTAGCTGAAGGAAGAATCCCTTAAACCTGGAGAGTTGAGACCCGTGGAATGGGTACCATGCAATATAACTTCAAAGGGTCTTCATTTGCTCACCGAATCACTCCAATCCTATCACTGCTGCGTTTATGCCCCTGTACACAGGCTGGATTCTCTTTCGGAGACATAGCAATCCATAGGTTTTAAGAAACTTACTAGTCAGGTACATTCTTAGGCGTTTAATATGGGGTGTTGAGTCCATTTCGTTGAGCAAGGAGTAGCTCTTGTCTATTACATATTTGGCTTAAGGAACTTTATCTGTGCTCATTTCAATCTCTGGTTTTATGCAGCACCCCAACTCACCTTTCCCCTTAAGCAAGCATAAGTTGGTTTTCTTAATTTGAGACCCTGTTCTGTTTTGTAATTCAGTTCCTGTGTAGCCAAGTTTACATTCCGTGTATTAGTGACAACTTATGATGTTTCTTTTCCTGTGTGACTTATTTCAGTTAGAATCATCATACCTGAATCCACTCATTATGCTGCTACGGGCCTGATGACATAGATTTCATTGCTGAGTGATATTGCATTGTACGTAAGTACCACAACTTTTTTATCCATTTTTTGCTTTCTGCGATATTGAACTTGTACCATAAACTCGGTTCATGTAAACAGAGCCGTCCCAAACATTGGGGTGGCTGTGTCTTTTTGATTTTAATTTCCCTAAGCTATAGGACCATAAGTGGAAGTGCCCTAGGCTCTGTTGCTTTGTTTTTTTGATGTTTCTGGAAACACCATACACTTCTCCCGAGTGGGTGTTGGCAATTTACATCCCGCCCATCAGCATAACAAGGCTCCCAGTTCTCCGTGGCCTGTCCTGCCTTTCTGGATTTTACACTTTTTTCAGATGGCCCTTTTGACCGGGGGGATGTGAGACTTCATTGTATTGCAGATTTCCTTTGCAAGCTTGCTTGGTTGGCCAAAAAGGGCGTGTGCATTTTTTCCTGAATATATTCAGGAAAAAACGCATACGCCCTTTTTGGCCAAGTGCATCATTGTCCACGTTCTGCCTCTTTTCCTATGCTTTCAATGCAATTCCAGTCTACCTTCTGAAATCGGTTTCCTGCAATTCTGCCCCGCTTTCAAGTCCTCTTGGCAGCCTTTCTTCACTATATTTTTCGACGATAGCTGTCATTTATAACTCTGCAAGTTTGTGAATTACAGTGCCCCTGAGCTCCTTTCTTCAACTCGCTTTCTTGTGAGCTGGCCGCAACACCGTAGGATTGCTTCAGGCCCTAATCTTGTTCTGGCACGGCACGCTGAGCCTTTGGTAGATTCCTCTTCCTGGTGGGAAATGAGAGTTAAATTGGCCCGTCCAGAGACTTCCAGCTAGTCTCTCATTGGTTCTCCCTATTCCTGGAAATATTCCACAGAATTTGCAAACTGGCCAAACAGGAGGTTAAAGGCACTGACTCTCCAAGTCGGGAGAGTGTTAGTAAAGCGTCTGGAATGTTGCACCCGAGTACCAGGGGACGAAAACTGAGACATATTTGAACACGTCTCCCGATCACACGGTTGATCATACTCTGGGTTCCACATGCATGTTTTAGCTGAAGGAAGAATCCCTTAAACCTGGAGAGTTGAGACCCGTGGAATGGGTATCATGCAATATGACTTCAAAGCGTCGTCATTTGCTCACCAAAACTCTCCAATCCTATCACTGCTGCGTTTATGCCCCTGTACACACGCTGGATTCTCTTTCAGAGACATAGCAATCTATAGGTTTTAAGATACTTACTAGTCAGGTACATTCTTAGGCGTTTAATATGGGGTGTTGAGTCCATTTCGTTGAGCAAGGAGTAGCTCTTGTCTATTCCATATTTGGCTTAAGGAACTTTATCTGTGCTCATTTCAATCTCTGGTTTTATGCAGCACCCCAACTCACCTTTCCCCTTAAGCAAGCATGTTGGTTTTCTAAATTTGAGACCCTTTTCTGTTTTGTAATCCAGTTCCTGTGTAGCCAAGTTTACATTGCGTGTATTAGTGATATCTTATGATGTTTCTTTTTCTGTGTGACTTATTTCAGTTAGAATCATCATACCTGAATCCACTCATTATGCTGCTACGGGCCTGATGACATAGATTTCATTGCTGAGTGATATTGCATTGTACGTAAGTACCACAACTTCTTTATCCAGTTTTCACTTTCTGCGATATTGAACTTGTACTGTAAACGAGGTTCTTGTAAACAGAGCCGTCCCAAACTTTGGGGTGGCTGTGTCTTTTTGATTTTAATTTCCCTAAGCTATAGGACCATAAGTGGAAGTGCCCTAGGCTCTGTTGCTTTGTTTCTTAGATGTTTCAGGAAACACCATACAATTTTCCCGAGTGGCTGTTGGCAATTTACATCCCTCCCATCAGCATAACAAGGCTCCCAGTTCTCCATGGCCTGTCCTGCCTTTCTGGATTTTACACATTTTTCAGATGGCCCATTTGACTGGGGGGAAGTGAGACTTCATTGTAGTGCAGATTTCCTTTGCAAGCTTGCTTGGTTGGCCAAAAAGGGCGTATGCGTTTTTTCCTGAATATATTCAGGAAAAAACGCATATGCCCTTTTTGGCCAAGTGCATCATTGTGGACGTTCTGCCTGTTTTCCTATGCTTTCAATGCAATTCCAGTCTACCTCCTGAAATCGGTTTCCTGCAATTCTGCCCCGCTTTCAAGTCCTCTTGGCAGCCTTACTTCAGTATATTTCTGGACGATAGATGTCATTTATCACTCTGCAGGTTTGTGAATTACAGTGCCCCTGAGCTCCTTTCTTCAACTCGCTTTCTGGTGAGCTGGCCGCAACACCGCAGGTTTGCTTCAGGCCCTAATCTGGTTCCGGCATGGCACACTGAGCCTTTGGTTAATTCCTCTTCCTGGTGGGAAATGAGAGTTAAATTTGCCCGTCCAGACACCTCCAGCTAGTCTCTCATTGGTTCTCCCTATTCCTGTTCATCTTCCGCAAAAATTGCAAACTGGGCCAAACAGGAGGTTAAAGGCACTGACTCTCCAAGTCGGGAGAGTGTTAGTAAAGCATCTGGAATATTGCACCCGAGTACCAGGGAACGAAAACTGAGACATGTTGGAACACGTCTCCCGATCACATGGTTGATTATACTCTGGGTTCCACATGCATGTTTTAGCTGAAGGAAGTATCCCTTAAACCTGGAGAGTAGAGACCCGTGGAATGGGTACCATGCAATATGACTTCAAAGGGTCTTCATTTCCTCACCGAATTTCTCCAATCCTATCACTGCTGCGTTTATGCCCCTGTACACACGCTTGATTCTCTTTCGGAGACATGGCAATCCATAGGTTTTAAGATACTTACTAGTCAGGTACATTCTTAGGTCTTTAATATGGGGTGTTGAGTCCATCTCGTTGAGCAAGGAGTAGCTCTTGTCTATTCCATATTTGGCCTAAGGAACTTTATCTGTGCTCATTTCAATCTCTGGTTTTATGCAGCACCCCAACTCACCTTTCCCCTTAAGCAAGCATGTTGGTTTTCTAAATTTGAGACCCTTTTCTGTTTTGTAATCCAGTTCCTGTGTAGCC
Organism: Orcinus orca; assembly: GCF_937001465.1. Classification (NCBI taxonomy): domain Eukaryota; kingdom Metazoa; phylum Chordata; class Mammalia; order Artiodactyla; family Delphinidae; genus Orcinus; species Orcinus orca. The sequence continues at coordinate 1,489,910 of NW_026043983.1, forward strand.
AAGTTTACATTCTGTGTATTAGTGATATCTTATGATGTTTCTTTTTCTGTGTGACTTATTTCAGTTAGAATCATCATACCTGAATCCACTCATTATGCTGCTATGGGCCTGATGACATAGATTTCATTGCTGAGTGATATTGCATTGTACGTAAGTACCACAACTTCTTTATCCAGTTTTCACTTTCTGCGATATTGAATTTGTACTGTAAACGAGGTTCTTGTAAACAGAGCCGTCCCAAACTTTGGGGTGGCTGTGTCTTTTGATTTTAATTTCCCTAAGCTATAGGACCATAAGTGGAAGTGCCCTAGGCTCTGTTGCTTTGTTTCTTAGATGTTTCAGGAAACACCATACAATTTTCCCGAGTGGCGGTTGGCAATTTACATCCCTCCCATCAGCATAACAAGGCTCCCAGTTCTCCATGGCCTGTCCTGCCTTTCTGGATTTTACACATTTTTCAGATGGCCCATTTGACTGGGGGGAAGTGAGACTTCATTGTAGTGCAGATTTCCTTTGCAAGCTTGCTTGGTTGGCCAAAAAGGGCGTATGCGTTTTTTCCTGAATATATTCAGGAAAAAACGCATACGCCCTTTTTGGCCAAGTGCATCATTGTGGACGTTCTGCCTGTTTTCCTAAGCTTTAAATGCAATTCCAGTCTACCTCCTGAAATCGGTTTCCTGCAATTCTGCCCCGCTTTCAAGTCCTCTTGGCAGCCTTACTTCAGTATATATCTGGACGATAGATGTCATTTATCACTCTGCAGGTTTGTGAATTACAGTGCCCCTGAGCTCCTTTCTTCAACTCGCTTTCTGGTGAGCTGGCCGCAACACCGCAGGTTTGCTTCAGGCCCTAATCTGGTTCCGGCATGGCACACTGAGCCTTTGGTTAATTCCTCTTCCTGGTGGGAAATGAGAGTTAAATTTGCCCGTCCAGACACCTCCAGCTAGTCTCTCATTGGTTCTCCCTATTCCTGTTCATCTTCCGCAGAAATTGCAAACTGGGCCAAACAGGAGGTTAAAGGCACTGACTCTCCAAGTCGGGAGAGTGTTAGTAAAGCATCTGGAATATTGCACCCGAGTACCAGGGAACGAAAACTGAGACATATTGGAACACGTCTCCCGATCACATGGTTGATTATACTCTGGGTTCCACATGCATGTTTTAGCTGAAGGAAGTATCCCTTAAACCTGGAGAGTTGAGACCCGTGGAATGGGTACCATGCAATATGACTTCAAAGGGTCTTCATTTCCTCACCGAATTTCTCCAATCCTATCACTGCTGCGTTTATGCCCCTGTACACACGATTGATTCTCTTTCGGAGACATGGCAATCCATAGGTTTTAAGATACTTACTAGTCAGGTACATTCTTAGGTCTTTAATATGGGGTGTTGACTCCATCTCGTTGAGCAAGGAGTAGCTCTTGTCTATTCCATATTTGGCCTAAGGAACTTTATCTGTGCTCATTTCAATCTCTGGTTTTATGCAGCACCCCAACTCACCTTTCCCCTTAAGCAAGCATAAGTTGGTTTTCTACATTTGAGACCCTGTTCTGTTTTGTAATTCAGTTCCTGTGTAACCAAGTTTACATTCCATATATTAGTGATATCTTATGATGTTTCTTTTTCTGTGTGACTTATTTCAGTTAGAATAATCATACCTGAATCCACTCATTATGCTGCTACGGGCCTGATGACATAGACTTCATTGCTGAGTGATATTGCATTGTACGTAAGTACCACAACTTCTTTATCCATTTTTCGTTTTCTGCGATATTGAACTTGTACCGTAAACGAGGTTCCTGTAAACAGAGCCGTCCCAAAATTTGGGGTGGCTGTGTCTTTTTGATTTTAATTTCCCTAAGCTATAGGACCATAAGTGGAAGTGCCCTAGGCTCTTTTGCTTTGTTTTTTAGATGTTTCAGGAAACACCATACACTTCTCCCGAGTGCCTGTTGGCAATTTACGTCCCGCCCATCAGCATAACAAGGCTCCCAGTTCTCCATGGCCTGTCCTGCCTTTCTGGATTTTACACTTTTTTCAGATGGCCCTATTGACCGGGGGCAAGTGAGACTTCATTGTAGTGCAGATTTCCTTTGCAAGCTCGCTTGGTTGGCCAAATAGGGCGTATGTGTTTTTTCCTGGGTATATTCAGGAAAAAACGCATACGCCCTTTTTGGCCAAGTGCATCATTGTGGACGTTCTGCCTCTTTTCCTATGCTTTCAGTGCAATTCCAGTCTACCTCTTAAATCGGTTTCCTGCAATTCTGTCCCGCTTTCAAGTCCTCTTGGTAGCCTTACTTCAGTATATTTTTGGACGATAGCTGTCATTTATAACTAGGTAGGTTTGTGAATTACAGTGCCCCTGAGCTCCTTTCTTCAACTCGCTTTCTTGTGAGCTGGCCGCAACACCGCAGGATTGCTTCAGGCCCTAATCTGGTTCCGGCACGGCACGCTGAGTTTTTGGTTAACTCCCCTTCTTGGTGGGAAATGAGAGTTAAATTTGCCCGTCCAGACACCTCCAGTTAGTCTCTCATTGGTTCTCCCTATTCCTGTTCATCTTCCACAGAAATTGCAAACTGGGCCAAACAGGAGGTTAAAGGCACTGACTCTCCAAGTCGGGAGAGTGTTAGTAAAGCGTCTGGAATATTGCACCCGAATACCAGGGGATGAAAACTGAGACATATTGGAACACGTCTCCGGATCACACGGTTGATCATACTCTGGGTTCCACATGCATGTTTTAGCTGAAGGAAGAATCCCTTAAACCTGGAGAGTTGAGACCCGTGGAATGGGTATCATGCAATATGACTTCAAAGGGTCTTCATTTGCTCACCGAACCTCTCCAATACTATCGCTGCTGCGTTTATGCCCCTGTACACACGCTTGATTCTCTTTCAGAGACATAGCAATCTATAGGTTTTAAGATACTTACTAGTCAGGTACATTCTTAGGCGTTTAATATGGGGTGTTGAGTCCATTTGGTTGAGCAAGGAGTAGCTCTTGTCTATTCCATATTTGGCTTAAGGAACTTTATCTGTGCTCATTTCAATCTCTGGTTTTATGCAGCACCCCAACTCACCTTTCCCCTTAAGCAAGCATGTTGGTTTTCTAAATTTGAGACCCTTTTCTGTTTTGTAATCCAGTTCCTGTGTAGCCAAGTTTACATTCCGTGTATTAGTGATATCTTATGATGTTTCTTTTTCTGTGTGACTTATTTCAGTTAGAATCATCATACCTGAATCCACTCATTATGCTGCTATGGGCCTGATGACATAGATTTCATTGCTGAGTGATATTGCATTGTACGTAAGTACCACAACTTCTTTATCCATTTTTCACTTTCTGCGATATTGAACTTGTACCGTAAACAAGGTTCTTGTAAACAGAGCCGTCCCAAAGTTTGGGGTGGCTGTGTCTTTTTGATTTTAATTTCCCTATGCTATAGGACCATAAGTGGAAGTGCCCTAGGCTCTGTTGCTTTGTTTTTTAGATGTTTCAGGAAACACCATACACTTCTCCCGAGTGGCTGTTGGCAATTTACATCCCGCCCATCAGCATAACAAGGCTCCCAGTTCTCCATGGTCTGTCCTGCCTTTCTGGATTTTACACTTTTTTCAGATGGCCCTTTTGACCGGGGGAAGTGAGACTTCATTGTAGTGCAGATTTCCTTTGCAATCTTGCTTGGTTGGCCAAATAGGGCGTATGCATTTTTTCCTGAATATATTCAGGAAAAAACGCATATGCCCTTTTTGGCCAAGTGCATCATTGTGGACGTTCTGCCTGTTTTCCTATGCTTTCAATGCAATTCCAGTCTACCTCCTGAAATCGGTTTCCTGCAATTCTGCCCCGCTTTCAAGTCCTCTTGGCAACGTTACTTCAGTATATTTTTTGACGATAGCTGTCATTTATAACTCTGCATGTTTGTGAATTACAGTGCCCCTGAGATCCTTTCTTCAACTCGCTTTCTTATGAGCTGGCCGCAACACGGCAAGATTGCGTCAGGCCCTAATCTGGTTCTGGCATGGCACACTGAGCCTTTGGTTAATTCCTCTTCCTGGTGGGAAATGAGAGTTAAATTTGCCCGTCCAGAC